>NC_141138.1:74118832-74792332 GCF_053477565.2 Lygodium microphyllum | reverse complement strand
GTGAGATGTCATGATTCCTCACCCTGTCTCTTTTCTTTTGTTTTGTTTTTTCACTTCCTAGCCCATTGGCCTTTTAGTAGGAGGTTGTTGGGGTAAAAGGCCCTTGGGCCTTCCCTATATAGTGATCACCCATATTCTTTATTCATATATATATAAAAGTGAAATAAGGCTGTCATAACATTGTTGATAGCACCTACATTGTGTGTGCTCTTCTCTCATGCATCTCTTGCATCCCTTTCACCTACGATCGGTTCTACAGAGGGTTGCTACTCCTTGCTCTCATAGTGGTTCCAGAGAGGGTGGCTTAGGTGGGTGTTGTGGAGGCACCAATGCAATGCCTCTGTCTTGTCAATTTGGTGGATACTTATCATCTCTAGGATTTGTCACACCTGTAGGGACATCTACTCAAGTGACTCTAGGTTTCACTCAGTCATTTGTAGGTGGCACTCCTATGGGTGCTACTCCAAGAGATACTACCCCCGTAGGTACGCTGCACATACAAGGGTCTCCTGGTTATGCCCCAGAGCATGGTTGCAGGTGGGAGAGGACACACCTTAGAAATACCCTAGTAGGGTATTGATATCTCAATGATGACAAGACAAGTAGTGTAATCATGACAAGACAAGTACTATAATCATGAATGATGAGGAGAGGACGCACCTTAGAAATACCCTAGTAGGGTATTGATATCTCATAGATGACAAGACAAGTACTGTAATCATGAATGATGAGGAGAGAAGGGTGATGTCTCACATTGTTGAGATATCGAGCTCCACTCGTGATACGCTAGGGTGACCGTTGTATATTTATGTCACCGACTTGTCAGTTGTTGCAGATGCGGTTGGTACACCGCCCCTGAATAATAGCTACATGATAGCTATCCTTATCTACTCTAGTTCGTGGCTCAGTTAGTATGCCACCTTAGTTAGTTGAGTTTGGTTTTTGAGACCCATATCTAGGGTTCTTCTATTTCTTTGTACTAGAGTTCTTTTGGCTTACACAACTAAGAAGAGGAAAACTGTTTTCAGTCTCCACCCTTGTGTGTATTCCCCCATTGTGCAAGCAAGAAAGCTTCAAGTGAGACTCCTTCCTTCTCTCCCACAATCTTGACATGGTATCAGAGCCTTGTTCGTGGTAAGGAGCTCAAGAAAGCAAGCCAAGCTCACGGTGTTCTGGTAAGAGGAGTAGTGTTGCTTTCATTTTCTGTTTTGGGAGCAAATCTCTGCAGGTAGCACAGCCGGAAAGTGCAGGAGTGCATTGTCTCAGGTTGAGACGCCCTTCGCGGTGAAGCAAGAGGGCAGTATATGCTGCGGGAAAGGGCTTTATCCCTTGGCGACCTTGTTTTTTTTTATTTGAGGCCATTTCGGGGCCTGTTTTGGAGGCGGAAGTTTTCTGCATGCACTCAGGAAAAGGCCCAGTTTTATGCTGTGCAGCCATTGTTCTACAGGTCGGTGAATAGTTACTGTAAAAATTGCATTGTATGCTTGTGCGCAGAGACATTGGGAGTTACAGAATCATCCCTGTTGCCTGTTGATGCAAAATCGTCACTAGGAAGTGACTGTGTGGTCAAATACCACTTTCGCCAGTTTTGCAGATTTTCCCTTGTGAGGGTGAAGCTGTGGTTTTTGCAGTGATATAATTTTTTGCAGTCTTCTGTAATGGCATCTGATTCTCTTTCACAGATTGTCACTGAAAAGCTTGACAAGAATAACTTCCAAGCATAGAAGTTTAGAATGACGAATTTCCTTATGGGAAAAGGATATTGGGAATTTGTTGCAGGAAATGAAGAAGAACCAGTTCTTCCTGATGTTCCCAATCAACAGCAAATGCAGGCATTTAAAGCATGGCATGAGAGAGCCAGGAAAGTTATGTATTGGCTGTCTATCAGCATTTCAGACTCTATGATTGTGCATATTCAGGATGCAAGTACGCCAAAGGAGGCATGGGATACTTTGTCAAAAATGTATAGCACAAATACGCAAGCCAGGAAAATGCAGCTCAAGCAAGAGTTGCACAATGTGCAAAGAGAAAATATGAGCATCAACGACTACCACATGAAGGTGAAGAAGATTGCAGATGCACTTGCTTCCATTGGGTCACCAGTGGAAGATGATGATTTAGTTTCTGTGACCTTGAATGGTCTAGGAAAGGATTATGCACAGTTTCGGACATCCATTTTAGTTCGTGAAAGATTTCCTGATTTTGAGGAGTTGATTGCTCATCTAATTTCTGAGGAACAGAGAAATGGCGGTGCATCTTCTTCAGGAGGAACTTCAAAAGAAGCTGTCTTCTACTCAAATGCTGGAAGAGGTAGAGGCAGAGGTAGAGGAGGCCGATTTGGAGGCCGTAGTAGAAATCAGAATATGCAGCAAACTCAAGAAAACCAGTCCTATGGAGGAGGACGTGGTAACTCTAGAGGCAGGGGGAGCCAAAGAGGTCGTGGTGGATGGCAAAGAGGTCAAAATGCAAACAGTAATGTTGAATGCTACTACTGTGGTAAAATGGGTCATATGGCTAAAGACTGCTATAAAAAGCAGAATGACATCATGAATGGAAAACTGCAACAAGGGAATTATGCATCTTCTAGCAGACAGGGTGATGACAGAAATGAGCATTTGTTCATGATGCAGCACATGAACAATTCTGTGACAAGTGCAGAAGAAAGCAATGATGTATGGTATGTTGACTCAAGTGCATCAAACCACATGACAGGTCATGCAGAATGGATGGAGGATGTAAGGAAATTGGAAAAACCAGGATTTGTGGAGACTGGTGATGATACTGCACATCCTATTGTGTAGATTGGAAAAATTCCCTTGTCTATGCAGGATGGGAAAAAGAAATACCTGTCCGATGTATTTCATGTCCCTAATATCACCAAGAATCTAGTTTCTGTCGGTCAAATGGTTGAGCAGGGCTTGCAGGTCAGATTTAATCCTCATGGATGCTTTGTTGAGGATATGAAAAATAAAGGTCGCTTGATAGCAAAAGGAAAGAAGAAGGGCAGAATGTTTACGTTGGATGCAGACATGTCTGAATTGAGTGCAGCAATGTTTGCACATGGGACCGATGTAGTTGCAGATATTGATATCTGGCATAAACGCATTGGTCATGTTAATGTACAGCGATTTAAATCAATGCAGGCCCAAAATATTGTTGCAGGATTGCCAAAATTCAAGGTTGCAGAAATGCATAAGGTATGTGAAGCCTGTCAGTTTGGAAAACAGGCAAGGAAACCATTTCCTAGACATGTTCAAGAGAGTGAGAAGCCATTGGAATTAATCCACTCTGATGTGTGGACTACTAAAGCTGCATCTCTTGGAGGCTGTCATTATTTTGTCACTTTTATTGATGACTATAGCAGAAAAGTTTGGGTGTATTTTATGAAAAAGAAAAGTGAAGTTTTTGGGCATTTCAAAACCCTTAAAGCTATGGCTGAAAAAGAAACAGATCTGCAAATAAAATGCCTAAGGTCAGATGGAGGGGGAGAGTACCTCTCAAATGAGTTTGCAAAGTTCTTGCAGGAGCATGGCATAAAGCAGCAATATTCATGCAGTTATACCCCACAACAAAATGGAATTGCAGAAAGGAAAAACAGGCATATTGGAGAGGTATCTCGTGCCATGCTCAATGAAAAAGACTTGCTAGATTTTTATTGGGCTGAAGCAGTTGCTACAGCAGTCTACATAATGAATAGGACTCCCACTGCAGCAATACATGGAATGACTCCAGAGGAGAGGTATACTAGTAGGAAACCAGATATTTCTCATTTGAAAATTTTTGGTTGCATTGCCTATGTACATGTGCCAGATGAGTTGAGATCCAAGTTGGATCCAAAAGCTGAGAAGTGCATCTTTATTGGTTACTCTCTGCAGCAAAAAGGGTATAGATGCTATAACCCTTCTACTCATAAGTTTACAGTGAGCAGAGATGTTGTTTTTGATGAGATGAGTAGCTGGTATAAACCAGTAAATGTGATTGATGATGTAGATGCACAAAATGGTAATGCTGCACAGAATTCACACCAGCAGTCACAAAATATTAGTGGACCTGGAGCGTCCTCTAGCAGTGGTTCACATTCTTCGCCATGGACAGGCAGATTGAGATCAGGAGAATCTTCTCAAAGTAATGCAGATAGTGGTATGCAGGTATCACGAAAAGGAAAAGAGAAGGTTGATCAGCCCATGTTTGATGTGAATGCAGGTCACTCTTATGTGGATGGTGAGTCCAGTGGCTCAGAACAGAGCATTGATGATGAGTTGGGTATTCCTTCTATTGTTACACCTGGAGTAAGAAAGACCAGGGATGTTTTGAGAGCACCTGGGAGTGAACCTACTTTGCACAGGTCTACGAGAGCTAGGTATCCTGTGGATAGGCTGAAATATGATGGATTTACAGCCATTCACTATGCATATATGGTCAAAGTGATACAGGAACCAGAACCCACTTCTTTTGAGCAAGCCATGGGAAAAGAAAAATGGGAGAAAGCCATGGATGAAGAAATGGATGCCTTGGAAGCAAATGCTACATGGGAGTTAGTACCTTTGCCTAAAGGTAAGAATGCAATTGGTTGTAAGTGGGTTTATAAGGTGAAGCACAATGCAGATGGTTCTGTGAACAGATACAAGGCAAGATTAGTTGTCAAGGGGTATGCACAAACATATGGCATTGACTATGAAGAAACATTCAGTCCCGTTGCAAGGATGGCAACCGTAAGAGCAGTCATTGCTATGGCTGCATCAAAGGGATGGTCTTTACATCAGATGGATGTAAAGAATGCCTTCTTGCATGGTGATTTGCAAGAAGAGGTCTATATGGAGCAGCCACCAGGTTATGTGCATGCTGTTCATCCTGAGTTTGTTTGCAGGTTGAAGAAAGCCTTGTATGGCTTGAAGCAAGCACCTAGAGCATGGTCTGACAAGATAGGACAGTATCTTGTCACTATTGGTTTTTAGATTTCCAAGGCAGATTTCTCACTTTATGTGAGAAAAACAGAGAAAGGTATTATGCTACTTGTCATTTATGTTGATGATTTGATTATGACAGGTGACAGTGATGAAGATATCCTTCATGTGAAAATGCTATTGAAGCAGAAGTTTGAGATGAAGGATTTGGGAGAGCTGCGTTATTTCTTGGGCATTGAGGTGATTAGATCACCAAGTGGGATACAGCTCTTGCAGAGGCAGTATGGATTGGACATGCTGTCCAAATATGGGATGACAGGCTGTAAGCCTATTTCAGTTCCTTTGGAGCAGAATGTGAACCTGAGCACAGATGCAGGTGAGCTTCTAGAAGACCCTACTATGTACAGACGCATAGTAGGAAGTTTGATTTATATGACTATTACCAGGCCAGATTTGAGCTATGCTGTTGGATTGGTAAGTCAGTTTATGCAGGCTCCAAGGAAACCACATTTGGATGCGGCTAGACGCATACTCAGGTATGTGAAGTCCACATTGCAGTATGGACTATTTTATGAGACTGGGGTTCAGATACAGTTGCATGGATACACTGATGCTGATTGGGCTGGTAGTATTTCTGATAGACGATCTACCAGTGGATATGTGTTCTCTTTTGGGAGTGCTGCAGTCACTTGGAGCAGCAAGAAACAGCCTACAGTTGCCTTGTCGAGCACAGAGGCTGAGTACAGGGGTGCAGCAATGGCTGCATGTGAGGTAGCTTGGTTGCATAAGCTACTTTATGATATGCATCAGTCTACAGATGGGCCAGTTGTCATTTATTGTGACAACATGAGTAGTATACACTTGGAAAATAACCCAGTCTATCATGCTAGAACAAAGCACATTGAGGTGCATTATCACTATGTGCGAGAGAGGGTTTTACTAGGTCTTATTGATCTAGTTTATGTCAGCACAGAGGATTAGGTAGCTGACATATTCACGAAGGCATTGGGCACAGAGAAGCTGCGCAAGTTCAGAGACCTGCTTGGTGTGCAGGAATTGGGATTGAGCTCGAGGGGGAGTGTTGAGATATCGAGCTCCACTCGTGATACGCCAGGGTGACCGTTGTATATTTATGTCACCGACTTGTCAGTTGCAGATGCGGTTGGTACACCGCCCCTGAATAATAGCTACATGATAGCTATCCTTATCTACTCTAGTTCGTGGCTCAGCTTAGTTTGATGCCCTACCACAGATATTTTTTCCTCTATAATAATTGTTATTTGCATTGCTAATTTACTATAGGGTCACTATTTATATTGCAGAGCATCACTATTTGCGTTGCTATTAGCATTGCAAAAGAGATTCTAATAGTGGTGCAAATAGTAATACAGATAGTGATGTTATGTCGCTTTGAACGATGTATGTTGCCTGTATCATGTAGTGTCTACACTTAGCACATTGGTGATCATTATGATCCTCACATGGCCAGTGACTTATCACTTATTATATTTAGTTTGTTGCATCTGCCTATAACTGCCATAGTTATAGTGTCAGTCGATTAGTATAGTTAGTTATGTACTATTTGACTTAGTAAGCCACTTTGCTTTATGTTGTATCTTATCTATACTTTGTATACATTGTGTTGTGTATTTAAAAAAAAAAAACTAGCAAGAAAACGTTTGGCCTCCATTTCTCTTCTTATATTCTTGAGTGAGCTTCCTCTTGTGTGTATGATGTGTGTATGCTATAACAACTCAAGCAAGCCTCCCCACCACATAGTTATTTGTATGGTATTAAAGTGGTGCCACTAAGAGAGGCTGGTTTTGAAGGATGAAGTTGTTAGAAATCAAGCTCACCATCAGTGTGTCTTTATCTATGACTGACATCTATGACAGCTAGAGTGTGCAGCTGTCTACATGTGACTACATTAAATAAGTCGGGTTAGTAGCCAGTTAGTGACCTGACTAGAGTTAGTATGTCTAGTCTACACTTACACTAGGTCACTTTATCTTTGTATTGTGTGTGCTTTTTAGTGTTAGTGTGTGGAACATGAAGAAATGACTTTGAGAGCCTGAAGGCTCATGATAATGGAGTTTCCCTGTCTCTCTCTCTCTCAACTTTGAACATGGTATCAGAGCTTGACTTGGTGGACCTCTTGGAGCAGGAGGGAGTGAAGATGATTTGTAGTTGAAGACTTGTGTCATTTGTCAAACAGGCTGAATGCCATTGTAAAATGGAAGGTATGCATTGAGTGATTGCCTACTCTATGGTTCAAGCTACAGGTTGTGGCTTGTTTAGAGACTTGTGAAGGGGGTATTAAGCACTAATGTGTGCTCCATCAGCATCAACCTCATCAAATCGAGCTGCTGGAGCAGAGGACAGATCTGCGCAAACTGCGCCTGGTTCTGCAGACATCTCAATAGGCTGGAAACATCACATACAAGTGATATGAGGTGGCTAAATGCTTGACAGAGACTAGTGGAAAGTACTTGAAGAGTACAAGGTGTGAATGCTTATGTGAGAGCTCACTTATGAGCTAAAAAAAGAGATTACAGGTCTGTCATAATTAGTGGCCTGCTGTATACAGCCACTATAAAGCAGATACACTTGTTTGGCATGAGCTTGAAGCACTCGTACATACCTAGAAGCATCACTAGAGCCAAGATGTATGTCAAGAAGCCATATATATCGGATGTAATGCATTTGAGCTGAATTTGCTCACTGAAATCACTCAGATTTGAAGTATGTTAGTGGTTGAAAAATGTCATACACAGTCAATGACAAGTATTGCATATTACTGAAGCAATACAGGTCATCTTGGGGGTTCTATCATCTATATGAACTGACCTATACATGCTGAATGTATGGAGGATTGAAGCAAGTAATGAGCATCATTGAAAACAACATTTTGGAGCTGAAGTAAATGCAGTCACACTGTCTTGGTTAATTATAAACAGTTCATGAAGTTTATGCCTGTGGGAGCTTTTGCTCAACCGCCAAGACCCTCGGACCGCTTATTGATTCAAGCGTTCCAAGCCGAGCACTAATGGCTACATCTCACATAGCCGACGCGCCATCCATATCTACGGGTGTAGTGAGCTTACCTTGATGCCATTCGAGTTACCTTCTCTCCCATGCACTCCGGTAGCTCCACGATCCAAGTGCAAGCTTCAAGCAAGCTCCATCCTCAAGCTCCACACTCCAAGCTCCATTGCCGCGAGCAAGACAAGAGAAGAGAAGAGAAGAGAAGAAGAGAGGAGATGATGGAGAGCTTCTCCTCCTCGGTCCCTCACCCTCACACACTCACTCCCTCACACTCTCACACTCCCTCTCTCAAGCACAAGCTCAAGCAAGCAAGAACAAGAAGAAGAAGAAGAAGAGGAGAGCTACTTTTGGCCACACACAAGAATGAGCTTCTCATTCACTTTTCAACTTTATATACAAAACCCTAAATCCCTTTTGGGCGGTCATCCTCTTTTCCCCTTTATACATGGCCGGCCATAGCCTAGGCCCTTTTTCCCATTGTCCTTCTATCTTCCTAGGTTCCTGTCCACCGCCCATCTACATTTACAAATTGCACGGGTGAGAGCCCGACGCTCTTTTACAAGATTTCAGGGTGCCCCTTTTTATTTTAAAATGTGCCTTTTCCCTTTTTCCTTTGCCTTGGACTTTTAGGGTTGCCCTTGCGCTTTTGGCCTTTTCTCCTTTTCTTTCTTCAGTCGGGCTACCTTTTTTCCGCCTTTGCCCTGCGTCTTTTCCACTTCCTTTTGCTTTCTTCGTGTTGGGGTTAACATTACCCCCCTCCTAGACGAGTGCCAGTCCCATGGCACTCGCCGTCGTAGGTAGCAGGCTGTAGCATGCACCGAAGACGTGGGTGACAAGGACGCCGGTGGTTTCCGTGGAGGAGTGTTGGTGGTGGTGTGGGAGAAGGTCCTGGGGGCCTGTTGGTGGCCAAGTTGGCTGGTGGAAGGTTGTTGGAGTTGGTGGTAGGGCTATGCTGTGTTGGGGATTGCATTGATGGCTAGCACAAGTGTTGGTTGGTTGGGGAGTCTGCACATGACGATTCTTTGTGGGCTTGTCGGATGGTAAGGGATAAGCATTCAGAGTTGGGTGTTGATGAAGAGCAAACGACACTTGCGTTGGAGTCTTCAACACCTGCAATTGAAAACCTCTCTTGTGGTCTCTTCCTAAGGGGTAGTGCTAGTCTTCTTATCGTGCACAAGACATATTTTGATTAGTTTGGGAGATAGGTCGAACTCTAAGTCGAACTCTAAGTAATCTTGGAGTATTGTCCTACACTTGAGGACCCAAACCGTGTATATGCTTTGGTGCAAATAGTATGTGAGTGCTCGTGAGTATTTAGGTTATACTTAGTTAAAAGACTGTCAACCTGGTTCCTTGTATAGCAATGGGTTAGTGTAGCAAGGGGCTAAGTTGATGGAAAAATTTGTCGATGAAGATGGGAAAAGTACACTTGAATATTGCTTGAGACATCATTATGGTCTTGTCAAGGCCATGTAGCATAATTGAGCTCCTTGATGTCTTAGCTTTTAGTAGCTAGTGGCTACTCGTAGAAAAGTATGTTGTACTTGTCCAGTGTCTTTCATGCCTTGCTTACCACTATTGATTGTAATGGCATTGAGATGAGTGCGAGAGAATTGTGCAAGTGGTTCAGGGTGACAAGTCTAACCATAGGCGAGGCGAGCTCCCGAGGTATGTCCTGCCCTTGATGTGCCCTGAACAATTGTGGGGGATGTACAAAGGGCTAGGGGATTAGGGACGGAGCCAGCCGACCAAGGTCACTGGACGTACCTAATTTGAGGACCCCTAGGTGCAGTGCTGTGATTGTGTGTGCTTTTTTCTTTTTCTTTTTCTTTTTCTTTTTTCTTTTTCTTTCTTTCTTTCTCTCTTTCTTCTTCTTTCTCTCTCTTTTTTTTCTTTTTTTTTTCTTTTTTCCCTTTTTTTTGGTAGGAAAAATGAATACAATCAATGCCATACATTGAGGCTGTTAGCCTTTCATTTGGATTGAGAAATGTTGGGATCCAAAGGCTATGAAGGATGGATATTACAAAGATGATTGTGTCACCAGCCTTGATGTTAGAGGAACTGTTGTTGAGATGAAGAGATACACTTGAGATTTTGCAAACCTCTTTGTAACATGTGAGACATCGAACAATTGAGGTAGCACTTGGAGTGAGCTGTGCATGGACAAGGGCAGAGCATCTTGCGAGTTGAATCTTGGATGATGAAGAGACGCTCGCTCTTGTTGAGAGCGTGGCTCCTGCCCGAACATAGAGTTTGGCCAAGAAGGAGGAGGTAATCGATGATTATGCTTTGGCCATGCTCAGTCGCAATATGTGCTTTTGCAGAGGTGTCCTTGGTTTCTCATCTAGTGGCGTTTCTATCATGGCTTTTGTTTCTTGGTATTCCTGTCACTTCCTCCATAATGGTTCTTTGTGGGGTTGGTGGTCTTGTGGTGACTTGGATGTGAAACGCTTCTAGACATTGACCTGTGTCATTCTGCATCAACTTGTCGCTTCATGAGAGTACATGCATGGTATACGCCGCAACTATAATAAACCAGTGCAATGCAAGGAGACATCACTTATCTGAATTTTATGGTGTTGAATTAGATATTTATCACCTGCGCTTGATTAGCTTTTTCTTTTGTTAAAGACGTGAAATATATTAAATGCAGATTTGAAAAGTTCATACACTTCGAGATCATGTCAACACTTAACCATTTAAAGACAAAAAGTCATGGCCCGATAGCATTTGATAAGCCCTTTATACAACATGGGGCTACTCTATTTGTACGAGGCGGGGTGAGTCTGGGTGGCCGGGTGATTGGGGCTCTGTTGGTGTGGGGCTCCCGTGGGGGTGAGCAGGGAACATGTCGGCCGGGACATGAATGGTCTAATCCCGGCCTGCTACCGTCTCCAGAATGTCTTTAAATAATTCATTAAATTCTTCTCTTTCCCGAGCTGCCCTTTCTGCCTTTGAGCATATGGGGCCTGAGCGGGAGCTGGGAGTTCGTGCCACTAGTGCTACCACCTGTTGCGCGTTTCGAGTCTCGACTTTCTTGACTCGAGGATTCTTTGGCCTTCGCCCTGGGCAGTATCGCTTAGGGCCTCGCTTCTTGGCATACCTTTGATGGTGGACACATAGCGCTCCGGTGGAGGGGCGCATGCCACATGCTCCTACCATCTGCGAAGAGCGTCTTTGCATGCTAGATCCCCATGATTTTCCATGCGTTCCGTTGCAAAAGGAAACCTGCAAGACACAATCCAAGGGTTTAGGCCTTGATACAGGATACAATTGTTTGCATGGAAGGGATTTTAGTGTGGTTTATGAAGCGCATATGACAAGAAGGGGAGGGGTGAGGCATGCGGTGTTTGTTGAGGGGGAATGGTCCCCATGCTGATGCTCGTGTTGCCTCCAGTCATTAGCAGATATTAGTTTATGCTAAGTCGCGTGGACTGGTTGTCGTGGAGTGGGACAGGGTACATCCTCGGGAGGATAGACCAAAAAGGGAAGAAGGTGTATAGAAAGGGACTACACCCTGTCTACACCATCAGAGTTGTTGGTCAAGGCCTCCTATGGCGGCAATATGGGTTGCATGCCCTTCACTTGGAGGTGGGGCTGGTCACCTGACTTGTAAAAGTGTGATGTGAGGAGGACCTGAGGAGCTTAGCCTGTCAAACCCGACTCTTCTCCCTCCGCTTGACTATCATTGCTTGTGTGTGTTGATATTGTTTATACATGGTGACAAAAAAATCAGTGTTTATTTATATACATATCTATGAATCCATGTCACATCACGAGGATAAGAACCAAGTGTAGATTTCGGGGTTGTACCGGAGCGTGGCACACGCATCTAGTATTCGTGGCAGCTGACTTAATACTGATAGATATTTTGCCACATCAAGTAGCATGGAACCTTGACCGAGTCTACTGGCAATATGTAACTCCTCCTCAGTGAGAACCTTATCAATCAAAGGGCCCTGTAGCCTAGTCCCAGCTAAGTCCGTACCCCGAATGTCAGTGAGCACTCGAAGGGAAGTTGGTGCCACGTAGGTTGGGTCTCTTTGAGACCGCCATTTGGCCAATCGCTCTTCTGAGACCGTCATGATCTGAGCCCCTAGTTCGGCCATTACAACGCGGCTTTCGCACCAACGCTGCTCAAATTGACTCTGGCCTGCTGACAGTTGCTTTAGTAGCTCTATGTCTACGAGATTTGGTCGGCAGAGCACTTCATTGAACGTGACGGTTAAGTGCAGTTCGTCAGCCTCCTCGTCAGGGATGAGTCGCATATGTTCATGCAGGAGCCGGTCGTAGTGCCCGTTAAGATGTTCTTGTTCTTCCCATGATAGAGGAAAGGTCAAGTAATCTCCAAGCTGCTCCTTGGGGATCGTGCCCATGTCCGCAAGGACGTAGACATGCGCGACCACTTTGAGCTTAGCCTCCAACTCAGTTAAGCATTCTGCGACACTTCTATGTTCAACGAGGGCTTGCTCGGTTGCTATCTCATGCAAAGTTCTAAGAGTTTCCTTAGGCTTTAGCATGGCTGGGGGCTCAGGCCTAAATGAGCAAGATTGGTCCACGCTAGGTTTTCTTATGCTCTTGGGGTTCTCACGTTTCTCCTGAGGTTTTGCTGTTATTTCATCATGGTTCTTCTCGGATGTGACTGGTATAGATTTGTCACCTTGTTGTGACAGCATTGTATCCACTCTTGATTGATCAATGTGAGTTCTATTGTCAGTGGATAGAGTGTTGCAAGCAACTGTTGATGGCAACGGTTGCTTTGGTTTCTCAGAACACACGGATGTGTCTGGGGTTTCATCGCTATTAGGAGAGGCATCAGTGGGTTCATTGGTGGATGGACTCGATGCTTTATTCATCAGCTCTCCAGCGCCCTTCGTCTCAATGTTCTTTGGGTCCACAACCACCTGCATCTGTTGCTGTTTTCTCTGCTTTCTCCTCTTTTTCTTGGTAAATGAAGGTGCCTCTTTCAACAACTCAGGACCCTGGGCTATATCGACCGTTGATGTGCTTGGTCGGGCCTCGGCATTTCCCTTCTCTAGCATGTCCTTATGGGGCATAGCTGTGGTTTGCTGAAAAGCCTTTCCCGGTTGTGAGGGCACAACTGCCGCCCTTTTCGGAGAGTCTAGCTTTTCAACTAACTCCCCTGCGTTTAACTCCCCCTTCCTCGGCTTTAGGCACTTTGAAAGTGCTGGAGTTGTTGAGGGATTTGGTTGCGACACCTCCTCCACAGGTAAACTACTAAGGACACGTTCCACAAGGGGCATTGTCACGACCAAAGATTGTGACTGCTGTGGTCTTTGATCGGAAGTAGTGGTGGCTAGTTCAGTGGACTGGCTACCATTGGTAGATTGCGGTGTCAAGTCCTTAGGCAGATCAGAAGTGGTCATGCTTTTTGTTGGCCTTTGAGCACTCATTTGTGTAGATCGAACATGAGCTGATCTAGTCACATTAGGTGGCTCAGGCATATCCTTGGGTCGATAACTACAGATGGCATCATGTCCCACCTCTTTGACGGTTGGAAGCTTAGATGGAGATATAGATTGGAATTGAGTAGTCGCCCTTGACAACTGCTGTAGTGCTTCCTATGTCTGTTTGGGAGAAGAGGGCGTAGGAGATCTAGGACTCATAGGTGGATGTGGCACTAGCTGAATGATTTTCTCAAGGCTATTAGATGATTGTGCCATTTTCTTTGTTGAGCGAGTAGCCTTGCCATGAGCAATGTTGTGCCTATGATGTTTGTTCTCCCCTTGGGAAATCAAAGGCTCATTGGGCACTAATGGCTTTTGTGCCTGCTCAATGGCTACGTATGACATCTGTCTATTTAGCATGCTGGGCTGGGGCTCTTTCCTTCGAACAATCACGTCTGGTTTCTTGCCTTGAGACCTAGAGTTTCTTTTAGATTTCCTCATGTGCCATGCTTTTGATGCACTCTGGCCTTCAGCTGATAGAGGCGGTTTAGTAGGGGGTTTTGGCACCCAAATCCATCGGTTGCCTGCATAATACCCTTGAGCCCGAAGCAACACCTTGGATATCCATCGTGGCGTTGTGTTGGCTCTCCATCGACGCCTCCATCTATAAGGCTTGGGCTTCTTTTGGGGTCTTCTACGATATTTGTAAGTCCAAAGCCCGTCCTTGGCATTGTGTCTTGACATTTTTGTTTCAAGCATGGCCTCACTCACTGGTCCTCGTTGTTCGACCTGTGCTTGTATCAACTCTTCCAACAAGTCCTTGCCCTCGTTAGTAGGCTTGACTGTTATGTCAGCACCTTCCTTGCCTTTCCCGTGGGGTTCAATGAGGTCACCCTTGCTAAAGGTTGTGACTATCCTCACACCCGGTAGTGTCAGGTGTATCCTCTGTGCTACATAGTCGGCCTCACACTTGGTCGCCCTTTTGAAGGGTCTTCCTAGGAGGGTTTCCTTCCTGCAGTTAGCACTTTTTGGAGGAACATGAAATAGGATAGGCAAGCTTTCCGTTTCCATTGTCGCAAGGATTTTGCACTTCCCTATGAGTGCTTGTGGGTGTCCCCCATAAGGGCTAAGAGTTGCACTAGTCGGTGTGAGCTCTGGTTGGCCTAGTAGGGTCCATGATTCATAGGTCAAGATGTTAAAATCTGCTCCTTCATCAATCAGAGCATCAATAGTATGCTCTCTTTTTGTGGTGAGTTTGACCCTAAGATAAGCCAGTGGTACTATGTCTTCATCTTCCGGGTCCTGGCTTGTAAATTTAAGCCTTCTGATAAATGCCATTGAGTTCTCGACTGCACGACCAGATGTGGATTCTCCACTGCTATCTTGGATCGTCAGTGCAGTGCTATTCAAGGTACATCTCTCGTCAAGAGTGTCATGTCTAGTCATCTTCGCATTTGTAGCTTGCTGAAATTGCATTTTGCTCTGACTAGACACGGTTTGAACACAATGTCTTTGTGTTCTCGTGGTGTGGCCTTTTTTCCCTTGATGGCTAGATTGGCCCATTGATGTTCTAGGGTCTGTGTTTGTCTCTGTTCGGGTATGGGCTTTTGGTTGCTCTTTTGCACGTGAGAATCCATGCTCGTGTAGGGCCATTGCTACACTAGGGTCCAATTTGGAGGTCCTGTCGCGGCGCTCGTTTTCTCTCCAACCTACTCGGGGGAGGTGCGGAGGGGGCAGAGCCCCCTTTGCGGGGGTCCGGGGGGGCAGTCCCCCCAGCCCGCAGGGCCGTTACGGTAGACGCCATACGCAATTTGGAGGACCGTTTATAGCCAAATTTTGAACTACGTGCTCTAAATTTTAGCCCGGTTATGGATCTGTGATATGCCTTCAGCTCTACGTAGCCTTAGGGGTCAATCTCGGGGTTTAGATGTATCAAAATTTGTGTTCTAGGCACGTGTCCGATTTTGACAGTTTTTTGTCCAATTCTCAGATGTCCGATTTTCAGGAGTCCGATTATCAAAATCGAACGTCCGATTTTGGGTGGGTCAGATCAGACCAGTGGTCCGATTTTGGTCACGTCCGATTCTAGGAGTCGGATCAAAAAGTGGTCCGATTTTCAAGTGGTCCGATTCTGGGAATCGGATCGGACAGGGTGGTTCGATTCTGAGCTGGTCCGATTCTGGGAATCGGACAGCCTGGTCCGATTATGGACTCGTCCGAGTGTCCGAGTCGGACGGATTGGTCCGAGTGTCCGATTCTCAAAATCGGACAGGTTGGTCCGAGTGCCACGTGGCACGTCCGATCGGGCTGATCCGATTCTGGGAATCGGACGGTCTGACTCCTGAACTCGGGTTGTCCGATTCTGGGAATCGGACCACAAGCAATTTGGTCCGAGTGCGTCGGCGGCGGCCGTGATTCCCACGCATTTGTTCCCTCCTCACTGTCTGGTGCACAAAATCACCACACACTTTCTAGATCTGATCAGGGCACTTGTTGGAAAACACCAAACTCACCTGGAGCAGCACGAATCACCGGTGCCTAGAAATCGGGGCAGCGCTTCCTCGCCCTGTGAACTAGAAGTTCTCTCTCTCTCTCTCTCTCTCACGCAAGGCAAAATAAGGAATTCAGGTCTGTCTTGGCCTCCCAGGCCTCTTAAGGTCCTTTCCCAGCACTGCAGAACCTCACAGCTAGTTCCCTGTCCCTGCCTCACCCAGAACTTGAATCTGGTCCCCTGTTTCCCTGTTTTAGCTTGTTATACAGCAACAGAAAACCCTGCTGTTTGCTTTTTTTTCTTTTTCTTTTTCTTTGTTTTTTCCTACCCTAGATGCATCCAAAGCACAAAATAAATACCTATGCTACTCCATTCCACAACATAAATCTCAGAAAGCAACAAACCTATTTGCCAAGGAGATTGAATACCATCTTCAACCCCCTTGCTTCCTACCTATCTACCTCAAGCACCGGTTCAGGGGAAACCCCTTACTTTGACGCTCGATTCGAAGCGCGCAAGCGCTCAAGGCTTGAATCCGTTGTCCTGACAACAGAACCAAAATGTGGGAGCTTTTGCTCAACCGCCAAGACCCTCGGACCGCTTATTGATTCAAGCGTTCCAAGCCGAGCACTAATGGCTACCTCTCACATAGCCGACGCGCCATCCATATCTACGGGTGTAGTGAGCTTACCTTGATGCCGTTCGAGTTATCTTCTCTCCCGCGCACTCTGGTAGCTCCACGATCCAAGTGCAAGCTTCAAGCAAGCTTCATCCTCAAGCTCCACGCTCCAAGCTCCATTGCCGCGAGCAAGACAAGAGAAGAGAAGAGAAGAGAAGAAGAGAGGAGACGATGGAGAGCTTCTCCTCCTTGGTCCCTCACCCTCACACACTCACTCCCTCACACTCTCACACTCCCTCTCTCAAGCACAAGCTCAAGCAAGCAAGAACAAGAAGAAGAAGAAGAAGAGGAGAGCTACTTTTGGCCACACACAAGAATGAGCTTCTCATTCACTTTTCAACTTTATATACAAAACCCTAAATCCCTTTTGGGCGGTCATCCCCTTTTTCCCTTTTTACATGGCCGGCCATAGCCTAGGCCCTTTTTCCCATTGTCCTTCTATCTTCCTAGCTTCATGTCCACCGCCCATCTACATTTACAAATTGCACGGGCACTCTTTTACAAGATTTCAGGGTGCGCCTTTTTATTTTAAAATGCGCCTTTCCCCTTTTTCCTTTGCCTTGGACTTTTAAGGTTGCCCTTGCACTTTTGGCCTTTTCTCCTTTTCTTTCTTCAGTCGGGCTACCTTTTTTCCGCCTTTGCCCTGCGTATTTTCCACTTCCTTTTTCTTTCTTTGTGTTGGGGTTAACAATGCCATTGGTCAATGAAGATAGGTTGTCTATGCCTACTCAGATGCTCATATATTGAACTTACCACTACAAAGTAAATCTATGACATGATTGGAAGACATTTTGGAGCTGCTTGGAGCTTGTTATGCTGAATTTTGGTTGACTGCAATTTGCAATTGAATTTGTTGACACTTATATGTGCTGGTTATGCACTTTTCTGTGCCTCTATGCTCATGTCTTGACTGCCAAATGTACTAGCAGCTATCTGGGAGGTTTTGGAACATGTATGACATGATTACCACTCAGTTTTGGACTTGAAATTGCTGTTGGTTACTCACAGTTTACAGCTTTCAGACTGCATGTATGTACCCTGGTAGTGAGGTTACAGAAACTTAAGCTGAAGCAAACACATAGCTTATGTATTGACAGTTATATCTACAGTTGAGACCATTTGTTTGTGGGTTGTTTTGGGGTGTCAGTGGGCTGAAATACCCTGTTTTTTTTCCTGCAATTTAGTGCAGAAAACTGTCATAAACTGTTACAGACTGAACTTGGTCAGTCATACTTATTGGTCTCCAAGGAGTCAGGCACTTGATAGACAGTCTATTGCATCATGGCTAATGCACATGGGAGTGACAATATCACTCAGATAGTTGGAGAGAAGTTGGACAACAAGAACTTTTCATTATGGAAATTCAGAATGAAAAACTTTCTGGTTGGCAGAGGTTATTGGGATCTATGTACAGGAGATGAGACTGCTCTTGAGTTGCCTGCACACAATCCAACAAATGAACAAAAAAGAGCTTACAGGCTTTGGAATTAAAGAGCATGCAAGGTGCTGCATTGGTTTTCTTTATGTATATATGATGCTATGGTAATTCAAATCACTAGATGTGAGACTCCGAAGGATGCTTGGGACATACTAATGAAAAATTATGGAACCATGACACATGCAAGGAAGATCCAGTTGAAACAGGAGTTTAACAACATGTCTAGGAATGGCAAGAGCATCCAAGTGCATACCACGGAGATTAAGACCATAGCTGATCAACTTGCAACCATTGGCTCAAGTGTATTAGAAGATGATATGATTGATGTTGCCTTGAATGGCTTAGGCAAAGAGTACAAAGCTTTTGACACTTCCATTTCTGTCAGAGAAGAGCCCCCTAGCTGGGAAGAGCTAGTTGCCTTGTTGCTGCATGAGGAAGTCAAACTTGGTTTGAATACAGGTTCTAGTGCATCTCAGAGTAGAGACACTGTGTTATACTCTAGCTAGCGTGGCAGAGGATCTAGAGGTCATGGTTCATTTCGAGGTCGTGGTGACACTCGTAATGCTTATGGACAGTAGCAGCAATAGAGTAATTGGCATGGTGCAAATACACAAGGTCAGTGTGGATCTGGCGGTTTGAGAGGTAGGGGGAGATCACCTCGAGGTAGAGGTGGTGGATCTGGTTCATGGAAGTCATCTGATCAGTCCAACAAGGACAAGGATTGCCATTATTGTGGCCAGTATGGGCATATTGCAAAGGATTCTTACAAGAAGCAGGGAGATATGAAGGCAAAGGGCAGACATCATGGGCACTATGCATCTTCCAGTGCTGCTCATGATGAGCCAGTTGATAGACTCTTTGCCATGCAGCATGTATCTAAAAATGCATCGAGACATGATAGAGATGATAGATGGTACATTGAATCTGGAGCATCAAACCACATGACACCGCATGGAGAGTGGTTTGATGAGATGGTTGCAGGTACACATGGTCATGTATGTACTGGGGATGACACCCAACATGACATAAAACATAAAGGGATTGTTTCTCTTATGATGCCTGGGGCAAGAAGAAAGGCCTACATGATGTATTACATGTACCGACCATAACAAAGAATCTATTGTCTGTGGGTCAAATGGCAGAACACAATTTGCAAGTGAGGTTTAACAAAGATGGGTGTTTCATTGAGGAGTATGGAAATGGCTGCAAATTAATTGCCAAGGGCAGAAGGGATGGCAGGATGTTTACATTGGATGCGACCATTCTGGGACTCAAGGCAACCATGTTTGCTCATGATGAGAGTGCCATTCGGGATGTAGAGATTTGGCACAAGAGGATTGGACATGTCAATGTATAAAAGCTGAAATCTATGCAGCAGAGGGAAGTAGTACTTGGATTACCTAAATTCAAGTATAATGATTTTGGTCACGTATGCCCTGCATGTCAGTTTGGGAATCAGGCACGGTTTCCTTTCATGAGACATGTAAAAAACAGCACTAGGCCTTTACAGTTGGTGCACTCTGATGGGGTCCTTCACATAATGCTTCTTTTGGCGATGCATGATATTATGTCTCATTCATTGATGATTTCAGTAGGTACACTTGGCTTTATATTTTGAAGCATAAGGGTGATGTGTTTGATGCATTCAAAGACTTCAAGAAGCATGCTAAAAATGAATTGGGCTGTTACATATCATGCTTGAGATCAGATGGAGGAGATGAATATGTCTCAAATTACTTTGACAGGTATCTTGCTAAATATGGGATCAGAAGACAGCTCACATGTAGTTATACATCGTAGCAAAACGGTGTTGTAGAGAGGAAAAACAGGGTTTGATGGAGTCAGCTAGAGCTATGCTGAATGAAAAATGTATGCCAAATGGTTATTGGGCTGAAGCAGTGATGACTGCTATCTATGTGCTGAATCGAACCCCTATAGCAGGGATTCATGATGTCACTCCGTATGAACGGCTGTATGGTCATAAACCTGATATTTTGCACTTGAAGGTATTTGGTAGTATTGCATATGTGCATATACCGGATGAGAAGAGGAAGAAATTGGATCCTAAGGTAGTGAAAAGTGTGTTTATAGGATATGCACAGGAACAGAAAGCTTACTAAGAAGAGGAAAACTGTTCTCAGCCTCCACCTCTGTGTGCATTCCCCCATTGTGCAAGCAAGAAAGCTACAAGTGAGACTCCTTCCTTCTCTCCCATAATCTTGACATGGTATCAGAGCCTTGTTCGTGGTAAGGAGCTCAAGAAAGCAAGCCAAGTTCGCGGTGTTCTGGTAAGAGGACCAGTGTTGCTTTCATTTTTCTATTTTGGAAGCAAGTCTTTGCAGGTAGCACAGCCGAAAAGTGCAAGAGTGCGTTGTCTCAGGTTGAGACGCCCTTCGCGGTGAAGCAAGAGGGCAGTATATGCTGTGAGAGAGGGCTTTAGCCCCTTGGTGACCTTGTTTTTTTGATTTGAGGCCATTTCGGGGCCTGTTTTGGAGGCGGAAGTTTTCTGCACGCACTCAGGAAAAGACCCTATTTTATGCTGTGCGACCACTATTCTACAGGTCGGTGAAAAGTTACTGTAAAAATTGCATCGTATGCCTGTGCGCAGAGACATTGGGAGTTACAGAATCATCCTTGTTGCATGTTGATGCAAAATCGTCACTAGGAAGTGACTATGTGGTCAAATACCACTTTCGTCAGTTTTGCAGATTTGCCCTTGTGAGGCTGAAGCTGTGTTCTTTGCAGTGACATAATATTTTGCAGTGTTCTGTAATGGCGTCTGATTCTCTTTCACAGATTGTCACTGAAAAGCTTGACAAGAACAACTTCCAAGCATGGAAGTTTAGAATGACGAATTTCCTTATGGGAAAAGGATATTGGGAATTTGTTGCAGGAAATGAAGAAGAACCAATTCTTCCTGATGTTCCCAATCAACAGCAAATGCAGGCATTTAAAGCATGGCATGAGAGAGCTAGGAAAGTTATGTACTGGCTGTCTATCAGCATTTCAGACTCTATGATTGTGCATATTCAAGATGCAAGTACGCCAAAGGAGGCATGGGATACTTTGTCAAAAATGTATAGCACAAATACGCAAGCCAGGAAAATGCAGCTCAAGCAAGAGTTGCATAATGTGCAAAGAGAAAATATGAGCATCAATGACTACCACATGAAGGTGAAGAAGATTGCAGATGCACTTGCTTCCATTGGGTCGCTAGTGGAAGATGATGATTTAGTTTCTGTGACCTTGAATGGTCTAGGAAAGGATTATGCATAGTTCCAAAAATCCATTTCCGTCCGTGAAAGATTTCTTGATTTTGAGGAGTTGATTGCTCTTCTAATTTTTGAGGAGCAGAGAAATGGTGGTGCATCTCCTTCAAGAGGAACTTCAAAAGAAGCTGTCTTCTACTCAAATGCTGGAAGAGGTAGAGGCAGAGGTAGAGGAGGCCGATCTGGAGGCTGTGGTAGAAATTAGAATATGCAGCAAACTCAAGAAAACCAGTCCTATGGAGGAGGACGTGGTAACTCTAGAGGCAGGGGGAGCCAAAGAGGTCGTGGTGGATGGCAAAGAGGCCAAAATGCAAACAGCAATGTTGAATGCTACTACTATGGTAAAATGGGTCATATGGCTAAGGACTGCTATAAAAAGTAGAATGACATCATGAATGGAAAATTGCAACAAGGGAATTATGCATCTTCTAGTAAACAGGATGATGACAGAAATGAGCATTTGTTTATGGTGCAGCACATGAACAATTCTGTGACAAGTGCAGAAGAAAGCAATGATGTATGGTATGTTGACTCAGGTGCATCAAACCACATGACAGGTCATGCAGAATGGATGGAGGATGCAAGGAAAATGGAAAAACCAGGAGTTGTGGAGATTGGTGATGATACTGCACATCCTATTGTGCAGATTGGAAAAATTCATTTATCTATGCAGGATGGGAAAAATAAATACCTGTCCGATGTATTTCATGTCCCAAATATCACCAAGAATCTGGTTTCTATTGGTCAAATGGTTGAGCAAGGCTTGCAGGTCAGATTTAATCCTCATGGATGCTTTATTGAGGATATAAAAAATAAAGGTCGCTTGATAGCAAAAGGAAAGAAGAAGAGCAGAATGTTTACGTTGGATGCAAACATGTCTGAATTGAGTGCAGCAATGCTTGCATATGGGACCGATGTAGTTGCAGATATTGATATCTGGCATAAACGCATTGGTCATGTTAATGTACAACGACTTAAATCAATGCAGGCCCAAAATATTGTTGCAGGATTTTCTAAATTCAAGGTTGCAGAAATGCATAAGGTATGTGAAGCCTGCCAATTTGGAAAACAGGCAAGGAAACCATTTCCTAGACATTTTCAAGAGAGTAAGAAGCCATTGGAATTAATCCACTCTGATGTGTGGACTACTAAAGCTACATCTCTTGGAGGCTGTCATTATTTTATCACTTTTATTGATGACTATAGCAGAAAAGTTTTGGTGTATTTTATGAAAAAGAAAAGTGAAGTTTTTGGGCATTTCAAAACTCTTAAAGCTATGGTTGAAAAAGAAATAGGCCTGCAAATAAAATGCCTAAGGTCAGATGGAGGGGGAGAATACCTCTTAAATGAGTTTGCAAGGTTCCTGCAGGAGCATGGTATAAAGCAGCAATATTCATGCAGTCATACCCCATAACAAAATGGAATTGCAGAAAGGAAAAACAGACATATTGGAGAGGTATCTCATGCCATGCTCAATGAAAAATACCTGCCAGATTTTTATTGGGCTGAGGCAATTGCTACAGCAGTCTACATAATGAACAGAATTCCCACTGTAGCAATACATGGGATGACTCCAGAGGAGAGGTATACTGGTAGGAAACCAGATATTTCTCATTTGAAAATTTTTTGTTGCATTGCCTATGTTCATGTGCCAGATGAGTTGAGATCCAAGTTGGATCCAAAAGCTGAGAAGTGCATCTTTATTGGTTACTCTTTGCAGCAGAAAGGGTATAGATGCTATAACCCTTCTACTCATAAGTTTACAGTGAGTAGAGATGTTGTTTTTGATGAGATGAGTAGCTGGTATAAACTAGTAAATGTGATTGATAATGTAGATGCACAAAATGGTAATGCTGTACAGAATACACAGCTGCAGTCACAAGATATTAGTGGACCTAGAGCATCCTCTAGTAGTGATTCACATTCTTCGCCATGGACAGGAAGATTGAGATCAGGAGAATCTTCTGAAAGCAATGCAGATAGTGGTATGCATGTATCACAAAAAGGAAAAGAGAAGGTAGATCAGCCCATGTTTGATGTGAATGCAGGTCACTCTTATGTGGATGGTGAATCCAGTGGCTCAGAACAGAGCATTGGTGATGAGTTGGGTATTCCTTCTATTGTTACACCTGGAGTAAGGAAGACCAGGGATGTTTTGAGAGCACCTGGAAGTGAGCCTACTTTGCGTAGGTCTACCAGAGCTAGGTATCCTATGGATAGGCTGAAATATGATGGATTTACAACCATTCACTATGCATATATAGTCAAAGTGATACAGGAACTAGAACCCACTTCTTTTGAGTAATCCATGGGAAAAGAAAAATGGGAGAAAGCTATGGATGCCTTGAAGCAAATGCTACATGGGAGTTGGTACCTTTGCCCAAAGATAAGAATGCAATTGGCTGTAAGTGAGTTTATAAGGTGAAGCACAATGCAGATGGTTCTATGAATAGATACAAGGCAAGATTAGTAGTCAAGGGGTATGCACAAACATATGGCATTGACTATGAAGAAACATTCAGTCTGGTTGCAAGGATGGCAATTGTAAGAGTAGTCATTGCTATGGCTGCATCAAAGGGATGGTCTTTACATCAGATGGATGTAAAGAATGCCTTCTTGTATGGTGATTTGCAAGAAGAGGTCTATATGGAGCAGCCACCAGGTTATGTGCATGCTGTTCATCCTGAGTTTGTTTGCAGGTTGAAGAAAGCCTTGTATGGCTTGAAGCAAGCACCTAGAGCATGGTCTGACAAGATAGGACAGTATCTTGTCACTATTGGCTTTCAGATTTCCAAGGCAGATTTCTCACTTTATGTGAGAAAAACAGAGAAAGGTATTATGCTGCTTGTCATTTATGTTGACAATTTGATTATCACAGGTGATAGTGATGAAGATATCCTTCATGTGAAAATGCTATTGAAGGAAAAGTTTGAGATGAAGGATTTGGGAGAGCTGCGTTATTTCTTGGGCATTGAGGTGATTAGATCACCAAGTGGGATATGGCTCTTGCAGAGGCAGTATGGATTGGACATGCTGTCCAAATATGGGATGATAGGCTGTAAGCCTATTTCAATTCCTTTGGAGCAGAATGTGAAGCTGAGCGCAGATGCAGGTGAGCTTCTAGAAGACCCTACTATGTACAGACGCATAGTAGGAAGTTTGATTTATATGACTATTACCAGGCCAGATTTGAGCTATGGTGTTGGATTGGTAAGTCAGTTTATGTAGGCTCCAAGGAAACCGCATTTGGATGCAGCTAGATGCATACTCATATATGTGAAGTCCACATTGCAGTATGGACTATTTTATGAGACTGGGGTTCAGATACAGTTACATGGATACACTGATGCTGATTGGGCTGGTAGTATTTCTGATAGACGATCTACCAGTGGATATGTGTTCTCTTTTGGGAGTGCTGCAGTCACTTGGAGCAGCAAGAAATAGCCTACAGTTGCCTTGTCGAGCACAGAGGCTGAGTACAGGGGTGCAGCAATGGTTGCATGTGAGGTAGCTTGGTTGCATAAGCTACTTTATGATATGCATGAGCCTACAGATGGGCCAGTTGTCATTTATTGTGACAACATGAGTAGTATACACTTGGCAAATAACCTAGTCTATCATGCTAGAACAAAGCACATTGAGGTGCATTATCACTATGTGCGGGAGAGGGTTTTACTAGGTCTTATTGATCTAGTTTATGTCAGCACAGAGGATCAGGTAGCTGACATATTCACGAATGCATTGGGCGCAGAGAAGCTGCACAAGTTCAGAGACCTGCTTGGTGTGCAGGAATTGGGATTGAGCTCGAGGGGGAGTGTTGAGATATCGAGCTCCACTCATGATATGCCAGGGTGACCGTTGTGCATTTATGTCACCGACTTGTCAGTTGTTGCAGATGCGGTTGGTACACCGCCCATGAATAATAGCTAGATAACAGCTATCCTTATCTACTCTAGTTCATGGCTCAGTTAGTATGCCACCTTAGTTAGTTGTCTTTGGTTTGAGACCCATATATAGGGTTCTTCTATTTCTTTGTATGAGAGTTCTTTTGGCTTACACAACTAAGAAGAGGAAAACTGTTTTCAGCCTCCACCTCTGTGTGTATTCCCCCATTGTGCAAGCAAGAAAGCTACAAGTGAGACTCCTTCCTTCTCTCCCACAATCTTGACAATAGGTCCACTCACTACAGGTTATGATTCATCTAGCAGTGACAGCTTAGACAATGAATTGGGGATTCCGTGTGTTATGACGCCAGGTGCTGGGCAGAGCCGTTATGTGCCGCCTCATGAGAGGCAAGCTCACAGTGAGCCACAGTTCAGGAGATCAGAGAGGGTCAGACGACCTATTGATAGATACACTTACACTGGATACTCAGCCCGTCATTATGCTTATATGACGAAAGTAACAGGTTTTAGAGAACCAAGTAAGTTTGATGAGGCAGTTGCAGATGAGAATTGGCTTGCTGCTATGGATGAGGAATATTCAGCTTTGGCTGAAAATGGTACATGGGATTTGGTACAGTTTCCTGAGGGCAAAACACCCATTAGATACAAGTGGGTGTATAAGGTAAAATGTAAATCAGATTGATCATTGGAAAGATATAAGGCCAGGCTGGTTGCAAAAGGGTATGCGCAGTAGTATGGTCTTGATTATGAGGAGACTTTCAACCCTGTAGCAAAGATGGCTACAGTTAGAACTGTGATTGCTTTGGCAGTAGCTAGAGGCTGGAAACTATGGCAGATGGACGTAAAGAATGAATTTCTCAATGGAGAATTACAGGAAGAGGTTTACATGGAACAACCTAAAGGCTATGTACATCCAGAATTTCCAGCACATGTATGTCGGCTGAAAAATGCATTATATGGGCTGAAACAGGCACCCAGAGCATGGAATGCTCGCATCAGTAGTTATTTGCAGCAACATGGTTTCCGATTGGGTGATGCTGATCATAGTCTGTTTGTGAAGAAGACAGATAGTGGCTATGTTTTCCTAGTTGTCTATGTTGATGACTTAATCATTACAGGAGATGATGAAAATGGGATTACTGAAATAAAGACATGTTTACAGGCTGAGTTTAAGGTCAAGGACCTTGGAGAACTGAAATATTTTTTGGGGATTGATGTTGTCTCTACACCTCAAGGCATATGGCTGCTACAGAAGCAGTATGCTCATGACATGTTATAGAAATATGGTATGGATGATTGCAAGCCTATGGATACGCCTTTAGAGCAGAATGTCAAGCTGTAGATTGATGTTGGGACAGAGATTGAGAATGTTACTATGTACAGACAGATGGTAGGTAGCTTGATCTATCTCATGATTACTAGACCTGACTTGAGTTATGTTGTGGGGTTGATCAGTCAGTTCATGCAGAAGCCTCGCAAACCACACTTAGATGCAGTCAGGAGAATTCTGAGATATGTAAAGAGTACCATAGATCATGGGATGTTTTATGCATATGGGAAACCCCTTGACTTGATGGGGTACACTGATGCTGACTGGGCTGGTTGCACGTATGACAGGAGGTCAACCAGCGGCTATGCATTTGGACTGGGTAGTAGCATGATCAGTTAGCAGAGTAAGAAACAGCCTACAGTTGCATTGTCCAGTACGGAAGCAGAGTATCGTGGTGCGGCCTTAGCGGCATGTGAAGCTAAGTGATTACAGAAGTTGTTGAATGACTTGGGAGTACACTTGGACAGCAAAGTCAAGTTGTACTGTGATAATTTGAGCAGTGTCATGTTAGCAAGCAATCCTGTTTATCATGCAAGATCAAAACACATTGAGGTTCACTACCATTTCATCAGAGAAATGGTTTTAGTAGATCAGATTGACTTGGAGCATGTGAAGACTGAAGACCAGGTAGCAGACATCTTTACCAAATCACTTGGTAAAGCTAAGTTCATTCACTTTAGATAGCTACTTGGAGTGATGCAGATGATTTGAGTTTTTTTTTTAGCTTGAGGGGGAGTGTTAGAAATCAAGCTCACCGTCAGTGTGTCTTTAACTATGACCGATATCTATGACAGCTAGAGCGTGCAGTTGTCTACATGTGACTACATTAAATAAGTCGGGTTAGTAGTTAGTTAGTGACCTTAGTCTGTCTAGTCTACACTTACACTAGGTCACTTTATCTTTGTATTATGTGTGTTTTTCAGTGTTAGTGTGTGGAACATGAAGAAATGACTTTGAGAGCCTGAAGGCTTAGGACAATGGAGTTTCCCTATCTCTCTCTCTCTCAACTTTGAACAGAAGTGAAGGAGATGAAGCAAGGATTCGAGCAAGTAAGAATCCGATAAGAAGCTCTCCTATTTTTCCACTCTTTCTCTTGGATAGTGCCTGTGGAGGCATCGAAAGCAGGGCAAAGTAAAAATCTCAAAAATTCTTGAGCCCCTTTTTAGAGCCACAAGGTTGCAGATAATAGTTTCATGGTATACTAAAATTTTGACTATCGACCAAAAGTGGATGCATATGTTGCACATTTTGAGTTTGTAATTTTTGAGGTATTTAATAAGAAGCAAACATAAGTTTTATCTGTAAACAAATAGTAGATTATATGTACTATTGAGTAATAAGTGAAAAAGATTGCTTGATGTATTGTTGTGCACTTGTTGTGAAAGGTTATTGAAGACTTGCTTGCTTTTTTTAATGAATTTTGTGATAATGGTAGAGAACAATGATTGAGAAGCTAAACAAGAATAACTACCTTTCATGAAAGCTCCATGTGACGAAGTTTCTCATTGGCAAGGATCTCTATGAGTTCATTTCAAGTGAAGAAAAGGAGCTAGAGTTAAATATCCCTGTGATTGTAGATGAATTAAAGGTGTGGAATGAATAGAATGCAAAAGAGAAAAAGGTGATATATCGGTTATCAACTATCATTGATAATCCTATGCTGGGACATATAAGGAATGCACAACCTTTACATGTAGCTTGGACAATTTTCGAGAACACTTTTTTAATAAATGCAAAGGCACGAAAGATTCAACTCAAACAAGAGTTGAATACCTTGAAGAAAGGAAAAATGTCTGTCAATGAGTATGTTTTGAAGGTGAGGAGTATTGCAGATGCTTTAGCATAGCGATTGATGCAATGCTTGATGATGATGATTTAGTTTCATCTACTTTGGGTGGCCTTAATAATGAGAAGGCTTTGAAATCATTTGTCAATTTTGTATATGTATAGAAGCCATTTTCAAATTTAAATGAGTTGGTCTCTCTCATGATTATCGAAGAGATCAATATGCAAGGGTGACTCATCTGAAAGAAATGGTGAACATATCCAAGAATTTTACTCAAGTTCAAGAAGGGGACATGGTAGATCCTCTTCAAGAGGCCGTGGTATGGGAGGTGCTCATGATAACAATCCAAATAGGTTTAATCAGTAATTTGGTGAAATGCAGGTTTCAAGAGCCATGGAAAATTTAGAGGCAAGGGGAGCCGTAGAGGAAGAGGTGGATGGAAAAACAGAGATTTTGGAAATTCTACTATTTTTTGACATTATTGTGGCAAAAACATGTTATATTGCAACCCATTGTTATGCTAAGAATGATAATATCTGTAGTGGTAAATTGTAGTAAGGAAACTATGCATTATCTTCATAACAAAATGAAGATAAAATAAGCATCTATTTGTTATACAACATATGATGAATGCTATTATAGGAAAGAAAACACATGATGATAATATGTCAATTCAAGTGCATCTAATCATATGGCTAGTCATGTTGAATAATTTGGAGAGATGCAAGACTTATCAAATCCAAGTTATGTGTAGACGAGTGATGATTCATGCCACTCAATTTCACACATTGAAAAGGTTCCCTTGTCCTTGCATGATGGCCAAATAAAGAGTTTGCTAGATCTACTACATGTATCATCAATCACAAAGAATTTAGTATCTATTGGCCAAATGGTAGAGCAAGGGTTGCATGTTTAATTAAATGCAAAAGGTTATTTTGTAGAAGACTTTAATGACAAGTGCAGGTTGGTTGCAAAAGGAAGTAGAGTTGGACACATGTTCACTTTGGATACTGGACTTCCTGCAATGAATGTTGCTATGTATGCTAAAGGAAAGGGAGTGGTTGTAGACATTGAAATATGGCATAAATGTATTAGATATACAAATGTGAAAACGCTAAAACTGATGCAATGCAAAGGATTGGTTACAAGGTTTCCCACTTTTAGAGTTGCAAAATTTCATGAAGTGTGTGAAGCATGCTAGTTTGGTAAGGAGGCAAGACAATCCTTTTTGCATGATAGAGATGTAAATAGAAATATACTTGATACCGTGCATATCGATATTTGGGGGCCTACATAGAATGTGTCTCTTGGTGGTGGCAGCAAATACTTTGTCATGTTTATTGATGATTGTTCAAGAAAGCTTTGTGTATACTTTATGAAGAAAAATAGTGATATATTTGAGCACTTCATATCTCTCAAAGTGGCTTTTGAAATAGAAACAAGCTTGAAAGTTGAGTGCTTGATATTAGGGGAGAGTACTTTCTAATGAGTTTAGTGACTTATTGAGGTCTCACAGGATAAAGGGACAGTTTATTTGTAGGTACATCCCATAGCAAAATGGGTTTGCAGAAAGAAAAAATAGGCATATTGCAAAAGTTGCACATGTATTGATGGCCGAAAAGAATATGCCAAAACGTTTTTGGTTTGAAGCTATTCATATTGCTATCTATATTACGAATAGAACTTCCACATAGCTGCCATTCATTGGATGATTCATGGAGAATGATTTACATGCAAGAATCCCAATATGCCACACTTAAAATTGTTTGACTTTATTACATATGTTCATCTGCTAGATGACCTATGAAAGAAGCTTGATATGAGGACTAAAAAATGTATTTTTATTGGATACTCTTTAGAGCACAAAGGGTATCATTGTTATAACCCTATCGTGATAGGTGAGTTGAAAGTGAGTAGGAACATTATTTTTTATGAGATAAGCAATTGGTATGTATCTACTAGCAATGTATTGGATGATGCTAATGATCATGATAGCTATGCGCAGAAAGAAAAGCAAGAATCTTGGAGCCTTAGTGGACTAGAAATATCATTTGGTACTACACCTAGAGTTAGCCCTTGGACTAGGAGACTAAGGAGTAGCCTCATATCTTCAGGTGGATATACAAGTGTTGTAGGTAAAGTCAAAGGAAAAAAGAAAGTGTTGGATGGTAATGATGCATCTACTAGTTAGTCATTTGGGATTTGATAGAGATTCTTGTTGTTGAGAGAGTTTGGACGATGAGCTTGGTATTCCTTCAATCAAGACATGAGGTGTATAGAGAGCACTTAATGTAAAGGCTCCACTGAGCGATCTAGTGGTCCATAGGTCTAGTAGGGTTGAGTACACCCTCTTTAAATATTTGGTTTTGAAGATTATACAGCTCACCATTATGGTTATATGGTCAATTAGGATGTTGAGCCCACTTGTTTTGAGGATGTTCTTGGTCATGCTCATTGAGATGCAATAATGGATGAGGAGATGGTTGCATTAGAAGCCAATAAGACTTGGGATTTGGTACCCTTGCATAAGGCTAAGAAAGCTATTGGCTATAAGTGAATTTACAAAATCAAGCATAATGTAGATGGTCGGGTTAGCAGGTATAAGGCTAGGTTGGTTGCAAAAGGCTATGCTGAAATATATGGCACAGATTATGAAGGGATATTCAATCTAGTTATTAGGATGCCAATTGTTAGATGTATGATTGTTTTGGCAACATGAAAAGGTTGGAGTTTGCACGAAATAGATGTTAATAATGCCTTCTTGCATGGTGAATTGCAAGAAGAGGTGTATATGGAGTAGCCAGCAGGTTATGAGGATTTAGAGCATCCCACATATGTGTATAGGTTTAAAATGGCTCTCTATGAAATGAAGCAAGCACCTAGAGGATAGTTTGACAAGATCAGAGATTATCTTGTCAATACTAACTTTTATATGTTTGATACTGATCACTCACTTTATGTGAGAAAGGGAGAGGCATGTTTGATCATCATAGTCATCTATGTAGATGACTTGATTATTACACGTGATAGTGACAATGGGATTGTTGAAGTTAAGGATTTTTTAAGAAGAAGTTTGAGATGAAGGAGTTAGGTGAATTGAGATACTTTCTTGGTATTGAGGTGATTAGATGTGATGATGATATATGGCTATCCCAAAGGAAGTATGGCTTGGATATGTTATCCAAGTATGCTACAACAACATGTAAGCCTCTTTCCGTACCATTGGAGAAAAATGTGAAGTTAAATGATGACATTGGGGATGAGATAGAAGAATCTACTATGTTCAGCAGGATAGTAGGGAGTCTAATTTACATGACTATCACATGGCCAAGCTTGAGCTATATTATTGACCTTGTCAACAGTAAGTTTATGCAGATACATGGAAATCCTCATTTGGATGCCGTTATATACATATTGAGGTATGTGAAGTCCAATTTATATTATGGACCTTTTTATGAGGCAGGTAAGGATATACAGTGTCAAGATTGTGGGAGAGAAGGAAGGAGTCTCACTTATAGCTTTCTTGCTTGCACAATGGGGGAATACAAACAAGGGTGGAGGCTGAAAACAGTTTTCCTCTTCTTAGTTGTGTAAGCCAAAAAGAACACTACTACAAAGAAATAGAAGAACCCTATATATGGGTCTCAAACCAAACTCAACTAACTAAGGTGGCATACTAACTGAGCCACGAACTAGAGTAGATAAGGATAGCTGTCATCTAGCTATTATTCAGGCGGTGTACCAACCGCATCTGCAACAACTGACAAGTCGGTGACATAAATGCACAACGGTCACCCTGGCATATCACGAGTGGAGCTCGATATCTCAACACTCCCCCTCGAGCTCAATCCCAATTCTTGCACACCAAGTAGGTCTCTGAACTTGCGCAGCTTCTCTGCGCCCAATGCCTTCGTAAATATGTCAGCTACCTGATCCTCTGTGCTAACATAAACTAGATCAATAAGACCTAGTAAAACCCTCTCCCGCACATAGTGATAATGCGCCTCAATGTGCTTTGTTCTAGCATGATAGATTGGGTTATTTGCCAAGTTTATACTACTCATGTTGTCACAATAAATGACAATTGGCCCATCTGTAGGTTGATGCATATCATAAAGTAGCTTATGCAACTAAGCTACCTCACATGCAGCCATTGTTGCACCCCTGTACTCAGCCTCTGTGCTCGATAAGGCAACAGTAGGCTGTTTCTTGCTGTTCCAAGTGACTGCAGCACTCCCAAAAAAGAACACATATCCACTGGTAGATCATCTATCAGAAATACTACTAGCCCAATCAGCATCACTGTATCCATGCAACTATATCTGAACCCCAGTCTCATAAAGTAGTCCATATTGCAATGTGGACTTCACATACTTGAGTATGCGTCTAGCCACATCCAAATGCGGTTTCCTTGGAGCCTGCATAAACAGACTTACTAATCCAACAGCATAGGTCAAATCTGACCTGGTAATAGTCATATAAATCAAACTTCCTACTATGCGTCTGTACATAGTAGGGTCTTCCAGAAGCTCACCTGCATCTGCGCTCAGCTTCACATTCTGCTCCAAAGGAATTGAAATAGGCTTACAGCCTGTCATCCCATATTTGGACAGCATGTCCAATCCATACTGCCTCTACAAGAGCCATATCCCACTTGGTGATCTAATCACCTCAATGCCCAAGAAATAATGCAGCTCTCCCAAATCCTTCATCTCAAACTTCTGCTTCAATAGCATTTTCACATGAAGGATATCTTCATCATTGTCACCTGTCATAATCAAATCATCAACATAAATGACAAGTAGCATAATACATTTCTCTGTTTTTCTCACATAAAGTGAAAAATCTGCCTTGGAAATCTGAAAGCCAATAGTGACAAGATACTGTCCTATCTTGTCAGACCATGCTCTAGGTGCTTGCTTCAAGCCATACAAGGCTTTCTTCAACCTGCAAACAAACTCAGGATGAACAGCAAGTACATAACCTGGTGGCTGCTCCATATAGACCTCTTCTTGCAAATCACCATGCAATAAGGCATTCTTTACATCCATCTGATGTAAAGACCATTCCTTTGATGCAGCCATAGCAATGACTGCTCTTATGGTTGCCATCCTTGCAACCGGACTAAATGTTTCTTCATAATCAATGTCATATGTTTGTGCATATCCCTTGACTACTAATCTTGCCTTGTATCTGTTCACAGAACCATCTGCATTGTGCTTCACCTTATAAACCCACTTACAACCAATTGCATTCTTACCTTTAGGCAAAGGTACCAATTCCCATGTAGCATTTTCTTCCAAGGCATCCATTTTTTCATCCATGGCTTTCTCCCATTTTTCTTTTTCCATGGCTTGCTCAAAAGAAGTGGGTTCTGGTTCCTGTATCGCTTTGACCATATAGGCATAGTGAATGGCTGTAAATCCATCATATTTCAGCCTGTCCACAGGATACCTAGCTCTGGTAGACCTGTGCAAAGTAGGTTCACTCCCAGGTGCTCTCAAAATATCCCTAGTCTTCCTTACTCCAAGTGTAACAATAGAAGGAATACCCAACTCATCATCAATGCTCTGTTCTGAGCCACTGGATTCACCATCCACATAAGAGTGACCTGCATTCACATCAAACATGGGCTGATCTACCTTCTCTTTTCCTTTTTGTGATACCTGCATACCACTATCTACATTGCTTTGAGAAGATTCTCCTAATCTCAATCTGCTTGTCCATGGCGAAGAATGTGAACCACTGCTAGAGGACACTCCAGGTCCACTAATATCTTGTGACTGCTGCTGTGAATTCTGTGCAGCATTACCATTTTGTGCATCTACATTATCAATCACATTTACTGGTTTATACCAGCTACTCATCTCATCAAAAACAACATCTCTGCTCACTGTAAACTTACGAGTAGAAGGGTTATAGCATCTATACCCTTTTTGCTGCAGAGAGTAACCAATAAAGATGCACTTCTCAGCTTTTGGATCCAACTTGGATCTCAACTCATCTAGCACATGAACATAAGCAATGCAACAAAAAATTTTCAAATGAGAAATATCTGGTTTCCTACTAGTATACCTCTCCTCTGGAGTCATGCCATGTATTGCTGCAGTGGGAGTCCTGTTCATTATGTAGACTGCTGTAGCAACTGCCTCAACCCAGTAAAAATCTGGCATGTCTTTTTCATTGAGCATGGTATGAGATACCTCTCCAATATGCTTGTTTTTCCTTTCTACAATTCCATTTTGTTGTGGGGTATGACTGCATGAATATTGCTGCTTTATGCCATGCTCCTGCAGGAACCTTGCAAACTCATTTGAGAGGTACTCTCCCCCTCCATCTGACCTTAGGCATTTTATTTGCAGGCCTGTTTCTTTTTCAACCATAGCTTTAAGAGTTTTGAAATGCCCAAAAACTTCACTTTTCTTTTTCATAAAATATACCCAAACTTTTCTGCTATAGTCATCAATAAAGGTAACAAAATAATGACAGCCTCCAAGAGATGCAGCTTTAGTAGTCCACACATCAGAGTGGATTAATTCCAATGGCTTCTTACTCTCTTGAACATGTCTAGGAAATGGTTTCCTTGCCTGTTTTCCAAATTGACAGGCTTCACATACCTTATGCATTTCTGCAACCTTGAATTTAGGCAATCGTGCAACAATATTTTGGGCTTGCATTGATTTAAGTCGCTGTATATTAACATGACCAATGCGTTTATGCCAGATATCAATATCTACAACTATACCGGTCCCATGTGCAAACATTGCTGCACTCAATTCAGGCATGTCTGTATCCAACGTAAATATTCTGCCCTTCTTCTTTCCTTTTGCTATCAAGCAACCTTTATTTTTCATATCCTCAACAAAGCATCCATGAGAATTAAATCTGACCTGCAAGCCCTGCTCAACCATTTGACCAACAGAAACCAGGTTCTTGGTGATATTCGGGACATGAAATACATCCGACAGGTATTTCTTTTTCCCATCCTGCATAGACAAAGGAAAATTTCCAATCTGCACAATAGGATGTGCAATATCATCACCAGTCTCCACAAATCCTGGTTTTTCCATTTTTCTTGCATCCTGCATCCATTCTGCATGACCTGTCATGTGGTTTGATGCACCTAAGTCAACATACCACACATCGTTTCTTTCTTCTGCTCTTGTCACAGAATTGGTCATGTGTTGCACCATAAACAAATGCTCATTTCTGTCTCACCCTGTCTACTAGAAGATGCATAATTCCCTTGTTGCAATTTTCCATTCATGATGTCATTCTGCTTTTTATAGCAGTCTTTAGCCATATGACCCATTTTACCACAGTAGTAGCATTCAACATTGCTGTTTGCATTTTGGTCTCTTTGCCATCCACCACGACCTCTTTGGCTCCCCCTGCCTCTAGAGTTACCACGTCCTCCTCCATAGGACTGGTTTTCTTGAGTTTGCTATATATTCTGATTTCTACCATGGCCTCCAGATCGGCCTCCTTTATCTTTGCCTCTACCTCTTCCAGCATTTGAGTAGAAGACAGCTTCTTTTGAAGTTCCTCCTGAAGAAGATGCACCACCATTTCTCTGCTCCTCAGAAATTAGAAGAGTAATCAACTCCTCAAAATCAGGAAATCTTTCACGGACGGAAATGGATGTTCGTAACTGTGCATAATCCTTTCCTAGACCATTCAAGGTCACAGAAACTAAATCATCATCTTCCACTGGTGACCCAATGGAAGCAAGTGCATCTGCAATCTTCTTCACCTTCATGTGGTAGTCATTAATGCTCATACTTTCTCTTTGCACATTGTGCAACTCTTGCTAGAGCTGTATTTTCCTGGCTTGCGTATTTGTGCTATATATTTTTGACAAAGTATTCCATGCCTCCTTTGGCATACTTTCATCTTGAATATGCACAATCATAGAGTCTGAAATGTTGATAGACAACCAGTACATAACTTTCCTGGCTCTCTCATGCCATGCTTTAAATGCTTGCATTTGCTGTGCTGATTGGGAATATCAGGAAGAATTGGTTCTTCTTCATTTCCTGCAACGAATTCCCAATATCCTTTTTCCATAAGGAAATTCATCATTCTAAACTTCCATGCTTGGAAGTTGTTCTTGTCAAGCTTTTTAGTGACAATCTGTGAAAGAGAATCAGACGCCATTACAGAACACTACAAAAAATTCTGTCACTACAAAGAACACAGCTTCAGCCTCACAAGGGCAAATCTGCAAAACTGACAAAAGTGGTATTTGACCACACATTCACTTCCTAGTGATGATTTTGCATCAATAGGCAACAAGGATGATTCTGTAACTCCCAATGTCTCTGCGCACAGGCATATGATGCAATTTCTACAGTAACTTTTCACCGACCTATAGAACAGTGGTCGCACAGCATAAAATTGGGCCTTTTCCTGAGTGCGTGTAGAAAACTTCCGCCTCCAAAACAGGCCCCGAAATGGCCTCAAATAAAAAAACAGAGCAACCGCGAAGGGCGTCTCAATCTGAGACAATGCACTCTTGCACTTTCCGGCTGTGCTACCTGCAGAGACTTGCTCCCAAAATAGAAAAATGAAAGCAACACTGGTCCTCTTACCAGAACACCACGAACTTGGTTTGCTTTCTTGAGCTCCTTACCACGAACAAGGCTCTGATACCATGTCAAGATTGTGGGAGAGAAGGAAGGAGTCTCACTTGTAGCTTTCTTGCTTGCACAATGGGGGAATACACATAAGGGTGGAGGCTGAAAACAATTTTCCTCTTCTTAGTTGTGTAAGTAAAAAAGAACACTACTACAAAGAAATAGAAGAACCCTATATATGGGTCTCAAACCAAACTTAACTAACTAAGGTGGCATACTAATTGAGCCACGAACTAGAGTAGATAAGGATAGCTATCATCTAGCTATTATTCATGGGCGGTGTACCAACCGCATCTGCAACTGATAAGTCGGTGACATAAATGCACAACGGTCACCCTGGCATATCACGAGTGGAGCTCGATATCTCAACATACAGGTCTTTGGATACACAGATAAAGATTGGACTGTTAGACAGAAGATCTACCAATGGATTCGTGTTTTCCCTTGGTAGTGCAACAATTACATGGAGCAAAAAAAAGTAATCTACAAATTTTTATTGAGTATAGAGGTGCTATTATGGTAGCATGTGAGATGGCATGGTTGCAAAAATTATTTTGTGACTTCGATGTGCTGCATTATGATCCAGTTGTCATTCACCGTGATAACATGAGTAGCATACAACTAGCTAGAAACCTAATGTTCCATGCTAGGACTAGACACATTGAGATGCACTACCACTTTGTGAGAGAGAAGATACTTGCAAGGTAAGAGATTGACTTGGTATTAGATAGTTGACATTTTCACAAAGGCATTGGGTGCAAAGAAGCTTTGAAAGTTTTGAAGCTTACTTGGAGTTGCAAAGATAGAGTTGAGCTTGAGGGGGAGTGTTGTGATGGCAAGCTCAACATGTGCGGGCATTGATGATTGACCGCTTTGCTAGATGGGTCCACACATCTACACTTAGCATGTTGGTGGTCATTATGATCATCACATGGTCATTGACTTATCACTTATTATATTTAGTTTATTGCACTTACCTACAATTGGCATAATTATAGTGCCAGTCGATTAATATAGTCAATTACACACTGTTTGACCTAGTAGGACACTTTCCTTTATGTTGTATCTTATCTATAATTTGTGTGTATTATATTGTGTGTTTTTAAAAAAACAGGAAAGAAAACGTTTTGGCCTCCATCTCTCTTTTTTTGTTTTTGAGTGAGCTTCATCTTGTGTATACAGTATGTGTTTTGCGCAGCAGGTCAAGCAAGTCTCCACACCATGTGATTCTTGGCAAAGATCTCATCAGCTTGTCCTTTTTGTAACTCATTTTGAGTTACCTTTACCCACTCCTTAACCTTACCAATTGTATCTAGTTGTTAAAGTGGGTCAAGATCCTTAGCAATGGTTTCTTTAGTGGTCTACGGTGCTATTATAGCACTTTTGCATCGGAGGTGATAGTCATATGTGGTGGTAGATTGAGAGTCCTTCACTTTTAATTTTGAGTTCATCTCTTTTCTCCTTTCATTGGTGCTCTTCTTACCAATGACTAATCCATTCATTGTCTCATGCCCTTCAATGCTCACTCCCCTAGCCTTATGTGGGAGCTTTTGCTCAACCGCCAAGACCCACGGACCGCTTATTGTTTCAAGCGTTCCAAGCCGAGCACTAATGGCTACCTCTCACATAGCCGACGCGCCATCCATATCTACGGGTGTAGTGATCTTACCTCCATGCTGTTCGAGTTACCTCCTCTCCCGCGCACTCCGGTAGCTCCACGATCCAAGTGCAAGCTTCAAGCAAGCTCCATCCTCAAGCTCCACGCTCCAAGATCCATTGCCGTGAGCAAGACAAGATAAGAGAAGAGAAGAGAAGAAGAGAGGAGAAGATGGAGAGCTTCTCCTCCTCGGTCCCTCACCCTCACACACTCACTCCCTCACACTCTCACACTCGCTCTCTCAAGCACAAGCTCAAGCAAGCAAGAAGAAGGAGAAGAAGAAGAAGAGGAGAGCCACTTTTGGCCACACACAAGAATGAGCTTCTCATTCACTTTTAAACTTTATATACAAAACCCTAAATCCCTTTTGGGTGGTCTTCCCCTTTTCCCCTTTCTTACATGGCCGGCCGTAGCCTAGGCCCTTTTTCCCATTGTCTTTCTATCTTCCTAGCTTCCTTTCCACTGCCCGTCTACATTTACAAATTGCACAGGTGAGAGCCCGGTGCTCCTTGAATTAAACCATGATGCGCTTGCGCTCTTTTACAAAGGTTTTGACTTGCGCTTTTCCTTGTGCGCCTTTCTCCCTTATTTAGGACTCTTCTCCTTGTGCGTCTTTGTCTTCCGTTTCTCTTTGCCTTGGCCTTTGTCTTTGTCTTCTGCTTTAGCTTTTCCGGATTTTCCACCTTCGTTTGTTTGAGGGTTAACACCTTAATTTTTGCACAACTGATGGCACACATTGAATGGGAATGTTATCATTGTCATTGATCATTTCAACTATGAATAGGCTCAGGGGAATAGATGAGCCCTATTCTATTGTTGTTGTCATTGTCATTGTCATTGTCATTGATCATTTCAACTATGAATAGGCTCAGGGGAATAGATGAGCCCTATTGTATTGCTATTGCGTGCCTTACACTAAGTAAAATTTGAATGCATTTATATTAGACTACTCTTACTTTTATGGACACCTCAAGGAAGCATATCCTAATTGCCTATAGTTCCAATAGGCAATGGTGTCTCTATTTGTAGGCATGCCTTGTTTAGCCTTGTCCCAACGTCATAGTGGGTACAAAATGATAGTCCATCAAAATCATATGTTCTTTGTCATGGTAACAAAAAATTACTTTTTATACTCCTAATTCTCCATCTATTCCTCAATGAAGTGGATAGGGGTATCGCTAGCTAGGTGCATGACAATTGGCATGTGGGGTATAGGAGTCCCAAAAGGGTTAATCTCAGCTTGTTGTGTAGTTATTGGAAGGTTGGAAATCCCAATTTAGGGGCAAGGGGGGATGTCTAGCATAATTTGGGGCCTCTGGTAAGTTACTCATGAATATATGTGTGCATCATGTGGGTTCAAAATAAGGTATTTTTAAAATATCATTTTTTACATACAGAAGGGTGTAATATAAAGGGATTATTTACAGATTGAATAGAAAATGGTTATGTTTTATTCATGAAAAATTCACAGATAAGGATATTTATAAATAGGCCTTGAATGCACGTGATGTAGAGGATATATATATAGTAACTTCCCCGAGTTTGGGGCCACATTTAAAATATTGGAGGCATGGAGCCCTTGTGGGGCTCTACAATATACAACTTCATGGGAAAATTTCCCACAATTAGTACATGATTGAGGTGGCAAGGGACATTTCAAAGAAGATGATCCCCACCACAGTGAATGCATTGCACATTCTGACGCTACAGTCTAGAAATTTTGAGTAGTTCTAGCATCTTAAGCAAGTCTTGCTATTGTTTAGTAACATTGGCACAATAATTAAGTCCTCGATTTCCTTGGTTTCTATGGAGCTTTTTCCTATAGGTATTCCTTGATGGGATCCATATGGCCTTTTATCCCTACCATGTTTGTAGTAAAGGTCATCATCAATAGCCTTGTCTAGGACATTGTTGATGTTGGATCGATCAAGTTTTGAGTTCCCATCCAAAGTATCAAACTAATAAATAGCCTATAAATGCATGAATCAAAAAGATATACAAGACACTTCAACCTAATGGTTGAACCTCACATAGAATCAATCTCATTGACTCTCTCTATGATTACCTGTGACCCAATAGCTACAAATTTCTAGGGCTATCCTACCCCAATGGATAGGCTTGCATTATGCAAGATTCTTATCCAATGGTGGCCATGTTTCAGTAATTGAGCAAACAATAATCTAACCATCTTTGAAGAACTGTTACATAACTCATATGACGATGGACAAATCTACATCAAGTCCTATTCAATTTCTATAATAGTCTCTTTGCCTCATTGATGAAATAGAAAATATAAGTGCTAAGGAAGTGAGTGATTCCAAGGACTATTAATCAATTCAGGATGACGGTGATTTCGATTCTAACATAGTAGATTATGACATTGATGTGGTTGCACAATTGAGAAAATCTATATGGGCCCAAAACCCTCTCAAACTAAGAGCATATTCATTGACATGGGTATTGTGAGACTAGACTTGAAATTAGAATGGCTAGAACTATTGTTAGGACCTAAAATGGGTGTGACACTGGCTCTAAGGATCTAGCCAGGCTTCTATGCTCAACCAAAACATCCCACATCCTCGTGGGGCCGGGAGTGTTTGGAGACTACTTACATTGATCTAACTTAAACAAGCATTTGTATCATTTATAGTCCAATGGATCCCTTCCCAACTCCTCACAAGGAGTATCCAAACAGAAACCTATAACATATATAGGGCTTCCCTTGACTATCGTGGCCTACTTTGGCTCTCTTACACCTTGAGGATTGGCCCCAAGATATGCTATTCAAATATATAACACATACGATACATAGTCCTATCTTTTAATCAATCGTTCCAGGAGACAAAATATAATTCTCATTGAATAAGTCCCCAAAGGAAAGGAATGCACTAATCCTACAACTTGGGACTTCTCACACTCAACATAGCCCAACATTCATAAAACAAGTACTATGCATCTAGGATATGTATTTCCAATACATGTAATCAATGCAATGCAAGGGTGGATGATCTATCGTGCTCAATAATAATTTTATTTATCCAAAACAACATTGTGATAATGCACCAACAATTATCTTCATGCTTTCATACTAACAACGTATTTGCAACATTTCATAGGGAGAGCACCGAATATACTCGTGTTACTAAACCCTTTAACTTCCAAAATACATGTATCCTATATATAAAGTATATTTTTAAAAAATCATATTTCAGCCTATAATTAACACTCATAAATCCCTCTCTCCCTAGCGTTAAGTATTGTTGTAATATTTCCACACAATAAAAGTTAGTTGGTTAGTTTGAAAGTTAGTCAATTGATAAGTTAGTAAGATTACTAACTAAAGACTAACTTTTTCAAAAAAAAACAAACTAACATTAATAATTAAGGATTTTTATTTAATTAAAAATACATATTAAAAAAATCAAGAGTCATAAATCTGATATTTTTCTCGGATTGACAAGGACTGTAGCCACCCTTCACATAAGTCACAACGTGAACGAGACTTATGAGCTATATTAATCACTAATATTAATGTGTATAGTTTGGATGGCCCAAAAATATTAGATTTTGGGCAAAACTAGTATATTTTAGATATTATCCTAAAAAGATATGGAGATTTCTAGAGTTGGATGTCATTTAAAAGAAAAGACAAGTGATGCTTTAGTTAGTTTTGGAGATTTTATCAAAAGAAAAAATAAAGAGAGGGATTTGTGAAATCGCCCGCGTCGCGACGCAGTCTACAGACAGAAAACAACACTTCAAATAGAGAAAAGAAGGAGTAAACTAAGAGCTTTCTAAGCAAGTGTCTTGGGATTTTATCCCCCTTTTGGAGCCAATGGAACCATCAGATTTATAATATGAGCATCAGATCACTGATCTTTCCAAGATCCCCCTCCACAAAGAGCTCTAGTTCTCAGCCCACAAGCCCTATTCTCTAATTCACTATAAATATGAGGCATGGGGAGGCACAAGAGAGCATGAGGAGACCTTGAGAGGTTGTGAGAGAGAGGTAGAGAGAAGGATACCCCTCCAAGAGATTGTGAGAGAGAGTTTGAGAGAGAGAGAGAGAGAGAGAGAGAGAGAGAGAGAAGAGTCACCCCGAGAGGCTGTAAGGAAGAGAGTTATCTCAATTCCCTCTTTTTCGATCCTCAACTCACCCATCTTCTCTTACTCTCTCCCATATCAAATCTATTCTACCTTCTTAATCTCTTGAGTCTACTTGTGGACGATGGCCCCCAAGTGAAGAATGTCACGTGCGGATGGCAATCCCATAACCAACAACAAAGCTTCAGACAAAGACATCACCGTCAATCCAATTGCGGTACCGGTCATAAGTAATGTATTTTCAAATTGATAGATGCTTGTTTTGATTCTCGTATGAGATACATTAGATCCCATACTATGATGCATGAGTATAGGTCATCGGAAGGAATAAATTTTATCTCACATATTCAAAAGATCGAGCTTGCAAAGTGCTTGTATTAAGGAAAGTTAATTGCACCTAGTTGCATATGGCTTACTCGTTGATAGAGAAATTACAAGGAAGTTTTGGTTAGGGATTATGGATGGCATAATCATGACATTACAAATTGTGCATATAAGAGTTAAGTAAATTTTACATAGAATCACTCTTTGATCCCAAGGGGAAGAGCAGATATGCAATGAAAATATTATCGCAACTATTCTTACATTGCTTGGGAAGAATACAATTAGTTTTTTTGGTGGTTGATCGAACAACATCCTAAATGCTTTTACATTCTGTTAGATATGATCAATGCCTCACCCTCATTAGGTGCTACCAATGATCCATGGTACTCAAAGTTGTAAGGCCCCCATTATGAGGAGAAGCCAAATGTGAGCCCGAACATTGGTTGAGTCCTGACTTGTATATCAGATGAGGTCTATGTGACCGGATGGCAAAAATGTGACCGTTGTGGGTCTAATCTTTGGGTTAGACGGAGTGGTTAAGCTGGTAGCAACTCGAGGCGCATTGCATCAAGTTGCGGGCGCGCCCGGTCCGATGGTAAAGGAAATATTCCCTGGAATAATCCTTGGCCAACTAGTGGAGGCTCATATGGTAGGTCAGTCAAGCAAGCCGACCTAACAACCTTCGCGGGCTATAAAAGATAAACCCCTTTACAGCCATCGATCACTCATCTTTCACCCAGTCAGAGTTGTTGTTCCAGCTAGCCTTAAGCTCTTCACCTATCTTCTGTCTAGATCGCCATCTAAGCTTCACACAGTGGAAGCGCACGGGTGGACAGAGTCATCTTTGTATCAGTTGTTTGGAGTTAAAGAATTTACTGATTCTCCTCTTATCTGTTGTGTACTCTCTATCTCTTTCTCAGATTCTGTTCGCTGTGCCGTGTAATATTTTACATGGTATCAGAGTCCAGGGGGCTCTAGAGATCGGAGAGTGTGTAAGAGGCAAAGGCTTCAACAGCAAAGAGAAACTATGTTGACTTCCGGAAGCAGTTCTGGCACATCAGGAAGCGATGCATGAGGTGGTGTTGCTGTACCGGCTATTCAAACACTGAGGATTCGTCCACCAACCTTCGGCGAAGGCAAGTTAGATGGTACAAACTACACCTTGTGGAAGTTCAAAATTACAACTATCCTTGATTCTTATGAGCTTCTAGAGACTGTGCTAGGGATTGACGCAGAACCACAACCTATCCCCGACCCATCAAATCCTAGTGTGATGATTCCTCTGAATGTAGATCTTCTACGAGCTTGGAAATGAAGGAATGCAGATGCATTGTGTGCCTTAGTTACAAGCTATTCTGACAGTATTCTGACTTTGATTCAGCAGACAACCAAAGCATCAGAGGCTTGGAATGTACTAAGGAGTCAGTATGAAACACGAAACCAAACAAGGATTCAAAACCTGGAGAATCAACTAGTAGCGGAGAAGTTTGCTGAAGGAGAGACGGTTGAAGCATTTATCACTCAGATTAAGAATCTGCACGACCAGATGGCTAGTGCTGGGATACAAAAGATTAGTGAAGAGCTAGCTCGGAGGTGTCTTCGGATTTGTCCACAAAAGTTTGATGGACTAGTAACTGCCCTTAATACTCAAGTGAGACCTCAAGCTTTGACTTTTGAGGAGTTTTGTGCATTATTAATGGAGGAGGAGTTGAGGCTGAAAGACCGAGAAGGAAGCAACAATGGAGATGTTGCATTCTCTGCCAATGCAAAAGGCAAAGGTGGTTCCTCCACCAAAAATGATGGTGACAAAAAGAAGAAGGGCGGAAATAAGAATTTTCAAGGAGAGTGCTTCTACTGCAAGAAGAAAGGACATGCAATTGCAGATTGTTGTGTCAAGAAGGCAGATGAAAAGAATGGTACCCTTAAAAGTAAAGGGAAAGAGACAGCCAATACGGCTGAAGCAGAGCTGGAATTATTCATGGCGACCATTGAGGAAGTGTGCTCCTCGGCGCAAGAAGAATCTACCACTGACTCATGGGTGTTGGATAGTGGGGCCTCCCGTCACATGACCAACAAGAAAGGTCTATATAGTTCTATGCAACCTCTACAAGAATCCATCACTGTGGCGGTTGGAAATGATGCTAAATGCCCTGCTGCAGGCATAGGTACTATTTCTTTTGTTGCTGCAAATGGTGAAGTCAAAAAGCTTTCAAATGTGTTGTATGTTCCCGAAATCAAGAGAAATCTCTTATCAGTGCTGCCATAACTGATCTTGGTCATGAAGTGAGGTTCAAGAAGACAGGTGCAGAAATTCTTGATAGTGCTGGCACAATTGTTGGCAAAGGAGAAAGAAGGAACAACCTGTATGAGCTAAGTGCTCTTACAGCCACTGCTGGAGTGGGCACAAGTAAGCTTTGGCATGAAAGGTTTGGACACATCGGATTTGTAATGTTGAAGGAGATGCAAAAGCAAGGTATGGTTGCTCACCTACCTACAATAACTGAATTGAAGGAACCATGTGAAGCTTGTATGATGGGCAAGCAACAGAGAAAGGCATTTCCACAAGAAAGCAAGAATAGAGCACAGGCTCCTCTAGAGTTGGTGCATGCTGACTTGTGTGGTAAGATGCCTACACAGGCCTTGGGGGGATCTTCTTATTTTATGTTGATTGTCGACAACTACAGTAGGAAGATGTGGGTGTACTTCCTTCGTGATAAGGCTCAAGCTTTTGGTAAATTTAAAGAATGGCTAAAACTTGTTGAGAATGAAACAGGGAAAAGTGTGAAGAAATTTGGACAGATGGTGGTGGTGAGTTCAACTCAAAGGAGTTTGAAGGCTTTTGCAAGAGCAAAGGGATCAAGTGTCAATTGACGACGCCTCACACACCTCAACAAAACAGTGTTGTGGAACACAGGAATCGTGCCATTGTGGAGATGGCAAGATGCATGCTAAAGGGGAAGGGATTGCCTAACCATTTTTGGGCTGAAGCTATTAATATTACAGTCTACATTCTAAATCGGAGCTACACAAAGGCTCTCAAGGGAAAAACACCTCATGAGGCTTACATTGGTAAGAAACCATCTATCTCACATTTCAGAATTTTTGGATGTGAATGTTATGCACATGTTCCAGATGAGAAGAGAAACAAGTTAAAACTAAAAAGTAGAAAATGTATCTTCTTGGGTTATAGTGATGAGCAGAAGGCTTACAAATTATATGACCAAGAGGCAAAGAAGATCATCGCGAGCCGTGATGTGGTGTTCAAGGAGGAGCCGCATACAGTGGAGTAGGAGAAGGCAAGTTCTTCCACTTTATCATCAAGCGAATAAGTAGTCCACTATGAACCTATCCTGAGAGCTATCCCTATCCTTAAGGAGGAGGAAGCATCATCTTCAGATGATGAGGAAAAAGTTCACCAACCTGACATCACCCCACCGGAAAAGCCATTGCCATGCTGGGTGAAGCATCTCTATGACCACAATAATCCTATGCCTGCATCTATTGAGGAGAAGGCAGACGGACCAAGGAGGTCTCAGAGAATAGAGGAACAAAGGAGGGCTTCTGCTCACATAGTCAATGTAGCCTTGATGGTTGAGATTATGAGAGAAGTAAAGGAGCCAACTGACTTAGAAGAAGCACTTGCAGATCCATCATGGAAGGCTGCTATGCAGGCAGAGTATGACAGCATAATGAAGAATGACACTTGGGAGCTAGTGGATCGACCAGCAAAGCGGAAGGTTATTGGCACCAAGTGGATCTGGAAGTTAAAGTACAACGCTGATGGTACCTTAGAAAAGTACAAAGCTAGATTGGTTGCCCAAGGATTTTCACAAGTTGAAGGGTTTGATTTTCAAGAGTCATTTGCCCCAACTGCCAGAATGACCACTATTTGCACGGTACTTACAGTGGCTGCCCACGAGAAGTGGCCAGTGTACCAAATGGATGTTAAATCAACGTTCTTAAATGGTGACCTCAAGGAGGAGGTGTACGTGGCTCAGCCACCAGGGTTTGAGGCCCCCCATTTTGAGAACAAAGTGTGTAAGCTGAAGAAGGCATTATATGGGCTGAAATAAGCCCCCAGAGCATGGTACCAGATAGATAAGTTCTTTTTAAACCTAAACTTCAAAAGATGTGTCTCAGATGCTAACTTGTATGTTTACAGGGATGGTAAAAATTCTGTAGTGATTGTCCTATATGTGGACGACCTTCTTATTACAGGTGACTATGAAGATATGATCAACCAAACTCGAAAGGCTTTGAGTTCTGAGTTTGAAATGACATACTTGGGCTTGCTGCACTATTGTTTGGGGATTGAAGTTTGACAAGAGCTAGGAAAGATCTTCATCTCTCAGAAGAAGTATGCATGGGAGATCTTAAAGGCATTTGGTATGACTGAGTGCAAGGAGATAACTACACCTATGGAGGTGAATGCAAAGTTATCCGTCAAGGATTCATCAGCACTAGCAGACATTGGGAGGTATAGGAGGTTGGTCAGCAGTCTGATCTACTTGTGTAACACCAGACCATATATCAGTTTTGCTGTTGGTGTTTTGAGTAGGTTCTCAAACAAACCTCATGAGAGTCATTGGAAGGCTGGGATGCAGGTGCTCAGATACTTGAAGAAAACTCTTGACTATGGTATCACATACAGTTTTGGAACTTCTCTTGTGGGGAACTGTAACTCAGATTGGGCAGGAGACATTGATTCCAGGAAGTCAATTTTTGGTTATTGTTTCTCTTTGGGTTCAGGAATTTTCTATTGGATTAGTAAGAAGTAGCAAACAATGGCATTGTCTTCTACCGAAGCAGAGTACAAGGTAGCTTGTTTTGCTGCATGTGAAGAAGTATGGTTGAGAAGGATTCTATGGCATATGGGAGTGCAGGATGAAGAACCAACTGTGCTGAGATGTGACAATCAGAGTTGTATCACCATTGCCAAAAATCCAGTGTTTAATGCACGCATCAAACATATAGAGATCCACTATCACTATGTGCGTGATTTGATGGAGGATGGGATATTAGAACTGGTCTACTGTCCAACAGAGGAGAATGGAGCAGATATCTTCACCAAAGCACTTACGAAGGATCTTCTTCAAGTTCATCTTCAGAGACTCGACATTGGGCCGAGGAGATAGTTCACCTATGGGTGGACATTGAGGGGGGGTGTTAGATATAATCAATGCCCCACCCTTATTAGGTGCTACCAATGATCCATGTTGCTCAAAGTTGTAAGGCCCCCATTATGAGGAGAAGCCAAATGTGAGCCCGGACATTGGTTGAGTCCTAACTTGTATATCAGATGAGGTCTATGTGACCGGATGGCAAAAAGGTGACCGTTGTGGCTCTAATCTTTGGGTTAGATGGAGTGGTTAAGTTGGTAGCAACTCGAGGCACATTGCATCGAGTTGCAGGGTAAGGGAGTTAAAAGGGGCCCCTATTGTGGGGTCCCAGGGGGGCCAGCGGCCCCCCTAGCGGGGGTCTGGGGGCAGCGCCCCCAGCCCGATGGTAAAGGGAATATTCCCTAGCCTACTAGTGGAGGCTCATATGGTAAGTCTCAACAGGCTGACCTAACGACCTTCGCGGGCTATAAAAGATAAACCCCTTCATAGCCATCGATCACTCATCTTTCACCCAGTCAGAGTTGTTGTTCTAGCTAGCCTTAAGCTCTTCACCTATCTTCTGTCTAGATCACCATCTAAGCTTCACACAGTGGAAGAACACAAGTGGGCAAAGCCATCTTTGTATCAGTTGTTTGGAGTTAAAGAATTTACTGATTCTCCTCTTATCTGTTGTGTACTCTCTATCTCTTTCTCAGATTCTGTTCGTTGCCCTGTGTAATATTTTACACATTCAACTGGTTGTTAGTTTGTTGTTTGGATGATTGTTCCAAGTTCTTGTGATTTATGCTAAATGCATGGCAAGGGTCTCTGATGACAAGTTGCCATGGGGATAAATGAATGTTTTCTTAGAAACTGATATTAGGGCTAAATTCCTTGTTGTGCTGGATTCTTAAAGGATTTAATCAAGGAAGGATATATTGCACAGGTGGATCACCTCCATGATCACATTCTGGATTAACCCAAAGAGGGCACTACTCGATTCATGGGTAGAAAGTCAAGTGGTGAAAAGGCTAACCACGGGAATGATAATTCACTCCTAGATAGCTTGTGGGTAAAGTGGAGCTCTGGACACCCCTTGCTAGGTCTAGAATGAAGTTGAAGACCTCCATGGCCCCCCAACGTCTGGGCATGTTGGGAGATCCTATTCTAAATAAAGGATTGAATTTGTGGTGTCATATGATTTGGACCAGTTACTTTTGCAAGGCAGAAGGGATACTTCTATTGGACAGAAGGGATACATAATTTCTCCTGTATTGGCAGGAGACAAAGATTAACTTGAAGATAAGTTAAGGAACTTGTTTGTCAATAGATTGCTTGCTCTATTTTTATGTCTGTGCTATAAGTTATGCAAACAAACCATATTCCCTAAAAGGCTTAATTAATGAAGATGACTTTAAGTGTCACACATAAATGTGGTAGGACCTAATTAGAAAACTAAAGCTATTAAGGAAAACAGGTAGGTGGAACCCTTGATGGGTCTGTCCTACAATAGGGTGGTCCCAGAGAACTGGGAGGCTTCTGAAAAGATTTTACCATTGTTTGACCTTTAGGAATTGTTAGGTTACAACCCGACTCATTCCATTTTAGGGGACCGAAATGGACTATGCCCTACGGGCATGTAACATGCCCGCCCCTCAAATCGCGGGACACATCTTAGCAGCCCATCAAGATTTCAATCTAGAAGACGCCGCCTGGCACTCCCAAGGAATGACACGGGGTTTGTCAACTAGGGTCTCTCGAGTCTGCCTCGCAACGGAATCTATCCTGTTGTTCCCACTAGGATCGAGCAGTCGGGTCTTCCTAACAGCCTTCTAGCGTCCCGTCGACAGCCGCTCCACTTTGCATGGATACAACTGGACCCAAGTAGACTCATACCGTACTTGGTTCAAAGAGAATGGGAAGCGAGAGGGATGCATCGCTCGACCTCCCTGCCTGTTGGGCATAGTCCCATTTTGGTCCCCTAAAATGGTATGAATCATGGTTCTAGCCAACATTGTCTAAGGTCATCGACCGACTTTTCCCTAACATTTCTCATTAACATTTTCTTTGAGGAATGCTCTCGGCTAACCAAGACCACCCTTCCGTAGGATAGAGCCATTGGTCACATCCACCATGCTTCCCTCGGGGGTTGTTTTAGTTATCTAATTATCTACCACATTAGGTTTGACACATAAAAGTAGCTTCCTTAATTAATCCATTAATTGTAGGTTCCTTTATGTAATTTAGGGCACTGACACAAAAGTAATCCCGCCCATACAGGAGAATTAAGTGTTTCTTTCTGCCTCCACAGAAAAATCCTTCCATCTTCCGACAACAAACCCCGAAGGTTTATCCTACCAAGATTCCGCCTCGTAACTAGTATCAAGGCCTCGAGATCCCATCTTGAGTCACGTAGAACACTTGTGTAGGGTCCGGAGGCATTGGGATTTACGGCCACATCCCCCACTAGCACCCAAGCGTCCTCCTATGCCAAGTAATTTCCATGAAGAGACCTCTCGCGGCGGGTTCGGTCCACATTCCTGGCGTGGATTCACAACCCCCTTGGTTAGGGTTTGGCAGTTCGTGGGGGGTAGCTAGCACCATCCTTCCTTAATTATCCCTTTAGGAAATCAACCACAGTTGAAACAACCAGCTTAAAAACAATTGCTAGGAAAAACATCCCTTTCGTTTCCATGGCAATCAGTCATCTCAGACCCGGCCATGCAATCATCAATCACACCCCACTTGGGATAACATCCAAAACCACATTAACAAACAGTTGAATGCACAACCTCTTACTTTAAGGCATCGCAATCCCATTGCATACACAATTAGAATTTAACTTGGATGTATCAAAACAGTTACTTAAGGGATTTACAACCTTTTCAAACCACCAAGCATAACTTGGGTTAACAATCCATTTAGGGTTAGGTCACCAGGTTCAATTAAGCTAGGAGCGTATCCATTTGCGATAGTCCACAGCAAGATCGATAAAACAATTCGTAGGCAATTATACTTATTCCTAATGCATCGGATCTCATGAAGATCTAGGTTTCTATCCATCGATGCAATTGCATCCTATGAACGGAAACTATCATTTCATGTGTTTCTTTTAGTCATGATCGCGAAGCATGAACTCTAAATATCTATTCATGCACAAAACTGGTTTAAAAGCTATTATTTTATGTGAAATAATGTGAAAACCTTATCATTCTATATGTGCAAAAGCTATCATTTCAGGCATATAAACTTATGCGAACTCCATACTTTATCATTTCGCGCATGCAACCTAGCGCCTAAGACTCATCCGTGTTCCATGCACATAGCTAACCCCTTCATTTCTTTCACGAGAAATAAAATATAATTAATTACAAAGCTTAAAGAACCTGGGTTTGATTTATGATCGTAGGGGCATTTGTTGCGTTGGTTGCTCCGCTTGCCTCTCCCGCATTACCGGTACTGATGGTAGCTTTGGCACCTATGCTTCCCACGACTCTCTTCTTGGGAGCCATTTGCCAGGCGGAGCTTGGACAGTCCGGACCTCAATGGCTTTCAAGATGATAGGCTTGGGTAGGAAGGATTGTTAGATGGGGGTCCTTTGCCAAGGGGGTGGTCTGAGTGTGGCTCTTCGAACCTTCACCTCTCACCAACTCTCTCTCTCTCTCTCTCTCTCTCTCTCTCTCTCCTCCTCTTCTTCTTCTTCTCTTCTCCTTCTCTCTCTCTCCCTCTTTTTCTTCTTTTCTTCTTTCCTTCTCCTACTCTCTCTCTTCCTACTCTTCTTCTTCTTCTCTTTCTCTTCTCCCACTCTCTCTCCCTCTCCTTCTATTCTTCCTCTTCTCTCTCTCCTTCTCTTCTTCTCTCCCTCTCCTCTTTCTCTTCTCTCTCTCCTTCCCTTCTTCTCTCCCTCTCCTCTTCATCTTCTACCTCTTTTTCTCCTCTTCTCCTTCTTCTCTTCTTCTTCTCCTTCTCCCTTTTCTCTCTCCTCTTCCTCTTCTCTTCCTCTCCTCTCTCTCCTTCTCTTCTTCTCTCTCTCTCCTCTTCCTCTTCTTCTTTTCTCTTTTTCTCCTACTCTCTTTCTCTCTCCTTCTCTTCTCCTCCTCTTACTACCTCTTATTCTTCTTCTTCTACTACTACTTCTCTCTTCTCTCCTTCTACCTCTTCTTTTCTTCTTCTTCTACTTCTCTCTCTCCTTCCCTCTCTCTCCCTCTTTCTCTCCTCTCTTTCTCTACTTCTCTTCTTCCCTCTCTCTCCCTCCTTCCTCTTCTCTCCTTCTCCTTCTCTCCCTCTTCTTCTCTTCTTCTCTTCTCTCTCCCTCTCCCTTTTCTTCTCTCCCTTCCTCTTCTTTTTCTTCTTCTACTCCTTATCCTTCTCTCTTCTCTCTCTCTCCCCTTCCCTTCTTCTCCCTCTCCTTGTCTTCTTCTCTCCCTCTCGTCTTCCTCTTCTCTCTCTCCTTCTGTTCTTCTCTCCCTCTCCTCTTCCTCTTCTCCCTCTCTTCTTCTCTCCCTCTCCTCTTCCTCTTCTCTCTCTTCTCCTTCTTTTCTTCTCCTTCTCTTCTCCCTCTTCTTCTCCTTTCCTTCTTCTCTCCCTCTCCTCTTCCTCTTCTCTCTCTCCTTCTCTTCTTCTCTCCCTCTATCTCCTCTTCTTCACACTGTCCACGGGGGGCACAACTATCAATCGAACAACGAGGGGGGGAGCTTCAGTGTCCATCCAAGGGGCCAGCGACTCTATGTCGAGAAAGGGTGGTGCATTGACGAAGGCCCAGGAGGGCCGCTGCTGCCGCATGAGCATGAGGGGGGTGCAGCGTCTCTCATCGATCCAGGAGTAGAAGCTTCTAACCTTTATAAGGTTGGGGGGGAGGGGTCGGCTGTCCACTCCCACCCACCTAGGGCTTGCATGGCCCCTTTCCCCCATTACTTACCCTCTTTCTCTCTCTCCCCACCATCCATCCAACGTCTGTCATCCATCTAGGAGGGGAGGAAGCTTCTGCCCTTTATAAGGTTGGGGGGGAGTGGTCGACTGTCCATCGCCACCCACTTGGGGCTGGCATGGCCCCTTTCCCCCATTACTTACCCTCTTTCTCTCTCTCCCTGCCATGTAAACGGCAGGGGGAGAGAGAGGGAGGAAAAAAAATTTCAAAAAATTTTGAAAAACTTTTAAAAGGGGGGTTCTCATGGGGGAGGGCCGGGGGGAGCACGGGGGTCACGAGGGGGTGGGGGGACATTACAGGGTAGAGAGGTTGAGCAGTGTCGTCGTGTTAAGGGTAGAAGGTCTACCACCGGGGCTTAGTGCGGAAGAGGAGTATGGGATTCAAAGTTTAGGAAAGGGAAAAAGATTGGAGTTTGACAAGATTCGGGTTTTAGAAATGTTTTTGTTGAGGGAGAAGAATTCAAGCTTTTTCTCTATGTATTTAGCATACACAAATGGAATAAATAACTCTATCTCAATTACATCAAATGCCTTTGGATACATACACCATAACATAAAGGATATTTTCAGATTCTCAATCCAAGCATGAATATCAAATGCAAGCTCTAATTGCTTTGATTTCAAGTACATAGACGGATTTCAACTCTAGGGGACAAGTATTATGTTGATAGACTTCAAATACATTCAAGATTTGGGCCAATGGTACATGAAATGCATTGATGGAGCATAATTTTAGCTTCAGCCCTGTTTTAAAACAGAAAATTCCAACCTAGAATCAAGCTCAAAATGAGTGCATAAACTCACGAAGAAGCTCCTCTAATCATTAATGAGAAAAGTCCTGATGAAGCGAGGACATTTTCTTCCATTACAACCACATAAATCTCTTGTTTGCTCATAAAAATGGACAAGAATAGTGGGCTGCCCTATTTATGACTGGTTATTTCAGCCCATAACAGCCCATACACCTTCAAAATCCTCACCCTTTGCTTGCCCCAAAGTCACTCAAGTACTTGGGTACAAGCCAGGCTTCATTGGATCAAGAATAAGGTAGACAAAATGAGAGAAGTCGTGTATAAGAGTAGGCTGAATACTTTTCTCTCAGATTTCCCCCTTTTGTAGACTGTCACAACATGCATTTTCGTCAGACCAAATGGACACATAAGTGGAGCTCTCACCGTGTTTACATCTTCATCTTCTGGTCCTGTTGATCTCCAGTTTGCATGCTCCAAAGCATGCACCATAGCTCCAGCTCTTCTCTAGTTTTGCAGTCAGGCTGTGCAGCCCGCATTTTGCGCCGAAAAATGCGGGCTGCTCCCTGCTCAGGCCCAGGTCACTTTTTGACCTACTCAGGTCACTTGCTGGTCATATTAGTCTATTACTTCAGGTCCCCTGTGAACTTAGTGGAGTTTTGGCAACTTTTGGCATTTTTCTTGAGCTCTAACCATATTTTTACACTTGAATCAATGTGATTTATCCTGCAGACTGTCAATTACTTCCAGCTGACCAAGTTGTAGGTTCCCATAGACTTATTTTTCATCAATATACATGGTACAACTAAAAATTATATGCTAAATACAAAAGAACTTATGTAACTAAGTTGATTATTGCGTGACAATGTCTGAATTTTGTATGCAAATTCCTCATATAACTCCTAGTGAAGTTCTTCTGTGTTCATAAGAATCCCATGATTTATATTATGAACAATAAATTCTTTGACATTCACCCCCTCCTAACCTGCACATCCTCCGGCATGTGCCATTTCATAAGATTACAGGTTAAGGAGGGTCTTCTTCTGAAATATCTTCATCTTCATCCTCTAAGTCTTTTTCTTCCTGCTTGTCTTCAAGTAGAGGGCTCATATCTAAGTCATCAAGCTCATAAGTTGAAGATTCTCTTCGTTCAAGAGCTTGATTTGTTTCCCGACTATTGGTATTTTTATTATGGTCCCATCCATTTCAGCCAAAGAGTAAGTAGCATTATTATGTACTACTTTTACAACATATGGTCCAAACCATCGCTTGGCTAACTTCCTATGAGCACTATATTGATTGTCTAGGCTGCTATCATAACCAATCATTCTCTTGAATAGCTCTTGGATGGAGTCGATGATGCTTGTCAAATCTCTTCTTATTCTTAATCTTGCTATTTTTAGCCTTTCAATGGCTGTCTTGACATCTTCTGGCCTTCTTTCAAGTTGCCTTATGCATAGAGTTAGCAATTCTTCTCTATTCATGCCTTCATTCCAAGGTAAGATACTCCATGTGACAATGGACTCCTACATAGGCATGATAGGTGGCTTTCCATATATTAATTCAACCGGCATATAACCTGTTACTGCACTATGGGTAGTTCTATCAGCCCATAATGTGAATGGTAGCATTCTAGGCCATTCCCTCATCTTTCCTTTGTAAGATTTTGCTAAAGCTTTAAGAATTGGTTGATGACCTCTTTCACTCTTACCATTGCCTTCAGGGTTGTAGGCTGAAGTAAGAGATAGCTTAATTTCCAATTGAGCAAAGAAATGGCAAGCCTCATCAGCATCTAATTCTCCTCTATCAGCTGTTACTTTGGCAACACATCCATACCTACAAATTACTTCTTCAAGTAAAAATCTACAAACAGCTTGGGTAGACTTTGTTGTCAAGGCTTTTCCTTCCACTTGATTTGTGAGATCTTCTCTAGCAAGTACTAGATATCTCATGTTCCAAATTCCTGTAAGCATGGTTACTAAATAAATAACCCATCTATAGTGAATAGATAAAGGATAGGTAGGCTGAAGCCCATCTCTATGCTTTACCATAGAGTACATTTGACAAACATGACAAGACTCAACAAAATGCTCAATGTCTTTATACATGTTTTGCCAACAAAATTTTTCTTTTATTTTGGCAAAAGTGCCCCATATGCCTTTATGACCAGCCAATAGGCTTTCATGAAATTCTTGCATGACCTATCTTTGAGTCTTTTTGTCTCCTAAGACACGAACATGCGCCCTTCCTTTCTTTTTCGCATGCCTCCAAAGGTAACCATCTTTAAGAAAAAAGCCATAAGCTTTTCTCTTAATTCTCTTGAACTCTTCATTAGACAAATCTTCCTTCTTTGTCATAGTGCTCAAAAATTGGCCAATTTTTAGCCAATCATCTGCATAATACTCCTCTTTAAAGTGTGAACAAACCATAACAAAACATTGAGCATGCTGTCTACTAGCTGCCCACTATCTTTCTTTGGTTGTTTCATCCTTCCTTACTGATGTAAAATTTGTTTTAGCAGCTGAACCTGTTGTACTTGTTGTAATTATTGTTGTACCTGCATTTTTGACTGCTGAATCATCATTAGATTCAGTTGTACTTGCTGTTTTCAGATTTGTACCTGTATTTACAGCATCATTTATAGACTCTGATTTTTCTTCATCCATCATTTCTTCTTCATCCTTATATCTGGCACATGAAAGCATGTCAATAAACTGGATTATCTCTTCCTGCAATATGTTTCAAATCAAGATTTAAGGATTTAATATAAGCTATCCATTTTAGCATAGCTATGTCAGGAGTGGAACAGTTGGCAATCATGCCCAAAAGTGGAAGGCAATCTGTTTCAACTATTACATGTGCACCCATGAAGTACTCCCGGTCACATTTTAATGCAGTTACTACTCCCTAAAGTTCTCTTTTAATTTGAGCATATCTTCTTTGTCATTAATTAAGAACCTTCGCTCCAAAGCGGATTGCATATATGTTGCCTTCAAGGTCGTCTTGACCAACTGCCCATCCTATTCCCATAGGACTTGTGTCCACTGTGAGTATAATAGGCTATCCATTAGAGTAATCAGCCCTCTTTAAAGTGGGGGCTGAAATCAGTAATTTCTTCAGTTTTCGAATGGCTTGAGTATGTTCTTTTTCCCATATAAACCTTTGTCCTTTTCTTAGCAGTTGATAAAGATTTTCAGCAACATAAGCAAAGTGTGGTATCCAAATAAGGTAGAAGACACATGCACCAAGAAATCTTCTCACCTCTGAAACATTTGTACATATTTTCTGCATTTTGCTGATAGCATCAATCTTGGATGGAGAAGGCTTTCGGCCATATGGACCACACATATGTCCAATCACAAGGACTTCTTCGACTCCAAAAATAGATTTAGCACCTGAAAGAGTAAGATGGACTTCTTCTAATTTAGACAAGATTTTAGCACAATCATTAATATGATCGGAAACAAACTTGCGACACCCAAATCCATTGAGTTCTTCATTCTTCTCGTGTACTTCACATCCTTTGATTGGAACATCATCAAGGAAAGGAAGAGTTAATTGAGGAATATAATCCCTCAATACTTTATGCATGGCATTCATCATGTGAGCTACTGAATTCGTAGCCCCTTGAGGTAGAGTACACATGCGGACTAAGCCAAGAGGCATCTTCATTGTGGTAATGTCTCGGCTTTCCAAAGCAAGCTGAAATTGGTCATAGCCTGAATATAAATCTCCCATGGAATAGATTGCTCTACCTGCAAAAGCTTCAGCAAACTCATCAACAATTGGCCCTGATCCAACATTTCTAATAGTGACTTTATTGACAGGCTATAAATCTTGAATGAATCGCAAAGATCCATTCTTCTTAGGCACGGTAAACCATCGGTTGGAATATGGAGCTAAAGATGGCTCCAATATTCGTATTTTTATCTTTTCATTTAGAAGTTTCAATAAAATGAGCCCTTGGTGGGCTGTTATAAACAATTTTCAGCCATGAATAGGGCTGAAAGAAAGTATTTGCGTCTTATGGAACAAGAGCTGAAGAAAATTGATGTTTTACCTAAAGACGAAGAAATTTCAGGGCTATTTTATGGGCTGAATTATAATGATACAATGGCAAAAACTTATACAACCATTCATGAAGAAAATCAAGCTGAAAATTAGTCCATACAGGTATGTACATTGGATATGTTTGACATAATTCAAGAATTTGCAGATTATGAAGCTTTTGGACAACCAAACAAGGATGAAGTAAGAGTAGAAACAAAGTATAAAACAATTGATAAAAAGGTCAAGCCGGTGGCTACTCCTCTACCACCTGAAAGCGAAGGACTGGCAGAAAGGGTATCCAAACAGCCAAGCCTTCATGATCCTAAAGATATTGGTCACCAATTTACGGCAGAAAGTCTACAAAAGCTGAAAATTGGTGAAGACTCTTTCCTCTTGCCAATTGAAAAGCAAATCTTCATACAGATGTTAAAAAATCATGGCTGTAAAAACCTGCAAATCAGCTTTTGGTCTTGCCTCCTTTATATGTGGAGGCAATTTTTTATGACATGATGCACTGCCATAGCCTCCACTTATAGCAGCACTACCCGAAAACCCTTAAATTCTCGGGCATTAGGAGGAACAGGATGATCTCTCAATCGATGCCTATTTTGGTGATGATTTACACAGACGGTCAGGAATTGGACAGCTTTGTCATTATCCTTACTTCTTATCCGATCATATGATGAACCATCATCAAGGGCCTTTGTCTCTAAACGAGACTCGGAAATAAATGGTTGACCAAGAATGATAGGATAGATGCAGGAATCTTGAACAAAGAAATGAAATTCATATTTTACATTACCAATAGTAACTTGTACATAAGGACATGCTGCATAAAGATCGCCAGAAGAGTTATTGGCTGCCTTCATGCACCATCCTAGGTCCACATCAATGGGCCATCTGCCATTCTCGTAGAGACTTCTTGACATGACATTAATCTCCGAGCCATGGTCTATAAGGGAAATGCATGGAGTCTTTTTTTCTCCGATCTTAACAACGATTTCAGTAGTCGCCCTTGCCCAATGGGTACGGGAGTAGTGACTACTAGGAATAAAGTGAGCATCACTTTCTTTTTGCATGCTATGAAGATGAGCTTCTTTCTTAAGCATGGGTTGCACTTTAGATTGAGAAGTCCCCACCATAATGGCTTCTTCAATTTCTGCTTCATAAATGTCTTCATCTTTGGCTTCTATGGCTGCAATCAATTCTTTGATTGCCTCCAATTGAATCCCTTGAGTTTTCAGCTTCTCTTCATCTTGCAAATACACATGAAGTGCTTGCAAAAAAGCATGCACAGATTCTTCAGTTTCCTCACCAACATATTGTCTTTTTCATTTATTTACATCAATTATTACATCATGAAATCCTCATTTTGCAATTTTGAGAATTTCACCTAATGTAAATTCAATTCTACTTCCAAGAATCCATTCTTCTAGGATCCGTTTAAGATTCGTTGCGGTCTCTATGTCTGACTGCAACTTGTAACTGGGATGTTTGCTTTTTCTTTTTCCTTCTGTCTTCTTTGCTTGAGGGGCATCTCCCATATCAAACTCTGGCGGTGGAGGATTTTTAGCAGCCTTCTGTTGGTCTGGTTTACTTCTTGTTATGCGTTTAGTTGGCCCTGAAGAAGAAGGACCAGTAACATCTTCTTATCTTTTCTTCTATCATGGCTTCATGATTATTAATTTCAGCTAACCGAGCAAAAGCTGAAAATGAATCAACAGACTCGGTCCAACCGGTTCTTCCTCGAATACATTGACTGGCAGTGGTTAAATCATCTTTAGTTGCCTTGCCTTGCTCCATGCGGTCCAAGGCCTGCATCCACACTTTAGATTTTGCATTAGTTTTACATGCTTTAACAATTTCATTAGTTGGCTCAATTTGCAGCCCATAGGTTGCTGCATCAACAGCTGCATAGGCTGTTCTTGTTGCCAAATCCTCCAATCTTTTCTTCATGCCACCGTTGCCAAAGTTTGGCTCAAGAGGAAGCCCGGTTTCGGTTGCATGAATTTTACCATCCTTCCAAAAGACTAATTTTTTAGCTTCATCTTCACGGAATGCACCGCACTTCCTCTTGTCATGCTGTAGGCTATCATACCAGATACAACGTCTTTTGAAGCCTTCTCGTACAGGCCTTTGGGCAGTTGACCGTCCCCTTTCTTCCACTTTTACATCAAGCCTTTCCACTTTAGAATTAATCTCCGTTAGATTAAGATGGAGATCCCGCATGCTTTTAATTAGCTCGTCCATGACATCCTTCTTTGGAGATGGAACAATAGAATTTCTTGGTTGCTCGGCCATAGAGATAGGAGGTCGAGAAACTGGAACAGGTTCCTTCATGGATTCAGTCGTTGCAGGGGTTGAACCCCATCTTAGGCGCAACCACTCTCTTCGAGCAATCATATTAACTACTTCAATGACATCACCCCAAGGAGTCTTCAATCCTGTCTCAGAGTTAGGGTCTTCAAGTCAATCAGTTAGCTTCTCTTGAAGAGAAGAATCTGTAGCTTTTAGAAATAATTCAATCTTCTGACTTTCCATACCTTATTGATCGTCAGGATCTAGTTGAACGAATTTGCTTTCAAATTCTCGATGAAGAGCAGTAGGTGGTTAGACTCTTATTGGGCCTTTCGACCCATTCAGTGAAGACTTTCTTTGTCATAAGGCCAGAATCTTCAAGAAAAAATTCTTCTCGAAGAGCCTTCTTAAACACGAACCGTCCTGCGTCTTTTTGGAAAAGACCATGAATTCGATCCTAGAGACCATGCACAGCCAGACAGGCAAAATAACGGCTCCAGGCATGTTGAGGAACTCCAAAGAAGACCATCTTGTCAGTATAGAGGCGGATAAAAGAGGACACATTTTGCCCATTAAATTGCTTGAGCTCTTGCCCAACTACTTCCAAGTCTTTAATGGCAATAGCATCAATCCGTTCTTCTTCTTGTCTCCATTGTTGTTGCAATTGCAACTGCTGCTGAAATTGCAATTGTTATTGTTGGCTTTCTTGCATCAGACGAACCAACTATTGCAAGGCATCTCCTCCCGAACTTGATGAATCTCCCATTGGACTTCTTCTTCCGCAGTAGACCTTCACGTCGGGTTCACCACTGTCATGTGTTAAGGGTAGAAGGTCTACCACTGGGGCTTAGTGCAGAAGAGGAGTATGGGATTCAAAGTTCAGGAAAGGGAAAAAGATTGGAGTTTGACAAGATCCGGGTTTTAGAAATGTTTTTCTTGTGGGAGAAGAATTCAAGCTTTTTCTCTATGTATTTAGCATACACAAATGGAATAAATAACTCTATCTCAATTACATCAAATGCCTTTGGATACATACACCATAACATATAGGATATTTTCAGATTCTCAATCCAAGCATGAATATCAATTGCAAACTCTAATGGCTTTGATTTCAAGTACATAGACGGATTTCAACTCTAGGGGACAAGTATTATGTTAAGAGACTTCAAATACATTCAAGATTTGGGCCAATGGTACATGAAATGCATTGAAGGAGCATAATTTGAGCTTCAGCTATGTTTTAAAACAGAAAATTCCAGCCCATAATCAAGCTCAGCTGGTCGAGGTTGAAGTATCGAATTACCATGGACTTCTGTGAGCATCAACTCCTTTCCTCTTTGCTTGTTCTCCTTCACAGGACAATTAACCATGTACCCGCACGGCCTAGATTTAGTGCAAATTCCCCTCTGAATTCGCCACATTTGACAGCGACTTGTCACCGCAAAAATGCAGTTTTGTCCACTGCTGTAAGCCAAGGGCCTTGAAGCACAGACACCGGACTCCAGTCTCTCATCTTTGAACAATTTGGGGAATAAAAGCTTGGAGACTCTGCCCAATTCTCAACAGCATGCCATTCCTCCTGTGGGCTCACTTGTACATGGGCTGCAATGTCTGGTGTTTAAACCTGTTAACAATGCCGACAGTCCACCAACAACACCAACAGCTACTACCTGCCGTAAGTCTTGTAGAAATCTGAGCGTCTCCTCAGTTGCAACCTTTCTTGGTAAAGTGAGAGTTCCATCAACATCAAACAAGGCAATTACTCCAGGCTTCCGACCCCCCATCTTGGCACTTTCGTATGCTGGTTTCAATAAGGCAGAAGAATGGAAGAGGAGAGATCAAGTTCTGAAGTGAGTGGTAGCAACTCAGAGTCCGTCGTCACAAGCGTATCAGCAAAAGACAGAAGACAGAAGAGAGTATGTCTCTCTTCACGATCTGTGTGTATAAGAAATGGGCGAGTGACTGCACCTTCCGCCCATCTATCTCATCACCATCAGCCTACTACTCACGGATGCTGTTGAGGGTATGTAATCTCCATGAGTTGATGAGCCTCCTCTCCATCAATACGTCTCTGCGGGAGTTATGTTGTGCCAATTCCCCCCCTTTTCGCATTACTCCTTCGCTCTTATCCTCCGCAGAGTCATCCCGAATGCCCTCCTTTTCCAAGAATAACAACCCATTTCAAAAATAGCTCTCCCATTTCGAGCACGGGGAGGTCCTGGATTCAATGAACTTTTTCCCTCCCTTTTCGCCATTCAAATCCTTCTTTAAGAAAGATGAGATTTCTTCCATAAACATGGGTAGCAAACCTTGATTCATTGTTGTTTTCACACGTGTATGTTTCAGCAAACAAATGTTTGAATAAACTGAAGTATGTTATTCATAACACACTTGTCCCCTTGATCTCTTTCTTTTGAAGTCCCAAATTGTAATGTGTGCTTTAAAATCTTTATTGATAAGAAATCCTTGGATGTTTCCATATGTATCCATTCCTCCTTCGATGCATAGCGACCAACCATACGAACGGACTCGTTTGGACAGTATATCATAGTCTCAACAAAATCAGGGACCTTATCACTAGAGTCCTGATTACCATCTGGTTCAGTGAAGGACTCATTGTAAGCTTGCCCCAAGTCTCGGATGCTCCCACGAACAGGACGGTCTACAAAGGGTAGGATAGGTTTTCCTTCCTATTACAAGCATCGAATATGCAATACAGTTAAGGGAATATATACATACATTGAATGTAGTTTATTAAAATGCACCACACAAACAATGAATCACATGCAGAAATTAACACAAATGCACAACAAAAATGGAGGTGTTCACGGCTCAGATGCGCAGCATCACGACACCGCACAGCCTGACTGCAATTGGAGAAGAGTTGGAGCTATGGTGCATGCTTTGGAGCATGCAAACTGGAGATCAACAGGACCAGAAGATGAAGATGTAAACATGGTGAGAGATCCACTTATCTGTCCATTTGGTCTGACAAAAATGCATGTTATAATAGTCTATAAAAGAGGGAAATCTGAGAGAAAAGTATTCAGCCTGCTTTTATGCATGACTTCTCTCATTTTATCTACCTTATTCTTGATCCAATGAAGCCCGCCAAGTACTTGAGTGACTTTGGGGCAAGCAAAGGGTGAGGATTTTGAAGGTGTATGGGCTGTTATGGGCTGAAATAACTAGTCATAAATAGGGCAGCCCACTATTCTTGTCCATTTTTATGAGCAAACAAGAGATTTATGTGGTTGTAATGGAAGAAAATGTCCTCTCTTCATCAGGACTTTGCTCATTAATGATTAGAGGAGCTTCTTCATGAGTTTATGCACTCTCCTAAGCGGACGCAACCAGAGATACAAAGGAGAGGATAGTTCATTGAGGAGAGAGGCATGAAGTGTGTTTAGAGAGCCATCATCCTGGGAAGAAATCGAGTGTTGAAAGAATGGCGATACTGAAGAGAACATGGATCACAACAGGCTTCATATCATGAGCAACACTATCAATTACAGCTAGGACATAATCCATCCCCGCACAACACACTGATGAAAAAAATGTAATCACAAGCCATCATCAAGCACAGTACTGCTTTTGGTGGTAGAACTATCGGAGGGTCAATGCATGAAATATGCTGCCTACTATTCGTGAGGAGTTAAGGAGGGATGGCCTGTCAGAAGGACGACTACAGTAAACTTCGAGCTCAATCGTCTACATGAAAAGAACGTGAGTTATGTGGCAAGCATGGCGACCAACAAACACGACGAAGGAGCGAAGTGCTACTTGGATAATCCAGCCCTCAGAGATGTCCTCAATAGATGGCAATTCTCTTCTTATTGATCTCTATTATAAGTAAAGACACTGATGTGGAAAATTGGAAGCATATTTTGTAATCCATCAATGAGACCATCTTGCAACAGTATGTTGGGTGCTTTTGGGTCTGCACGCCGTCAGCATTATCTATACTCCTGGAACGCTTTACAAGCAATGAATGCTAGTTGATAGTACATGGTTCAAGGCAACTGCTTGGACTTTATCAAGGCATTGTTGTGGCTTATGCGTAGTGGTTTAACCACTTTCAAAGACAGATCAGTTCTCTTGTGATCTTGTAGACAGTTTTGCAGTGCAGTGGGAGATTAGCTTTTGAGCTATTGTTTTTTTTAGTTCTCTAATGTATAGCTGGGATCTATTCTGCAACAAAGCATTATATCATCCATCAGATATACGACTTTTGTACAGGAGGTCACTTGATTTTACCTGTCTTTCTTTGGAGATTTCCAGGCATCTGTTCTGGTTATCTGTCTGCAGATTCTTGCAATATATCATCAGGCTTTGTCCATTCTTTGGAACATCTGTTCTGCGTTTTGATGAGTAAAGCATCTGCAGATTCATGCAATGAATCTTCAGGCCTGTCATAACAGGCTCAAGGACTTAAATGAAGTAAGAGATGTCCATGGGGAAAATATCCATGTAATCCAAGATACTCCCTAAGTTGTGTAGCTACAAAGGTTGTAGTATATGCAAACTCCAGTTGGAATCTTTTCTTAACATGTCGATTGGCTCGGTCAAGCAGTCAAATTCCTGAAAATTTGTTCACAGACAATATTTCTCAGCTGAATTTATCAAGTGCCAATGGAAAAACTGAATTCAAGAATTTGTATGCAAAACTGAATGTGTTCAGAAATTTTCTGAACACGAGCTTCTTGTAACTCATTTTGACAAGCTATATATTGACCTTTGACTTCAAATATATTGTGATCTTCTTGTTAGCCTCGTTTCTTGCCGTACCTTGAATCCCGTGTTCTGCAGCTCTCGCACGATCTCTTTGACATTTCTGGTGAACCCGACGTGAAAGTGCTGCGTCATCAGCAAGATGGGAGACTCGCAAGAAGAGATGACAGATGATAATGTCATGAAGAACCTGTTTCAGTCATTTACCATGTATATGCATCAGCAAGCTCATGCAAAACGTGACAGTGATGCTATGGATGCCTTGAAAGCTGTCCAATAGGAGATGAAGCAGTTTAATGGCCAGCAAGTGTCAACTTACCTGCATTTGTATGAAGAAAAGATGAAGTTTTTTGGAGTTTCTCAAGATGTTTGGAGCTGCTACTTCTTGCGGATCGTGGTGCGCGCTCTTGAAGGTCGAATTGCAGAAATTCAAGAGGCACATGCAGGTTGGGCTGAATTTAAAAAGGCATTAAAAGATGAATATTTCTTGGAGGATACAGGTCTTATGAATCGCAGGAATTTTTTAGCATGGGTTTCTATGCCTAATAAGGGACTTTCTGTTACCGCTCTTCTGCGAGAGTTTGAAAGCCGTTATGATCAGTTGGATGGGACTGAACAGCAAGCTTTGGAGATGCAGAAAGTGGAGTTATTTTTGCAAGCTGCAGATGCTGATTTGCAGGAAAAATTGGATGATCTTTTGGAAGATCAAGCTACTGATTCAGGTTTAAAGACTGAGTGGAGACATGTTATTGATGCTGTGAATGCTCTTGTCAAGAAGCAGCGCAGGAGAGTCAGATTGCATCGAAATACCGGATTAGTTCCTGAAAAATCCTTGGAGACCTCTTCTTCTACCCCTGCTGCTCCAGTGCCCTTATCTGTAGATGATGTTATTAAAGGCTTGGCGGATTTGACGATTGAAGCAGTCAAAGCTGAAGTTGGTAAGTTAAAGGAGCAACTTATGACAGTACCTGCTGTAGCACCTGCTCCAGTGACTGCTTTTCCAGCTGGACAAAGAAAAGGGCGACGATGTATTTGGTGTGATAGTACAGAGCACCAACACTGCAGAGATTGTGATGCTTTTCAGGAAGCACGTAGGAAGAATGTAGTGTTCTGGGGACAAGATGGGAAGATATGGCTGACAGAGACTGGCGCTCCTCTTGACACGAACTTCGGTAAGGGAGGTATGAAGAAGCTTGTTGATGATATGGCTGCGCGATCAGCTTATGTGAGTGTTAGAGGAGATGCTTCAGCTTTTGGAGTCCAGCTTGAGCAGAAATCCGATGGAGACTCTGCTTTATGGTCTTCTGCCTTGGAGATAGCGAAAAGAGGAAAAGTTCAAACTTCTACTATGACTTGTGTGGGCTCTAGCATCCGAGGAGAAACAGGATGGGATTCTCCTGTTGACAGGTATTCTATTTTTGCTTATATTGCTAAAACGCAGGGTTTAGATGCCATGGTTGAGGAAAAGAGAAGAAGAGATGAGGAGGGTCCTAGCTCCTCCAAAAAGACTAGAGGGGGTGACTTTGTTTCACCACCTATTTCAGCTCCACCTATGTCAAATTCTCCAACCCAAACAGGTTCCGATCAGCCAATGGAAGACAAGCAGAAGGAAAAGAAGCAATCAAGAAAAGAGCCAGGATTCAAGCTCTTGTCAGATCTTGATATGCAAACGGATATGAGTAAGATTTTTCATGACAGAATTTTGAATAGTGAAGTCACTTTTACTGTTGGAGAGGCTCTTGGGATTGCTAGAAGAGAAATACAGGATCAGATGCAGGATCTTTTGCGGAGGAAACGACATGCGATGGAAGGACCTGCTTTACAGGGATTGTGGCATGGAGCTCTTGGGGAAGAGCATGATGATGCAGTGATGGTTGAGAATGCTTCTGTTAATCCGCAATTGGAGAAAATAGTGCAGCCTATGCAGTATGAAGATGATGAGACCCCTATTCTCATTCCTCGCAGCCATTTTTCACGAAGTCATTGGGCTAGAGCAACCACTGAGACAGTGGTAAGGATTGGAGAGAAACAAATTCCCTTGATTGCTTTAGTTGATCATGGTTCTAAAATTAATCTTATTGCTCGAGGTGTTTATGAGAGTGGCAAGTGGCCTATGGATGCAGAGCATGGCTGGCGCATGAGAGCCGCCAATAATACTTCTGGTGATATGTATGCTGCTTGTCCGAGTATCAGAATTTCTATTGGTAATGTTGAAGAGGATTATCATTGCTTTGTTCAGGATTCATGCTCTTATCCGATTATTCTTGGACAGCCTTTCATTACAGAAGCAAGAATGGAAACAAAAGTGATGGATGACGGATCAGCTTATGCACGGATACGCAGTAAAGATGGTATGCGAGCTGTTTAGTTTATGACTGTTGGGGTAAATCATCCGAGAAACAGGGACTCCTTGCGTGAGGCACCACTACCTGCGAAGGAGTTGGATTTTCATTAGGTACCGCTGTCTTGCGAGACGCCAGTGGTACGGAGCGGAGAAAAGAGGAGATCTTGCCTCCTGGCAGTCAGTCTTTCTCCAATAACTTTGTTGGGTTTACTTCAGATAGTTCGGTAAGTTATCAGAAAATTTCAGATTTGTCTAGAGTTGCCAAGCAGTACATTGGTCGTAAGGAGAAAGAGTTGAAGAATGCAGGTATTTTGCAAGCAGAAGAACATGTGGATGGATTGTATGAAGGGATGTCTTATGCAGATACATTGTTTGAGATAAGAGCAATGCTGAAAACTGATGTATGCAAGGGTTCAAAGATCATACCTGTGCAAACCTTGGATATGTTTCAGGAAATTTCTGGTTTTATGCTGCAAACAGAGTTAGAGGCTGAGAAAACTCAGCAAACTGAATTTATGGTTGATCTTGATCAGCTAATTGAATTGCAGAGGGCTGAATTCATTCAGCCAACAGAGTTGAATGCAGAAAAATTTCTGCATACAGAGTTTCAGGATGCGTCTATGCAGTCCATTGAGTCGAGGGCTGAATTCATTCAGCCAACAGAGTTGAATGCAGAAAAATTTCTGCATACAGAGTTTCAGGCTGCACCCATGCAGTCCATAGAGCTAAAGGCTGAAATTTTTCAACCAACAGAGTTGACAGATGCTGAAAATTTACAGAAATTGCAGCAAACGAAAGATTGCTTGAGTGATGCCAAGGTTGACACAAAATATAAAACAGTTGATAAGAAGGTTAAGCCGGTTGCAGGCCCGCTTCCTTCTGATAGTGATGAGCAGATTGAAAAAGCTATGAAACAGCCTATGTTGAGGGATCCTGCAAATATTGGACATAAGTTTTCAGGGCTGAAATCTGTCTTTGCTGTTAATGAAGTCATCATAGTTGGGCATATGGTTGGATATTATGGCAGAAAGCCTTCTCCTGCAAAGGTGGATGCCATAAACAGGATTGCAGAGTATTGCTCGACTACTTCAAAGATGCGAAGATTTGTGGGAGCTTATGTAATTTACATGATTTGGATTCCTCATTTTGCTCATATTGCAGATGTTCTCTATCAGCTGTTTCGAAAGGGGCAGAAATTTTATTGGGATGATGAAGATGATGGCGAAACAGGTTTACTAGAATCAGAAGTTGGACTTGACCTGTTTGTGGACTTGAATGATCCTGGATAGTTGGCACATCCGGAGGATGCGCAGGTTTAGAGGGGGTGGATGTCGTGATGCTGCGCATCTGAGCCGTGAACACCTCCATTTTTGTTGTGCATTTGTGTTAATTTCTACGTGTGATTCATTGTTTGTGTGGTGCATTTTAATAAACTACATTCAATGTATGTATATATTCCCTTAACTGTATTGCATATTCGATGCTTGTAATAGGAAGGAAAACCTATCCTACCCTTTGTAGACCGTCCTGTTCGTGGGAGCATCCGAGACTTGGGGCAAGCTTACAATGAGTCCTTCACTGAACCAGATGGTAATCAGGACTCTAGTGATAAGGTCCCTGATTTTGTTGAGACTATGATATACTGTCCAAACGAGGCCGTTCGTATGGTTGGTCGCTATGCATCGAAGGAGGAATGGATACATATGGAAACATCCAAGGATTTCTTATCAATAAAGATTTTAAAGCACACATTACAATTTGGGACTTCAAAAGAAAGAGATCAAGGGGACAAGTGTGTTATGAATAACATACTTCAGTTTATTCAAACATTTGTTTGCTGAAACATACACGTGTGAAAACAACAATGAATCAAGGTTTGCTACCCATGTTTATGGAAGAAATCTCATCTTTCTTAAAGAAGGATTTGAATGGCGAAAAGGGAGGGAAAAAGTTCATTGAATCCAGGACCTCCCCGTGCTCGAAATGGGAGAGCTATTTTTGAAATGGGTTGTTATTCTTGGAAAAGGAGGGCATTCGGGATGACTCTGCGGAGGATAAGAGCGAAGGAGTAATGCGAAAAGGGGGGGAATTGGCACAACATAACTCCCGCAGAGACGTATTGATGGAGAGGAGGCTCATCAACTCATGGAGATTACATACCCTCAACAGCATCCGTGAGTAGTAGGCTGATGGTGATGAGATAGATGGGCGGAAGGTGCAGTCACTCGCCCATTTCTTATACACACAGATCGTGAAGAGAGACATACTCTCTTCTGTCTTCTGTCTTTTGCTGATACGCTTGTGACGACGGACTCTGAGTTGCTACCACTCACTTCAGAACTTGATCTCTCCTCTTCCATTCTTCTGCCTTATTGAAACCAGCATACGAAAGTGCCAAGATGGGGGGTCGGAAGCCTGGAGTAATTGCCTTGTTTGATGTTGATGGAACTCTCACTTTACCAAGAAAGGTTGCAACTGAGGAGACGCTCAGATTTCTACAAGACTTACGGCAGGTAGTAGCTGTTGGTGTTGTTGGTGGACTGTCGGCATTGTTAACAGGTTTAAACACCAGACATTGCAGCCCATGTACAAGTGAGCCCACAGGAGGAATGGCATGCTGTTGAGAATTGGGCAGAGTCTCCAAGCTTTTATTCCCCAAATTGTTCAAAGATGAGAGACTGGAGTCCGGTGTCTGTGCTTCAAGGCCCTTGGCTTACAGCAGTGGACAAAACTGCATTTTTGCGGTGACAAGTCGCTGTCAAATGTGGCGAATTCAGAGGGGAATTTGCACTAAATCTAGGCCGTGCGGGTACATGGTTAATTGTCCTGTGAAGGAGAACAAGCAAAGAGGAAAGGAGTTGATGCTCACAGAAGTCCATGGTAATTCGATACTTCAACCTCGACCAGACAGAGGCTTTCCTAAGCGGACGCAACCAGAGATACAAAGGAGAGGATAGTTCATTGAGGAGAGAGGCATGAAGTGTGTTTAGAGAGCCATCATCCTGGGAAGAAATCGAGTGTTGAAAGAATGGCGATACTGAAGAGAACATGGATCACAACAGGCTTCATATCATGAGCAACACTATCAATTACAGCTAGGACATAATCCATCCCCGCACAACACACTGATGAAAAAAATGTAATCACAAGCCATCATCAAGCACAGTACTGCTTTTGGTGGTAGAACTATCGGAGGGTCAATGCATGAAATATGCTGCCTACTATTCGTGAGGAGTTAAGGAGGGATGGCCTGTCAGAAGGACGACTACAGTAAACTTCGAGCTCAATCGTCTACATGAAAAGAACGTGAGTTATGTGGCAAGCATGGCGACCAACAAACACGACGAAGGAGCGAAGTGCTACTTGGATAATCCAGCCCTCAGAGATGTCCTCAATAGATGGCAATTCTCTTCTTATTGATCTCTATTATAAGTAAAGACACTGATGTGGAAAATTGGAAGCATATTTTGTAATCCATCAATGAGACCATCTTGCAACAGTATGTTGGGTGCTTTTGGGTCTGCACGCCGTCAGCATTATCTATACTCCTGGAACGCTTTACAAGCAATGAATGCTAGTTGATAGTACATGGTTCAAGGCAACTGCTTGGACTTTATCAAGGCATTGTTGTGGCTTATGCGTAGTGGTTTAACCACTTTCAAAGACAGATCAGTTCTCTTGTGATCTTGTAGACAGTTTTGCAGTGCAGTGGGAGATTAGCTTTTGAGCTATTGTTTTTTTTAGTTCTCTAATGTATAGCTGGGATCTATTCTGCAACAAAGCATTATATCATCCATCAGATATACGACTTTTGTACAGGAGGTCACTTGATTTTACCTGTCTTTCTTTGGAGATTTCCAGGCATCTGTTCTGGTTATCTGTCTGCAGATTCTTGCAATATATCATCAGGCTTTGTCCATTCTTTGGAACATCTGTTCTGCGTTTTGATGAGTAAAGCATCTGCAGATTCATGCAATGAATCTTCAGGCCTGTCATAACAGGCTCAAGGACTTAAATGAAGTAAGAGATGTCCATGGGGAAAATATCCATGTAATCCAAGATACTCCCTAAGTTGTGTAGCTACAAAGGTTGTAGTATATGCAAACTCCAGTTGGAATCTTTTCTTAACATGTCGATTGGCTCGGTCAAGCAGTCAAATTCCTGAAAATTTGTTCACAGACAATATTTCTTAGCTGAATTTATCAAGTGCCAATGGAAAAACTGAATTCAAGAATCTGTATGCAAAACTGAATGTGTTCAGAAATTTTCTGAACACGAGCTTCTTGTAACTCATTTTGACAAGCTATATATTGACCTTTGACTTCAAATATATTGTGATCTTCTTGTTAGCCTCGTTTCTTGCCATACCTTGAACCCCGTGTTCTGCAGCTCTCGCACGATCTCTTTGACAGCGGCCCGCATTTTGCGCCGAAAAATGCGGGCTGCTCCCTTCTCAGGCCCATGTCACTTTTGGACCTACTCAGGTCACTTGCTAGTCACATTAGTCTATTACTTCAGGTCCCCTGTGAACCTAGTGGACTTTTGGCAACTTTTGGCATTTTTCTTGAATTCTAACCATATTTTTGCACTTGAATCAATGTGATTTATCTTGTAGACTGTCAATTACTTCCAGCTGACCAAGTTGTAGGTTCCCATAGACTTATTTTTCATCAATATACATGGTACAACTAAAAATTTTATGCTAAATACAAAAGAACTTATGTAACTAAGTTGATTATTGGGTAACAATGTCTGAATTTTGTATGCAAATTCCTCATATAACTCCTAGTGAAGTTCTTTTGTGTTCATAAGAATCCCATGATTTATATTATGAACAATAAATTCTTTGACAGCAGCGCATTCCTCTCGTTTCCCATTCTCTTTGAATCAAGTGAGGCATGGATCTACTTCGTCTTGGATATCTCTGTGTAAAGTAGGATGTCCAGGATCCAACGCTAGAATGTTGTTAGGAGACCTTGGCCACTAGGAGCCCGAATTTCAGGTCAATCCTAGTAGGTTTGGCCGTGAACATTCTGTTGCAAGGCGGATTTGGGAAACCCTACGTGACAAAACTCGGAACATTCCATGGAAATGTTGGGCAACAATGCTTAGATTTTTTCTCAATAGACCGCTAAAAGCGTGCTTAGATAGTCGATGGGGCGGGCACCTTACAGTTGTGCATGCGGTGGTAGGTTTAGAGAGTATTTCATTGTATTATTTTTTTATGGAAAGCAATAAATACACACTCTAACATAGATATGGCCATGTAATAAATAGACATACCATTAAATTGCATGTTTCGGATCATGGAAGTTGAATGCCTAGATAGCCATCAAACCCGCTATCAATCTCTATCTAGCATGAAATATCAATTATCAGTATCTTGCAACAATCTGGTACATGGGCCAAACAAGCATCCTTCATCCTATTCTTCTTCTCCTTCCACCGGCATGAATAGCCTCAAAAGAGGGAGGAGAGAGAAAGAATCATTTTTGTTCTTCTCATTTGGGTAGCCATTCTTCATGTAGAGGGTTATAGAGGGAGCTCACGGTCAATTGCCAAGACCCACGAACCACTTATTCCTTCAAGTGTTTCAAGTGAGCACCTATGGCTCTTGCCTCAGTGTATGAATGAGTTGCCTCCACCCTTAATCACACTAGTTCTTGATGCAAGCTCAAGCACACTCAAGCCTCCACCTCCAAGTTCCATCCTCCATACCCATGCGTGAGAAGAAGAAGAAGAAGAAGAAGAAGAAGAAGAAGAAGAAGAGAGGAGATGATGGAGATCTTCACCTCCAAGATCCCTCACCTTCACACACTCACTCCCTCACACTCTCACACTCCCTCTCTCAAGCACACACAAGCAAGCAAGAGAAGAAGATGAGTCCACTTTTGCCACATACCAAAAGAATGAGCTCTCATTCACTTTTTGGAGCTTATATACATGCCATAAAATCCCTTGGGCACCCATCCCTTTTTTACATAATCAGCCATTGTGGGAAGGTCCTCTTTTCCATTTTTACTCTATTTGCCCTATTCTTTAGCCTATGCCTGCCTACCTTTTACATTTTGCACAAGAGGGAACTTGGCGCTCTTCTACAACAGTTTTTAGGATGCCTTGCATTTAAAAATGTGCATTTTGCCTTTGACTTGATTTTTGAAACCGCCCTTGTGCCTTTCTTGTTCTCTATCCTTCTTCTTTCATTGCATTCATATTTTACTTCTTTTTCTTTTGTCTTGAGCTGGGGTTAACATTACCCCCTCCTAGATGAGTGCCAATCCCATGGCACTTGCAGGTCCGTGGTGATGAGGGATTTATTCTAGGAAGGGTGGTTGTCTAGTTGATGATGGGCCCATGTGTGGATTATTGCTAGTTGAGAGGCTTGGGAATGATTTTATTTTTGGAGACCGAGGGTAGGTCGAGTGGATGGTGGGGCCTCCGATGTTGGTGGCTTGCAACATCCAGCATTACCTGAAAAGAAAAGAAGTGCCCTACCTAGGGGGAGTTTCTACCTTACCATGTGGTGCATTGTGCTCGTGCTAGTGAAACTAGGAGGTGGATTAGCTTGGGTGTTGTCCCACACTTGATGACCCAGTTTGTGTATAAGGGAGGTGCGGTGCATGTAGTTTAGGGTGACAGATCTCTAACCATAGACAACCACATACGAGTGTTACCTCCCTAGGGTGAAAGGTCTAAAGTGTTGATTGAATTCTTCATGATTAACATGAAGTCCAACACACCTCTTGCTGCACATTTAAATTACATGGAAGGACTTCTAACCCAGCTTGTAGGAATAAATTTGAAAATGGATGATGATGCTAGTATTGGTGTTCTACTTATAAGTTTGCCTCCTCAATATAATAATGTATCAAAAGCCTTAATCAATATACCAAATCCTAAGCTTGTTAATATCCAGGCATCACTACTAGAGGAGGAAAAGAAGCTGAAATCTAAAGAAGAACCAAGAACCTCTAAAGATGAACAAATGTTATATGTTGGGAACAGGTACAAAGGCAAGAAGGACCAGCTATTCTGTGATTTTTGCAAAAGGATTGGACACACTGAAAAGTTCTTCCACGACAGAAAGAGGTCCCTGAAGGCATATTTTCTTTTCTTCTTTCTTTCTTTCTTTCTTTTTCTCTTTTCTTTCCTTTTTTTTTCCTTTTCTTTTTCTTTTTCTTTTGGATTACATAGGTAGGACAAGAGCTAAGCTTTGTCATTCGAGTGGGGTGGAGAAGGGTACCTAAGAGATTTATTCAAGAACTGCCAACTCTCCAAGTACCCTTTCAAGTTTAGGCGGACTTGCAGGGTGGTGGTAGAGAGAAATGGATGATTGCAATGAGTAAATCAACTATCATTTATATCTTCTAGAAGGGATAAACAAAATGAAGGGAGAAGAGTAGAACACATCATCAATCAAGCCATGGTGCAATTTTCTATGGCATTAGGATCAAAACAGAGGGTTGGAAGGCCGTGTTCTTATGGAGTGGGATTTTTCCTAAGTAGTATTCTAAATATACATCTTCTTAGGTGAAGAGAAGGGACTCTTTAGGCTTAGTACAATTCACATTGTAGATTATAGGAAAGTCATATTAGCCGTGGACATTGGAGTCAAAATCGACTCCCATCCTTCAAGGGTATGTCATGAATGTCAAGTTGTTGCATTCCAATTGGAGGGTGTTGTAGAAAGCCATCCAAGTGTCCATATTTACATCACAGATATGCCTTATCCATGTAGGCTAGCACTCAAAGTCGACACTGATCTTAGGACCTCAAAAACCTTGTTTTGCCAAAATTTTGTATCCTTTGTGCCCAATAAGGTGGGGTTCTGCTCTCTCTCAACAAACCATTTCTCCCCAAGCTTGCTTCTAATGTTAATCACTTCTTCCACCACCTTGATCAGTAGAACCCTGCGCAAATTGAAGGGGAATTAGAAGTTAAGATCGAAAGGGTTTCTAGTAGTTTCCTACTATTCTCAGATTACCAAGTCAACATGTAAGCTTGCTAGGAAATTATCCTGCCTTGGTGGAATAGGTTTGGGTGCACTAGTACATGTCTAATATTCAATCTTCTCCTTTCTTCCTCCACCATTTGTTTTCCCTTTTCCTTAAGTGCAACCCTTCTTTCTTTGGATGTGTTTTCTTGTTGCTAGTCTTTCGGCCGTGGTGGGGAAGGAGACTATGGGGCTAGCTCTTCTTCATGAGGCCCCATCTCGAAGCTTGTGCCAGCCTCATCTCCTTGATGGTTTTCCTATTGTACCCCTTTAGCGAACCCTAGTGCATCTACTTTGTGTGGTGTCAAGCCTGCTAACAGTAAGTATCTTCGTTGCTCTTCAAGGGTTAAGCTAACTCCCATAGGCTGCGGTGGCATCTGTAGACCTATTCTCAAGGGCCTGCATGCAATCCCTAGCTTCTACTTGATAGTTTCAATGGCCTCCCCTTCCTCTGTTTGAGTGACATCAAGCAGTGTATTGAGGAAGGCATGTTGCTAGGTTTCAAAGCCCACTTGGGTGCTTGGATGTCAGCTAGTACTTTATCTTTTCAACATAAGCTAGATGTCTAGTAGGCCTAGGTTGAGATAGTTTGTTAGTAGTAGTGGGCTGTGATTTTAGCCTATAGATGGTTTTAGATTTTGGGGACCTAGACTTCAAAGGTTCTATGGATTTTGCAGCCTGAGTCTCTTGTGTCCTGTGCCTGATCTGTCTTGATGTTTCATGTGGTAAAGATTGAGGGTGTGTTTGAGTAGGGCCTTTGGCCATTTTGGCTTTAGGTACCCATATCCAAGTGTTACCCACATAGTAGCCTTACACTTGCAATAAGGTCCTTGGGGACCCATGGCGGCTTAATCATACATCGATGTCTATAGTTTCGTCTTGGCCTCCTAGGTTTCGAGTTTGGGTCAGCCTTGCAAGGCCGTGGATGTCTACTCCTAGGTGGTGGGCCTTGATGTTTAGGTATCCATTGAAGCCTTGGTTTAGGGGTCTTAGTTTTGGCTTTAGTAGTTTGCAAGTATTTAGGTTTGGTGGGTGGTGACGAGTCACAACCCCCCTCCTTAGACTTGACAATGGGTTTGTCTATTGGTGGCTTTGCAAACTTTGAAGGAGTCATGCAACCCTTGGTAAAAGTGGTCACTATATGTAAATTGGTTTTGGCGCTGTGAATACATTGGGACTCATAGTCGACATCAATGAGCTTGCTTTTTAAATGTGCATCCAAAAACATCGATTGCATACTTGTATCTTTAATATTTGGCAACACATATAAGATCGTTTTGGTATGCTTTCAGAATTGATAAAGACTGCAACCTTGCATAGAGTGCATATGATCAGCCCCCATATGGGCTCAGTTTGGCATTGGTGGGCTACAGCTGTGGTCTACTAATGTGAGTCCAATGATCATGAGTTAAGACATTAAAGTCAACTCCCTCATCGATCAATGCATTGAAGGTGTGTGTTTGCTTGGCAGTGATCGTTATGCTTAGGTAGGCTAGTTCTATTGCTTACTCATCCTTATCGTCAATCTCTATGATAGTGGCCACTCACACATTAACAGGGGATTCTAGCATTGGCAGCTCATGTAGTGGGTGCAGAAGAGAATAGTACTTCTCTATGCGATTTGTTGGAAGAGAGGGAGAGAGACAGAGTGGAGTGGAAGAGTAACTCTTGCTCGGAGTGAAGGAGTGCTCACGGAAGTAGGAGGAAAGATCTAGTGCCCCAAAGAGATCAAGTCGTAATGACCCACAGCACGACGCCCCACGTCGTGTCGCCCCACATCGCGTCGACCCACATCGCGTCGCCCCACGTCGCGACTCCCCCCGACGCGTCGCCCCGACGTGACGCCCCAACCTCGACATGCCACCATTTGAAGACGTGACGCGGCTTCCCCATGGCACGACCCACGCCACCACAGGCAAAATGTGGCTTCCCCGCGTCGACACCACCACCAACCACATGGAGGACGAAAGGGAGAACATCACCCTCCCAACACTGGAGGAGAGGAAGAAGAGTAGGGGGAAAGAATGGAGAGTGGCCCAAGAGGAGAAGGTGGCCAGACTAGAAAGACAATTAGATGGTATGTCAGGCATGCTAGAATCAATATGGAGGAACATGTAGATGAAAGAAGAGGAGGAAGAAAGGAGGAAAAAACTAGAAGTAGAGCAAGGCTATAGAGAATGGGTGATTCAACAACAAGAAGAGGAGAAAAGACACCGAATGCAAGAGGAGATGGATAGAACGGGTAGAGAGGAGACATCTAGGAGGGTGCAAGATACAAGGAAGGAGAAGGAGAAAGTAGTAGAATTAGGAATCAAAAAGAAAGACAAGAAGAAGGAGAAGAAGCACCATTGCAAAAGAAGAGGAAGATAGCAGTAGTTCAGAAGATGATTATGGAAAATTCAAGATGCCCCAACCCGCCAAGTACAAGGGAGAGAGAGATGGGTTGGTTATGAAGAAATGGATCGCAGAGGTGGACAGGTACTTAAAGTATTCACGAATTACCAAAGACAGGAAGGTGGAGGTGGCAGCCATTTACTTGGAGGAGGACGCTGCCAGTTGGTACCTGCTAGAACAAGAGCAAGGCCACACAATCTGCTCGTGGGAAGAACTCCAGGAAGAACTGAAGGACTACTTTATCCCAAAGCTGGAGAAATTCAAAGTGAGAGATGAATGGAGGAACCTCAAGCAAACACAGGGAAAGATGAAAGAATATGTCAGCAAATATAGGCAAATCATGCTGCAGCTACCAAACATGGATACAGACACTAAGCTACATGGATTTTTGTTTGGGATGCAAGAATGGGCTAGAAGAGATGTGGAGAGACAGGAGCCAACAAGCTTAGCAGAAGCCTTGAGAATGGCCGAATGACTGGTGGACCTGGAAGGCAGAAGAATAGCACAAGGGAATCAAAACATGTTCAACAACAACTTCAACAACAACTCATGGAACCAGAGGCCCAATGCTCCTAGAGGGGCATTCACAGATACAAGGAATCAAAACACCACTAACAACACGGCCATATCACAAACCACATTAGTACCAAGAAGAGCAGCAGGAAGATGGGGAAACAATCATTATAGGCCAACCCCTAGCACATCATATGGGCCAGTAGGATCGAATACATCATGGTGGAGACCCCCAGGCCCTTCCACCGGCATCAGATGCTTTAAATGCGGGGGTCCACACTACCAAAACAGATGCCCAATAGAAGATACAGCTTCATCGAGTGGATCAAGGGTGAATGCAACTTGTGCTTATGGAAGAGAAGAACTACAACCACCACGGATCCAGGAAATTCCAAATGGGAGTGAAGAAAGCATGGACCACCCAAGGGTAGGGTCGGTTAGTGCCCGACCCCAATGCATGGCAGGCAGGGTAGCGGCAGTCCACCATCTATACATCAAAGGCCGGGTGGGCGAAGGAAACCAACCTATCATGGTGGACACAGGAGCAACACACAACTTCATGACACCAGAGTGTGCAGCAAAACATCGTTATGCTTAGGTAGGCTAGTTCTATTGCTTACTCATCCTCATCGTCAATCTCTATGACAGTGGCCACTCACACATTAATAGGGGATTCTAGCATTGGCAGCTCATATAGTGGGTGCAGAAGAGAATAGTACTTCTTTATGCAATTTATTGGAAGAGAGGGAGAGAGACAAAGTGGAGTGGAAGATGAGCTCTCTTCCACTCTGAGCTGATTGTTATTCTTCTTCCATTATCCTTCCATCATACTAACTGAAAGAGACTTACACACATAGGTATGACTAAGTAAGACTAATTGTGGTTAAGTCACTGACTACACCAACTTATTGAATGTCATACATGTGTACAATTGTATCTAGCTAATGTCAGTCACACACATAAAGATAGACTAACTAAAAAGTAACGAGAGCTTGATATTCTAACACTCCCCCTCAAGCTCAAACCATCTGATAAACTCCAAGTAGTTGTCTAAAGTATAAGAACTTTTCTTTACCAAGAGACTTGGTAAATATGGCTGCTACCTGGTCTTCAGTCTTCACATGAATCAAGTCAATCTGCCCTGTAAGAACCATTTCTCTGATGAAATGGTAGTGAACCTCAATATGTTTGGACCTAGCATGGTAGACAAGATTTCTAGCCAACATAACACTGCTGAGGTTATCACAATGCAATATCACTCAGCTTTCGAGCTGTATTCCCAAGTCTTTTAGCAATTTCATCAACCAAACTACTTCGGAAGCCACTAAGGTAGCTTCTCTATACTCAGCTTCAATATTGGACAATCCAAAAATAGGATGTTTCTTACTGTGCCAACTGATCATACTACTGAACACTCCAAATACATAACCATTGGTTGACCTCTTGTCATAGGCACAACCAACCCAATCAGCATCAGTAAACCGTGTCAAGTCAAGGGATTTTCCATATGCATAAAATAGCCCATAATCTGTAGTACCCTTTACATATCTCATGATCCTCCTGACTACATCTAAATGTGGTTTGCGAGGCTTCTCCATGAATTGACTAATCAGCCCCATAGCATAACATAAGTCAGGATGGATAACATGTCATGAGTATACTGTTTCTATAGCATCCATATACCTTAAGGTGTAGAGACTACCTCAATCCCAAGAAAATACTTTAGTTCACCAAGGTCTTTGACTCTGAATTCAGCCTATAAACATGATTTAATTTCAGCAATGCCCTCTTCATCATCTACATAAACCACTAGAAACACATATCCATGATCTGTCTTCTTCATGAATAGATTGTGATCTGCATCACCCAATCTAAATCCATGTTGCTATAAATAACTATGGATCTGAGCATTCCATGCTCTAGGTGCTTGTTTTAGCCCATATAAAGCCTTTTTCAGCTTACATACATGTGTAGGAAAGTTTGGGTGGTGAACATAGCCTTTAGGTTGCTCCATATATACTTCCTCAACCAAATCACCATTGGTGATTTGGTTAAGGAAGTATATATTCAAGAAAGCATTCTTGACATCCATTTTCCATAATTTCAATCCTTTGCATGCTACAACAGTTCTGATTGCTGCCATTTTAGCCACCGAACTGAAAGTCTCCTCATAGTCAAGGCCATATTGCTGCGCATACCCTTTTGCAATCAGCCTGGCCTTATAGCATTCTAATGAACCATCTGACTTGCACTTGACCTTGTACACCCAGTTACAGTCAATGGGGACTTTGCCTTCAAGCAACTCAACCAATTCCCATGTCTCATTTTCAGCCAGGGCTACATACTCCTCATCCATGGTAGCATTCCAATTATCATCTATAATTGCATCATCAAACTTTGTAGGTTCTTTGTAACCTGTCACACTAGCCATATATGCATAATGTTGGGATGAATAACCAGTGTATGTAAACCTATCAATTGGTTTTTTGACTCTCTTAGATCTCTGTAACTGTGTCTCACTCTGAGCTTGCCTCTCATGAGGCGGTACATAACAACTTTGCCTTGCTCCAAGTGTCATAATACACGGAATTTCCAACTCACTATCCAAACTGTCAATGTTAGATTACTCATAACCTATTGTAAATGGAACTGTCACATCCTCTAGTATCTTTTCTTTTCCCTTATCCAATCTCCCCCTCATTGACATATCCGTGTCAGTGGATGTAGGAGTATGACTCCACAAGCGTCTTGACCAAGGACTTACTGTAGGTGACCCATCACCTATAGAACCAATCATAGATGTACTCACTGTAGGTGTATTTTTAGCATTACTAGTGTTGGCTGATCCATGAGTAGTCACTGAAATAGGATTACCATACCACAATGCCAGCTCATCAAAAACAACATCTCTGCTAATCAATGTCTCATGTGTAGATGGTACATAACACTTGTAAGATTTCTAGTCTTGTGCATAACCAAGGAACACACTCTTGATAGCTTTAGAATCTAATTTCTTCCTCTTTTCATCACGAACATGCACATATGCAATGCTGCCAAAGACCTTCAAGTGTGAAATGTCAAGCTTATGACCATACAACTTCTCATATGGAGTTACATCATGAATCCCTGTTGTAGGGGTTCTATTTAGCACATAGACAACAGTCACTACTGCTTCAGCCCAATAAACATTTGACAAACTCTTCTCATTCAACATAGCTCTTGCCAATTCCATTAGTACCCTAATTTTCCTTTATGCTACACAATTTTGCTACGGTATATAGCTGCAAGTTAACTATCTTTTGATCATCCCATGTTTAGCAAGGTATCCGTCAAAGTAATTAGAGATATATTCTCCACCTCCATCTAATCTAAGACATGAAATTTTACAACTCAACTCATTTTTAGCATGCTTCTTGAAATCCTTGAATGCATCAAACACATCATCCTTATGCTTCAGTATGTAAAGCCAAGTATACTTCTATTGAAATCATCAATGAAGGATACATAGTACTGAGAACCACCAAACAAAGCATTATGAGACAGAACCCATACAAGTGAATGTACCAACTGTAAGGGTCGTGAGCTATTCCATACATATCTCATAAATGGAAACCGTACTTGCTTTCCAAACTGACATGCATCACATACATGTCCAAAGTCATGATACTTGAACTTAGGCAGTCCAAGCACAATCTCCTTTTGCTACATAGATTTTAGCTTTTGTATATTCACATGGCCAATCTGCTTATGCCATATCTCAACATCTCGTATAGCACCATCATCATGTGCAAACATGACTGCTTTCAATTCTGGAATTGGCGCATCAAGAATAAACATCTACTTATGCCATATCTCAAAATCTTGTATAGCACCATCATCATGTGCAAACATGACTGCTTTCAATTCTGGAATTGACGCATCAAGAGTAAACATTCTGCCATCTCTTTGGCTGCTAGCAATCAATTTGCAGCCATTACCATATTCTTCAACAAAGCACCCATCTCTATTAAATCTCACTTGCAGATTCTATTCTGCCATCTATCCAACAGACAAAAGTTTCTTGGTTATTGTAGGTACATGTAGTACATTATGCAGGCTCTTTTTCTTCCCATCAGGCACATCAACAATGAAACAATTCATATGTACTGAATGTCATGTTAGGTGTCATCCCCACTACACACATAACCATGTGAACTTGCAACCATCTCATCAAACCATTCTCCATGGGGTGTCATATGATTTGAAGCCCCTGAATCAATGTACCATCTCTCATCTCTATTTTGCCTAGATGCATTCTTAGACACATGTTGCATGGCAAACAATCTGCCAACCTGCTCATCATGAGCACCGCTAGAAGATGCATAGTGCTCATGTTGTTTTCCCTTTGCCTTCATATCTCCCTAGTTCTTGTAACAATCCTTTGTAATGTGTCCATATCTGCCACAGTAATAATAGTCCTTATCTCTGTTTGACTGATCATTTGATTGCCATGAACCAAATCCACCACCTCTACCATGGGGTGATCTCCCCCTACCTCTAGAGTCACTAGATCCATGCTCGCCCTGTGTATTTGTGCCATGCCAGGCATTCTACTGATGTTGTCCATAAGTTCTTCGAGTGTCTCCTTGACCTCGAAAAGAGCCACGGCCTCTGCCACCTCTACCACTCTGGCTAGAGTAAAGAATAATGTCTCTACTTTGAGACATACTAGAACCTGTATTAGCCCAAGCTTAACTTTCGCATGCACTAGCAAAGCAATAAGCTCATCCTAATCAGGGGATTCAGCTCTCATAGAAATAGACGTATCAAATGCTTTATACTTTTTGCCAAGTCCATTCAATGTCACTGCAATCATATCATCCTCAAACACTGAAGATCCAATGGTGGCAAGCTGATCCGCTATGTTCTTGATCTTTGTAGTATAGGCCTAAATGCTTCTGCCATTCCTAGACATGTTATTGAACTGTTGCTTTAGCTAAGTCTTTCTTGCATGTGTTACATTTCCATAATTCTTCATGAGTATGTCCCATGCATCCTTTGGAGAACTGCATCCAATAATCTGTATAACCATAGCAACTGATATACATAATGAAAACCAATGTAACACCTTGCATGCTCTCTCAATCCATAACTTATGAGCCCTTTTCTGATCATTTGTCAAATTCTTTTCATGTATTTCAGGTTTAGCTTCATCACCTATACATAAGTCCCAATAACCTCTACCAACCAAAAAATTCTTCATATGGAACTTCCATAAAGAAAAAATTTTGTTGTCCAGATTTTTTCCCACAATTTGAGTGATATTTTCAGTGCCTTGAGCATTTGCCATAGTTGTAGCTTAGGTATTCAGTGATGTATACAACCTATAAGTATCTGACTCCTTTTCCTACAGTTCAGGACCAGTTTCCTACTATTCAAGACAGTTTTCTACAATTCAAGACAGTTTTCCTAGCAACCTGCTTATTATAAACTATATTCCAACAATGAAAAAACACAGTCAACTGAGCATAAACCAAGCTCAAATTAGTTCAAAACATTCTATGGTAGTGGCAAAACATCCTAGCAACAAACTATGTCCATACAAGTATCAATGTTTGTACTGTATGCAAGTAGCAGTACCAAATATAGCCAGCCTACACTGCTATAAACAACAATGTTTTCTCTATTAAAACAAGAGTATTCAGACCTCAAAACAGCCCCAAAACATCTCATTCAGTTGCCACTCTCTACAGAAGTTGATACATGTCCAACCAGCCAAAATATATTGCATGTATGTCAAGTAAAGATGATAGGTATCCTTCCTGCAGAGAATAACCAGTCAATACCCTAGTATAACCAGCAACAAATCAATCAAAACTTTGGACTTTTAGCACTCACAATATCCCAAAAAACATCTACCACTCAAGTGGTATGATCCAAGCATTTGTCAATAGCAAATAAGCATCATAGATACTTCAACCCTGTAGGTATAGTGTTTCCAAATTCAGGACAGTAACTAGTTCACTTTTTCCAGCCTGCAAATAAGCTCCAAAACTGAGCATTTAAACTCCAATATCATGCTCAAATGCATGATAATAAGGGCATATACATTCTTAGGATGAAAGCCACCAGTGCCCTAGAATCACCTACTGTTTACTACAGTAAATAGCGAGTCTGCACAGGTCTGTGCTGAATATCTCAAAATCTATGAGGAATTTAAAAAACTTTCTTCTACAAAGTTGTAGATCACGTCAAAATGGTCAGAAGTAGAGGTCCATTTCTCCAAAAAACATTTCTATAGAAAAATATAGCTTCTGCAAAAAAACGGGTTGCAAGCACAATCTCCTTTGATGATGTTTTCTTCAGAGCTGATGTCTTGATGTCAGATGGCCACTGCCAAGCCTCAAGGCTTCAGGCCTTTTAGCTTTGATACCATGTTGGAAGAGAGGAAGAGAGATAGAGTGAGCAAAAGATGAGCCTCAGCTCATTGTTGTTCTTCTTGCATCATTCTTCCATCATACTAACTGAAAGAGACTTACACACATAGGTATGACTAACCAAGACTAATTGTGGTTAAGTCACTGACTACACCGACTTATTGAATGCCACAAATTTGTATAGCTATATCTAGCTAATGTCAGTCACACACATAAAGATAGACTGACTGAAGAGTAACTGGAGCTTGATATTCTAACATGATTGCCATTGAAGAAGCCTATGCCCTCACCCTCTAGGGTTTTGAGTTCTACATTGCTAGTTCAATTGATGGTGCAAACTCTAAAAGGCCCTAGCCCTCTAAACTTCATTTTCTTCTTATGTCCCTTGATTAAGTAGAGCAGTACCAAGTCTCTCTTTTTGAAATTGCACTGCTTGACGTGCTTACCAAACTAGCTTTTGTGTCTTGACTTCTCACATATTAGCGCGTGGATGGCTAGAAGTCAAGTTTCTAATAGGCATTCTAGCTCAACTAGGTGCTCTGTTCATGACTCCTTTCCATCCCATCTCTCTTGATGAGTGATTCTCATGCTAGGAATGAAGAAAACTCTACAGGTAGAATTGCTTCAACCCTGTAGGTCAACCTGAAGGGGATTTGTCCCACAGTCATTTTATAAGCTGTGCGATAGGCCCATAAGGCTACCATGAGTTTGTTATCCCAAATTTTGAGCAAAGGAGAGACTACCTTGGTCAGGATGTTTTCTAGAATTTTATTCATAGACTCAGCTGGCCATTAGCTTGAGGATAGTACAGTTGTTGAGATATCGAGCTCCACTCGTGATACGCCAGGGTGACCGTTGTATATTTATGTCACCGACTTGTCAGTTGCAGACGCGATTGGTACACCGCCCATGAATAATAGCTACATGATAGCTATCCTTATCTACTCTAGTTCGTGGCTCAGTTAGTATGCCACCTTAGTTAGTTGAGTTTGGTTTTGAGACCCATATATAGGGTTCTTCTATTTCTTTGTACTAGAGTTCTTTTGGCTTACACAACTAAGAAGAGGAAAACTGTTTTCAGCCTCCACCCTTGTGTGTCTTCCCCCATTGTGCAAGCAAGAAAGCTTCAAGCGAGACTCCTTCCTTCTCTCCCACAATCTTGACATGGTATCAGAGCCTTGTTCGTGGTAAGGAGCTCAAGAAAGCAAGCCAAGCTCGCGGTGTTCTGGTAAGAGGAGCAGTGTTGCTTTCATTTCCTGTTTTGGGAGCACATCTCTGCAGGTAGCACAGCCGGAAATTGCAGGAGTGCATTGTCTCAGGTTGAGACGCCCTTCGCGGTGAAGCAAGAGGGCAGTATATGCTGCGGGAAAGGGCTTTAGCCCTTGGCGACCTTGTTTTTTTTATTTGAGGCCATTTCGGAGCCTGTTTTGCAGACGGAAGTTTTCTACACGCACTCAAGAAAAGGCTCAGTTTTATGCTGTGCGACCACTGTTCTACAGGTCGGTGAAAAGTTACTGTAGAAATTGCATCGTATGCTTGTGCGCAGAGACATTGGGAGTTTCAGAATCATCCTTGGTTCCTGTTTATGCAAAATCGTCACTAGGAAGTGACTGTGTGGTCAAATACCACTTTCGCCAGTTTTGCAGATTTGCCCTTGTGAGGCTGAAGCTGTGGTTTTTGCAGTGACAGAATTTTTTGCAGTCTTCTGTAATGGCATCTGATTCTCTTTCACAGATTGTCACTGAAAAGCTTGACAAGAACAACTTCCAGGCATGGAAGTTTAGAATGACGAATTTCCTTATGGGAAAAGGATATTGGGAATTTGTTGCAGGAAATGAAGAAGAACCAGTTCTTCCTGATGTTCCCAATCAACAACAAATGCAGGCATTTAAAACATGGCATGAGAGAGCCAGGAAAGTTATGTATTGGTTGTCTATCAGTATTTCAGACTCTATGATTGTGCATATTCAGGATGCAAGTACGCCAAAGGAGGCATGGGATACTTTGTCAAAAATGTATAGCACAAATACGCAAGCCAGGAAAATGCAGCTCAAGCAAGAGTTGCATAATGTGCAAAGAGAAAGTATGAGCATCAACGACTACCACATGAAGGTGAAGAAGATTGCAGATGCACTTGCTTCCATTGGGTCGCCAGTGGAAGATGATGATTTAGTTTCCGTGACCTTGAATGGTCTAGGAAAGGATTATGCACAGTTTCGGACATCCATTTCAGTTCGTGAAAGATTTCCTGATTTTGAGGAGTTGATTGCTCTTCTAATTTCTGAGGAACAGAGAAATGGTGGTGCATCTTCTTCAGGAGGAACTTCAAAAGAAGCTGTCTTCTACTCAAATGCTGGAAGAGGTAGAGGCAGAGGTAGAGGAGGCCGATTTGGAGGCCGTGGCAGAAATCAGAATATGCAGCAAACTCAAGAAAACCAGTCCTATGGAGGAGGACGTGGTAACTCTAGAGGCAGGGGGAGCCAAAGAGGTCGTGGTGGATGGCAAAGAGGCCAAAATGCAAACAGTAATGTTGAATGCTACTACTGTGGTAAAATGGGTCATATGGCTAAAGACTGCTATAAAAAGCAGAATGACATCATGAATGGAAAACTGCAACAAGGGAATTATGCATCTTCTAGTAGACAGGGTGATGACAGAAATGAGCATTTGTTCATGGTGCAGCACATGAACAATTCTATGACAAGTGCAGAAGAAAGCAATGATGTATGGTATGTTGACTCAGGTGCATCAAACCACATGACATGTCATGCAGAATGGATGGAGGATGCAAAGAAAATGGAAAAACCAGGATTTGTGGAGACTGGTGATGATACTGCACATCCTATTGTGCAGATTGGAAAAATTCCCTTGTCTATGCAGGGTGGGAAAAAGAAATACCTGTCCGATGTATTTCATGTCCCGAATATCACCAAGAATCTGGTTTCAGTTGGTCAAATGGTTGAACAGGGCTTGCAGGTCAGATTTAATCCTCATGGATGCTTTGTTGAGGATATGAAAAATAAAGGTCGCTTGATAGCAAAAGGAAAGAAGAAGGGCAGAATGTTTACATTGGATGCAGACATGTCTGAATTGAGTGCAGCAATGTTTGCACATGGGACCGGTGTAGTTGCAGATATTGATATCTGGCATAAACGCATTGGTCATGTTAATGTACAACGACTTAAATCAATGCAGGCCCAAAATATTGTTGCAGGATTGCCCAAATTCAAGGTTGCAGAAATGCATAAGGTATGTGAAGCCGGTCAGTTTGGAAAACATGCAAGGAAACCATTTCCTAGACATGTTCAAGAGAGTGAGAAGCCATTGGAATTAATCCACTCTGATGTGTGGACTACTAAAGCTGCATCTCTTGGAGGCTGTCATTATTTTGTCACTTTTATTGATGACTATAGCAGAAAAATTTGGGTGTATTTTATGAAAAAGAAAAGTGAAGTTTTTGGGCATTTCAAAACCCTTAAAGCTATGGCTGAAAAAGAAACAGGTCTGCAAATAAAATGCCTGAGGTCAGATGGAGGGGGAGAGTACCTCTCAAATGAGTTTGCAAAGTTCTTGCGGGAGCATGGCATAAAGCAGCAATATTCATGCAGTTATACCCCACAACAAAATGGAATTGCAGAAAGGAAAAACAGGCATATTGGAGAGGTATCTCGTGCCATGCTCAATGAAAAAGACTTGCCAGATTTTTATTGGGCTGAAGCAGTTGCTACAGCAGTCTACATAATGAACAGGACTCCCACTGCAGCAATACATGGAATGACTCCAGAGGAGAGGTATACTGGTAGGAAACCAGATATTTCTCATTTGAAAATTTTTGGTTGCATTGCCTATGTACATGTGCCAGATGAACTGAGATCCAAGTTGGATCCAAAAGCTGAGAAGTGCATCTTTATTGGTTACTCTCTGCAGCAAAAAGGGTATAGATGCTATAACCCTTCTACTCGTAAGTTTACAGTGAGCAGAGATGTTGTTTTTGATGAGATGAGTAGCTGGTATAAACCAGTAAATGTGATTGATGATGTAGATGCACAAAATGGTAATGCTGCACAGAATTCACAGCAGCAGTCACAAAATATTAGTGGACCTGGAGCGTCCTCTAGCAGTGGTTCACATTCTTCGCCATGGACAGGCAGATTGAGATCAGGAGAATCTTCTCAAAGCAATACAGATAGTGGTATGCAGGTATCACGAAAAGGAAAAGAGAAAGTTGATCAGCCCATGTTTGATGTGAATGCAGGTCACTCTTATGTGGATGGTGAATCCAGTGGCTCAGAGCAGAGCATTGATGATGAGTTGGGTATTCCTTCTATTGTTACACCTGGAGTAAGGAAGACCAGGGATGTTTTGAGAGCACCTGGGAGTGAACCTACTTTGCGCAGGTCTACGAGAGCTAGGTATCCTGTGGATAGGCTGAAATATGATGGATTTACAGCCATTCACTATGCATATATGGTCAAGGTGATACAGGAACCAGAACCCACTTCTTTTGAGCAAGCCATGGGAAAAGAAAAATGGGAGAAAGCCATGGATGAAGAAATGGATGCCTTGGAAGCAAATGCTACATGGGAGTTAGTACCTTTGCCTAAAGGTAAGAATGCAATTGGCTGTAAGTGGGTTTATAAGGTGAAGCACAATGCTGATGGTTCTGTGAACAGATACAAGGCAAGATTAGTAGTCAAGGGGTATGCACAAACATATGGCATTGACTATGAAGAAACATTTAGTCCGGTTGCAAGGATGGCAACCGTAAGAGCAGTCATTGCTATGGCTGCATCAAAGGGATGGTCTTTACATCAGATGGATGTAAAGAATGCCTTCTTGCATGGTGATTTGCAAGAAGAGGTCTATATGGAGCAGCCACCAGGTTATGTGCATGCTGTTCATCCTGAGTTTGTTTGCAGGTTGAAGAAAGCCTTGTATGGCTTGAAGCAAGCACCTAGAGCATGGTCTGACAAGATAGGACAGTATCTTGTCACTATTGGCTTTCAGATTTCCAAGGCAGATTTCTCACTTTATGTGAGAAAAACAGAGAAAGGTATTATGCTGCTTGTCATTTATGTTGATGATTTGATTATGACAGGTGACAGTGATGAAGATATCCTTCATGTGAAAATGCTATTGAAGCAGAAGTTTGAGATGAAGGATTTGGGAGAGCTGCGTTATTTCTTGGGCATTGAGGTGATTAGATCACCAAGTGGGATACAGTTATTGCAGAGGCAGTATGGATTGGACATGCTGTCCAAATATGGGATGACAGGCTGTAAGCCTATTTCAGTTCCTTTGGAGCAAAATGTGAAGCTGAGCGCAGATGCAGGTGAGCTTCTAGAAGACCCTACTATGTACAGACGCATAGTAGGAAGCTTGATTTATATGACTATTACCAGGCCAGATTTGAGCTATGCTGTTGGATTGGTAAGTCAGTTTATGCAGGCTCCAAGGAAACCACATTTGGATGCGGCTAGACGCATACTCAGGTATGTGAAGTCCACATTGCAGTATGGACTATTTTATGAGACTGGGGTTCAGATACAGCTGCATGGATACACTGATGCTGATTGGGCTGGTAGTATTTCTGATAGACGATCTACCAGTGGATATGTATTCTCTTTTGGGAGTGCTGCAGTCACTTGGAGCAGCAAGAAACAGCCTACAGTTGCCTTGTCGAGCACAGAGGCTGAGTACAGGGGTGCAGCAATGGCTGCATGTGAGGTAGCTTGGTTGCATAAGCTACTTTATGATATGCATCAGTCTACAGATGGGCCAGTTGTCATTTATTGTGACAACATGAGTAGTATACACTTGGCAAATAACCCAGTCTATCATGCTAGAACAAAGCACATTGAGGTGCATTATCACTATGTGCGAGAGAGGGTTTTACTAGGTCTTATTGATCTAGTTTATGTCAGCACAGAGGATCAGGTAGCTGACATATTCACGAAGGCATTGGGCGCAGAGAAGTTGCGCAAGTTCAGAGACCTGCTTGGTGTGCAGGAATTGGGATTGAGCTCGAGGGGGAGTGTTGAGATATCGAGCTCCACTCGTGATACGCCAGGGTGACCGTTGTATATTTATGTCACCGACTTGTCAGTTGCAGACGCGGTTGGTACACCGCCCATGAATAATAGCTACATGATAGCTATCCTTATCTACTCTAGTTCGTGGCTCAGTTAGTATGCCACCTTAGTTAGTTGAGTTTGGTTTTGAGACCCATATATAGGGTTCTTCTATTTCTTTGTACTAGAGTTCTTTTGGCTTACACAACTAAGAAGAGGAAAACTGTTTTCAGCCTCCACCCTTGTGTGTCTTCCCCCATTGTGCAAGCAAGAAAGCTTCAAGCGAGACTCCTTCCTTCTCTCCCACAATCTTGACAACAGTGAGGATTTCTGATGGATGATTAGAAAGGTGGATAGGAGATGAGCGATCACTTCATTGATGAAGTGTGTGCCTTGGTCATTGATGAGTTCGATGGGGTAACCAAATCTTGAGATTGCCTACTCCCAAAGTAACTTGACAGTAGTCCTAGTGTCATTCTTTCTCGTAGCGCAAGCTTCCACCAACTTAGTGAGATAGTCTGGCAACAATATTATATTTCACTTGTGAGTATTGTGTTGCCGGACTGATTGCCCGATGAAGTTGATTTCCCATGTCTTGAATGGTTTCCTTGCAATGATTGGACTCAACTCCATTTGTACTTGGTACATTGGTCCTTTGGCACTCATCCTAGTGCTTTATGAATCGTGCTGCTACATCTCAGAAAAGAGTAGGCCACCATAGCTGAAACTATAGCACCTTGCGGGTTGTTGTGTCCTTGCTGAAATGCCCTCTCACTATTCCGCTATGTGCCTCTACAAGTACATCAGACATTTCATGCTCTCACACACATGTGTGCAGCAATCCATCTTGCCCTAACTGGTAGAGTTGGCTTACTATCAATTGATAAGGTTGGATTTTGAGAATGAGTCACCTAAGTTGGTCTTTTTCTATTGGTCGTTTAGGGAGTCCGTGCTCTAGTACTTGGCCTATGTCATTTTCCCAATAAGGTATCAAATCAGCTCTAAACAATTCTCTTTCATTGGATAGGTCGAATACATGGGCATCAGGTAGTTCATTTGCAATGCCTTGTCCAACGGTTTCTCCCGTATGGATGTGACACATATGGTCGACCATATAATGATGCTTTCCTTTATGTAAAACCATGGAGAAGTTGAATTCTAAAACTAGAAGTAACCATCCAGAGCTATGTGTCCTCTCTAGTGCATGATTTATTAACAAGGTAAAGCAAGGCTTGATGGTTAATAAAAAAGGTAAAGGGCAGAGCCAAAAGATAATGTTGAAACTTATTTACAACAAACACCATGGTTGAATCCTCTCTCTCAATTTTTGAGTAATTTGTTTCCATATCTATGAGTTGTCTGCTAGCAAGGCTCATATGATAGTCTAAGTTTTGTTCAACAAGTTGGCACAACACAGCTCCTACAACGAATTTAGAAGTGTCAATGTGAACATAAAAAGTGATTGTCCAGTCTGGGGCTCGTTAGATCCTTTTTCAACTCCTCATATGTGTGTTGGCATTCCTCAATCCACTCTAATATAAATGGAGGTTTAGTAATCAATACATAGTTCAACACAAACTATCGATAATACCCTATATGGCCTAGGAAGCACTAAACTCCCTTGTAATCAATTGGTGGTGGAATATTGACAATAACCTTGACATTCAATAGGTTGGTTGCAATGCTATTCTTTGACACCACGTGCCCTATGATGCATCCGTGCTTCACCTAGAATTGGCACTTTAAGGGGTTCAAAAAGAGACAATATAATCAACACTATTCAAATATAGCTTAGAGTTGGTCTAAGTGTTCCTTCCAAGTGGAGTGGACACATAGATCATCGACGAAAACCTCTAACCCCTTCCTAAGCATATCCTTGAATATAGCATACATGAACCTCTAGAAGGTAGCTAGCGCGTAAGTAAACTCGAAGGGCATGACTACGTTGGCAAAAACTCCCCACTCAGTGGCAAAGGTAGGCTTGTGCCTATTGTTATGGTGCACTTGCACCAGATTGTACCCACAGGAGTCGTCCAAGAGACTATAGGCCTCTTTATTACCAGACACTCTCTCGAGAATGTGCTTGGTGTACGACAATGGATATTATCTCTCTTTGTAGCAATGTTTACCTTTTGTAGTTGACGCACACTGTGATCTGCCGATTCTTCTTTAGTACAATGACTATGGGTGAAACCTAGTCCATGTGTTCAATCCTGTGGATGAATCCTTCTCTCATTAGCTTATCAATTTCTTCCTTGATAGCATGAGCATGATTTTGATTCATGGGATACGGTCCGTTCATGACCAACGTTGCATCAGGTGTCATGGGTATATTGTGAGTCATACACTTGGGTCTACCCCTTTGAGTTCCTCCACGAACCAAGAAAAGATGTCTATATACTCTCACAAGAGAGCAATAAGATTTGCTTCCTCTTCCTCAGTCATGTCATTGGCTATAAAGACAGGTCAGGGTGTCTCCTCCTCCTTGGCTAAATTGACCTCCTTGACCTTGGTGGGTCCTTCTATTGGTTTGCTTGCTTGCCCCTAGCGTTTGGCTCCCATCAAGATCACTAATATATTGCCTTTCTTGAACTTAGAGAATCTCTTTGGTAGGTCTTGTAGTTTTCTTTGCTCCTCTGCCTATGCGTCACTAGGCTATTTCCTTCTTTCCTCCTTTAAACTTGGGCACCTTAGGTGAACGAGTAAGTCCCCTTTGGTACATCTAGCCTTAGAAGGTTGAGATATTTCAAGATCACTATCTGAGATTACTTTCGATTTGGAATCAAACTCTCTATCTTTGCTAGAAGAGGGAGTCTCTCCGGGTGGTTGTAAATCTGATGGTGAATTCATCCTAAGCGATAGCATGGCACTTGGTTGGGCTAGGCCTGCTTGCTCAAAGTCTATTGCGCCTATGTGCTCCAACCAAGTGCGATCACAATCCATGTGCATGACTTCTCTTTTGATTCTAAAGGCACTTCCCTTTTGTGGTTTGGAGTCTGCTCATATTTGCTCTATCACCTGTCCCCTCAGTGTCGTATTCTATTGTGCCAATTTCCCTTCACTCTTGTCACTAAAGGAACAACAATCCTCATATTTGTTGTTAGATTTATCTTTGTCAGACTACTCGTCACCTTCTCCTGGTGATCTTCTTCTTCTTCTTCTTCTTCTTCCTTTGCTTCATTTTCTTCTTCTTCTTTGACTACAACTAGATAGGCCTTTTGGGACCTCTTTCTATCATGGCAAAACTTCTCGGTGTGTCTGGTCCTTTTGCAAATGTCACAGAAGAGCTGATCCTTTTTGCCTTTGTACCTGTTGCCAACATATAATGCATGCTCGTCTCTAGAGGTACTTGGTTCTTCCTTAGTTTTTAGCTTCTTTTCCTCTTCTAATAGTGATGCCTGGATATCAACAAGTTCAGGATTTGGCATGTTGATTAAAGTTGTTGATACATTATTATATTTAGGAGGTGAACTCTTAAGTAGAACACCGATGCAAACATCTTCTTCCATTTTAATGTTGATTCCTGCAAGTTGGGTTAGAAGCCCTTCCATGTAATTTAGATATGTGGCAAGTGATGCGCTGGACTTCATTTCAAGCCTGAAAAACTCAATCAGGATACCATACTTTGATGATTTAGACTGTACACCGAACAAGGTGTCAAGTCTCTTCCATGTATCCTGTGAGGTTTCACAGTTATCCACATGGTGGATATAGTTGTCGTCTAGCTCCTGTTTGATAATGGCCTAAGCCTTATCATCATTCTTTTGCCAAGTTACAACAAGATCTGCATCATGAGGCTTCTTTTCTTTTCCAGTGGTATCAGAGACCAATCGTGCATGGCATAACTCTCTTCTCTACTCTCTCAGTCCCTCTTAACCTCAGGTCAGCTCATGGTTCTCATTTTCCACCTCCATCTTCACTTGATCTTCTTGGCAGCCATAGCCACCCTGCACCTATCCTGCTTCACTTAGATCTCTTCAATGAGAAAAGATCTTGACAAGATTTCTTCTAGAGAACTGTAGCCCTGCTTCTGAAGCTCCTCTCTATCACCTTAGAGCTCAACATTAGGCCATTTCAAGCTTAGCATTGTAAGTCTACACAGTTGCTGCCTTGTGTGTCTGCCATAGCCAGATAGGCCCTGCCAACTTTGAGGAGCTGGATCTTGCAATAGAGGGCATAACTCTTCACATTCTCTTCTACAAAGTTGTTCCCCAACTTCATGCGCATCATCTTGGCACAACACAACTCGACATTGCACACTCTATGTGACGACATTGCTAAAATTTGTCGCTACTGTCAGAATTGCACCTGCTGACGTTCGAGCTGCTACCGCCATCACTACAGGTCGCGATGTTGACAACCACCATAGGGCATTGATAGCCCATCATTCAAGCTTCATTTTTATTTAAAAAAAATTGAAAATGATGCACCATAGCTCCTGCAATCAGCAAAAAACCAGGCTTCCCCCAGAAACCCTAATGCAAAAGCCATAGCCAAAGCTTCAAAATTCTGACATTTTTCATTGTTTCTCTCACTGAAGTTATCAACAGTGATTTTAATCACTGATCAATACTCTATGAAGTTCATTAAAGTCCTGTCACTTAGATATGAAGGTATCAGCATCAAATCAAGAAGGGGAAGATTAGACTTGGATTTAAAAAGAGTAAAGGACTTTGTAGATTTGGTGTTCATTAACACTCAGTTAATGCTTTTTAGCACTTGTGTCTCTCAACCAACTCTTCTGCTGCTCAAATCTAATAAGTCTGAAGTTGATTTGCTATTGTTCCCATAAGTCTAACATGGGCAAAGACTCTCCAATTGCTCTGATACCATGTCAAAATGTGCAGGATCTAGAGCATGGCAGATGCGGAAGGTATGGAGGTTGAAAGAGGAAGAACAAACTCATGAATACATTGACCTTGATAAAGACAAATTGTCACACAAGTAAATTAGGTTCTAAGATTAAGACTTGGACTCATAAACACAATCTTGTGTATGGATAGTGACATTGACACTTTACTAGAAAGAAAAGAGTACTATCATTGCCTTAGAAAAAGAGTGCAAGTACAATGCTTTATAGGAATTGAGTGGTGGTACTTTCTCCTACTGTGCATATGGGATTCTGGTCCTGAGCCTTCACTACTCCTCACAAAGGGACTGAAGTAGGTGTGATTGCAAATATCTCAACAACATTGGCATGCTTATGCTTAAGAGATCATCAATCTCATCTTCCAATACGGGATCAACGTCTTTTAAGTGTTGTTGGGCTTCTTTCACCCACTCCTTCACTTTTTTTATGGCTTTGAGTTGGTGCTTTGGGTTGAGGTACTTCTCGACCTTTGCATTTTCCTTCTCAGCTATCCTTGGAGCTAATGTTTTTGCTTTTGTTTCTGTCACTTTCTTTCCAGCATGAAACATTGGAGCACTCTCTGTTTTCAGCATGAGCTTTGCATCTGGTTTCTTCTTTCTTCTCCTACAGCTTTTCTTTCCGATTGAGGCTGCTTCTAAGTTGCTAGGCCCTGGCAATGATATGCTAGCTTGCTTTGTCTATGTGCGGGTCATGACATGCAATGGGATAGGCGTGGCCTCCTGATCGAGTGTCTCAACACCAAACAATCCCAATGGGACTGATGGCTTGTTTGCCGATTTATAGGATGGCTTTCATCTAGGGCAAGCAACAAAGAGATATATGATTCCCTATTCGCTAGGTAAGGTTGATTGTATGGTTGCGAGTATGGGAGTCTCTCCTTTGCAATCTACAATGCATTGCATCGTGGCCGAACCTACTGCAATTGGCACAAGGTCAGGACCTAGGGTCATGACACTCAGTTGGCAGGTGGTTTCTGCCACAGTACACATATTCAATGTGAGGTTATGTTGGCCGTCTCATCATCTCTTGTAATCTAGCTAGCTCCATCTTCATCTCCACTAGCTCTTGACTTGAGTCAGTGTCCTTTCCTTTATCTTGAGTACTTAAACCTGATCTTTTGCTTGTCATTGAAACTCTCTCAGAATTCCTAGAGGTAGTCTCCTCTAAATTCAAGCTCTTAGAGCTTCTCTCCTTGAGCTAGTTGTCCACTCTAATGGCCTCTTCAAAGACCCTAGCCAACGCATCTCCCTATAAGCTTGAGTTGCCTGCCAAGGCCTTGTAGAGCTCTTTGCTTCATATTCCATTAATGAATACTATTGACACTACTCTTTTGGTTCGTCACTTGCCAGTTGGGATTCTTTTGAAGAGACTCCTCACGTGGATCATGTAATCCTGGATATCTTCATTATCCCTCTGCTTGACATTCATCAATTGCAGTAGTAGGTTATTAGAGGAGTACATTGGCTCAAAAAATCTCTTAATTAAGATATTTTTAAGGCTATTGAAGCTAGCTCGCTCAACAGTATCCCATCAACAGTATCCAAACTTGTGTACCAGGTCCTTTCCTTATCGCCTAAGCATAGATCGAATGCTTGTGAGCATTGAGTAAGGTTGGTGAGGCTGTTGGCCTTGCAAACCTCCTTGAATTGCTCGACGAAGTTGTACGGGTTGTCATTTGGTTGGTATTTATCTAGCTACTTTGTGTAACAACAGGGATTTTCGATTGGCTCTTGGGGCCTTGGTTAACTCCTAGTCCTGTGAGTAGTGACGTTGTTAGTGGCACAACCCTTTGCTTTGATGTCGTGTTATCTAGTAATTGGTTCTCGCTTAGCATGAGGTCTCCTTCTAGCGCTCTCTCTTTCTTTGTGTATGGTCCTATTTGATTTTTTCTTGATAGGGCTAGCACTCACTAGATCTCTTGCATTTCCATGTTTTGGCATAAGCTCCTAGTCTGCTGATCTTGGGGTTATAAGCCACTATGCCCTGCAAAGCCTTGCATGCTAGCTTTCTTTCCTCTTTGAGATTTTCTATGAGAGCCTCCACACGTGTGCTATGGTGGTCAGTGTCATATTTGTTCACTATTTTTGGATCTTCTCTAGGAAACCTCCCAGATCAAGCTCCTCCTTGCTTCTGCAGTTGGAGCTGGTCTTTGCCATATCTACGGTCTCGTGCTCCACCAAGTTGTTGATGACATTGATTAGATCGGGTAGATCCACTTCTCTAATGGTGTTTGTCCTTGTTGAATCTAGCTTCTTTGTTGTGTTTTCAACTTGGTCCTATGCTTGGGGTTTCAATCACCCAATTATGTCTCAGGGCCTTCTTCTTACTAGTGGGTTCCTTCAGGTTATTATGTTTGAGTGAGCTCCTTATTAATTACAATAAATTCTCAATTTAGAGTCACACTGTGTGTGTGTGTGTGTGTGTGTGTTTTTTTTTTTCCATGCACTATGCGCAATCAGGCTTTCAACTTTTCTTAAGTGTACTTCAAGTGCTAGAAAATAGTACAAGTGCGAAGATAAGATGACTATTCAACTTTCACACTCCTGCTTTTGTTCATGGCCTGATGTGGCTCTAAGCTTGGTTCTTTGCATTTCTTGTTGCTTGCTAGGGTCTGCGCCATGTTGTTTAGTTTGTCTAGGGTCAATTTGGGGTCTATTGGTCAACATATGGCTCTAAGCATGTCAAATTTTCTACTAAGTATGTTAACACTATTCCCAGCCATTTGGCTACGATTTCTAGGTCTCTAATTCCCTATAATAGGCATTCAGTGAATTCTCCTAGTATGAGTCTACTCTACATTGTCCAAGATGTGTTAGATACCCAAATTTACCTGCTAAGGTGTGTCTGATTGTGTAGGGTCCGATTTACTAGTGGTCTGATTTGGTCCGGTTTGATTCAGGTATGTCTAGTTTAGGTATGTCCGATTGTCATAATTAGACAAGGTGCGTCCAATTGGACAAGGTGGTTGGTTTGATTTAGATATGTTAGATTTTTGGGATCGAATGGGTCAAGTGTCCCATCATCCCAGGTGATGGATCTGATTCTCACATGTTCGATTCTTGGAATCAAATAGGATGAAGTGGTCTGAGTGATAATGTGGCAGAGTTCAATTCTAGTCATCCGAGTTTCAAAATTGGACAAGGCATTTAGTGCAAGTGTTCGATTCTCTGGGATTGGACATCTAATTATGGGAATCAAACACTGGTAAACTTGTCCAATTCTGATGACCGAAACACAATTTCGACTACAATTTAATCAACAACTAGCGATTTGAGCTATGATAGCTAGCAAGACTTTCAAGAAATCAAATATGGGTGTAGGGCAAGAGCCTCATATACTTGAATCTTGCAAAAAACTTGGGCACACTCTAATTGATTTGACATAAGCTCATGGCCTCCAAGCTCCATAGATAGGATTGCAAATGAGGCTTTCCCTTGCTTCCTGAGGTCTTCAATCCTTTGCTAACAAAACATTAATCTTTCCTATCACTCCCCTTGCGATTCCAACACATCTAAGCACTCATTTTTACCATTTTTTCCTTGTTTATGCCTTGTTTGGGCCTATTTTACAGTAACAAACCCTAAGTTTTCCACTCCGATTTCTTGATCCTAACCTACTTGAAATGCAAAAAAAATCAAAATTAAAGTATTGAAATAATTTCTCCCACTCAACTAATTATCAAAAACCAAGAATACTTACTTGTAGCATGGATTAAAAACCCAAAACGTCATATCTAACTCAAGCTCCAGTTCGAGGATGAAACCCTTACTTCAATGCTTGATTTGAGACATGCAAGCTCTCAAGCTTGAATCCGTTGGTCCCAGCAATGGAGACAAAATATAGAGGGAGCTCACGGTCAGCCACTAAGACCCATGGACTGCTTATTCCTTCAAGCATTTCAAGCAATCACCTATGGCTATCTCTCACCTAGCTGACGCGCCTTCAATCCTACCGGGGTGTACTGAGCTTACCGTAATGCCCCAATGAGTTGCCTCCTCCCTCAAGAACACCGATAGCTCCATGATTCTTGATACAAGCCCAAGCATCCTCAAGCCTCCACCTCCAAGATCCATCCTCCATAGCCCTGTAGCACAAGAGAAGAAGAAGAAGAAGAAGAAGAGAGGAGATGATGGAGAGCTTCACCTCCAAGATTCCTCACCCTCACACACTCACTCTCTCACACTCTCACAGTCCCTCTCTCAAGCACACACAAGCAAGCAAAGAGAAGAGGATAAGAGAAGAAGATGAGTCCACTTTTTCCACACACCAAAAGAATGAGCTCTCATTCACTTTTTAGAGTTTATATACATGCTCTGAAATCCCTTAGGCACCCATCCCTTTTTTACATGGACTGGCCATTGTGGCAAGATCCTCTTTTCCATTTTCATTCTACTTGCCCTATTCTTTAGCCTATTCTTGCCTACCTTTTACATTTTGCACAAGAGAGAGCCTAGCACTCTTTTACAATAGTTTTTAGGGTGCCTTGCATTAAAAAATGTGCATTTTGCTTTTGGCTTGATTTTTGAGACTGCCCTTGCACCTTGCTTATTCTTTGTCATGCTTCTTCCATTGCATTTGTATTTTACTTTTTTTTCTTCCATCTCGAGATGGGGTTAACAAGGGTGGAGAATTAGAGTGAAAATTTGAAGAAGACTACGAGTATGATCAGAAGGATTGCTTTCTCTTTGCCTCACAACCCCCCTTGTCAAAATTGTTGTGATGGAGAGGCGTCATTTGCTGATCACCATCATCTTTGAAACAATCCCCCCTCCCCCCATTTTATAAATTTTTGGGCCCGCAAACCACTTAAGTTTAATTATCAATTGACCTTCTAGGTGCCTGGCTTTTCGCTTATCCTTCCTCACAACCATCTGAAAAATCATGTGTGTCTATCTTGAAGTTGTGAAAACGGCCCGAAACTCATTCTGCTTTGATCTGACACTTGAAAATATTATTAGGAATTTACAATAACTAGGAAAGTTGATCTTTTGAAGAAAATTTAATTTGTATCTCCCACGATTACTTAAAATTTTCAGGTCTACATCTTCCACTTTCATCGAGCTTTAAATTCCGCTTAAAATTTGCATCATTTGATAGATATCTAGCATGTTTTGGGTATTTAAATCCCAATCTCATTGACGACCATAGGATAGGGTGACTCAACCCATTGAATCTATCAATTGATTTGCACAAACAACAACTATAAAAAGCATCAAGCAGCCACAAAATAGAATACACAACAAAGCACAAACACAACTCTCACCCAACCCCCTGACCAAATCAATGCATGAAGATCCCAAGGGATAGGCCAAGTATAATTTGAAAGAGATCCAGAGCTAGTCGCTAACCAATTGCTCCAACACCATAGACATGCTAAAAAGAACTATCAAAGGAGTCATCCTAAGTGGTGGTTTGAACTACCTACCTACCCTAGGACAACTGGACAAAGAACTCCTACTAGGTGAGGAATCCTATAGCATGGTCATTTATTTTTAAATACTTTTAATTTATCTCTTTTTAATACTTCAAGACTTGAACCTCAAGCGTGTAAAAAGGAGGGAGCTGAACATAGTGACCCAAGGAGAATAGGGCATCGGCCTCAGGTCCTAACTCAGCCCCCAAGAATCTACCAAAGAGCGACACTTAATCCATTTTTTTGTGCTCACTTTCATTTTCATTCCAACCATCCTTATTTATTTTTCCAACTAGACATCACCCTCAGGAAAACAAGGAATTGCGGCCTTGGCGGTCTAACTCCTCCCTAGAAAACTACTAGGCCTTCATAAGGCAATGATTATCTACTCTTGGATTTTCTTTGCTTCACTTCTTTTTCTTTTTTTCAAGGGTTAGAACCTCTTTTTAGATACCTTCGTACTTTATATTTTCAGATATAGGCATTATTTCTTCTCATGCTTTATTTCATAGGCTTCTCTAACTACCTCACAACTAAGAGAAACTCCTAGGGGAAACAATTGCCTAGTAGGCTAGCGGAATAAAATCATGAGAACTGCCTTCTAGAATAGTTCTTAGAGTGCTTAATAATGTCGTTATAGGAGGTAGACAATTACTTAGACCTCCTTAGACACACATAACCTTAAATTTGGGACTTCATACCTTCACTTGCTAGTCCCCAACTAAAGAAAGGGAAATCCCCACATATACATTATCATTCAGCATACAGGAAAAGAACTCATAAAGGAAGGATATCACCTAAACTTGGCCACAAGAAGCTTCGGTGCAGCAAAAGGCTTGCTCTAGGTACTCCCATAGAGGACCTATTTGGTACAACGCTAAAATAGAAAGCCATTAAACATACACTCACCAAACAGATACATGACCCTTTTAGCCAAATTAAATATAACATTGTGCATCCAAGAAAAGGTCCTCTTGGCATAAAGTAAAAAACTAATATGGCTTATACACATCCCTCCTTGGAGTACTATTAACATACAACAAGATGCTCCATTCCAAGGAGAAAAGAGAGCTCCTAGCCCTAAACTAGATGCATCAAATTATGAACCATACCTCCTGCATATATGGCAAGAGATGTATGCATAAAATGGGTCTTGGCTACTCTTTGCATTACCCATACTAACCATTGCCTGCCATATAAACCATGTTTTGATAAAATTCCCCATAATAGACCAAGTTCTATCTCATCATCAATGGATATATATGAACTAGGATCACAATTGAAAAAAAGTTCTTCTTCATAACCATAATTTGCTAATGAATCAGCAAACTTATTCCAATATCGTGGAACCAGCTGAAGAGATACTCTCTCAAACTTGTCAATTAGGTTCATAGCGGCATGATAATACATACGCGAAATGGGATTCCACATTATGTACATCCCATTCAATTGATTCAAAACCCATTAGGAATCCTCTTTTACTAGTAATTGGCAAATACCACATTTCTTAGTAATATTTAATCCCATGATAAGAGCTTTATATTCCGCCATGTTATTAGTAAATCCTACCCCAAGGTAGGTAGCTAATTTCATTGTGATTCTAGATCGGAGATTTTTAATGACTATCCCAATACTCCCTTTCTTATTGGGACCCCTAAATGCTCCATGAAAATATAACATATGTCCATAAAGGGTTCATGCATGTGGCCATCATCAGCTCCTTTATTTGTAACTATGATAGTCAAAATTTAGCACATTTAGAGGATGAACCAAATGCTCTATCCCACCTTATTCATTGAATCCAATAGGGATGCTCGTTAAAATCCTTAAGCAGTGATGACATAAGACTTTGATCTCCCAAACAAATGTCTCATCCTCTTGCTCAATCACTTTATAACCTTTTCTCCACCAAAAAAGTCTTCCCTAATGGTATCTTTGTTCCAAGTAGGGGTGATCTAAGTAGGGAATTAGCCCCATCAACTTACTTTTAGCCTCTCTTGTAGGTTGCAAATCAATTTAGCCTTGACCTGCAATACAGTTATCTCATCAATATGCCTAAAGATAGTAAGCTTTAATCTTATTTAGATGAACCATGTTTTTAAAACCCACTCCTTGCAAAATTGCTAGTAATATTGCGGACTCCTTTTTTTTAATTCTAACTATTTTCTAGGGATCATCCCACTTAGGCTTTAGTTTCCTAGGAAACAACTCCGTATGTGCATCATAATATGAAACTAATTGTCATTTCTTAAAGTTATACTTCTTCACTTTTAAGTCATGTAGTTGATTCATTTAACACTTAGCTACCTCTTGATGTAGCAAACTCTACCATTTGAGCTCATGGAGGCGTGCTAAAACTGTAAAGCACTCAAAGAGCACATTTTCATTCCCCAAAGAATTGTTGATTGCAAATCTTATATTCAAAAATCCATATCTAGGAGTAGTACACACTCCTTTTCATAAACTAACTTGAATGGGGTGTGGCCAGCAACTTGCTTAAAGGTCATATTATACACCCACACATCCACATATAACTTCTTATCCCAATCTTGTTTCTTCTCTGATACTATTTTTGATAGAATACCCACAAGATGTTTATTGGTATTTTCAACTTGCCATTTTCCTGTGGATTATAAGGAGTCATTTTATTGTGTTCAGGCTCTTAATCACATTATTCAAAAAATGGATTCTGTGGTCCGACACTAACTTCTTTGGTGGACCAAATCCGTAGATAAACTGCACAAGTAGGAAACTAGCAATCTCCTTTACATTGACCTTCCTCATTGCTCATACTTCTAACAACTTTGTAAAATAATCACTTTCTACTATGATATACCTCTTTTGTGTAGAGGATGATGGGAAAATCGGACCCACAAAATTGATGCCCCACTTCTCCAATAGTAGTATAGCCATAATAGGAGTGAGTGGGTGCTTTCAATTCTCCATACTATCATGTCTTTGACATATATTACATCTCTTGACATATGCAAATGCATCCAAGAAAATGGGCGACCACCAATATCTGGCTTTTAAAGATTTTTGTGCAGTCAACCATCCAACAAAGTATCCCCCACAAGCGGAGTCACAACACTCTTCCAAAAACAACAAAACCTCATTGGACATAACACATTGATGATAAACATCCTCAATCCCCTACCAATATAATGTTCTTGCAATCAAGAAAATTTTCAAAGCTTACTATTTAATTTTCCTCTTCTTAGCCTTTGACAAAGCGGCTCTAGTCTCTCCTATAGATAGATAGTGCGTTATGGTAGCATCCTAGGATGGAATGGAAGTTGTATCAATTTTGAATAGACCTTCAAGGTCACTACCTTTAGCCAAAATTTCCTTTAGCTCCCCAAAATGCAAAAGGCATTCAAGGATGCCTTGCAACTTTGGTGGCTTACTCTTGATTTGATAATCAAACTCTTACAAAGTGACTAACCACTTTGCTAGGTAGTTGGGCAGCTACAACTTATTCATCAATAGCCTCAACCCCTCCACCTTCATATAAAAAATCACATTCTCATAGAGAATATAATGCCTAAATTTATTTGATGCAAACACTATCCCAAGGCACAACTTACCCATATAGGTATAATTAATCTTAGATATCCCCAATTTATGGCTAGCAAATGCAATTGTATGATACCACTTCTCCTCCCAAATCTGGGCTAAATAGTAGAGTTGATGCTATGCATTATGACTGTAAAAAATATAAAGAAAGCCTCACCTCTTTTGGATGCTTTCAAGACTAGCTCTTTTAATAAGTCCTACTAGACATCCTCAAAGGATATTTGACATGGGTCACTCCAAACAAACCGACAATTAAAGGATAGTATATTTATTAGTGGCAACATCCTCTCTACCAGTGCATCTTTGATAGTATTCCATTGATGACAAAAAGCTATGTATCTCTTTACGAGTATATGATGAACTCATAGCAACGATAAACTTTATCTTTTCAAGATCACTCACAATACCAGCCAAGCTAACCACATGGCCGAATAGCAATCCATAGGGCACTCCAAAGATATAATTTCTTGGATTAAGAGCAATGCAGATTTGCTTGTAATGCTCGAAACATTTTCTTTAAATAATGGGATGTCTCTCCCTTATGGTAGCTACCCCCAGATCATCAATAAAGATTTTCAACTCCTTTGGGAAAATATTATCAAAAGTTTTATCAGCTATACATTGCTAAGAACCTAGCACATTGTATAACCCAAACAGCAAAATATGATATTCAAAGATTCCAATTATAGTAATAAATGTCATTTTTAACTTGTCTTCCTCTCCAATAGACATTTGATTATATCCAACAATGTGGACCATGAATGAATAGATATCTCTACCCACCAATCGATCCAAAATATAGTCAATAACAATGACGGATAGTAGCCTTTGACCATCTATTTCTATCCAAAACTGGATTGGATTATTCTTCTTTTTCTAATAACTAGCAGTGAACACCACTTTGTGTGTTGTACAGGAAATATTAGGCCAGCCTTGCAAAATTTTTGCAACTCCTCAAATAGTTCGTCCCTTAGTTCAAAAGGCATATGCCTCACTTTTTGTCACACAGAGTGTCTACCTTTCTTCAAGGGAATGGTATGGACAACTCAACTGGAAGGAATACCCCTCAGCTCATCATAGATCTAGGCTAAGAATATATACCCTTTCTTTCTTAGATTAAGGACACATAGTCCTTCCTTTCTTCTAGACTAAGCATATTCCCTAATTTAATTGGTCATGGATCATCCAACATAGTGAGGTCAAACTCAATCAGATCTGCATCTCTTATTGTATCTTAAGCTTCTATCTATTCATTTAGAGTCACCCGGTGACATTCTCTATAATGGACCCCTCTTTTGATTCATCGCTTAACAAAGTCCCACTATCAGATGGATCATCGAATGCATCTAATTGTGACAAAGATAAAGGCACTCTCTCACTTTGAGGAGATTCAAGATATGCATCCATTATCACACATTGGGCACCTCTACTGAAAATCAAGCAACAAGCGGGTGTATCAATGTAATAGTTGGATTGTAAGATCCATGGCCTTCCTAACAAGACTTGTTGGTTGGGTACCTTGCATACTTGATAACCATAAAGTCCACAATGCATTCCACATTGGCAACAATCATGTGGACTTTGGTAATGCAACCTTCAGGTTGCCTTAAACTGTCATCAGCATCGTGAGAATTGGGGAGGCATCCTTTTGGATTTCTAGCCCTAATCTTTCAGTCAATTTTGAACTCATAATGTTGATGGGGGATCGTGTATCCACAATGGCATGTTCCACTAATATGCTATCAACATATGCTACTACCCTTAGGCCATGGTTTTCAGCATGTTCAAACCAATCATTTCCCAACTGAGAGATTCCCAAGGGCTCAACAATATACCCAATGTGAATAATCTTCTTGAACTCTTTATGCACTCCTAGAGATAACTTGCTCAACTATAGGAGATTCAAATCAAACTTTATCTCACAAAGAGAACTCACTAAATCAAATTCAAGATAGCTAGCAATGGTTATCTTCTCCCACCAGACTATTTTTTCTTTTGGTCATCGTTGGATAGGCTTTGGTACCTCTTTCTTGGCTTTTACCTTCTTCTTTGGTAGCACCTTATTGGGGTCAGTTTTTCAATCAACTGCTTTTAATGGACCAGCTTCCACATCAAGGTTAAGGAATTGCATCCCCTTATCATCTTGTTTAGGGTTTATCTCAACATGTTTTACATTATCCTTGTCACCCTCTTTATATTATTTTGCTCTTATGATAGCTTGCAAATTGGAAGCCTCAATGGCATTAACACACATAGCTTTGATAAGGTTAACAACACTACACTAGGCAGCTCCTCTATGGTAGCTTTTCCTCTTTGCAATATCCATTTTAGTCCTTCATATCACTGAATATTGTTCCCTTGTGCTTGATGATTTATTGGTATTGGATGCCTACCCCCTTGCTGCTGAAGAAAGCTAGTCTTGCTCTAGTAAGTACTAGCTAAATGCCCAAACTTTCCACATACGTCACACTTGACATTAGGGAAGTTTCTTAGAAAGTGATGACGGCCATACCACTTACAACTGAATCTTGATGAACCACCTTCTTTAGGGCATTAACTTCCTATCAAGTTCTTTTTCTTCCTTAGGAAATTAGTATCTATGACTATTTGTCTATATTGTTCCATTATCATACTAGTGTAATACTTCATCATGTCCTTGACTTTGCCAAGAATATTTGATGCACTAGACTAATAGCCGCTATCGTCCACTTACCATTCAATTGGTATAACCAACTGATTAGGGATTGGTTATTACTGATTAATTGGAACAACATTAGGGTTTGTCATTTGGCTTTCATTATTCAATGGAGCCATTTTACTAGCTATCAACAAAGTCACATAGAGGGAGCTATTAACATAGACACACTTTGCATTATGCTTCCTCTCCCATTCAAATTGGTTATGGGTATTCCTTAACTTCCACTGGTCAAAACCAAATTATTTCCAAACCTTCAATGTGAACTCAAGTTTTCCCTAGAGGCGTAGACCACTTGTAATTGCGACTCTACCTCCTGTGCTTGTGTAATAGTTGTATCAATGTTAGCAAGAGCAACACTACTCAATTGCATCTCCATATTAAATTCTAGCCCATGCAAAAAGTATTGTAGTTGAGAATAGGAATATAAGTATGTAGTTTATGAAATACTTCTTTCAATTTCTTGGCATAGCCTCAAACATTGTTATGAGGTTCTTAATGTGTTACATTGAGAACACATAGACAATACTGACCTCCTCTTTCAGGGGGAAAATCCCTTGGGAAGGCTGCAAAAAATAGATCAATTGTAGTTATGGTTCTAGATTCTAGGCTATGATACCATAATGTAGCTTATCTTTTTAGATTCATATTAATGATGGTAAAACCTTGTGAGAAGCCTCCTAGTTCTCTAGGACCACCGTGCCGTAGGATGGCAGACCCGTCAGGGATTCCGCCCACCCACTTCCCTTGAAAGCTTTAGTTTTCTAATTAGGTCCTACCACATTTATGTGCGACATTTAAAATCAGCTTCATTAATTAAGCCTTTTAGGGAGGAAAAACAGGGTTCATTCGTGTAATTTACAACACAGGCACAAAAACAAAACAAGCAGTCCTTTTGACAAACAAGTTCCTTAACTTATCTTCAAGTTAATATTTGTCTCTTGCCCATACAGGAGAAATTATATATCCCTTTTGTCCAACAGAAGTACTTGGTCCAAATCACATGGCACCAAAATTTCTATCCTTTATCTAGAATAGGATCTTCCAATTCCATAGACGTTCGACTTACGGAAAGCTACAGCTTTGTTTCCGGACTCAGCCAGGGGTGTCCAAAGCTCCACTGACCCCAAGCAACCTAGGAGTGAGACACAACTTCCGTGGTTGGCCTTTTCACCACTCGACCTTCGACCCGTGAATTGAGCAATGCCCTCTCGGGGTAATCCGTGGTGCGATCTTGGAGAAAATCCATCCATACAAAATATCATTCCTTAATTAATCCAATTAAGAATCAAGCGTGATCAAGGCAATTAGCTTAATATCATCTTCTGGTGAAACATTCCTTTATTTCCCATGGCTACTTGTCATTACTAACATTTTTCATACTTTTACCATCAAACACAAGCACTTGGAATATTTATCCAAATCAGAATGTAACAATCAGTTGATTGTAAAAAGCATTTAGGGTGTTGTTCAATCAACCAAAAAAACTAATTGTATTTTTTCCAAACAATACAAGAATAGACGCGATAATAATTCCATCGTATGTTCGCTCTCCCCCTTGGGATCATAGAGAGCGATTCTATGCAAAATTTACTTAATACTTGTATGCACAATTCCTAATGTTATTCTTTTTATGATTATGCTATTCATAATCCCTAACCGATTTCTCTATCAACAAATAAGCCATACACAACTAAGTGCAATTAACTTCCCTTGATACATGCACTTTGCAAACTTCATTTTTCGAATATGTGAGAAGAGGCCTATCCCTTCCCATGACCTATTCTCGTACATCATAGTATGGAGCCTAATGTATCTCATGCGAGAATCAAAGCAAGCATCTATCAATTTAGAAATACATTACTTACGACCGGAACCGCGGTTGGATTGGTAGTGATGCCCTCGCCCGAGGCTCTGTTGCTTGTTGAGGTATTGCCATCTGCCCGTGACATTTTCTGTTTGGGGGCCATGATCTTCTTCTCTTTTAAACATGACTCGCACAAGACTTCAGCAGCTGCCACTTTCTCGAGAGGAGGAAAATTCGGGAAAATCAGCTTGTGGGTTAAGGAATGAGCTCGGGGAAAAGGAAAAGAGAGAATGCGTGTGGCCACCCTCTAAGGAGGGGGAAAGGGAGGAAGAACCTTCTCTCTCTCTCTCTCTCTCTCTCTCTCTCTCTCTCTCTCTCTCTCTCTCTCTCTCTCTCTCTCTCTCTCTCTCTCTCTCTCTCTCTCTCTCTCTCTCGTAGCCTCTTAGGGTCTCCTTGTGCTTTCTTGTGCCTCCCCATGCCTCATATTTATAATGAATTAGAGAAGAGGGAATGTGACTGAGAACAAGAGTTCTTGGTGGAGGGGCCTAGAGGCTACTTACACTAATCTAACTTAAACAAGTGTTTGTATCATTTATAGTCTAGTGTATTCCTTCCTAACCCTTCAGAAGAAGTACCCAAATAGAATCGCATCACATACATAGGGATCCCCTTGGCTAACTACCATACACCTCACAGTTGGGGGATTGGCCCCAAGATATGATGTTAAAATATATAACACATATAATACGTAGTCTTTTTTTTAAATTGATCATTCCAAGAGATAAAATATAATCCTCACTAAATATTTTTCTAATGAAAATGAACGTGCTAACCCTACAGCTTGGGACTTCTCACACTCTCAACGTGGGCCAATGTTCATAAAACAGGTGCTATGCATCTAGGATATGTATTTCGATGACATATAATGAATGCAATCTAAGAGTGGATGATCAATCATGCTTAACCATTTTATTTATCCAAAACTGCATCGTAATAATCCACAAAAAATTATCTTCATGCTTTCATAGTAACAACGTATTTAAGGCATTGCATAGGGACAACACCGAGTATAATCATGATACTAAACCCTTTAACTTCCAAAATACACATATCCTATATGTAAAGTGCATTAAAAAAAAAGTAGATTTCAGCCTACATTTAGCACTCATAAGTCCCCCTCTCCCTACTATCATTAAGTGTTTGCATGCGGTGGTAGGTTTAGAGAGTATTTTAATCTATTATCTCTTTATGAAAAGTGAGAAATACACACCCTAACATAGAAATAGGGCTAAATCTCATGCTTCAATCCTATAATACATCCATAGATACATATATATATTTTTTACAATTTTTGAACGTATAAATATTTTTCTTTATTTCTATATTAATAAATTATTATATTTTGATTTTTTGATCCAACATGATTATGATTACCGAGATTTATCATTATCTTTCATTTCATTCCATGAGAACATGATTTCCATATCGAAAATGGCAAAAATCCCTATTTTTTCACTTGAATATCGCATTATTAAGAACAACCATACTAAATTACGGGTTCTGCATGTTATCACTTATAGCCCTCAAAGACATGGAAAACAAGGTTCATGCAAAATTTCATTCCATATGCACTTCATTTGGATCATAAATGGTAAAAAACAAGCAAATTTTCTTTATAAAATAGACATACGTTAAATTGTGTGTTTTGGGTCATGGAAATTGAGTGCTTGGATGGCCATCAGACCCATCATTGATCTCTACACATCACGGAATATCAATCTTCAGCATCTTGCAACAATCGGGTACATGCTACACAAGCATCCTTAATCTCGTTATTCTTCTCCTTCCACCCACATGAATAGCATCTTAGAGGAGAGAGAGAGGGAGGAGAGAGAAAGACTAATTTTTGTTTTTCTCATTTGGATAGGCATTCTTTGCATGGAGGGTGGTGAATCACAATGAAAAATTGAAGAAGACCACAAGTATGATCAAAAGGATTGTTTCCTCTTTGCCTCACCACCCCCTTCTCAAAATGGTCATGATGGAGAGGCATCATTTGATGATCGCCATTGTTTTTGAACCCCCCTCACACCGATAAAATTTGGGGGACCCCCCAAAGTCAAGGCCCAAACCACTTTAAATTTGGTCATCATCTGACCTTTTAGGTACCTAGCTTCTCGCATCTCCTTCGACCAACATTCAATCTGCAATCTGAAAAATCATGCACGTTTGTCTTGAAGACCTAAACTACTAGGAACTCATCATGCTTTGATCTAGCACTCAAAAAAAATTATTAGAAATTTTCAACCACTGTGAAAGTTGACCTTTTGAAGAAATTTTAATTCCGATCTTCCACAGTCACTTAAAATTGTTGGATTCGCGTATTCCACTTCTGTCAGGCTTTAAGTTCTACTTAAGATTTGCATCATTCCGCATTTATTTGGCATGTCTTCGGTATTTAAATCCCACTCTTAAAGGTAATCAACTATGAACAAATATAGCATCAACTCAATGATCACTATCCAAACCTCAAGGTAGTTGAGAGTTGAAAAGATGAGTGGGTTGCTTCTTACCCACCCAACCTCCAATCCTCACTAGAGAGCTAAAGAATGGCACCACCTAGCCAAAGGGAGGATGGGATAGGACATCCCTTTCCTCAAAGAGAATGGAAAAAACCAAAACACAACTTCACGAGAGAGAATTTGTAGCCCATATTAAAGAAAATGAAGATGATGGAAGGTTAAGAGAGGTGGTGGCTCCTAATTTCTCCCATGAACATATATATAACATGAGAAAATAAAGATTCCCTACCAATAGAGCATATGGGAAGTCTTACTTAATAAGTTTAAGTATGAATGTAGAGGGAGAATTAGAAGAGAGTACATATGATCTAGACACAATATTAGAATATGAGAGAGAGAGAGAGAGAGAGAGAGAGAGAGAGATGAGAAGAGAGGAAGACAAGAGGAGAAGAGGTAGAGGAAGCTTGTCATTATGTATTCATGGAATGCTGTATAATAAAATAGACTCACTCATAGCTTTCCTCAAAGAGATGGACTAGTACGAGGGTGTTCTAGAGTGCTCTCATGTGCTTGTCATTGTGTTTCTTTACATCTCCATGGGCACCTTATATAGCCTCCATGAGGGATTAGATTAAGCTAATCTTCTTAATTAACATAATCCTAGATTATGTATGGCATCTTTGAAAATATGGAGAATAGTGGATGGGACAAGTCTCCACCTTGATCATCATGCAAGAAGCCAAGGGTGGTGGTAGACAAGCTAGAGAAAGGGAGCTAGATTATAAGAGGTGGATGTCCAAAGAATATTATTATAATATATTTACAAGAAGGATAAAATAGGAAGTTGATGTGATAAGGGTGAAAGAGAGAAGAAAATTTTGTGCAGCCCAGTAGTCTGTGCCTTCATAACTTCAAATCGGTGAAGAATCTGAAAAAAGTTTCTTCCGCAACTTTGTGGACCATGTCAAAACTAGTCAGGCAACATGGAAATTTTCTTAAAATTTAATTTCCCTTAGGATTTATTAAAATTATAAAAAATGGCTTCCAAAAGATGCTTTGACTTTAGTTCCTTATATATATATACATATATATATATATATATATATATACATATATATATATATACATATAATCATGTGACGGAGGGGGTCTATGCTTGTAAGCTTTTGTGTAAGATCCGAATGACACCATGATGTCGACACTGACTTGTGTACAAGGGTGATGTGTCCTCTAATGATGGTAATAGATCCCAAATCTTGGTGATGCAAGTGGAACCCACATGTAGTTGGAGGCTAGTCCTTTGAGAAAATCTATGTACTCACTCAACCCCTAGGTGTAATCCATTTCCATCTTCACTAAGATAACCCATCCCTTTTACCCTTTACATTGACATCCCTCCTAAGAACTTGTTTCCCCACTTGCCAGAGTTATCATAACCAAGAAGCAATATAGCATACCTAGTGCTTGAAGAGTAAACCCAGAGTGATAAGATGTAGGGTTTAAGCTATGGCTAAGGCTCTTGATAGGGGTAGTCATAGTTGAATATGACATAATTAAAGTCTAGGAGAACACCACCATAAGTTCTAATTCTCATATAAATGGAAGTAGCAACTATGACCCACAAATTCCGAAACCAACCAAATCGACTAACTCGAAGACCTAAATTCTAGTATATTTAAGGTGAAAACACTTACACCACAATACTCATAACAACGAGTCAAAAACTTGAAAATTAAAAAAAGAACCACAAGACCTTTTCCATGATTCACAAAGTTAAAAAAGAATGATTGAGTAATTTTGTTGCTTGGTGCAAAGTGTAGGAACCAATAAAGGTCAAATAAGTGAACATTATAGCATCTAAAAAAACCCTAAGATTGTGTACATTGTTGAGGACCTCAACGTAGAGAATGATGACTTGCTAGAAGAATATTGGGACATTTTCACTTGAAACTTCTCTGACCTTAAGGGTATAGTATCTCAAGTTCTTACCCATAATCTCTCTAAAGGAGTATGTTTATCCTATCATGGAATGAGTCATGACCCTCCCATATGATTCCTTGATATGCCCATCATGTCAAAGAAGAAATGAATAAGTTACAAAAAGCATCATGTTTCATGTATGAAATTGAGCATACCGATTGGGTGCCACATATCACTATGGTACTAAAAAAAGAATGGAGAAATTCATGTATGCATTAGTTACAAGAATGTAAATCCTACAACCAATAGAGATCACTATTTACCAATCATACACAAACCAAATTATCAAATGGGTAGTTGTTGTCAAGAAACATGGATCCTTGAGCAAGGTCTAGCTATGGAGGATGGAAGTCAATGGCAAGAAGCATGATGGCTAGGACTAGACACTAACTATTAGTCAAGTGAATCAAGTTCCAAGATATATTAGCTTGGACTCATAAACACAATCTTGAGTAGAGAGACAAGAGCGAAAGTATAAAGTACAATAGCATTCATAATTTAACTCAATGTTAGGTATATGCTTTAATAGTTGTAGGATGATTTCCCTTTTTTCACTATGCCTATGGGATTGAGGCAACTTCTCCTATGCTGTTGCATGTCCTTTGTTCTACTACTGCATAAAAGAGGCTATCTTAGGAGTGCAATTGCAAAAATATCAACACCCCTCCTCAATCACAACCATAAAAAGCACTGAGTATACATAGGCTGTCATGAGTAGAATCATATTGAGTGTAGACATGGAAAAAAACCAACCACATAAAGTTGGAGGCTATCACAAGACCTCATTAAGTGTGTAGAGGTTATAGTGCATATGTTGCATGAGGATTGTTGAGAGTTTGGCAATCACGCCTACTTGTATGCATATTATTATGGGGCAATGGGAAAGGGAAATGCGAGGAGTATAGGAAGAGGTAACTGAATCCCATAAGCACAGTGGTGTAGAATGCTACTATCCAACTACTATAAAGAATTGTACTTGCCTATCATCATGATACTTTCTTCTTTCAATTAGTGTCACTGTCATTGTCAATCTCCTACATAAGATTGTATTTATGAGTCTAAGCTTCCATCTTGGAACCTATTTCAGTTTTGTAATAGTGAGTCCATTGTCTATGTCATCATGAGTTTTGTATTCATTTTCCAACCTCCATAGCTCCTACCATGCTCTAGATCCATATTTCCAACATGTTATCAAAGCCCAACTAAGCATGGATTAGCTCTACTCTACTCCTCAGGTATCTCTTTACCTTTGGTGAGTTGTAGCTCATGGTTTCATTTCTCACCTCCATCTCTAGTTGACCTTCTTGTTTGCAATAGCCAGACTAGACCAATAGCACTTGGAGCTTTCATAACTCTCTCCACAAGCCATATCTCAACTTGATTTCTTCTAGAGAGTTTCTCTACAATCTAAGGTGCTTCATCCCATCACAAAATTTGAGTCACAGATCAGCCAACATTGTGTGGTTTTGTCTTTGTTGTCATATGTGCGCATGTTTACTATGGTACGGCCTAATCTTTCTCTGCACATCACGATACATCCTCTGAGTATAGAGCATTTGAAGCCCATTGTATGAGCTCTCTCCTCATAGAGGGTTCTTCAAATGATGTACTATAGCTCCTACTATAAGCAAAAAAACCAGATCTATAGAAAATCCTACACAAAGACTCCATAGACAAGTACTCTTCAAGCTCTTTTTTACTTCATTGCCTCACTAGTTCTAGCACACTGAAGGTTCTATCACTCAGATCTGAAGTTTCCAACAAGTCAAACCTTAGAAATAAGATTTGGAGAAACCCACCTAAATTCAAGGAGTCCAATTGAAGTTCAAGAAGACCACCTAAAATTAGGCAAGATCAAGCCTGAAAATCAAGCTCGTATCTTTTGATACTATTTTGCTTGTGTCTCTTGACATATTGAAGTATAAATATTTTTGCTAGATATTCTCCATTATTTGAAGCTAATTCCCATCAAGGGAATGGCCAAAATCAAGTCTTTTATGAATATTCTTGTTATGAAGAGTGATATAAGTCTCATTGCCAAATTGTATTACATAGAAGATGCCTTTATTCTACCCACAGGAAGAAATGTAGCTGCCCACACTAAAGTGCAATCAATGATTACATTTGAAGACTTTTAAGACACTCCAACTACCTGAGTTGTCAGGCAAATCTAAAAAATGGTGATTTTTTTGCTTGAGGGGGACATGAAGATTAATGCAAGCAATGTCAATGATGAAGAAGACCAAAGAGTCCATAAAGAAGAAAACCAAGAAAAGGAAGACCATGAGGACAAAAAAAGCATCAAAGAAAGCAAAGTGGACTACATCAAAGAAGAGGACAAAGAAAAGAAGATTTGTTATGCCTACCATGACATATCTGATGAAGAAAACCATAAGGGCTTGTCAGTCCTTGGCTCCACATTTTACTAGAATTTTTTATTATATGTACTTGCAATTAATGATCCTTTCATAAGCCATGGAAAACTTCTCATGTGACCTATGCATAATAGTCTCTATAGACTTAGTGAGGCAAATTAATAGCCCCTTGGTGTCAGCCATGTTTTTGGTACCCACACTTAGTCATTTTCTGTGACAGCCTCTGGATGATTACCATGTTTATGGCATACCCACACTTAGCGAGGTTGTACTCATGAAAATCTTTGTACACTTTGTGCCTTTTCATGGTTGTGATTGAGGAAGAGTGTTGAGAGTTTGGCAATCACATTGGATTTTATGCCTCTTTGTATGGGGCAATGGGCAAGGGAAATGAAAGAAGTCTAGAAAGATGTGGTTGAATCCCATAAGCACAATGATATAGAATGCTACTATCCAACTACTATAAAGCAGTGTACTTGACTATCACTTTTAGTGAGTTGAATGCAATATATCATGATGCTTTCTTCTTTCAATTAGTGTCATTGTCATTTTCATTGTTAATCTCCTACACAAGATTGTATTTATGAGTCTAAGCTTCCATCTTGGAACCTAATTCTCCTATGTAATAGTTAGTCCATTGTCTATGTTAGCATGAGTCTTCTATTCATTTTCCAACCTCCATAGCTCCTACCTTGCTCTAGATACGTATTTCTAACATGGTATTAGAGCCCAGCTGAGCGTGGCTTAGCTCTAATCTACTCCTCAAGTCTCTCTTTACCTCTAGTGAGTTGTAGCTCATGGTTTCATTTCTCACCTCCATCTCCACTTGACCTTCTTGTCTGCCATAGCCACAGACTAGACTAGTAGCACTTGGAGCTTTCATAACTCTCTACAAGCCATATCTCAACTTGATTTATTCTAGAAGGTTTCTCTACAATCCAAGGCACTTCATCCCATGAAAAAAATTGAGCCGATTGATGCACGGAGCAGCCAACATTGTGTGATTTTTTTTTGGTTGTCATATATGCACCTATTTACTATCATATGACCTAATCTGTCTCTACAAGTCACGATACATCCTATGAGTATAGGGCATTTGAAGCCCATTGTATGAACTCTCACCTCATAAAGGGTTCTTCAAATGATGTACTATAGCTCCTACTATAAGAAAAAAACCAAATCTACATAAAATTCTACACAAAAACTCCATAGCCAAGTACTCTTCAAGCTCTTTTTCACTTCATTTTCTCACTAGTTCTAGCACATCGAAAGCTCTGTCACTTAGGTCTGAAGTTTCCAGCAAGTCAAACCTTAGAAAGAAGATTTGGAGAAATCTACCTAAATTCAAGGAGTCCACCTGAAGTTCAAGAAGACCACCTAAAATTAGGTAACATCAAGCCTGAAATCACAAGCTAGTATCTTTTGATACTATTTTTCTCGTGTCTCTTAACACATTGAAGTATAAATCTATTTGCTTGATATTCTCCATTATTTGAAGCAAATTCCCATCAAGGGAATGACCAAAATTAAGTCTTTTATGAAGATTCTTGTTATGAAGAGTGATATAAGTCTCATTGCCAAATTGTATTACATAGAAGATGCATTTATTCTACCCACAGGGAGAAATGTAGCTGCCCACACTAAAGTGCAATCAATGATTACATTTTAAGACTTTTAAGACACTTCAACTGCCTGAGTTATTAGGCAAATCTAAAAAATGGTGATTTCTTTGCTTGAGGGGGACATGAAGATGAATGCAAGCAAAGTCAATGATGAAGAAGACCAAAGAGACCATAGAAAAGAAAACCAAGAAAAGGAAGACCATGAGGACAAAAAAAGCATCAAAGAAAGCAAAGTGGACTACATCAAAGAAGAGGACAAAGAAAAGAAGACCAATTATGCCTGCCATGACATATTTGATGAAGAAAACCATAAGGGCTTGTCGATCCTTGGCTCCACATTTTACTAGAATTTTTTATTATATGTACTTGCCCTTAATGATCCTTTCATAAGCCATGAAAAAATCCTAATGTGACCTATTCATAATAGCCTCTATAGACTTAGTGAGGCAAATTAGTAGCCCCTTGGTGTTAGCCATGTTTTTGGTACCCACACGTAGTCATTTTCTGCAACGGCCTTTGGATGATTACCATGTTTATGGCATACCCACACTTAGCAAGGTTGTATTCATGACAGTCTTTGTGCACTTAGTGCCTTTTCATGGTTGTGATTAAGGAGGGGTGTTGAGAGTTTGGCAATCACATCGGCTTATATACCTCTTTGTATGGGGCAATGGGCTAGGGAAATGCAAGCAGTTTAGGAAGAGGTGACTAAATCCCATAAACACAATGGTGCAAAATGCTACTATCCAACTACTATAATGCATTGTACTTGACTATCACTTTTAGTGAGTTGAATGCAATATATCATGATACTTTCTTCTTTCAGAGTTAGTGTCATTATCATTGCCAGTCTCCTTCACAAGATTGTGTTTATGAGTCCAAGCTTCCATCTTGGAACCTAATTCACTTGTGTAACAATCAGTCCATGAGTCTTCTATTCATCTTCCAACCTCCATAGCTCCTGCCATGCTCTAGATCTGTCTTTCTAATAAGGATTACAAAGCTTATGATTCGAGCATTTAAGTACATACAAGGCTTTAAAAAGTTGGTTTGAATGGTGGAAATAGAAGGATTGATGAGGCTTTTCCTTCTATTCTTGAGTGTCTCCTTCTTCATGGTCTTCTTCTTCTTTAGCAAGTACTACAAGGGATGTATTAGTCTTCATATCCAACCTAAAAATACCAATCAACAATCCATATTTTGAAGATTTAGATTGGGCATCAAACAATGTGTCCAACTATCCCCAAGTGGCATGAGATGTATCACATGTGTCTATACGGTGGATATAACTATCATCAAGCTCAAGATACTTGATGATGGCTTGGACTTTGTCATTATTCTTTTACCATACTACTGCAAGAATACTATCTTTGGGTTTCCTTTCTTGGCCACTAGTTATTTACTAAAGGCCATTCTTCATCAGGATCAACTTGATCCTTACTAGCCAAGTGTGGAAGTCCGTTCCTTTGAAGCAGCATGACAATGAATCTTTTCCCATACTAGATGGCAAGAGTTGTTAGAAAGATGAGAGAGAGATAAAGGCAACAGAGAATAGGTAGCTCTCAATGTTCTTCTTCTTTATTATCCATCACACTTTTTCTAACTAAGTAACACAAAGTACAATGTACTACAACCCTAAGACAAGTAGTGTAATGTAACGTGTCCCCCTGTCCACTTGAAGGACATGTCTTAGCAGCCCATCGGGAAGAGAAACTAGAAAGCGGTGCCCAGCACTCCCAAGGAAAGTCATGGGGTTTGCAATCTAGGTCTTCCCGAGTCTGCCAACGAAGTGGAAGCGTTTCGGCCATTCCCACTTAGGACCAACTTGAATCAGGGATTTCCTAATAGTCAAGTTCCTAGGAGGTAGCTAGCGTCGAACCCTAGATGGACTACTTTGCGTAGAAACATCAGGGTCGAAGCGGATCTATACTGCACTTGGTTCAAGGAGAATGGGAAATGAGAGGGATGCAAAGCTCGACCTCTCTGCCCGTAAGGCATAGTCCCATTCCGTTCCCCTAAAACAGCATAAATCGAGACTCTAGCTCTATAGATTCTAAGTCATTGTTACCTCGGTGTCAATTCCTTTGAGAAAAGTTTCCAGCCAACCGAGACCACCCTTTCGTAGGAAAGACCCAGAGTCACATCCACCGCACTTTCCTCAGGTTGCTTTAGTTATCTAATTACCTACCACATTTAGTTTGAGAAGCAAAAACAGCTTCCTTAATTAACCAAATTAATCATTGGTTCCTTCACGTAACTTAAGCACTAACAAAAAAAAACAATGTCAAGAAAGTTCATTTTCATCATTTGATCTTTATTTATCAATCTTTGGAAATACATCAAATAAACCTACCAGAAGACTAGTCCAGCAATCCTCAGGGATTGCAATTCCAACAAGTTCCGCTTGTTGACTAGTATGTGGGCCTCGAGATCCCATCTTGAGTCACGTCCGCCTCTTGTGCAGGATCCGGAGGCAAGGGATTTATGGGTCAGAGCCTCCCCTGGCACCCAAGCATCCTCTTGCTCCAAGTAGCACCCATGGAGAGATCTCTCGCGGCAGGTTCAGTCCACGAGAGGTCTCTCCGTACGTGCTATAACTCCAAATCTTTAGATTTGTCATAACTTGAACACTATAACTCCAAATTGAGCACTCTACAGCTCAATAGATTCCATTTTTCAAACGCTTTCCAATGATAGGTCACATCATATGGTTTTGAGAAACTTATGGGCATGTTATCTGGGTGCCACATTTTTTGTATTCAAAAAATGGGAATTAGGAGATTCCCAAACTCACTAATATTGTGTTAACCCCCTTGGATAGGATTAGGCAGACAGTCGAAGGTAACTGGTACTGCCTCTCCCTCGAGGCTTTTAACCTGAAGAATTAGATGTTTTTCCTGAATTAGTTCCTTGAGCAAAGAAGTACAAACAATGCATCTAAATGTACAATCACGAGCATTCTAGTGGTCGTTTGTACAGCCAATTGCTAAAGTGTGATTTCTTCTCCCCAATTGCTTCCAGCATTTTATCCTGGATCAATCACCACTTGGCAAGATCCGAAGGGTTTCGTAAGCTAAGTTGCTTGATTACCCTTTTTTCCTTGGGTTATGGTTTATACCCTGTTAACCCAAATTGTTGTAGAGATTGAGAGAGACAAAGATAGAGTGAAGAGCTAGTGTGCTCTCTTCTTCTTCCATTTATTATATCATAACCACACATAGCATAAGTGTATACAATAGTACTAAGGTCCGTAGGACCATTCACACTAGGTCTAAGACCACCGACTTATTTAATGTCCCACACTTTCTGATACATCTGGACAAGGCTAATGTCGGTCATACATACTAAGAGGAGAATAATATGAGCTTGATATTCTAACACTCCCGCTCAAGCTCAAATCATCTTATGAACTCCAAGTAGCTGTCTAAAACTACTAAACATATCTTTACCCAAAGACTTGGTAAAGATATTTGCAACATGTTCATCAGTCTTCAAATGCATAAGATCTACTCTCCCTGCAAGAACCATCTCTCTGATAAAATGGTAGTGTACCTCTATATGTTTTGTCCTGGCATGGTATACTGGATTCGTTGCCAGGAGTACACTACTGAGATTGTCACATAATAAGGTCACTAGAGCATCCACCTGAATATCCAAATCAGCCATAAGCTTGAGCAGCCATGAAATCTCACATGCTGCCAATGCAGCACCCCTGTACTCTACCTCAGTACTAGACAATGCAACCGTTGGTTGCTTCTTTGCTGCTCCAGTTGATCATGCCAATTCCAAAGCCAAAATCATAACCACTCATAGATCTGCGATCATATGAGCATCCTGCCCAATCCGCATCTGTGTATCCAACCAGTTTCAAGGGCTTATCTCTCATATAGAACAGCCCATAATCTACAGTGGACTTAACATATCTCATAATCCGCCTAACAACATCCAAATGTGGCTTCCTAGGCTTCTGCATAAACTAACTTATGAGCCCAACTACATAACTCAAATCTGGCCCAGTGATGGTCAAGTAGATCAGTACATAGTCACATCCTGAATCTCAGCTCCAGTGCTAATGTCCAACTTGACATTCTGATCAAGGGGTGTATCCAATGGTTTGCATTCAGCCATGCCATACTTTTTCAGCATTTCCATGGCATAATGTTTCTACATCAAACCATTTTCAGCCTTAATTACCTCAATACCCAAAAAAATACTTCAACTCACCTAGATCTTTCATGTCAAATTTAGATTTCAGCATCTTCATTACATGGTGTATGCCCAAGTCATCATTACCAGTGATTATCAAATCATCAACATATATGACCAGCACTACCAAGCCATTGTCAGTCTTCTTTGTAAATAGGCTGTGATCAGCCCTACCAACAGTAAATCCCAACCTCTGCAAGTAGTTACTGATCCTAGCATGCCAAGCTCTCGGAGCCTGCTTCAGCCCGTACAATGCCTTTTTTAGCTTGCATACATAATGTTGAAAATCAGGGTGAACATACCCTTCTGGCTGAAACATATAGACATCCTCTGCTAAGTCACCATTAAGAAAGGCATTCTTCACATCCATCTGCTGTAATTTCCAGCCTCTAGCAGCAGCCAAAGCAATCACAGTGCGTATGGTTGCCATCTTGGCAACAAGGATGAATGTTTCCTCATAATCAAGTCCTTACTGTTGGGCATACCCCTTAGCAACCAGCCTGGCTTTTTACCTTTCCACACTGCCATCCGACTTGCATTTGATTTTGTAGACCCATTTGTAGCCAATGATCTTTTTTCCTTCAGGTAATGGCACAAGATCCCATATCTTATTTTCAGCCAAGGCATTCATTTCTTTGTCCATGGCTGCACACTAGTTCTCATCTTCCACTGCTTCAGCATATGTACCTGGTTCTTTGATCTCCATCACTTTTTTCATGTAAGCATAATGCTTTGTAGTGTAGCCACTATATGTCAACCTATCAATAGGGTATCTGACCCTCTATGAGCGTCTAGGCTATGGTACACTGCCCAATTCCCCTCTTTCTAATAAGGATTACAAAGCTTATGATTCGAGCATTTAAGTACATACAAGGCTTTAAAAAGTTGGTTTGAATAGTGGAAATAGAAGGATTGATGAGGCTTTTCCTTCTATTCTTGAGTGTCTCCTTCTTCATGGTCTTCTTCTTCTTTAGCATGTACTACAAGGGATGTATTAGTCTTCATATCCAACCTAAAAATACCAATCAACAATCCATATTTTGAAGATTTAGATTGGGCATCAAACAATGTGTCCAACTATCCCCAAGTGGCATGAGATGTATCACATGTGTCTATACGGTGGATATAACTATCATCAAGCTCAAGATACTTGATGATGGCTTGGACTTTGTCATTATTCTTTTACCATACTACTGCAAGAATACTATCTTTGGGTTTCTTTTCTTGGCCACTAGTTATTTAGTAAAGGCCCTTCTTCATTAGGATCAACTTGATCCTTACTAGCCAAGTGTGGAAGTCCGTTCCTTTGAAGCAGCATGACAATGAATCTTTTCCCATACTAGATGGCAAGAGTTGTTAGAAAGATGAGAGAGAGATAAAGGCAACAGAGAATAGGTAGCTCTCAATGTTCTTCTTCTTTATTATCCATCACACTTTTTCTAACTAAGTAACACAAAGTACAATGTACTATAACCCTAAGACAAGTAGTGTAATGTAACGTGTCCCCCTGTCCACTTGAAGGACATGTCTTAGCAGCCCATCGGGAAGAGAAACTAGAAAGCGGTGCCCAGCACTCCCAAGGAAAGTCATGGGGTTTGCAATCTAGGTCTTCCCGAGTCTGCCAACGAAGTGGAAGCGTTTCGGCCATTCCCACTTAGGACCAACTTGAATCAGGGTTTTCCTAATAGTCAAGTTCCTAGGAGGTAGCTAGCGTCGAACCCTAGATGGACTACTTTGCGTAGAAACATCAGGGTCGAAGCGGATCTATACTGCACTTGGTTCAAGGAGAATGGGAAATGAGAGGGATGCAAAGCTCGACCTCTCTGCCCGTAAGGCATAGTCCCATTCCGTTCCCCTAAAACAGCATAAATCGAGACTCTAGCTCTATAGATTCTAAGTCATTGTTACCTCGGTGTCAATTCCTTTGAGAAAAGTTCCCAGCCAACCGAGACCACCCTTTCGTAGGAAAGACCCAGAGTCACATCCACCGCACTTTCCTCAGGTTGCTTTAGTTATCTAATTACCTACCACATTTAGTTTGAGAAGCAAAAACAGCTTCCTTAATTAACCAAATTAATCATTGGTTCCTTCACGTAACTTAAGCACTGACAAAAAAAAACAATGTCAAGAAAGTTCATTTTCATCATTTGATCTTTATTTATCAATCTTTGGAAATACATCAAATAAACCTACCAGAAGGCTAGTCCAGCAATCCTCAGGGATTGCAATTCCAACAAGTTCCGCTTGTTGACTAGTATGTGGGCCTCGAGATCCCATCTTGAGTCACGTCCGCCTCTTGTGCAGGATCCGGAGGCAAGGGATTTATGGGTCAGAGCCTCCCCTGGCACCCAAGCATCCTCTTGCTCCAAGTAGCACCCATGGAGAGACCTCTCGCGGCAGGTTCAGTCCACGAGAGGTCTCTCCGTACAAGCTATAACTCCAAATCTTTAGATTTGTCATAACTTGAACACTATAACTCCAAATTGAGCACTCTACAGCTCAATAGATTCCATTTTTCAAACGCTTTCCAATGATAGGTCACATCATATGGTTTTGAGAAACTTATGGGCATGTTATCTGGGTGCCACATTTTTTGTATTCAAAAAATGGAAATTAGGAGATTCCCAAACTCACTAATATTGTGTTAACCCCCTTGGATAGGATTAGGCAGACAGTCGGAGGTAACTGGTACTGCCTCTCCCTCGAGGCTTCTAACCTGAAGAATTAGATGTTTTTCCTGAATTAGTTCCTTGAGCAAAGAAGTACAAACAATGCATCTAAATGTACAATCACGAGCATTCTAGTGGTCGTTTGTACAGCCAATTGCTAAAGTCTGATTTCTTCTCCCCAAATGCTTCCAGCATTTTATCCTGGATCAATCGCCACTTGGCAAGATCCGAAGGGTTTCGTAAGCTAAGTTGCTTGATTACCCTTTTTTCCTTGGGTTATGGTTTATACCCTGTTAACCCAAATTGTTGTAGAGATTGAGAGAGACAAAGATAGAGTGAAGAGCTAGTGTGCTCTCTTCTTCTTCCATTTATTATATCATAACCACACATAGCATAAGTGTATACAATAGTACTAAGGTCCGTAGGACCATTCACACTAGGTCTAAGACCACCGACTTATTTAATGTCCCACACTTTCTGATACATCTGGACAAGGCTAATGTCGGTCATACATACTAAGAGGAGAATAATATGAGCTTGATATTCTAACACTCCCGCTCAAGCTCAAATCATCTTATGAACTCCAAGTAGCTGTCTAAAACTACTAAACTTATCTTTACCCAAAGACTTGGTAAAGATATTTGCAACATGTTCATCAGTCTTCAAATGCATAAGATCTACTCTCCCTGCAAGAACCATCTCTCTGATAAAATGGTAGTGTACCTCTATATGTTTTGTCCTGGCATGGTATACTGGATTCGTTGCCAGGAGTACACTACTGAGATTGTCACATAATAAGGTCACTAGAGCATCCACCTGAATATCCAAATCAGCCATAAGCTTGAGCAGCCATGAAATCTCACATGCTGCCAATGCAGCACCCCTGTACTCTACCTCAGTACTAGACAATGCAACCGTTGGTTGCTTCTTTGCTGCTCCAGTTGATCATGCCAATTCCAAAGCCAAAATCATAACCACTCATAGATCTGCGATCATATGAGCATCCTGCCCAATCCGCATCTGTGTATCCAACCAGTTTCAAGGGCTTATCTCTCATATAGAACAGCCCATAATCTACAGTGGACTTAACATATCTCATAATCCGCCTAACAACATCCAAATGTGGCTTCCTAGGCTTCTGCATAAACTAACTTATGAGCCCAACTACATAACTCAAATCTGGCCCAGTGATGGTCAAGTAGATCAGTACATAGTCACATCCTGAATCTTAGCTCCAGTGCTAATGTCCAACTTGACATTCTGATCAAGGGGTGTATTCAATGGTTTGCATTCAGCCATGCCATACTTTTTCAGCATTTCCATGGCATAATGTTTCTACATCAAACCATTTTCAGCCTTAATTACCTCAATACCCAAAAAAATACTTCAACTCACCTAGATCTTTCATGTCAAATTCAGATTTCAGCATCTTCATTACATGCTGTATGCCCAAGTCATCATTACCAGTGATTATCAAATCATCAACATATATGACCAGCACTACCAAGCCACTGTCAGTCTTCTTTGTAAATAGGCTGTGATCAGTCCTACCAACAGTAAATCCCAACCTCTGCAAGTAGTTACTGATCCTAGCATGCCAAGCTCTCGGAGCCTGCTTCAGCCCGTACAATGCCTTTTTTAGCTTGCATACATAATGTTGAAAATCAGGGTGAACATACCCTTCTGGCTGAAACATATAGACATCCTCTGCTAAGTCACCATTAAGAAAGGCATTCTTCACATCCATCTGCTGTAATTTCCAGCCTCTAGCAGCAGCCAAAGCAATCACAGTACATATGGTTGCCATCTTGGCAACAAGGATGAATGTTTCCTCATAATCAAGTCCTTACTGTTGGGCATACCCCTTAGCAACCAGCCTGGCTTTTTACCTTTCCACACTGCCATCCGACTTTCTTTCGCAAGTACTACAAGGGATGTATTAGTCTTCATATCCAACCTAAAAATACCAATCAACAATCCATATTTTGAAGATTTAGATTGGGCATCAAACAATGTGTCCAACTATCCCCAAGTGGCATGAGATGTATCACATGTGTCTATACGGTGGATATAACTATCATCAAGCTCAAGATACTTGATGATGGCTTGGACTTTGTCATTATTCTTTTACCATACTACTGCAAGAATACTATCTTTGGGTTTCCTTTCTTGGCCACTAGTTATTTACTAAAGGCCATTCTTCATCAGGATCAACTTGATCCTTACTAGCCAAGTGTGGAAGTCCGTTCCTTTGAAGCAGCATGACAATGAATCTTTTCCCATACTAGATGGCAAGAGTTGTTAGAAAGATGAGAGAGAGATAAAGGCAACAGAGAATAGGTAGCTCTCAATGTTCTTCTTCTTTATTATCCATCACACTTTTTCTAACTAAGTAACACAAAGTACAATGTACTACAACCCTAAGACAAGTAGTGTAATGTAACGTGTCCCCCTGTCCACTTGAAGGACATGTCTTAGCAGCCCATCGGGAAGAGAAACTAGAAAGCGGTGCCCAGCACTCCCAAGGAAAGTCATGGGGTTTGCAATCTAGGTCTTCCCGAGTCTGCCAACGAAGTGGAAGCGTTTCGGCCATTCCCACTTAGGACCAACTTGAATCAGGGATTTCCTAATAGTCAAGTTCCTAGGAGGTAGCTAGCGTCGAACCCTAGATGGACTACTTTGCGTAGAAACATCAGGGTCGAAGCGGATCTATACTGCACTTGGTTCAAGGAGAATGGGAAAGGAGAGGGATGCAAAGCTCGACCTCTCTGCCCGTAAGGCATAGTCCCATTCCGTTCCCCTAAAACAGCATAAATCGAGACTCTAGCTCTATAGATTCTAAGTCATTGTTACCTCGGTGTCAATTCCTTTGAGAAAAGTTCCCAGCCAACCGAGACCACCCTTTCGTAGGAAAGACCCAGAGTCACATCCACCGCACTTTCCTCAGGTTGCTTTAGTTATCTAATTACCTACCACATTTAGTTTGAGAAGCAAAAACAGCTTCCTTAATTAACTAAATTAATCATTGGTTCCTTCACGTAACTTAAGCACTGACAAAAAAAAAACAATGTCAAGAAAGTTCCTTTTCATCATTTGATCTTTATTTATCAATCTTTGGAAATACATCAAATAAACCTACCAGAAGGCTAGTCCAGCAATCCTCAGGGATTGCAATTCCAACAAGTTCCGCTTGTTGACTAGTATGTGGGCCTCGAGATCCCATCTTGAGTCACGTCCGCCTCTTGTGCAGGATCCGGAGGCAAGGGATTTATGGGTCAGAGCCTCCCCTGGCACCCAAGCATCCTCTTGCTCCAAGTAGCACCCATGGAGAGACCTCTCGCGGCAGGTTCAGTCCACGAGAGGTCTCTCCGTACAAGCTATAACTCCAAATCTTTAGATTTGTCATAACTTGAACACTATAACTCCAAATTGAGCACTCTACAGCTCAATAGATTCCATTTTTCAAACGCTTTCCAATGATAGGTCACATCATATGGTTTTGAGAAACTTATGGGCATGTTATCTGGGTGCCACATTTTTTGTATTCAAAAAATGGAAATTAGGAGATTCCCAAACTCACTAATATTGTGTTAACCCCCTTGGATAGGATTAGGCAGACAGTCGGAGGTAACTGGTACTGCCTCTCCCTCGAGGCTTCTAACCTGAAGAATTAGATGTTTTTCCTGAATTAGTTCCTTGAGCAAAGAAGTACAAACAATGCATCTAAATGTACAATCACGAGCATTCTAGTGGTCGTTTGTACAGCCAATTGCTAAAGTCTGATTTCTTCTCCCCAAATGCTTCCAGCATTTTATCCTGGATCAATCGCCACTTGGCAAGATCCGAAGGGTTTCGTAAGCTAAGTTGCTTGATTACCCTTTTTTCCTTGGGTTATGGTTTATACCCTGTTAACCCAAATTGTTGTAGAGATTGAGAGAGACAAAGATAGAGTGAAGAGCTAGTGTGCTCTCTTCTTCTTCCATTTATTATATCATAACCACACATAGCATAAGTGTATACAATAGTACTAAGGTCTGTAGGACCATTCACACTAGGTCTAAGACCACCGACTTATTTAATGTCCCACACTTTCTGATACATCTGGACAAGGCTAATGTCGGTCATACATACTAAGAGGAGAATAATATGAGCTTGATATTCTAACACTCCCGCTCAAGCTCAAATCATCTTATGAACTCCAAGTAGCTGTCTAAAACTACTAAACTTATCTTTACCCAAAGACTTGGTAAAGATATTTGCAACATGTTCATCAGTCTTCAAATGCATAAGATCTACTCTCCCTGCAAGAACCATCTCTCTGATAAAATGGTAGTGTACCTCTATATGTTTTGTCCTGGCATGGTATATTGGATTCGTTGCCAGGAGTACACTACTGAGATTGTCACATAATAAGGTCACTAGAGCATCCACCTGAATATCCAAATCAGCCATAAGCTTGAGCAGCCATGAAATCTCACATGCTGCCAATGCAGCACCCCTGTACTCTACCTCAGTACTAGACAATGCAACCGTTGGTTGCTTCTTTGCTGCTCCAGTTGATCATGCCAATTCCAAAGCCAAAATCATAACCACTCATAGATCTGCGATCATATGAGCATCCTGCCCAATCCGCATCTGTGTATCCAACCAGTTTCAAGGGCTTATCTCTCATATAGAACAGCCCATAATCTACAGTGGACTTAACATATCTCATAATCCGCCTAACAACATCCAAATGTGGCTTCCTAGGCTTCTGCATAAACTAACTTATGAGCCCAACTACATAACTCAAATCTGGCCCAGTGATGGTCAAGTAGATCAGTACATAGTCACATCCTGAATCTCAGCTCCAGTGCTAATGTCCAACTTGACATTCTGATCAAGGGGTGTATTCAATGGTTTGCATTCAGCCATGCCATACTTTTTCAGCATTTCCATGGCATAATGTTTCTACATCAAACCATTTTCAGCCTTAATTACCTCAATACCCAAAAAAATACTTCAACTCACCTAGATCTTTCATGTCAAATTCAGATTTCAGCATCTTCATTACATGCTGTATGCCCAAGTCATCATTACCAGTGATTATCAAATCATCAACATATATGACCAGCACTACCAAGCCACTGTCAGTCTTCTTTGTAAATAGGCTGTGATCAGTCCTACCAACAGTAAATCCCAACCTCTGCAAGTAGTTACTGATCCTAGCATGCCAAGCTCTCGGAGCCTGCTTCAGCCCGTACAATGCCTTTTTTAGCTTGCATACATAATGTTGAAAATCAGGGTGAACATACCCTTCTGGCTGAAACATATAGACATCCTCTGCTAAGTCACCATTAAGAAAGGCATTCTTCACATCCATCTGCTGTAATTTCCAGCCTCTAGCAGCAGCCAAAGCAATCACAGTACATATGGTTGCCATCTTGGCAACAAGGATGAATGTTTCCTCATAATCAAGTCCTTACTGTTGGGCATACCCCTTAGCAACCAGCCTGGCTTTTTACCTTTCCACACTGCCATCCGACTTTCTTTCGCAAGTACTACAAGGGATGTATTAGTCTTCATATCCAACCTAAAAATACCAATCAACAATCCATATTTTGAAGATTTAGATTGGGCATCAAACAATGTGTCCAACTATCCCCAAGTGGCATGAGATGTATCACATGTGTCTATACGGTGGATATAACTATCATCAAGCTCAAGATACTTGATGATGGCTTGGACTTTGTCATTATTCTTTTACCATACTACTGCAAGAATACTATCTTTGGGTTTCTTTTCTTGGCCACTAGTTATTTACTAAAGGCCATTCTTCATCAGGATCAACTTGATCCTTACTAGCCAAGTGTGGAAGTCCGTTCCTTTGAAGCAGCATGACAATGAATCTTTTCCCATACTAGATGGCAAGAGTTGTTAGAAAGATGAGAGAGAGATAAAGGCAACAGAGAATAGGTAGCTCTCAATGTTCTTCTTCTTTATTATCCATCACACTTTTTCTAACTAAGTAACACAAAGTACAATGTACTACAACCCTAAGACAAGTAGTGTAATGTAACGTGTCCCCCTGTCCACTTGAAGGACATGTCTTAGCAGCCCATTGGGAAGAGAAACTAGAAAGCGGTGCCCAGCACTCCCAAGGAAAGTCATGGGGTTTGCAATCTAGGTCTTCCCGAGTCTGCCAACGAAGTGGAAGCGTTTCGGCCATTCCCACTTAGGACCAACTTGAATCAGGGATTTCCTAATAGTCAAGTTCCTAGGAGGTAGCTAGCGTCGAACCCTAGATGGACTACTTTGCGTAGAAACATCAGGGTCGAAGCGGATCTATACTGCACTTGGTTCAAGGAGAATGGGAAATGAGAGGGATGCAAAGCTCGACCTCTCTGCCCGTAAGGCATAGTCCCATTCCGTTCCCCTAAAACAGCATAAATCGAGACTCTAGCTCTATAGATTCTAAGTCATTGTTACCTCGGTGTCAATTCCTTTGAGAAAAGTTCCCAGCCAACCGAGACCACCCTTTCGTAGGAAAGACCCAGAGTCACATCCACCGCACTTTCCTCAGGTTGCTTTAGTTATCTAATTACCTACCACATTTAGTTTGAGAAGCAAAAACAGCTTCCTTAATTAACCAAATTAATCATTGGTTCCTTCACGTAACTTAAGCACTGACAAAAAAAAAACAATGTCAAGAAAGTTCCTTTTCATCATTTGATCTTTATTTATCAATCTTTGGAAATACATCAAATAAACCTACCAGAAGGCTAGTCCAGCAATCCTCAGGGATTGCAATTCCAACAAGTTCCGCTTGTTGACTAGTATGTGGGCCTCGAGATCCCATCTTGAGTCACGTCCGCCTCTTGTGCAGGATCCGGAGGCAAGGGATTTATGGGTCAGAGCCTCCCCTGGCACCCAAGCATCCTCTTGCTCCAAGTAGCACCCATGGAGAGATCTCTCGCGGCAGGTTCAGTCCACGAGAGGTCTCTCCGTACGTGCTATAACTCCAAATCTTTAGATTTGTCATAACTTGAACACTATAACTCCAAATTGAGCACTCTACAGCTCAATAGATTCCATTTTTCAAACGCTTTCCAATGATAGGTCACATCATATGGTTTTGAGAAACTTATGGGCATGTTATCTGGGTGCCACATTTTTTGTATTCAAAAAATGGGAATTAGGAGATTCCCAAACTCACTAATATTGTGTTAACCCCCTTGGATAGGATTAGGCAGACAATCGGAGGTAACTGGTACTGCCTCTCCCTCGAGGCTTTTAACTTGAAGAATTAGATGTTTTTCCTGAATTAGTTCCTTGAGCAAAGAAGTACAAACAATGCATCTAAATGTACAATCACGAGCATTCTAGTGGTCGTTTGTACAGCCAATTGCTAAAGTCTGATTTCTTCTCCCCAAATGCTTCCAGCATTTTATCCTGGATCAATCGCCACTTGGCAAGATCCGAAGGGTTTCGTAAGCTAAGTTGCTTGATTACCCTTTTTTCCTTGGGTTATGGTTTATACCCTGTTAACCCAAATTGTTGTAGAGATTGAGAGAGACAAAGATAGAGTGAAGAGCTAGTGTGCTCTCTTCTTCTTCCATTTATTATATCATAACCACACATAGCATAAGTGTATACAATAGTACTAAGGTCCGTAGGACCATTCACACTAGGTCTAAGGCCACCGACTTATTTAATGTCCCACACTTCCTGATACATCTGGACAAGGCTAATGTCAGTCATACATACTAAGAGGAGAATAATATGAGCTTGATATTCTAACACTCCCGCTCAAGCTCAAATCATCTGATGAACTCCAAGTAGTTGTCTAAAACTACTAAACTTATCTTTACCCAAAGACTTGGTAAAGATATTTGCAACATGTTCATCAGTCTTCAAATGCATAAGATCTACTCTCCCTGCAAGAACCATCTCTCTGATAAAATGGTAGTGTACCTCTATATGTTTTGTCCTGGCATGGTATACTGGATTCGTTGCCAGGAGTACACTACTGAGATTGTCACATAATAAGGTCACTAGAGCATCCACCTGAATATCCAAATCAGCCATAAGCTTGAGCAGCCATGAAATCTCACATGCTGCCAATGCAGCACCCCTGTACTCTACCTCAGTACTAGACAATGCAACCGTTGGTTGCTTCTTTGCTGCTCCAGTTGATCATGCCAATTCCAAAGCCAAAATCATAACCACTCATAGATCTGCGATCATATGAGCATCCTGCCCAATCCGCATCTGTGTATCCAACCAGTTTCAAGGGCTTATCTCTCATATAGAACAGCCCATAATCTACAGTGGACTTAACATATCTCATAATCCGCCTAACAACATCCAAATGTGGCTTCCTAGGCTTCTGCATAAACCTACTTATGAGCCCAACTACATAACTCAAATCTGGCCCAGTGATGGTCAAGTAGATCAGTACATAGTCACATCCTGAATCTCAGCTCCAGTGCTAATGTCCAACTTGACATTCTGATCAAGGGGTGTATCCAATGGTTTGCATTCAGCCATGCCATACTTTTTCAGCATTTCCATGGCATAATGTTTCTACATCAAACCATTTTCAGCCTTAATTACCTCAATACCCAAAAAAATACTTCAACTCACCTAGATCTTTCATGTTAAATTCAGATTTCAGCATCTTCATTACATGGTGTATGCCCAAGTCATCATTACCAGTGATTATCAAATCATCAACATATATGACCAGCACTACCAAGCCACTGTCAGTCTTCTTTGTAAATAGGCTGTGATCAGCCCTACCAACAGTAAATCCCAACCTCTGCAAGTAGTTACTGATCCTAGCATGCCAAGCTCTCGGAGCCTGCTTCAGCCCGTACAATGCCTTTTTTAGCTTGCATACATAATGTTGAAAATCAGGGTGAACATACCCTTCTGGCTGAACCATATAGACATCCTCTGCTAAGTCACCATTAAGAAAGGCATTCTTCACATCCATCTGCTGTAATTTCCAGCCTCTAGCAGCAGCCAAAGCAATCACAGTGCGTATGGTTGCCATCTTGGCAACAAGGATGAATGTTTCCTCATAATCAAGTCCTTACTGTTGGTCATACCCCTTAGCAACCAGCCTGGCTTTGTACCTTTCCACACTGCCATCCGACTTGCATTTGATTTTGTAGACCCATTTGTAGCCAATGGTCTTTTTTCCTTCAGGTAGTGGCACAAGATCCCATATCTTATTTTCAGCCAAGGCATTCATTTCTTTGTCCATGGCTGCACACTAGTTCTCATCTTCCACTGCTTCAGCATATGTACCTGGTTCTTTGATCTCCATCACTTTTTTCATGTAAGCATAATGCTTTGTAGTGTAGCCACTATATGTCAACCTATCAATAGGGTATCTGACCCTCTATGAGCGTCTAGGCTATGGTACACTGCCCAATTCCCCTCTTTCTAATAAGGATTACAAAGCTTATGATTCGAGCATTTAAGTACATACAAGGCTTTAAAAAGTTGGTTTGAATAGTGGAAATAGAAGGATTGATGAATCTTTTCCTTCTATTCTTGAGTGTCTCCTTCTTCATGGTCTTCTTCTTCTTTAGCATGTACTACAAGGGATGTATTAGTCTTCATATCCAACCTAAAAATACCAATCAACAATCCATATTTTGAAGATTTAGATTGGGCATCAAACAATGTGTCCAACTATCCCCAAGTGACATGAGATGTATCACATGTGTCTATACGGTGGATATAACTATCATCAAGCTCAAGATACTTGATGATGGCTTGGACTTTGTCATTATTCTTTTACCATACTACTGCAAGAATACTATCTTTGGGTTTCTTTTCTTGGCCACTAGTTATTTACTAAAGGCCCTTCTTCATCAGGATCAACTTGATCCTTACTAGCCAAGTGTGGAAGTCCGTTCCTTTGAAGCAGCATGACAATGAATCTTTTCCCATACTAGATGGCAAGAGTTGTTAGAAAGATGAGAGAGAGATAAAGGCAACAGAGAATAGGTAGCTCTCAATGTTCTTCTTCTTTATTATCCATCACACTTTTTCTAACTAAGTAACACAAAGTACAATGTACTACAACCCTAAGACAAGTAGTGTAATGTAACGTGTCCCCCTGTCCACTTGAAGGACATGTCTTAGCAGCCCATCGGAAAGAGAAACTAGAAAGCGCTGCCCAGCACTCCCAAGGAAAGTCATGGGGTTTGCGATCTAGGTCTTCCCGAGTCTGCCAACGAAGTGGAAGCGTTTCGGCCATTCCCACTTAGGACCAACTTGAATCAGGGTTTTCCTAATAGTCAAGTTCCTAGGAGGTAGCTAGCGTCGAACCCTAGATGGACTACTTTGCGTAGAAACATCAGGGTTGAAGCGGATCTATACTGCACTTGGTTAAAGGAGAATGGGAAACGAGAGGGATGCAAAGCTCGACCTCTCTGCCCGTAAGGCATAGTCCCATTCCGTTCCCCTAAAACAGCATAAATCGAGACTCTAGCTCTATAGATTCTAAGTCATTGTTACCTCGGTGTCAATTCCTTTGAGAAAAGTTCCCAGCCAACCGAGACCACCCTTTCGTAGGAAAGACCCAGAGTCACATCCACCGCACTTTCCTCAGGTTGCTTTAGTTATCTAATTACCTACCACATTTAGTTTGAGAAGCAAAAACAGCTTCCTTAATTAACCAAATTAATCATTGGTTCCTTCACGTAACTTAAGCACTGACAAAAAAAAACAATGTCAAGAAAGTTCATTTTCATCATTTGATCTTTATTTATCAATCTTTGGAAATACATCAAATAAACCTACCAGAAGGCTAGTCCAGCAATCCTCAGGGATTGCAATTCCAACAAGTTCCGCTTGTTGACTAGTATGTGGGCCTCGAGATCCCATCTTGAGTCACGTCCGCCTCTTGTGCAGGATCCGGAGGCAAGGGATTTATGGGTCAGATCCTCCCCTGGCACCCAAACATCCTCTTGCTCCAAGTAGCACCCATGGAGAGACCTCTCGCGGCAGGTTCAGTCCACGAGAGGTCTCTCCGTACAAGCTATAACTCCAAATCTTTAGATTTGTCATAACTTGAACACTATAACTCCAAATTGAGCACTCTACAGCTCAATAGATTCCATTTTTCAAACGCTTTCCAATGATAGGTCACATCATATGGTTTTGAGAAACTTATGGGCATGTTATCTGGGTGCCACATTTTTTGTATTCAAGAAATGGGAATTAGGAGATTCCCAAACTCACTAATATTGTGTTAACCCCCTTGGATAGGATTAGGCAGACAGTCGGAGGTAACTGGTACTGCCTCTCCCTCGAGGCTTTTAACCTGAAGAATTAGATGTTTTTCCTGAATTAGTTCCTTGAGCAAAGAAGTACAAACAATGCACCTAAATGTACAATCACGAGCATTCTAGTGGTCATTTGTACAGCCAATTGCTAAAGTGTAATTTCTTCTCCCCAAATGCTTCCAGCATTTTATCCTGGATCAATCGCCACTTGGCAAGATCCCAAGGTTTTCGTAAGCTAAGTTGCTTGATTACCCTTTTTTCCTTGGGTTATGGTTTATACCCTGTTAACCCAAATTGTTCTAGAGATTGAGAGAGACAAAGATAGAGTGAAGAGCTAGTGTGCTCTCTTCTTCTTCCATTTATTATATCATAACCACACATAGCATAAGTGTATACAATAGTACTAAGGTCCGTAGGACCATTCACACTAGGTCTAAGGCCACCGACTTATTTAATGTCCCACACTTCCTGATACATCTGGACAAGGCTAATGTCGGTCATACATACTAAGAGGAGAATAATATGAGCTTGATATTCTAACACTCCCGCTCAAGCTCAAATCATCTGATGAACTCCAAGTAGCTGTCTAAAACTACTAAACTTATCTTTACCCGAAGACTTGGTAAAGATATTTGCAACATGTTCATCAGTCTTCAAATGCATAAGATCTACTCTCCCTGCAAGAACCATCTCTCTGATAAAATGGTAGTGTACCTCTATATGTTTTGTCCTGGCATGGTATACTGGATTCGTTGCCAAGAGTACACTACTGAGATTGTCACATAATAAGGTCACTAGAGCATCCATCTGAATATCCTAATCAGCCATAAGCTTGAGTAGCCATGAAATCTCACATGCTGCCAATGCAGCACCCCTGTACTCTACCTCAGTACTAGACAATGCAACCGTTGGTTGCTTCTTTGCTGCTCCAGTTGATCATGCCAATTCCAAAGCCAAAATCATAACCACTCATAGATCTGCGATCATATGAGCATCCTGCCCAATCCGCATCTATGTATCCAACCAGTTTCAAGGGCTTATCTCTCATATAGAACAGCCCATAATCTACAGTGGACTTAACATATCTCATAATCCGCCTAACAACATCCAAATGTGGCTTCCTAGGCTTCTGCATAAACTAACTTATGAGCCCAACTGCATAACTCAAATCTGGCCCAGTGATGGTCAAGTAGATCAGTACATAGTCACATCTTGAATCTCAGCTCCAGTGCTAATGTCCAACTTGACATTCTGATCAAGGGGTGTATCCAATGGTTTGCATTCAGCCATGCCATACTTTTTCAGCATTTCCATGGCATAATGTTTCTACATCAAACCATTTTCAGCCTTAATTACCTCAATACCCAAAAAAATACTTCAACTCACCTAGATCTTTCATGTCAAATTCAGATTTCAGCATCTTCATTACATGCTGTATGCCCAAGTCATCATTACCAGTGATTATCAAATCATCAACATATATGACCAGCACTACCAAGCCACTGTCAGTCTTCTTTGTAAATAGGCTGTGATCAGCCCTACCAACAGTAAATCCCAACCTCTGCAAGTAGTTACTGATCCTAGCATGCCAAGCTCTCGGAGCCTGCTTCAGCCCATACAATGCATTTTTTAGCTTGCATACATAATGTTGAAAATCAGGGTGAACATACCCTTCTGGCTGAACCATATAGACATCCTCTGCTAAGTCACCATTAAGAAAGGCATTCTTCACATCCATCTACTGTAATTTCCAGCCTCTAGCAGCAGCCAAAGCAATCACAGTGCGTATGGTTGCCATCTTGGCAACAAGGATGAATGTTTCCTCATAATCAAGTCCTTACTGATGAGCATACCCCTTAGCAACCAGCCTGGCTTTGTACCTTTCCACACTGCCATCCGACTTGCATTTGATTTTGTAGACCCATTTGTAGCCAATGGTCTTTTTTCCTTCAGGTAGTGGCACAAGATCCCATATCTTATTTTCAGCCAAGGCATTCATTTCTTTGTCTGCCCTTTGCCTTCATATCTCCTTGCTTCTTGTAACAATCCTTTGCAATATGCCCATACCGGCCACAATAATGGCAGTCCTTGTCCGTGTTGGACTGATCAGACGACTGCCATGAACTAGAACCACCACCTCTACCTCGGGGTGATCTTCCCTTGCCTCTAAACCCACCAGATCCACGCTGGCCTTGTGTATTTGCACCATGCCAATTACTCTGCTGCTGCTGCTGTCCATAAGTATTACGAGTGTCACCACGACCTCAAAATGAACCACGACCTCTAGATCCTCTACCACGCTGGCTAGAGTACAACACAGTGTCTCTACTCTGAGATGCACTAGAATCTGTATTCAAACCAATTTTGACTTCCTCATGCAGCAACAAAGCAACTAGCTCTTCCCAGCTAGGGGGCTCTTCTCTGACAGAAATGGAAGTGTCAAAAGCTTTGTACTCTTTCTAAGCCATTCAAAGCAACATCAATCATATCATCTTCTGATACACTTGAGCCAATAGTAGCAAGTTGATCAGCTATGGTCTTAATCTCCATGGTATACGTCTGGATGCTCTTGCCATTCTTAGACATGTTGTTGAACTGCTGTTTCAACTGGATCTTTCTTGCATGTGTCATGGTCCCATAATTTTTCATCAGTATGTCCCAAGCATCCTTCAGAGTCTCACATCCAGTGATTTGAATTACCATAGCATCAGATATACATAAGGAAAACCAATGCAGCACCTTGCATGCTCTTTCATTCCATAGCCTGTAGGCTCTTTTCTGTTCATTTGTTGGATTGTGTGCAGGCAACTCAGGAGCAACTTCATCTCCTATACATAAATCCCAATAACCTCTCCCAACCAGAAATTTTTTCATTCTGAATTTCCATAATGTAAAGTTCTTATTATCCAACTTCTCTCCAACTATCTGAGTGATATTGTCTGTCCCATGTGCATTAGCCATGATGCAATAGACTATCTATCAAGTGCCTGACTCCCTGCAGTCCAATACGTATGACTGACTAAGTTCAGTCCGTAACAGTTTATGACAGTTTTCTGCACTAAATTGCAGAAAAAAAACCAGGGTATTTCAGCCCACTGACACCCCAAAACAACCCTCAAACAAGTGGTCTCAACTGTAGATATAACTGTCAATACATAAGCTATGTGTTTGCTTCAGCTTAAGCTTTTGTAACCTCACTGTCAGGGTACATACATGCAGTCTGAAAACTGTAAACTGTGAGTAACCAGCAACAATTTCAAGTCCAAAACTAAGTGTGTCAACAAATTCAGCTTCAGGTTGCAGTCAACCAAGATTCAGCATACCAAGCTCCAAGCAGCTCCAAAATGTCTTTTGACCATGTCATACATTTATTTTGTAGTGGCAAGTTCAATACATGAGCATCTGAGTAGGCATAGACAACCTGTCTTCATTGACCAATGGCATAAACCTCATGAGCTGTTTGTAATTAACCAGGACAGTGTAACTACATTTACTTCAGCTTCAAAATTCAGTTTTCAATGATGCTCATTGCTTGCTTCAATTCTCCATGCATTCAGCATGTATAGGCTAGTTCATATAGATGATGGAACCCCCAAGATGACCTGTATTGCTTCAGTAATGCACAGTACTTGTCATTGACTGTGTATGACAGTTTTCAGCCTGTCATTGATTTTCAGATCTGAGTATTCTGTCATTGACTGTGTATGACAGTTTTCAGCCTGTCATTGATTTTCAGATCTGAGTATTCTGAGCAAGAGATCTTAGCTCCAAGACATTTGATCCAATGTATACATGCTTTGACACATTCTTGTGCTCCAAAGATGCCTTCTGAGTGTAGTACAAGGCTCCTGTGTGTCAGTAATGACTGAATGCATGCTGTCCATTCATGTTTACAACAGTTCAGAAATGATTACAGGTCTATGTCTATCACTCCAGCTCATAACAGAGCTCCCACACAAGCATTTACTCCTTGTACACTTCAAATACCTTCAATAGTGAGCATACATGCTCTATGAACCTTGTCCAGGTGCCCCACTGAAGATTGACAGGTTGTTGTCCATTCAGATCAATAGGCGCAGATTTTCAGATACAGGTTGTTGTCCATTCAAATCAGCAGTGCAGATTTTCAGATACAGGTTGCTGTCCATTCAGATCAGCAGGTGCAGATTTTCAGATACAGGTTGCTGTTTTTCAGGAGGCAGTCCACGATTTTCAGACACAAGTTGCAGTCCACATTTCAGGACACATATTTCAGGAGGCAGTCCATGATTTTCAAACACAGGTTTCAGGAGGCAGTCCACGATTTTCAGACTCGAGAGGCAGTCCATGCTAATTCCTTCCTTTGACTATGGCTTCATTTGCAAGTGTCCAGCTTCTTCCTCATTCCTTACTTCCATCTCCTTTGCACTGCAAGTTGTCATGCCCATTCTCCCATAGCCTCATGGATGAAGCTCTGATACCATGTTCAAAGAGTAGAGAGAGAGAAAGGGAAAGACTCCATATCCATGAGCCTTCAGGCTCTCAAGCTCATTCCTTCATTTCCACACACTCTACTGAAAAGCACACACACACTACAAGATAAAGTGACCTAGTGTAAATGTAGACTAGACTACTAACTCTAGGCAGGTCACTGACTGACTACTAACCCGACTTATTTAATGTAGTCACATGTAGACAGCTGTACACACTAGATATCATAGATGTCGGTCATAGATGAAGACACACTGACGGTGAGCTTGCTTTCTAACATTTAGGACTAAAGAGCTTATGAAGTACTCTAGATTTTGCATGGTTTGTAAAGGTTGTGATTTTGATGCCACCATGTTTCAAAAGAGTCAATAGTAGATAAAAGTTCCTTATCAAAAATTTCAGAATTTATTTGGAATGTTGAAAATTTTCTACAATAAAAACCCATTGAATGTATTTGGCCATCATCCTAGCTTGGAAAAGAATAGCACCAGCAGTGAAATTCAATGCATCAATCTCCAAGAAGAAAGGCTTGGATGAAGCTACATGTATCAATATGGGGGTCGTAGTGAAGGCTTGCTTAAGTATTTGAAAAGCCTTCTCTATATCAAAAGTTCACATCAATTTATCATTTTCTATTAATCATGTGATTGGCATCGTGATCTTTGAATTATCTTTAATGAGGATTCATTAAAAGTTTGAGAATCTCAATGAGCATTGCATATCTCAAATTGAACTTGGTGTCTCCCATTTAAGAATAGTCTTCACCCTTTTTTCATCCATTGAGATTCCATTTTAAGAGACAATATATCCAAGGAATTATGTTTCTAGTTGATGATAAGATTAGTTTTCCAATTTAGCATACAAGTCCTTTTCACATAGCTTATCATTCAAGAACTAACCACATGTGGTGCTTGTGCTCATCTTGATTCTTTGAAAATATTGAAATGTCATTTAAGTATTACCATAAATTCATCTAGGTTTTGTTATCTATTAGATCCTGGAAGACTACTGGACCATTTGTGTGATCAAATGGATGACAATGTATTCAAAGTGGCCATACCTTGTGCAAGAAACTATCTTCCATTCATCACCTTCTGTCATTTTGACAAGATTATAGGCCTCACTTTATAAATGCTAAAATGTAGAGAAATGTTTTTTCATACAAGTCTTTGTGCATAACATTGCTACTATACAGAAATTGTACTATTTGTAGTAAGCCATTGACGATTCCCCAAATACTTGCATGCACTAGGTGAAGGAGACTTACTATAATTATCAAGGTAAAATACTATGGAAACTTGAAACTTTTATCAATGTACAATAGACCCATCCTATTATCAATGGATAACAATACCCATCCTAACTTTTAGAGCATCTATATCAATGTATAATGTATCCACCCTAGCTAGATTAGGGGAGGCAAAATTTAGCAATTGCTCAAACACCTTTGTATGAAGAGTACTATTTGTCAAGATGTGGGATCTAGAGCATGGCAAAGGTGAAAATTATGGAGGATGGAAGATAAAGACACAACTCATGTTGACATGACAATGTAGACAACTGTTACACAAGTGAATTAGGTTTCAAGATTGAGACTTGAACTCATAAACACAATCTTGTGTATGGACAACAATGACATAGACACTTGATAGAAAGAGACAAGTGCTATTGCATTATCATCATATGAAAGTGATAGTTCAAGCGCATCATTATATAAAGTTCTTTGGAAGCACTTAACATCCACTGTGCATATGGGATATGTCTCTCTTTCTGGAATGGACTGCATCTTCCTAGCTTAGATGTTCCATACAAAGGGACTAAAGTAGGTGTGATTGCAAATATCTCAACACCCCTCCTCAATCACAACCAAAAGTACAAAGTGTGTAGAGGCTTTAGTGAAAGCAACACCTGCAAAGTGTGGGCACACCATAAACATGGCAAAACACCAGAGGATGTCGTAGAAAAGGCTAAGTGTGGGTGCCACACACATGATGGACATCCAGAGGCTGTAGCAGGGGCCTTATAAAGTGTACAGAGGCTGTAGTACAAGGATAAGTGAGGAGTTTATAAGTTTATGTTTGAGACATTAGGGCTAGGAAATACAAAACTAAAAAAGTCTATCTAAATTGAAAACACACTATGTGGAGACTATGTCTGTGTTGATGTTGAGCTTGAATCTTCTTTGTTCGAGGTCGTCGATCCTTCTTCAATCTTTCTAGGTCCTTCCCCTCCTTGATTTGATGCTGGGACAATAGATCAGAGTGGCAGTGTGTTGCTCCAAGTGGCAGGAGAGAGAAAATGATGAGATTTTTTAGCTTGAGTGAAAATTTGGCTATTGTGGATTTTAGGGTTTCATGACAAGGGCCTAGTTTTTTTGACATTGCAGGAGCTATGGTGGATCATTTTCAAAACTTTTTTAATGAAAGTGTAGCTTATGTGATGCTCTACCAAAGCCCTATCCTCCTCGTCCACATCGCGGCCCGTACTGCGCATGCAGAGAAGACGACCGTGATCAGGTGTAGTTCAGCCGGATTTTCGCAATTTCATCAATGCCGGAGCAGAGGGTGATCAATGTCATGGATGTTGGTGCTAGGATGAAGTGCCTTGATGTAAGAAATGATTCCTTAGAAGGAAGCAAGAGAAGATATGCTTTGTGTTGGGTGATCCAGGGACTCCAATCAAGATATGTCCTACAGGTCACAAATTTAGGCTATGGCAGTGTGACTGACAATTTGAGCAATGCTGAGCTATGGAGTGGCCAATGTCAAGCTCTTAAGTGATAGGAGAAGCCTTGGGATTCAAGGAGCAAATGTCCAGAAGAGAACAGGTTCAGATATGACCTGTGGAGAGAGATCCAAGAGCTTCAAGTTGACAGAGTGCTGCTGGCTATGGCTGCCAAGAAAGGTCAAGTAGAAATGGAGGTGAGAAATGGAACCATGAGCTGGACTTGAGCTGACCTGAGGTTAAGAGGGACTGAGAGAGCAGAGAAGGGATTTATGCCATGCCCGACTGGGCTCTGATACAATGTCAAGATGTGGGATCTAGAGCATGGCTAAGGTAGAAGTTATGGAGGATGGAAGATAAAGACACAACTCATGTTAACATGACAATGTAGACAACTGTTACACAAGTGAATTAGGTTTCAAGATTGAGACTTGAACTCATAAACACAATCTTGTGTATGGAAAACAATGACACCGACACTTGATAGAAAGAGAGAAGTGCTATTGCATTATCATCATATGAAAGTGATAGTTCAAGTACATCATTATATAGAGTTCTTTGGTAGCACTTAACATCCACTGTGCATATGGGATCTGTCTCTCTTCCTAGAAGGGACTGCATATTCCTAGCCTAGTTGTTCCATACAAAGGGACTAAAGTAGGTGTGATTGCAAATATCTCAACACTATTTGGATTCCATTGGATGCATAGACTTGATTGGTTAGTATCTGAGTCTACCTTACAATACAAAATGTCAAGGTTTCAATCCAAACGTATGAGCTTGAAAGACCATATATTCTATGGTCTTCCTTTAAAAAAACCTAACACTCATCCTACAAATGTCACTTCATAGCTGCTCAAGATGAGAGTAACCAATATCACACTTGGTTCATGGAGAGGATGATAGTCTTTTAGTCTTCCATGGCATCAAAGATTAGCACTTTACAACGCATTGTTCTCCTAAAGAAATCTTATTCCAACCTACCACTTAGGCACTCATACTAGATCAAATATAGCCCTAAATAATGAGGTAGAAAGCCACCCAACTAATTGGGTCCACTTGTCCTTAAGATAGGTCATCAACACTATCATCCACCTCCTTTCTACCCATGTATCCTAGCCACATTAATAAATAAATAAAAATAATAATTTTCAAAAAAGTAATTTTAGAAGGACTTGTATAGCTCTTGGATAAATCCTTCATCATGTTCCATCCTAACCTCATTTACAATCAAGCCTTCCAATGCCCATACATTGTTCTCATGAGGGAGTTATTCTCCATCTTAGGATCCACCATGGGGATTATTTGAACTATTGGAGCCTTATTGGTTCCTATGCCACCATAGGAGTAAATCTTTCTTCCAAGGATGACCTCTTTGCTCAAGTGTTGATTAGCACTTTGAGAATAAATGGCTTTTGGTGAGAGAGATCCATTGAGGAACTTAGCGAGGTATGTCAATAAATCCTCCAAGTTTGATCATACTATACAAACTTGAATAGTAACTTTTTCAATCAAGACTAGCTACCATGAATAACCAAGCCATAATACAAAATAGTCATTCCAATGCATTCAATGCACTTCAAGATAATGCATTGCATACGTCCAATCATTGCATATCAATGCATCCACATAAGTACTAGGTGTTATTTAGTTCCGTCAACATTTGTTCTTAGTATGAATTTGATGAATTCTTGGTTTCAACCATAACTTTTCTATGGGATTTTAAATTAATCATTAAGAAACTCCATTATCATCCCTTTTGTTGTGCTTTAAAATGGTGGATTAGGACATCAATTGAAGAATCCTTATTTCTTCCAATGCACTTATATTTTTTAGCTTGGTTTCTTAAATGAGCTTTGGGACCTATAAACTAGAGAACAAATGTTCTCACAAGAACCTATATATGTGGTAGATTTGTCAAGACTTTTTGTAGTTACTATATCCTAAAAGTTTCCTTTGTTAAACTAGTATGATTTATTGAAAAAACTCTTGTTGTCTATACTTTCTATCTTTAAGATAAGGGGGTTCACCCATCAATATGTAAGTGTATCACGTGGGTTCAAAAGAATGAAAATTTTAAATATAATTTTTACATAAAAAGAGTGCCACATAAAGGATTTTTTCAAAAATTGAATAGAAAACGGGTATACAGATAATGAACCCTCAAGTCCTTAAGGCAATGTACCCCCTTCTAAACCCAATTGTTTATCGTAAGGTCCATCTTTTTATTTTAGGTTACTATGAAGTCATTATTATTTCCTCCTATGCAGTTTAGTTAGGGCCTTATTGGTAGTTTGAGGGTTGCCCTATTCTAGAGCTCCCTTATTATTTTCCAACCTTCTCTTTAGATAATCAAGGATCTCATTACCTTACAAACTTGGGCTAACAAAGACCCATTTTTCCGTAAGGTCATAAGTGGGTCACTATTTTAACAATGAATATCTGCTCTAATTCATCATTATTTTCTCCTTTTTGGTTTAATTAGGACCTTATTGGTAGTTTAAGGCCTACCCTATTCTAGAACTCCCTTTTTCTTTTCGACATCTTTTCTTCAAATAATCAAGGATCTCACTGCCTTGGAAACTTGGGTTATTCTTAACTAAGACCCATTTTTCATTAATGTGCTCTTAAATTCCTATCTTATGTGAACCCTTTCAACAACAACAACCTATATCCATAGTAGAATAGGAGACAATACTATCCTAGGCCTCCACCCCATAGCTAGCCTCGCTAGCTCCTATCAAACAAAAATCAGTCACACAAAGAGAGAAAATTAATCCATCAAGCATATCTTGCCCCCCAGCTCCTATAGTCTCTCATCCTTTGAGAGAGACTCCCACCCACTACATAGAGGAGACAACCAAAGAAAAGGAAAATTCAAATCTATACTTACCTATGATGAAGATGGCAACACACTACATAGAGGATCCAACTAAAGAGAAGGATATTCAAATATATATTGACGTATGATGAGGATGGCAACATAGTCCTTATGGACTCTTGACCCATACTAGTCATGGTGCTAGGCAAGGAAGAGAAAGAGCTCCAACCCAATTCAAAGACCCCATTGAATGCTAGAATTATGAACAGCTTGAAGGTGTATCGTCAAGATGTCCATAGAAAACCAAACCCTCCATGGATGGTAAACTCGATCAACAATGCCTTGAATGCAAGATCAGACACATATACCTTGGCTATCTTGAGAGAAAAGCTAGAATAAGTAAGGAAATTGTCCCATCAGTGCCCCTCACACAATTCAAAGTTAGAGATGATCCATGATGAGGACATGATACCGATATATGTGAATGCCATCAAAAGGGCTCAAGAAAAGAAAACCTATATTAGTATCCCAAAACCATCAAGTACTCATGGATCGATTATCAAAAAGAAGAATGAAGAAAAGATAAGAAAGAGAGCAACTAAGAAACTTTTGTTATACAAAGCTAGGTGGTTACTGTCAAATGAATTAAGAAAGTTGCATTGAGCACCGAAAGTGCAATGATTACCACTCAAACCAAGAAGGTTGTGACCTCAAGGGAAAAGGCGTGCCCCAATATTGAGAGGCAATTGGAAATAATAGACAAAGCCAAGAGCTAGGTTCAAGAAACCTAGGAAGCTATTGAGCGTATGAACTCAAATCTAAGAAAAAGTATGCATCACCTCATCCCTAAGTTGAGATTCAATCATAGCCTCTTCACAAACTCAAACAAGTCCAAAAATATTTCTTTTCTAGAATAACCATCACACACTCTCAAAATTCCAATATATTCGAGTGATAAGCAGTAGCATAATGATTTCAAAAATCATTCCATGAAGTGTGTTTCATCACCAACATGTCAAAGTAACTCAATCATCAGCATGGGCTCCATACTTAGACTCTTTAAAATAAAAAACAACAAGGTTTTTTATTAATGCAAAAAGTGTTTTTTTCAAACAAAGATTCACCGATCATAGATGATCTACTGAAACAACATCTCATGGATCCTTTCCCTATGGAAAGTTTCATGTTTATTTCCTCATATATTGGTGGTATGTCATGTATATGACAAATAACATAGCTTGGTAGTTCCTAGCATAACCCCAACATCTAGTTCCAATATTAGGCCTTCTAGGCATTACAGTAACTTTTTTTTGAAGGTATTATTTGCAACACTTGTTGATAGACCTTCAATGTCTTAGGTATAACCTAAATACCAAAAATGAGTAAACGTTTATTAAAAGTAGCAAACAAAAAATATATATATTGACTATCCTTAACCATTCGACCCATCAAATCCTCCATTGCTCATAATGGAGAAGGAAGCTCTAGCCAACAAAGATTTGCATATATCATAACTCAAAGTGAGGTCATAATACATTTGGAGGAATGAATATCATCTCTAGGATCTCAAATATGGCTTCTTAATTGTATGAAAAGTTATCCAATCATAAGGCCAATTGATACATGAAGGGGAAATTTTCTCGAAAGCATGTTGCTTCCTCATCTTCGATTTCGTATGGTCATAGTATATCTACTAGAGTCAATGCAAAGCAATCAATAATAGTTCACTATGGTAGGTATGTTTACTTAATTAATTCATTTTATTGGTCAACTACTTGACCTTCAAACCCTTCAAACTTGGCTCTAATGACTTTGATACCATGTCTGAGGTGCCTCCTCTACCATCAGGCCTAGAGGAGTCCTCTAGTAATCGACCAAAATTCATATCCATATACAATGCTACCCAATATCCTAGTAAAAAATGTTGAGATCAATTGAATATGGGAATCCCAAATCCACTTCATAAGGGAAGTGTGGATGGGGATCATCCCTAACAATAATCTAGTGCACCCACCTAAGAATATCATTTTGTAATCAATCAAAGATGAGAGCATGGTTAATATCACACTTGGTTAAAAAAGAGTGAAAGACGAGAGAGTATAACTTGATCCTCTTATTCATAAACTAAAATTGCAACTTCTGCTTCCTAAAATGGTTTTGAACTCAGTGACTAGTTTTATTGAATTTGGGAAGGTCATGAACTAAATAGCTCTATCTAATGTTGGAAAGTTGTTCAACTTATTGGGTCCACCTAGCCATAGGTGTTCAATTGTCAGGATTGAAGTCTCCTACTTTATTCACTTGGGTTTCCTCTAGTTTTCTACTTAAGCAAACTATTCTACCAGACTATTTTGACATGTAGAAATAGATTATTTTTATTATCCCATTGACAAGGTTTGTTAAACTCAATCTTTAGCATATGACAAACTATTCAAAAACCAATAGTTTATTTCACAATAATAAAATCAAGACCTTCACTCCATAGAGTGGTACAAAAATCATCTCTCCACATAGAAGACATTGTCCAACCTAAGATAGGACCTTTCAATCTTGTAGGATCAGATTGTATGTGATTGTAGCTTAGAGCCCCTTTAAGCTTCCATGAATCTCCAAAGTTGTCCTACATTACAAGGGTACTTATCACTTAGCCCTTTGTCCTCTCAAGCACTGGAGTGATCAAAAAAGTAAAAAAACACCTACCTCCCTCAAGAGCATAGGGTTCCCAACTACAGGTGAGTTTCCCAACATTCTATAAAATGCTAAGGAACGTCGGGCTGGAGATCCCAATATTCTAAACCACCAGAATCATCAATCCATCTAGCTATTACAAGCATAGAATCATAACATAATGTATTCTCAAGACTTCTCAAAAACAAAAGCATCCATAACCATTAAACATTGTGTTTAGAGCATTTTTAAGATATGTGATGTATAGAAACCATTTTTTTAAATCCCATTGTTGTGCAAGCTGTGAATGAGAATAACCCTAAACACTTTGGCAATCACTAATCTTAAAGCAATCTTGGTAGTATGACAAAATAAATCAATTTTGAAAATTTACCCCCCAAGACTACCACCCAAATAACAAACTATTGCCCTTATAAAACCATTTATGACAACTAGACAAAGGAGGCTATGTCATAGTTATAGAAAGTCAATAGCACAATAGATGTCTTCAGATGTCAAGAGGAAGGTGTGATGAATCTTGCAAGATCCTTGTCACCAGATAGCATTAACAAGATTCCTTAGATATCTAGTAGCAATTGAATGTATCCTTTGTAGATCTCGATACCATGCACTAACAGCAAAGCACCATAATTCACCATCCACGCATCAAGAGCGTCAATACTAACCATGAAGCATAATAACCCACCAATGTCTCAAAGTACTATGGGCATCTTCTCTTCGAACTTGAAGCAAAAGGATAGTATGCATAATGCAATTATCAAGAATCGTTTCTACCAAGGCAATAAACATATCCAAGCATGAAAGGAGAAGAGTAAGAAAGCACTAAATGCCTTCCTTATTCATCAATTGCATAATTTCAATGGCGATGAGCAAAAGGATGAGACATAACAGCATGAGTCCAATGACAAGTTCTAACATTCTCTTTTTGCATTATAGGAAAATCATGAGACAACATGATAATGAAAGCACGGACAAGAGCTTAAAAATCACATCAAACACATGCTCAGTCCTTTTAAACAATGACTGAAGTTCTCTCCTTCAAAAGATGGTGGATAACCACCAAGCTTCCGCGCTTCCATTAACTGCAGTCGAGTCCTCTACTTCCAGCCCGGTGCCACAATGCTGATCATCGCGTCGATAGTCCCCCTCGAGGCTGTTGCAATCGGGAATCCCCTGGCTTTTGACATTAACGACTGCAGTGTCCCTGATCCGTTGATGATGATTACGAACAATCAGTAGCTCTTCCAAAATTATGACCAGCTCCTCGGCAATCCGGCACTCTTTGCAGGCTGATTGGCTGCGCCGCCCTCTAAAGCAGTCGAGAAGAGGAAAGGGCTCCCTCAGCACCATGCATGCGGGACTGCAGCAGCTAATGATCCCGAAGGCCACGCTGCTGGTCGTGGCCCTTACGACGTTGATCGAATAGGCAGCTGCCCCCAGGAATGACACTGCCAGTACAACGTCCGAATATTCAGGTTGCCACACCCAAGAACTGCGCTCCCTCCTTTTGCATTGTGACTTCCTTAATCTTTCTTGCGCCGCTTCAACCCCTCACACAATATGTCCCTGCTTGATCACAACGGCACTCCTTCATCCAGTCCTGTAACCCCAAATGATCAGGAGTTCTCCTCCCTTTCTTCTCCAAGCCATGCATGCTCACAGTTTGTTGGCTATCCATGCTTTCTTCCATGTAGCTTGATTTTTGATTTTTTGCTCTAGTTTGTTGGCCTTCCCACATAAATGCAATCCTTTTGTCCTTTCTCCTCCATCAATCTTGCATACAGGCATGCAGTCAGTCCTTTTGTCCTTTCTCCTCCATCAATCTTGCTTTAGGCTTACCCCTTTAGAAGCTACTTTCCCATCCACTTAACTTTCCCTCTTCTTACTACTCTTTACCCTTGGTTACATTAGTAGATCTTCTCTCTTCTCTTTAAGCCTATAGCCTTTAACTCCTTAACCTTTGATATTGCTGCCCCTTTGTATTATTTCGTGCAAGGTTGCATCCTATTGAGTATAGTGTGACAATATACTATGAGATATAGTTCCAAGCACAATAAGAGATTCTACTCACTCCATCAATGGAGGCTAATATATATGTGAGATAGTATGCTTTGTCGTCGTGTTTACATGGGTACCTAAATAAGAGAAGCTAAATAGAGTTATTGGCATACCTATATGCAATATTATGGACTCATTCAAGGGAATTTTTTCACTTATTTAGAGTGGGGGAAGCTTGCCTAAAAATGCCTTAATACCGTGATCTTTCTATAAACACAAATAAGAGATTCTAATATGTTTCTCTGTTTGCTATGTGTATTTTTAAGTAATTTACAGCCATCTCCAATTTTAAGACGCATAAGACTAGTGCTATGCTATTTTCCTACCATCCCAAGGTTATTCTTTCAATTCTTGTGAAATTCACATAGATGACTACAAAACTAATTAAGAAAATCATAAAATCTAAGAAAATTTCCAGGTATTCAAAAATATCCTTGAATTATTACACCCAACCTAATCATTATCATTCGACTATCCATCGGTATTGCAAGGTATGACCACAACCTCAAGTTAGCATGCAATTATTGTGTCATCAAGTTGTGTGGGTTTCAAGGCTTCTTCAACGCTGCACTTCAGCCTCAAGTTGAACCTTAACTTCAACAATCCCTTATTACTAATGGGAGTATATAGCCTCTCTATGATATTTTAGGACTATACAAATAGTCTTTCGGATATTGTCTTTATGAGTGCACACAAATGAACCTTAAAATCCAAGTTTGCTATTACCTAGGGGTAGAGCAAGGCTACAAAAGGATCCAAAAATTTGGCTTGACTTGACCTTGTTTGGATCCACTGGATTTCAAATCTTGATACACAGAAATTAGGACTTATAATAAGTGAATCTGGGTGTAGGATAGTATAAACAAAATTTAAATAATGTAAAGTTTGATGTTTGCAAGCATGAGAAAAAAGGAAATCAACATGAGGGCACCATATTCTTACAATGCTTGGGAGATTACGCTCAGCATAGTGAACGATCTTTCAAATAATCACTAGATCTAGAATTCTCACATTCATAAGGTTAGGGTGCTCCAACGGATCACCACGATCCAAAGGAAAAAGAATCCATGGTTTTTGGCCTAAAGGAGAAGTTTATATAGAAGAGAGAAGAGGAGGAGCCCTACATGCTTTTAGCTTTCCCCTTGTTTTATTTGGAATTTCTTGTTTTCAAGGGTTTTAGTCCAATGTGCCTTCCTAAAAGTATACCCCTTCTTTTGACTTCTTCTTTTTTTGCCTTCTCTATTTTTTTGAAAAATAAAACTTGAATTTCCATTTACCCTCTGAAAATTATTTTCCTCGTCTCTCTTATGTTTTATTCCCAAAGCACTTTTACTAACTTGTTTTGAGGAATGCACATTATTTTATATAAGTGAAATGTATACAAACATTGTTTATTATAGCGTACTTAGTAATGGAGGCATTACACTACAAGAGATCAAAGGGATTAAGAGTGTGTGAAATAATATGCATACAACTATTTAGGTCTAGCACAATCATAATAGGAAGCTACAATGAGCAACAATTAAACAACATGGTTCAAATGACTTGAGATCTAATTCTGAAATGACTTCACAAAGGTGAAATGAGTGGCAAGAAAAAAAATTGAATGCTCTTGTCTTTATTTTCCCTTCACGATGGCTGTGGGAGGACTTTCCTTTGTTACAAAATTCTCCCATAGAATTGTGATGATAGAGAGCCTACAAAAGAACACAACATTGGACCTAAAAGTCTTCAACCATTTTCCCACCAATGATTATAGTCCATGTTGCATTTTGGACTAGAATACGTTGAAGCATGTTCCATTAGTGTGGTGACCTGCTAGCACAAAGTATCATCGCTAAAAGGGGGACCATCACTTTTTCATCCCCCTAATTACCCTAGATCCCCTCACACCTTATCTACCTAAAGCACCTCAATGCTTACTCACCATTGTTGAAAACCAGAGTTGCAACATTGGAATGTGTGCACAAGAGGGAGAAGAGAGCTCAAAGTACAAGAATGAAATCTTGCTTACTAAGTTGCTTAGAGTACAACTTGGATATACTCTCTCTCACTTGATAGTGACCCATAGGCTGTTTATATAGCCTTTTCCAAGCTAGGATTAGGGTTTCCCCTGCCCCTAGGGCTATTCACACTCATCTGCCCTTATACTCCCTTGCTTATAGTGGGTTCCTATGCCTGCCTTCTAACACCCCCCCCTCAATGCCAGGGTGGCATTGGATTACAAAGCATGTAAGAGGTTCCCCCCCTTCTTGGGATGCCTTTATAAATCAGGCTTACAAGGTTGTTTTAGGTAGATGATTTAAATAGTCAAAACAGTATATCTTCAGATGGATTGGAGGCATAGTTGGCCACCAATTCTTTGGGTATATTAGGAGTGTTGGGGCATTTACTAGTGATATGCCATGTCTTCTTGCACTTGTTACATTTCATCTTCTCGGGATACTTCTTCCAGCAGTTGTTTACAAGATGTCCTTTTTTCTTACAAAAAGAACATCTAGTGAGAACTGTATGAACCAATACTTGATCACGGGAATTTGAAGTTGCCTGACTATTGTTGCTTTCTTTGTGGTTCCTCTTTTCTTCATTCAAATAGAATTGAATGGTACTTGCCAAAGTAGGATCTGGAATGTTGGTGAGAGTGGTTACAAGAGTAGGAAACACCTGTTTTACAGCTTTTTGGAGAATAGCAATAGCATCTTCTTCATGTATTGGAGCTTGTACAGAGGCAAGCTGTGCCATAAGTCCCTTCATATGAGAGATGAATTTTCCCAAATCTTCTCCTGAACGATATTCCAAGCTAAAGAATTAAATTTTAAGGAAGATTTTAGTATTTTTGCCAATGGCTCCATAGAGCTTTTCAAGCTCATCCCATTTTTCTTTAGCAGTGTTTAGTTGATCAACATGATGAATCAAGGATTCATCTAAGTGTAACATTATGATTGCTTGAGCACAATGGTCATCCTCTATATCAACCAGATTTGCAAAGTTTACAGCTCTACTGCCTTGAATGAGACGCCAATACACTCTCTCCATCATTTTGTATTTTATAAGTACCTGCCATGGGTGGAAATCTTTGCCATCAAACTTTCGAATTTGAGGACAGACATCAGCATATGTTGTGGTCATTGGGAAGGTCTTACCACTTGTTAGGACAAGGACAGTGTCTAGTCCCTTACAAACTTTCCACTGAATGCAGAAGCAAATCAGAAAATTTGAAATTAAAGTTGCAATGAAGAGAAAGGCTGAAAATCATATAAATGTAATATTTCAAAGTATGACTGTGGTGGTCCTTTCTTATGTGCAAACTTCTTCCGAGGTTTAATAGTATTTTTAGGTTTTAATGAAGTAAACCTAGACTAGACTTCAGGCTCCTCCTTGTGGTATGGCTTAGTGGATGAAGCTTGTGTTGGAAAAGGTTGGTCTATGATCCCAATGCTTGTTGCTGATGATTCCGAGGAGAGTACAATGACACTCATGCTTTTGATTTCATTGACCAATGTACTTGAAACAAAGTCACTCACGGTATGTAATACACGTCTAGTGTATGATGGTCTATGTGTTAATTGTACACATAACCTTACAACAATATAAGAAGAGAAATAAAAAACTCACTAGATTTTAGTGGATGCCCAGCAAGCAAATGATTAGCTGATTCATGATTAGTGTTTAGAAAACACTATTGTCCTTAGTGAAGTGCTTGAATGGAACCCAGTTGGAAGTCGGCTTCCCAATGCTTAGTGATGTCCATTGAGCATGCCCAAGAGCTTTAGAATCTAGAATAGGCTTCAGAGACTCTGCTTCAGTGATTAGAATCGCTGTTAATGAAGCTCAGAGTGAAAATTTGACAAAATGTCAAGCTTGGAGCTTGTTGGCTATGGCTGCCACAAAATACACAGTTAGGGTTTGGCAGAGATCTCTCTCTGTGAGAGGAATTTCTAGAAGCCCTCTTGTGGGAGGATGGCCCACTAGGGGGGCTATAGAATCCCTATGGTGGTGGCTGAGATTGTGCCACGTGTTGCCCACTCCATTCCTGAAGACGCCACACTATCAAAAACTGCACTATTTCTGGGATTTTGGCTATGTTGCCCACGCCATCGACTAATCCCGAGGTTTATCATGCCAGGCTGATTCGTCCTGGGATAGGCAAGAAGTCCCTAGAAGAAATCAGAGGGAGATATGGCATCCTTTGTCCTCCCCAAGTCCTCCAATGGAGGTAGGTTGCAGGCAACTATGGAGGAAAGAAGGATAAGATGTAGGAGGTAGAGGCTCATGTGCACTTAGTGATAGCTGAGGCTGAAGGAAGCTTAGGAGATCAGAGATGGCTCTGATACCATGTTGAAAACCAGAGTTGTAGCATTGGAATGTGTGCACAAGAGGGAGAAGAGAGCTCAAAGTACAAGAATGAAATCTTGCTTACTAAGTTGCTTAGAGTACAACTTGGGTACACTCTCTCTCACTTGATAGTGACCCATAGGCTATTTATATAGCCTTTGCCAAGCTAGGGTTAGGGTTTACCCTACCCCTAGGGCTATTCACACTCATCTGTCCTTATACTCCCTTGCTTATAGTGGGTTCCTATGCCTGCCTTCTAACAACCATGGTTGTTTTGGGCAAATTCTACAATTTGTGCAAATCATGTTACTACATGACAACACGAAAGCCCATCAAGCACTTATTATGATTTTGGAAGTGCATGAGATTTGCATACATATTGACATAAATTGCTTGCTACATGAGAGCTCTCTCCAAGTAGCTCTTTGTTTAGCATATTGGCACCCTAGAGCCTTTTTGCAAGTCATTTTTCTTGGTACAAGTGCCACTCAATGCTCATGAGTGCCTATTGTAAACTTCAAGATTCAATGGATTTCCTTTTTAATTCCTATGGAGAGCATCATAACACAGATATATAAAAGATTACTTTTTGGATTTCTTGCACTAGATGTCCTTATAAACCAATATCACATTTTCTTACAATGAATGTCCTTACCAGAAGTATCAAATGTATGTTTTAAAGGAAGTTTTTTTAATAAAACCAAGGATATAACCAATTCAAAACTACTATTGGTCCCTAAAGGACTCCTTGCTAACCTAAATGCATAAAGTTTGATATGTTTTAAGGTAAAAATTGTGTGATACAAGCAAGAACTATAGCCTAAAAAGCTTCTTTGAAGAGCTTTGAGATAGACTTTATTTCACTTGCCCTTCCATGGTTACAAAGAATCTGATAGCTCATGGATGCAATTCACATAAATATCAACAAGGTGGTCATATCATTCATAAGGCCTACTAACTAACCTAGATGAAGAGACTAAAATATATATCTTGAGTACCCATATATAAATTTATCTTGTGAGAACCTAATTGACCTCATCTATCTGGTTAAGTATGCTTGATGTGTGTACTATCTGTCAAGATTGTGGGAGAGAAGGAAGGAGTCTCGCTTGAAGCTTTCTTGCTTGCACAATGGGGGAAGACACACAAGGGTGGAGGCTGAAAACTGTTTTCCTCTTCTTAGTTGTGTAAGCCAAAAGAACTCAAGTACAAAGAAATAGAAGAACCCTCTATATGGGTCTCAAACCAAACTCAACTAACTAAGGTGGCATACTAACTGAGCCACGAACTAGAGTAGATAAGGATAGCTATCATGTAGCTATTATTCATGGGCGGTGTACCAACCGCGTCTGCAACTGACAAGTCGGTGACATAAATACACAACGGTCACCCTGGCGTATCACGAGTGGAGCTCGATATCTCAACACTCCCCCTCGAGCTCAATCCCAATTCCTGCACACCAAGCAGGTCTCTGAACTTGCGCAGCTTCTCTGCGCCCAATGCCTTCGTGAATATGTCAGCTACCTGATCCTCTGTGCTGACATAAACTAGATCAATAAGACCTAGTAAAACCCTCTCTCGCACATAGTGATAATGCACCTCAATGTGCTTTGTTCTAGCATGATAGACTGGGTTATTTGCCAAGTGTATACTACTCATGTTGTCACAATAAATGACAACTGGCCCATCTGTAGACTGATGCATATCATAAAGTAGCTTATGCAACCAAGCTACCTCACATGCAGCCATTGCTGCACCCCTGTACTCAGCCTCTGTGCTCGACAAGGCAACTGTAGGCTGTTTCTTGCTGCTCCAAGTGACTGCAGCACTCCCAAAAGAGAACACATATCCACTGGTAGATCGTCTATCAAAAATACTACCAGCCCAATCAGCATCAGTGTATCCATGTAGCTGTATCTGAATCCCAGTCTCATAAAATAGTCCATACTGCAATGTGGACTTCACATACCTGAGTATGCGTCTAGCTGCATCCAAATGTGGTTTCCTTGGAGCCTGCATAAACTGACTTACCAATCCAACAGCATAGCTCAAATCTGGCCTGGTAATAGTCATATAAATCAAACTTCCTACTATGCGTCTGTACATAGTAGGGTCTTCTAGAAGCTCACCTGTATCTGTGCTCAGCTTCACATTCTGCTCCAAAGGAACTGAAATAGGCTTACAACCTGTCATCCCATATTTGGACAGCATGTCCAATCCATACTGCCTCTGCAAGAGCTGTATCCCACTTGGTGATCTAATCACCTCAATGCCCAAGAAATATCGCAGCTCTCCCAAATCCTTCATCTCAAACTTCTGCTTCAATAGCATTTTCACATGAAGGATATCTTCATCACTGTCACCTGTCATAATCAAATCATCAACATAAATGACAAGTAGCATAATACCTTTCTCTGTTTTTCTCACATAAAGTGAGAAATCTGCCTTGGAAATCTGAAAGCCAATAGTGACAAGATACTGTCCTATCTTGTCAGACCATGCTCTAGGTGCTTGCTTCAAGCCATACAAGGCTTTCTTCAACCTGCAAACAAACTCAGGATGAACAGCATGCACATAACCTGGTGGCTGCTCCATATAGACCTCTTCTTGCAAATCACCATGCAAGAAAGCATTCTTTACATCCATCTGATGTAAAGACCATCCCTTTGATGCAGCCATAGCAATGACTGCTCTTACGGTTGCCATCCTTGCAACCGGACTGAATGTTTCTTCATAGTCAATACCATATGTTTGTGCATACCCCTTGACTACTAATCTTGCCTTGTATCTCTTCACAGAACCATCTGCATTGTGCTTCACCTTATAAACCCACTTACAGCCAATTGCATTTTTACCTTTAGGCAAAGGTACCAATTCCCATGTAGCATTTGCTTCCAAGGCATCCATTTCTTCATCCATGGCTTTCTCCCATTTTTCTTTTCCCATGGCTTCCTCAAAAGAAGTGGGTTCTGGTTCCTGTATCACTTTAACCATATATGCATAGTGAATGGCTGTAAATCCATCATATTTCAGCCTATCCACAGGATACCTAGCTCTCGTAGACCTGCGCAAAGTAGGTTCACTTCCAGGTGCTCTCAAAACATCCCTGGTCTTCCTTACTCCAGGTGTAACAATAGAAGGAATACCCAACTCATCATCAATGCTCTGTTCTGAGCCACTGGATTCACCATCCACATAAGAGTGACCTGCATTCACATCAAACATGGGCTGATCAACCTTCTCTTTTCCTTTTCGTGATACCTGCATACCACTATCTGTATTGCTTTGAGAAGATTCTCCTGATCTCAATCTGCCTGTCCATGGCGAAGAATGTGAACCACTGCTAGAGGATGCTCCAGGTCCACTAATATTTTGTGACTGCTGCTGTGAATTTTGTGCAGCATTATCATTTTGTGCATCTACATCATCAATCACATTTACTGGTTTATACCAGCTACTCATCTCATCAAAAACAACATCTCTGCTCACTGTAAACTTACGAGTAGAAGGGTTATAGCATCTATACCCTTTTTGCTGCAGAGAGTAACCAATAAAGATGCACTTCTCAGCTTTTGGATCCAACTTGGATCTCAACTCATCTGGCACATGTACATAGGCAATGCAACCAAAAATTTTCAAATGAGAAATATCTGGTTTCCTACCAGTATACCTCTCCTCTGGAGTCATTCCATGTACTGCTGCAGTGGGAGTCCTGTTCATTATGTAGACTGCTGTAGCAACTGCTTCAGCCCAATAAAAATCTGGCAAGTCTTTTTCATTGAGCATGGCACGAGATACCTCTCCAATATGCCTGTTTTTTCTTTCTGCAATTCCATTTTGTTGTGGGGTATGACTGCATGAATATTGCTGCTTTATGCCATGCTCCTGCAGGAACCTTGCAAACTCATTTGAGAGGTACTCTCCCCCTCCATCTGACCTTAGGCATTTTATCTGCAAGCCTGTTTCTTTTTCAACCATAGCTTTAAGAGTTTTGAAATGCCCAAAAACTTCACTTTTCTTTTTCATAAAATACACCCAAACTTTTCTGCTATAGTCATCAATAAAACTGACAAAATAATGACAGCCTCCAAGAGATGCAGCTTTAGTTGTCCACACATCAGAGTGGATTAATTCTAATGGCTTCTTACTCTCTTGAACATGTCTAGGAAATGGTTTCCTTGCCTGTTTTCCAAACTGACAGGTTTCACATACCTTATGCATTTCTGCAACCTTGAATTTTGGCAATCCTGCAACAATATTTTGGGCCTGCATTGATTTAAGTCGTTGTACATTAACATAACCAATGCGTTTATGCCAGATATCAATATCTGCAACTACACCGGTCCCATGTGCAAACATTGCTGCACTCAATTCAGACATGTCTGCATCCAATGTAAACATTCTGCCCTTCTTCTTTCCTTTTGCTATCAAGCGACCTTTATTTTTCATATCCTCAACAAAGCATCCATGAGGATTAAATCTGACCTGCAAGCCCTGTTCAACCATTTGACCAACAGAAACCAGATTCTTGGTGATATTCGGGACATGAAATACATCGGACAGGTATTTCTTTTTCCCATCCTGCATAGACAGGGTAATTTTTCCAATCTGCACAATAGGATGTGCAGTATCATCACCAGTCTCCACAAATCCTGGTTTTTCTATTTTCCTTGCATCCTCCATCCATTCTGCATGACCTGTCATGTGGTTTGATGCACCTGAGTCAACATACCATACATCATTGCTTTCTTCTGCACTTGTCACAGAATTGTTCATGTGCTACACCATAAACAGATGCTCATTTCTGTCATCACCCTGTCTACTAGAGGATGCATAATTTCCTTGTTGCAGTTTTCCATTCATGATGTCATTCTGCTTTTTATAGCAGTCTTTAGCCATATGACCCATTTTACCACAATAGTAGCATTCAACATTACTGTTTGCATTTTGGCCTCTTTGCCATCCACCACAACCTCTTTGGCTCCCCCTGCCTCTAGAGTTACCACGTCCTCCTCCATAGGACTGATTTTCTTGAGTTTGCTGCATATTCTGATTTCTACCACGGCCTCCAAATCGGCCTCCTCTACCTCTGCCTCTACCTCTTCTAACATTTGAGTAGAAGACAGCTTCTTTTGAAGTTCCTTCTGAAGAAGATGCACCACCATTTCTTTGCTCCTCAGAAATTAGAAGAGCAATCAGCTCCTCAAAATCAGGAAATCTTTCACGAACTGAAATGGATGTCCGAAACTGTGCATAATCCTTTCCTAGACCATTCAAGGTCACGGAAACTAAATCATCATCTTCCACTGGCGACCCAATGGAAGCAAGTGCATCTGCAATCTTCTTCACCTTCATGTGGTAGTCGTTGATGCTCATACTTTCTCTTTGCACATTATGCAACTCTTGCTTGAGCTGCATTTTCCTGGCTTGCGTATTTGTGCTATACATTTTTGACAAAGTATCACATGCTTCCTTTGGCGTACTTGCATCCTGAATATGCACAATCATAGAGTCTGAAATACTGATAGACAGCCAATACATAACTTTCCTGGCTCTCTCATGCCATGCTTTAAATGCCTGCATTTGCTGTTGATTGGGAGCATCAGGAAGAACTGGTTCTTCTTCATTTCCTGCAACAAATTCCCAATATCCTTTTCCCATAAGGAAATTCGTCATTCTAAACTTCCATGCTTGGAAGTTGTTCTTGTCAAGCTTTTCAGTGACAATCTGTGAAAGAGAATCAGATGCCATTACAGAAGACTGCAAAAAATTCTGTCACTGCAAAAACCACAGCTTCACCCTCACAAGGGAAAATCTGCAAAACTGGCGAAAGTGGTATTTGACCACACAGTCACTTCCTAGTGACGATTTTGCATCAATAGGCAACAGGGATGATTCTGTAACTCCCAATGTCTCTGCGCACAAGCATAGAATGCAATTTTTACAGTAACTATTCACCGACCTGTAGAACAGTGGCTGCACAGCATAAAACTGGGCCTTTTCCTGAGTGCGTGCAGAAAACTTCCGCCTCCAAAACAGGCCCCGAAATGGCCTCAAATCAAAAAAACAAGGTCGCCAAGGGCTAAAGCCCTGTCCCGCAGCATATACTGCCCTCTTGCTTCACCGCGAAGGGCGTCTCAACCTGAGACAATGCACTCCTGCACTTTCCGGCTGTGCTACCTACAGAGATCTGCTCCCAAAACAGAAAATGAAAGCAACACTGCTCCTCTTACCAGAACACCGCGAGCTTGGCTTGCTTTCTTGAGCTCCTTACCACGAACAAGGCTCTGATACCATGTCAAGATTGTGGGAGAGAAGGAAGGAGTCTCGCTTGAAGCTTTCTTGCTTGCACAATGGGGGAAGACACACAAGGGTGGAGGCTGAAAACTGTTTTCCTCTTCTTAGTTGTGTAAGCCAAAAGAACTCAAGTACAAAGAAATAGAAGAACCCTCTATATGGGTCTCAAACCAAACTCAACTAACTAAGGTGGCATACTAACTGAGCCACGAACTAGAGTAGATAAGGATAGCTATCATGTAGCTATTATTCATGGGCGGTGTACCAACCGCGTCTGCAACTGACAAGTCGGTGACATAAATACACAACGGTCACCCTGGCGTATCACGAGTGGAGCTCGATATCTCAACACTATCATCTAATATATATCAAGAATTTTACCACCACCAATTAGAAAATATATGTGGTGCATGAGTTAGAAACTAGGTGGGGGCCCTTGTACCTCTCCTTCCTAGTGGGAGGTCACCCATTCTAGTATTGTTCACACCAATGCAACTTAACTGGAGGTTTTCCATAATTGGATTAGCCATCTAGATGCAGCATCACATTGTGTGGAATAGGCCCTATTGATGTGTACCATTGATGCTAGTGCATTGGTATATCATATGCCCATGATTTGAGGTGGCTTTGAGCTTGATTTGAGGATTGATATAGTAAGTTTTGACAATGAATTTATTGTTGACCATGCCTATTTGGTCAATATATACTCTACCTATTAGTCACGCGTGCTTCCCGAGTGACTCATATGACTACACGGATGTGTACGGAGGTTGCAACAACATGTCTTGTATTTCTCCGAAATGCATTTTGAGCTTCAATCAAGCTCATGGCATGCTTTGTAACAGTCATTATGCCTATGGTCTATGCTTGACCCTTCGATACATGCTTTAATGCATATGTCAAAAATGCATGCTCCTTAGATTTTTTGTGTTTGATTGCCACTTGGAGCTTTAGTTGGGCTTTCATTTGCATACTTTGGAGCTCTTGGATGCTTATTTGGGTTGTCAAATATTTGACATTGATTGTTACATGATGTACTGGATGCTATAGGTGATGCTTGACCGATCCCTTGATTTGGACGCTCCATTGATATACAAACTTGGTTACATGATGTCTTATGTATTCACATGCTATCCTTGATCTTGGTTTCTCAATTCATTGATCTTTTGCCAAAGGGAGCTTCATGCTATCTCTGGATATTGCAGAACTTGTGGGCTATGTAGTTGAGCTTCTTGAGTATATGAGAGTGGGATCTCTTACATGTCTATGCTCTTGATAGATATTTGTCTGCATTGGATGCTTTTGGGCTGATTTGATCCATCTTCTCTTTGAGCATACAATGACCTTTGTCAGGTCCTTTCAATTAGGCATACACCTAGCTTGGCTTACTCTCTAAGTTCTTTATGCCAGGGCTTATATCCTCCTACTAACATCGATTGCTCTGACACATTTAGGTGTTCGGCTCATGGTTCTTGGCTACTACAGTGTTTGTTACATGCCTACTTCATGCAGGATCTGATCTAGCAATCATATTTGACTTTGGATCATTGTTAGCTCATTGTTTGCTCTCTTTTTCTCACTACTATGATTTAATGCAACAAGTTATTTTATGTGGACTGATGTATTTACTAAGTTTAATCATGTCATTTTGATATACTTTTTGCACTATTTGATGGATAGCTAGTTATTTTATCAGTTTCTCTTATTTTTAGCTTATTTTGGTAGTGATTTTGGCATGTTTATTACTAATTACAGTAGGCTGTTTTCTACATAGTCTACCTCTATTTGACTCATTATGGCTAGTCATCTCAAATATATGACTTTGTTTAATATTTCCAAGTTGGATGGTACTAAATATGGCTACTAGAAGTTTCAAATATGGCAGGTTTTGGTGCAAAAATTGTATATTAAGCCACTAAGAAACAAACTTGGTATTAAACATAAGAACATGGATGATGATGACTGGGTTGATTTAGATGCACTATGCAAGTGCACTATCATTTTATCACTCTCTGAAGAGATCCATAGTAATGTTGTCGAAGATGAAGATCAAAGTGCATGGAATCCATGGAAAAATATTCACAAACTTTATGCAAAGTAGAGCCCTCATTCACAAATGTATTGGCTTAAACAGTTAATGGATCTCCACAGCATGAAGGAGGGGACCCCATTGTCTGCTCACTTTAGCTAGTTTTATTCTATCATGAAGAATCTGCTTCAATAGGGTATTGAGTTTCAGGATAATGTTCATCCTTTGTTTCTGCTTGGCACTTTACCTGAGTCTTGGGATATATTTCACACTACAATCTATACCAACAAACTAAATGGGCTGATATTGAAATATGTAGAGAGAGCTCTTTCGACTGAAGAAATTAATAGGAAAAACAATGATGCTTCCCACAGTTCACATGCTTTATCCATTAGAGGTGGCAGAACTGGCAAGAAAGATAATGACCATCATGGGAAGGACTCTTAGAAGTCCTGGTCTAAGTCACGTGGACACAACAAGTCCTGTGGACATAGGTCTGATCTTACATGCCATTATTGTGGGAAAGCAGGACATGTACAGCTATAGTGCCATAAGAAGATGCACGATAACGAGCACAAACCAAAGGGGAAAGAAAAAGTGTAGGAGAAATCCAATGATTGCAGCATTATACCTGCAAAGTTCAACATAAAGATTGAGGAGATAAATGTCATGCAGCCTCTTGAGGAGTCCGATGGTGACTACATCTTAGCAACCTCTTCATGTGATGCCTCTCAGTTGACCGAGGCTCAATCTATGCATGCACATTGTTGGCTCTTGGATTTGGGTGAGTCTTTTCATGTGGCCCCCTACCATGAGAGTGCTTTCATACCTATTGCAGTGTATCTAGTATCATGCACTTAAGTGAGGATCAATCTCTTGCTATTGTTGGCATTACTGATGTCACTCTACAATTTCCCTCTAGTAGCACTTTTGTTTTGCATAATGTAAGTCATGTACCCACCCTAACTAAAATCCTTATGTCTATTGGGTAGCTTGATTATGCAAGTTATCATATATGCTTTGGTGATTCTGCATGGAAGTTAACTCGTGGTAGGCTTGTTCTTACAAGAGGTGCCAAGTCTGGTAGCCTCTACCCCTTGGTTGTATCTGGTACAGTTGACCATGTTTTGTCAATGGGTTCTATCCCACATGTATCTCTCTGGCATGCTCATCTTGGGCATATGTCACTTAAGGGAATGAAAATGCCTAGTACTTTGCAATATCTTCCACCTTTTGACTACTTGTATTTTGAGTCATGTGATCATTGTTTATATGGCAAGCAGACTAGAAATTCACATAAACAGTCTAGTATTCCACGCATGGGTGAGCCTTTGGCTCTTGTGCATTTAGATGTATGTGGATCCATGCCGTGTCAATCATTAGGAGGTGTGAAGTTCTTTGTCACATTTATTAATGATTATTCATGTAAGGTTTGGGCTGATCCCATAAAGCAAAAATCTAATGTCTTGGCAGTCTTTTAGTGTTGGCTTGCCGCTAGTAGAGAACTAGTCTCGGCATAGGCTGAAATACTTGAGGACTAATAACAAGGTGAGTATGGCTCACGTGCCTTTGAGAACTTTTGTGATGAAGATGAGTATTAAGTGTCAGATGACCACCCCTTACACTCCTCCCCAAAATAGTATGGCTGGGCATATGAATAAGACTATCTAGGAGAGGGTCCGCAATATGCTTAGCCAAGTAGGCTTACCACAACATTTTTGGGCTAAGGTAGTCTCTACTCTATGCATCTCATTAACAAGTCACCTTGCAGTGGTATTGACTTCCTGATTGTAGAGGGAGGTATGGACAGGGGATCCTAAAAGTGTGCAATGCATTCTCCTTGGCTATGGAGATGTAGGTGAGATGGGATATCGTCTTTGGGATGCATAGGCACAAAAAGTGTTCCACAGCCCATGATGTTGTGTTCCATGAGGACAAAATGCATATGCAGCCTGAGAAAGTTGTTGAGATATGCAAGGTTATCTTTCAGGAGGAGCCCCCTACTCTCGCACAACCACCTAGATAGCTTATACCAACACAACCGACGATCAGATGACAATCACTCCTAGGAGAGGGCTATGCAATCTAAGATTGACTCATTGCATAAGAATCAGACATGGCATTTGGTTTCCTTAACTAGTGGCAAGAGGGCTTTGCGTTGCAAGTGGGTGTACAAGTTGAAAAGTATCCTTTGACACCCCAAGATGGCATACAAGGCCAGATTGGTAGCAAAATTTTCTAAGCAACAGCATGATGTTGACTTTGATGAGGTCTTCACTGCATTTGTGAGGTCATTGAGGACAGGTCTGTTGATCTTGTCAAGATCTCGACTGACCAAAATCCTGAAAATTTGATCACAAAGAGCCTCTCTACAGAGCGATTTACCTTCCTTAGGAGGTTGATGGGTGTTGGATGAGATGACATCTTTCCTCATCCTGTTGTATCTATTTATATGTTGTACTATCTTTTCTTTTTTCTTTTCACTCCTCACTAAGGTAGATTCGCTTTTAAATGGGAGGTTGTTGGGGGTAAATCCGCCTCTTCCTATTTGCCCATGTATTACTACACTGATAGTACCCGCGCTTGCACACTACAAATGGCGAGCGCCCATCGTAGTCACTTCATTCTTTATTCTTTCAGTGACATTTGAATAAAAGGAAGGTCGGCCACACATTGTGACTGTTGGAGCTCCCACATGGTGTGCGTCTCTTTCTCTTGCTCTTGCTCCTTTCACCATAGCTCTTGCTCCCACTCATGAATCCACGTCAAGGCTCACCTCCCTTCAAAAACTTCCTCCATTTGGCGTAGGATTCAAATCTAGTCTCAATACATCGTTGTTGTACCAATAGTAAGCTAGTTTTCTCTAGCAAGTGTGGATTGTATTTCCAATAGCATATAATAATAGATCAATTTTTTTAATGTTATATGGGTCATTATAAAATAAGGATATAGACATACACTTTTTACACTCTTATTAAGTGAAAACACATAAGTCAAATTGTGTTCTCTCATTTAGTTATTCATGTATATTTTATCAATAGATTTCACATAACTTATACACAATGATAAATTAATTCTAATATTTTTTTGCAATATCCAATTTCATAATATCAAAGCTTCAAATACAAATTTATATGCTTAAATGTACTACAAATTGTATGTTGGAGAGACAACATGACATTGAATTTATCAACATTAAGCTATTTTGTCAAAAAATTTGCAAGCCAACATATATAGATGCAATCCATTTCACAAGATTTTAAAGTCTGAATCTTACAACCAGTTAAAGGATAAGTATCCATAGAAAATGGATACTATACAACACATTATACGATTCTCTCTTTAAAAACTTAGATTGATCATTTATTTAACTATATTTATTTTATAATACTATGAATATACACAAAATTTTCATTGAAACTAAAGATACTATGTCTAAATCATTAAATTTATGGGTATTATTTTTTGAGTCACTTTATGTTCTAGAACAAGAATATATACCACATTCACTATCACATTACTAGTCCTTTTTCAAAAAGCTCTCATAGAATTTTCACGCCCCTTAACCCTACATATGTTTAGACAATAGCATATTGAGAATGCAAGATTATGTCCACAATCTTTGCTTTTCCTAGAGATAATTTAAATGAAAATTGTGAGTATTACTTATATAAGGTTCTACAATCTGACTCACAATAGTATGACATTTTGCTTGCATATCTAAGTCAATGGATTATCAAAAATTGATCTAGATTAGGGACTATTCCTCTTTGCCAAGGTTATGAAATCACAATTTTATTTAAGATGTAACCCACTTTGTAATCATGAATTGCTAAAGATATACCATAAATATCAATCGCATGGTAAATTCCATCCTTAATACTTCTTCCACCACCAATCTATTGATAGAAAAATGCCCATGGAAATATGATGACATAACCAACATATATATTTATAGCATAGGATTATTCAAATAGGTGTTTGAATGCCATCTATGCATTACAATTGTATGTTGTTTGCTTCAAAGGTCTACTCTTTGGGATAACTTGCACCCTTTGTACCTTATAGCCTTATGACAAATTTTATGGCATTTCTAGTCTAAAACTTGAGAGCATGTATGTATAGGTATCATATGTATACCTATCTCTAAAAGCAAAGGCATCCTTAAGATAAAGCACTAGGAAGCCTCATATGTTGGCTATAATATTGTGAGATGTCTTATTTGCTGAAAAAGTTTATACCTAGATTGGAGACCATAATAAATGTCATCATTATTCCATTTGGCCATCAAATAATAAAGAGAGCATGTACACCTCATTGGATAGCATGTGAATAATTAATGGCAAGTGTTGTATATCCCTTCATGAAGGTAAAGCTTCATTAAGTATGTTCTACTTGGAAAGGATATGAGAATACATGAATATTTATTTAAAAAACATGCATGTAGCTTGTATCTACGTTCATGGAAAATATTTTTCCCATCAAATGGAAAAAGAAAGAGGTTTAAATGTGGCTAGTTTTTGGGGGGTTAATAGCCATTTTATAACTAAAATGTCCAAAAAATACCCAATTTTCATTTAAATTTTGATATTCATGTAATTTTTTGAAACTCCGCATGGGAAATTTTCAATAAAGGGCAATTTCATATGAAGGCTAAATTGGATATGTGTGTGGATATGTTATGGAAAGATATGGATAATAAATGTCTTTGTAAATGTGACCATGGGTTTATAAAAGTCAAAGTGATAGAAAGATATGTGTCAAATGGACAAGGCAAAGGCATAAAAACCACAAGGACAACATGAGATATTGAACCTTATCAATGTTTGTATTGAAGCTTACATTGTCGTATTTGGTGCCTATCTAATACCCTTCTAGTTTGGAAGCATTTGACAATCCTTTTTCAAAACATAAATATAGTATGCATGTGCATGCAACTTAACATTGTCTGATTTGGAAGAGTGGGTACACTTGAAATGATTGAAACGATATAATGATGAGGGGATGATAATTACACTCGATGTGGTTGTGGTGGCTCAATTCATCCTAGCCCTTTACAAACATTGCAAGATAGCATCTAGATATGTGGTTGAGGGAGGAGTTGTCATAACTTGGATCTTTGTAGAAGTAGCATCTACATATGTGGTCAAAGGATGAAGTTTTACAGCTTAAGAGGTTAGAGCTTTTCACAGGAGTTATTTTTGTTTATTCATATGACAATGTGTTAATCATATAAGGGACCCTTGTTTTACAAAGTGGAAAAAGATGTCCTTGCGCATGAACATTGCATTCTTGATTAGTCTCAAAACCAGTCAACTCAAAAAGACATGTTCCTATCAAGTATCATTATAAAGGCTTGGATTTCTTTGTTGTTTGCAATCATCACTCCTATTTCAAAAAATTTAATGTATTGTCAATAAGGAAAAGAATGCAATTTTCATTGAGCAAGTTATTAGATTATGTTTTAACACAACAAACTGATCATACAATGCCATTATAATCACCAAGAAATGCCTTACAATTGAGATAGTTCTAAGAAGGTTTTATGTGTACTTGTCACTTTGTTTAGCTTCAAGAAAGCTAATGGTGAACTAAAGTGATTGTAAAGTGGATATTTAGTTGGCTAAATAAAAGTGCAATACTATCAGCTAGCTAACCATAACTAGGACCAGACCTTAATACCTTTAAGCATGATATTAGGCACTAACAAGGTATATAAAATGGAAAATAGTCCACAACAAAAAACACATTACTTCAAGCTATAGGATTGTAAAAGTGAAACCATTAACCTTTTATTGCACTTGGTTTTAAACATATGATGCTAGGGAACTCAAGCAAGTGCTGGGTGTGCACCTTGTATAGGCTAACACCATATTAGGAAATTTGGGATTTCACATACACTTTGGGAACCCCCAATACCTTTATTATTTGACCACATGATCAAATCTTGTTTTCTTACTTAAAGGTGAAGTCTATCCTAAATGCTATTTAGGCTACCTTCCTAAATCCCACTTTCAAATATGGATCAAGATTTAGCCACGTGGTCAAATATTTATCACTTATTTGAATTTGGGACTTGGAAATTTTCTAATTTCTCTAATATGGTGATGGCTAGAGATTCATAATTTTTGGAATATTCTTGAGAATTGAAATTCTGCTAACATTGAAATCCAATACACATTTTTGGATTATGCAAGGAGATACACATGGTGCTCTGTGTGTGTGTGTGTGTGTGTGTGTGTGTGTGGGGGGGGGGGGGGGGGGGGGAGGCAAACATGAGGTTTTCTTGCCTAGAAGCAAAGCTCATCTCTTATCTTTGCCTAGAGGGAAAGCTAAAAGATGCTTTGGAAGAGAGCAACAAGGGCAATGGGGCATGCATATCTCATCTATTATTATCATGGTATTAAAAATGTGTATATGATTAATGATAGTCATGGGTTTATCTAATGGTTTGATGCACTCATGACTATTTTGTGAAAATCCAATGTTGTATAATGGTCACATGAGGCAAAGTGTAACTTATCTTGCAATTAGGTGCAAAAATTTATGGTATTTGCACAAGCATGAGATTAGGCATTTGAAATCTATGTCATGATGGGGAGCATCTTGGATATGAAGAAGTATGTCATGATGGGGAGCATCATAAATGAGGAGGACCATGTAACCTATGAAGAAAAGGGAATTCATGTGACAAGATATTTCTACATGGAAGTAAAATGTGTCGCTTCTAAAATTTAGATTAGAACAAACTTTTGTAGAAACAACAATTTTGTAGAACAATTTAAATGGATTTCTTGCAAAGGAAAACAACAAATTGATACACGTGGGATTTTTCCTTATGCCATGAAAAGGCTCGTTCATGAATGTACAAGGTCTACATCTTGGGCCAAATGCCATTTTTAAGGGTGAGTGTGTAAGGGGAGATTCGGAGCAAAACTAAGCACCATTCTTGAAATTTTTTATTGGTTCCCTACTACAATGTCACTACTACAATGTCATCAATCATATGGGTGGATCTAACCCCAATCTTCATAACAATTTCACTATCCATTTTTTGCTTTGTAATCACTCTAAATCTATTGCATTTAGGACAACTTATATGGCTACATCCATGACATTTATGTTCCAACACCATTATTGATGGTTGCAAGTGAAAGAAATAGCAATAACTTTACATGTGCACATGTCAAAAAATTTGTTGTGGACGAAATGTCATTTTTCCTTGTGATTTATGCAATACAAAAATTTCTTGTGCCTTGCCTAGCACATCTCTTTAAAAAAATTGTCATACTTGTTAGCATGCATGAAGCATCAAGAGAGGTAGTGCTCAAATGTGTAACTCAAATGATGATCTAGGGCTCAATATCAAACATAGTATTTTTCAAACACTTTCTTTGTAAAAATATGTAACTTGATTATACAAACGCCTTAAGGACACAATAGCTTCTACTAAAATATTTTCTTGCAATTGAGATGGTATGTTTTGGGGCTTTCAAATGTGTGAACTTTTTCCATAACATCTATCTCAAAGGTTCATTAGGATGTGGACCTCAAGAAATAGATTTGCAATCCATAAAACTTTGCTTTTTCAAGAGGAGAATAATGTCTACAACATTAAAAGCACAATTTAAATTGGTATTAATACTACACATGTTGATGAAATTGAACCATGAACTAGTTGCCAAAATGCACAAATCAACATTGGACACAAAATATAGAGAAACAAATGCAAAGAAAGTAAAACTTCAATCAAGTACAATCCCCCCCCCCCCCCCCCCCAAAACCCCCACAATGCATTGAGAGGGCTCTTCTGAATGCATGTAGTTATTGATTTCATTGATCTTGTGCCCAAGAATAGGATATCACATCCATACTTTTTGTTCCTTTCATAAATGGCTCATCTTTTTCTAATATCTAAATTGTATCTAAAATTTTTAAAAAATATATTTGGGTCTTATATAAATCTACGAAACCTTAGGACCACAATATAGAAGCATACAAGATATAAAATGTCTTGTGAACTAAGTGCATAAATACTACATTTTACATGCCAAAAATATTATTTACTTCATCTTACACTCCCTTGGTAATATAAAAATCATAATTTCCTCCAACTCTCCAATCTAATACTCTATCTATCAAAAATACAAAATACATTAATTCCCTTATTATCCACATAACGCAATGCGACCAATGTTATGTGTTCACATGTGTAACAAGTATGACCCTACTACAAATGAGAAAAACTAAAAATACACGTTAAAAATAGTATAATAAAATCACCTATTTAAATCAAGTACATCAATAATCATAAAATTTTCCAAGGGTAGAAAAGTAATTATTTTCAACTAACAACTAGTAAACAGCACAAGTGATCAACCACATACTAATGTTGTCTCATGTGATAAATTTGTACTAAGTCAACCAAGAAGTAACCAAAAGATGAATCCCAATAAATAAATTCAAATGAAAATAAATTTTGTGTTTTGCCTCATGCAACAAACTAGCTTATTCAAATTTGTGTTTGATATAGAATTTAATGTGCTTGTGATTGGTATATAGATATTAAATGATCATAAGTTGGAGAAAGGGTCATTTTCTAAATCCACTGGAATTCCCAAATAAAGTGATTTGTATATTTAACCAAGTACTGACGATATTCATGATCAATACAGATAGTGGATTTATAATGATCAATAATGATTTTAGGAATTAAGACCTTTCTATCCTCCTCAAGCAATGGAGGATCATCAACCACTAGAGCAATAAGAATATTGTCTTTAAAGGGCTTTAATAGGCTCATATGAAAGGAACTACTTGTTTGCCAATGGCACAAAATATCTAACAAAAAGAATTATCATTAATCTTATGAAAAATTCTAAAGGATCCATAATATATTGGGGCTAGTTCTCGATGTCATTCAATGGACTTTAATTTTTGTTTCTCGATTTGAGGCCAAACTAAATAATTTTCCTTAAATAAGATAGATTTTCTCTTTTTCTTTTCTTGAGCAATATACCTTAATTAAGATTTTCCATTCTTTTCAATGAGTTCATGTAAAAAATTTCAAGTGATCATTCATTAAAGAATCAGTTACCTAAGTTCTTGGAAATAGCAATCCAAAAATGATTACAAAAAAAGCCATATCATGCAAAAAGTATAACCTTGGGAGAATAGTGATTATAAATAGCTTACACTACAAGGATATTCACGAATAGTGGTGGGCAGTTCCGATACAAATTAGTGGTGTCACTATTTGTGTCGCTATAAATAGAGATGGTACTTAGACAAAAAAAAAGAGTCGAAACCCGAGCGCAGAATTTTGCTGCAAAGCGCAAAAGAGAGAGTGAAATAGATCGTGTGTTTAGGAGAGAAAGAGAGAAAGAGAGAAAGAGAACTTCTCGCCAGCGCCGCCGTTCATGAAGAAGAGGAGAAAGTGCAAGAAGGGCAAAGAGGAGCCTCCATCGCAAAGAGGAGCTGTCGTCGTGAAGAGGAGACGAAGATCCCATCCTTGGGCCTTTGCAGTGAGTGCATTGCTCAGGCTCTTGGTTTGTTTTTGTTCTTTCTCCTTTTCTTTTGTTAGTTATTGTTGAGAATGAGGTGCATTGAGGAAGAAAGAGAGGAAATGAGAGAGAGAGAGAGAGAGAGAGAGCGAGAGAGCGAGAGAGGGAATAAACATTAAACATAATAAAGAAAGAGAGAAATAGAGAGAGAGGGAGGGAGAGAGGAGAATGAATGAGACAACACGAGGGGGTAGAGAAAAATGAAGAGAGGGTTTGTTCTTGTTCTTTAATTTTTCTTGTTCTTTAATTTCTTCTTTTTTTGTTTGTTTTTTTTTTAACAATGATGTGCATTGAGGGAGAAAGACAGGAAATGAGAGAGGGATAAGAAGAAAGAACGAGAGTGAGAGGGAATAAACATGAAACATAATAAAGAGAGAGAGAGAGAGAGAGAGAGAGAGAGAGAGAGAGAGAGAGAGGGGGGGAGAGAGAGGAGAGAGGAGAATGAATGAGAAAACACGAGGGGGTAGAGAAAAACAAAGAGAGGGTTTGTTCTTGTTCTTTAATTTCTTATTTTCTTGTTTGTTTTCTTTTACAATGATGTACATTGAGGGAGAACGAGAGAAAATGAGATAAGAAATGGGAGAGGGTAGAGAATGTGGTGCATTGAGGGAGAACGATAGGAAACGAGAGAGAGAGAAGAAGAAAGGAAAAGGAAGAGAGAGAGAGAGAGAGAGAGAGAGAGAGAGAGAGAGAGAGAGAGAGATAGGAAATAAGAGAGGGAGAAGAAGAAAGGAAGAGGAAGAGAGAAATGGCCATCACGTCTGTTGTACTCTCATGTTTTGAAACTGTTGAGCAATATATGAAAGGTGGGATGGTGGATGTAGTAGTAGTAGTAGTAGTAGTAGTAGTAGTAGTAGTAGTAGTAGTAGTAGTAGTAGTAGTAGTAGTAGTAGTAGTAGTAGTAGTAGTAGTAGTAGTAGTAGTAGTAGTAGTAGTAGTAGTAGTAGTAGTAGTAGTAGTAGTAGTAGTAGTAGTAGTAGTAGTAGTAGTAGTAGTAGTAGTAGTAGTAGTAGTAGTAGTAGTAGTAGTAGTAGTAGTAGTAGTAGTAGTAGTAGTAGTAGTAGTAGTAGTAGTAGTAGTGAGAGAGAGAGAGAGAGAGAGAGAAAGAGAGAGAGGTTTTGTTAAAGGTGCACCTTGGGTGTGTTCGACGCTTCGGAAAGGCACGGAAGGCCTATGTAAGCAGGCTCGGTAAAGCAAAAGAGAGATTGAACTTGGAGGTGAATGGATAGTTTTCTTGACATGCTTTGTGCTACCTCCTCCTAAACTCTGCATATCAAGTCACAAACAAAGAGAAAAAGGTGGTGAGGTTCGTGCATTACCATGGGATAGACGTAGGGTAGCTAGTCCCTTGTCCCCATGCATAGCATATTAGACTTTACATACTATAGGCCCGCTGCCTATAAGGGGGTGGAGAGAAACAAAGAGAGGGGCAACAAAGAGAGAGAGAGAGAGAGAGAGAGAGAGAGAGAGAGAGAGAGAGAGAGAGAGAGAGAGAGAGAGAGAATAAAAGAGGGAGAATAAGGAAGAAAGAGGAATAGAGAATGAGAAAGAGAGAATAAACATGAAAGATAAAGAAAACATGAAAGAGAAAGGAGAGAGAACATAAAACAAAGAGTGCAAAGAAATGTGCAAAGAAAGGGGAAGAAAACCAATACTTTAGTTTATGTTAATTTTGTTGAGTTAAAAGAGAAGAAATCCCTTCTCAAACAATTTAAGAAAGAAAAAGAGAATGAGAACAAAACCAAATTGTTTGTCGATACGTAGACCAAATGGACAATGATGAAGGTCGTGATGTTCAAGATCGTGAGCATATCTTAATCAGTGTACCTTGTGCCCTTGCTCTCAATGCAATCTAGCAATTAGACAAAAACGTCGATTGTCTATAGAACATGTATGACACTTCAATGAGTTTCAATCAAAGATCATTGATCAGGCAATCTCGGACTTTGAGCAAATGGTAAGAAAAGTGTATATCAATCATGCATTGTATTCGCAAACTAATTAAATATCATATAAAAAAACATTGGATGTAGCCATAAAATTTATTACAGGGAGATGACATCTCATCCGAAGGAGAAGTACACCTACTGCGGCTAGTTAGAAGAGTTCATGGGCATTCGATGGATAGAGTGCTTGATCCAATCCATCACTTGAAAGGCACTACCCAGTCTATACCATCAATACCAAAGGAGACAGGCAGTCTTTCAGAATTTCCTACAATCTTGGAGCCTGAGATGGAGGCAACGATCGATGCATTGATGCCCGTGGATGCCGAGACATAATGCTTTAGAAAATGGATTATAAACCGTGGAGACATATGTTAGGTTTATACTACAAATGGATTATAAGTGGCCTACGTATTTTGCTATTTGGAGCGTAGTCATTGTTCATAATGCTTCTTCATTTATGGCAATTTGTATTACCAATCACGATTGGGGGATGCCTCACTCCAGAAATACGCAAGTCAATTTATAGGTTGTCAAATTTAGTGCAATGGATCTCACAGAAGGAGATCAAGACATCCTCTATTGAATCTGCAAAGCAAGGAGCAATGGAGACGGTTTGTCTCCTTGTGAGAAGTACTTACCCACTAGCATGCTCACAATACAAACCCACCTCCTAGTGCATCTTGTAGATGAAGTGGAGATTGCGGGACCTGTCCATATGTGATGGATGTTCTTCTTGGAGTGCTTCATGAAAGCCTTGAAAGGCTTTGTGTGACAATGAGATCGGCCAGAAGGTAGCATGGCTAAAGGTTGGTTGGTATCCGAGGCGTTAATGCATATCTCACAATGGCTACCAAAAGTGGATTCAAACAAAAGTACGCTATAGTCATCGCTGAAGGATGATGATAGACTAATCGGAGATGTGGTGGTTGGAAATGGGGTAAGAAAAAGGATGGATGCTTCAGTGGAGTAAAAAGTGAATCATTTTTTTACGTTGCACCGTGCCTCCATGGAGACGTGGCTCACTAGGTACGAGCAAGTCAGGAAAGATTAGGAAGAAGTGCGATCTGAATTTCGACGTAGTACGCTGTCAAAGGGGTTTTTGTCAAAAGGTCGTATCCACTAGGGATCAGAGGTAAAAGGAAGTAGAGATAGAAGATGGAAGAGAAGATAAAGAATACACAAGAGGTAAACACGATAATGACAAAGCACAATGAATCAAATCAATATGTATTGATAGAACCTGAAATTCTTTGTTTGGCACTACTCAGAAGCACTCTCCAGGCATTAGATCTCTTGGAGCTTCTTTGTAAAACAAAAATGTGGGAATCAAAAAATAATAGCTCCTTCTCTGTTGCTCGGAACCCAAATCTGATGGCTCTGTTGGCTCCAAAAGAGAGGTAAAACGGCATAACACTTGCTCACGGATCTCCTAGATCACTCGTTCTTCCTCTTCCAGTTCAAACTGCAGTTTTCATCCTATCAACAGCGATCGCGATGTGCACGATTTTGTCAATCTGTCTTTTTTATGAAAAATCTCATAACTGGCTAAAAAAACAATTTGTTTTTTGCATGCCATCCTAATCTAAAATCTTTTTTGTTTTTTTTTTATTTTTTATAATAAATAATATCAAAAATACACTAAATTTATCCAAAAATCTAGTATTTTGGGATAATCCATGCAACTCACACTAGTACTAATGACTTAGATCACATTGACTCTCTTTATCAATAAGAAAGTCGAATGATGATGCATTCTATGCTTTTTCACACTGTATCCGCATAGCATCATGGCAACGCACCATCGATCGATTTGATATCCCAATGGCATGGAGGAGATACTGCGGTTTAAGTCTATGCGATGATTGCATGGAGCTTTGATCGCAGCCTCTCACAAAGGGGTAAAGGTCTCTACTGAGGAGTGGGAATTCTTGAGGGGATGTAGTCCAAAGGTGACCACATGTTTTATAAGCTGTCGTATCTAGATTTTATATGTGACAACTAATTAACCATTTCAATGTACAGTACAAAACATACAGTGCGGCGTGGTCGCACAGATGACATTTCCACGTCGAGCGTATCGACAAAATGCGCTCCATCATGGCAAAGTTCAAGCAAGAGAGCCAACAGTGAGCCATGAATCGAAACACTGTTATAGAAGAGATGGAGTATTATGGGGACTTGCAAAGTATTATCATGGTGGATTACCATAGCTTCTCCATGATCCTATTTGATGTACAGTGGTTCAAAGTGGTACTGGAAGGAGACATGGCAACTATTCAACGAGGTCCATCTGGATTTCTCGAAATAGATTCTGAAAAAAGGTGGACAGATTTGCACGACATGTTTGTATTGCCGGCCCATTGCGAACAGGTGCATGAACTCATGTTTTTTAAATTTTATTACAACATGGTATATGTCACAAATGTTAAATCTCTCTTGTATGTGATTTTGAATAAGTAATTTTCTATCCAAACCCCTGACAACCTCAATGATGGTACGTTGTACCTTTAGCTCCCTGAAGTGCGAGAGTATATGATGAAAGCAATTTTCCCAGCGTAGATGAGGATAGTATGTAGTTAGAGGGGTCAATATTGCAAGATGTGGAGGCCGCCCAAAGCTTTGGAGCATGTAGTGGAGGCAGAATCGGGTAACAATGATGGAAAGACAAGAGGCCAAGAATTCTTTGAGAACGAGGTGGACTCATCCTTTTGTGGTGACCTTTCTATCAACCTTTTAGTGTATGTGGAGTTGTGTCAGAAGATTGACATGGGACCATAGGCTATGTTATACTTGGAGTATCCACCTACTCAATTCCTTGATGAATCGCTTATAAGGGTACTCTAGAATATGTATTTTAAGTAACATCTTTCTTTTTAGAGTTATGTTATCATGCTTTTCTTGAATCTTTATATTCATTATGCTAACATCAATTTTTGTCTATGCAGGTGACCTTTGTGGATTTTTGGACAACACGATGAGTCGAGGGATGAGCAACCAAGAGCTACAGGAGATCTTCACATATATGTCTCCAGATCAGATGGCTCAATTCAAAGATATGGTGGGTTGTCTCGAACACCATCAAGCCATTTCGTTGGACCTACTTCAACATGCTCTGATGCTCTGATTTCCAGTAGACAAGGTCCACGCTCCAGACTTGGGCTAGCGGATGGAGAGAGTGGTTCTGGGGGATGTTGATGTGGAGATGTGGATGTAGTGAGCCCACAGTCAGAGATACAAGTGATATTCCTCACTCTCATGCAAGTTCAAGAGAGAGTGGCTCATGTGGTTGTTGTGGAGGTACCGATGCAGTGTCTCCATCTCTTCGTTCTATTGGAGTTGCATCACCTATGGGATTTGTCACACCTATGGGGGACGTCTACTCCAATCACTCCAACTTTTGCTTAGCCATCTGCAGGTGGCACCCCTATGGGTCCTACTCTGAGAGATACCACCCCTATGGGTACACTAGATGTATAGGGGTCTCTTGGATATGCCCAAGATCACGGTCTCGCAGGTGGGAGAGGACACATCTTAGACATACCCCAAAGAGGTATGGATACCTTGTAGATGTAGAACATGAGCTGTCATCATGAATGATGAGGGGAGGAGGATGATGGCTCATATGAGAGAGTTGTGCCAACAAGTTTTTTGGCACAACATCTTGGATCTCATGCTATTTTGGCTATGCAAGTCCCCTATCATTTTGTCGTTGTTTAAGAAATTATGCTTTAATGTCATCAAGACTGAGGGTGGTGCAAATAGTTATGGGAGAAGATATGCGATCTTTATGATAAGCAAAATTGTATTTCACAATTATACTAGCTCAAAAAGCTTGTGGACCTTTGTACAAAAGAAAGTACATCTATGTCTACTCACTTGAATGAGTTTTACTCTATTTGCAACCAACTTAATTCACAAAAGATCATCTTTGATAATAACATAAAGTCTATGTTTTTGCTTATCACACTTCTAGAATCTTGGGATACATTTTGCATGGCTGTTAGCACTAGTGCTCATGAGAATGGTTTTTGATGCTCAAATGTAGAGGGAGCTTTACTCATTGAGGAAGTGAACATGAAGAATGTTGATGGAGCCTCCACCTCTCATGCTCTTACACATAGAGGCAAGAATGATACTAAAGACAGGTATGATCTCCATGGTAGAGATCCACAATAAAACAAATTTAAGTCTAGATCTCATGGGTAGGATTGTAGTAAATCATGTAGTCCTAAGCCTTCTCTTACTCATCATTATTGTGGGCAATAGGGATATATATGGCCATAGTGCCATAAGATGCGCCAAGATAAGCATGAAAAAGGCAAAGGAAAAGTGCAAGATAATGCTAAGACATATGAGTATTAGCATATTACTACATCCACAATTTAAATTGAGGATCTTAATGTATTAGAGTACAATTCAAATGATTATATTGAAAGGTGGAGCAAGAGTGGAAGCACAATTAGAAGCAAGAAAGAAGCAATACCTATGGAGGTTCAAGCAAGTGATAGCAAGACGGTATGTGGAAACTCCAACAATCACAATGTGTAACTTGCCTTCCCTTATTGTATTGTCATATAAAGAATAAAGAATAAAGTGATAGTGATGGGTGACCACCACTTGTAGTGTACATGTGAATGGGTAGTAAGCATAAGTAAATGTAGGTAGCTGAGCACATGCAAGCTTTAACATGAAAGACTCTATTACATGCCAACTAAATGGTGTGTATAGAGTCCAAATGTAACGTGGGCGTCGCAGTTACACCAAGGTCGACAATCAAACAGCCTAACAATAGGGCCTCCTTGCAAGCCTCAATGGGTACAATATGCCCAGCCTCGATAACAAACAAGCCCATGCATTTTTGTACCCTAGATACAGAGAAATAGCACCTCAAAAAAGGTGAAGACATAGCTAAAGGTGGACTTCCTACTATCAGCATGTCTTGCATAGTCAGTTTTCTATGTAGACCACAACTCTAGTATCCTGGCCACCACAACAAATGCACATATCTACAATATCCTTAAGGTATCTCATGATACTCTTCATAGCGTCCCAATGTCATCTACCAAGTGTCACATAATGAGCCACAACTCATGTTACAAATGATATGTCAAGTCCAATGCTGCCTAGCATAGCATAATACAAGTTGCCCATCACAAATGCATAAAAGACCTTGGCCACCTGAACCTTCTCATCATCTGATTAGGGACAAACTTCCTAACTAACATTCACGTGAGAAGGTAATGGGCAGTCAAGAGGCCTACCACCTCGAATGTAGAACCACTCAAGGACTTTATGAATGTACTTTTTCTATCGCGTGTAGAGGAGTCCTTTATAAATGATTATGCATAATGTGCATGCTAAGTATGTGAGAGGCATATCCCATGTCATTCATCCCAAAGCTCTTCTTGAGCTGATGAGAGCTAGATTTTAGGACCCGATTTGGACCCGTTCTTGGAGCGCTGGAGCCCGTTTTGAAGCCGAAAAATGCCCGAGAGGCGTTAAAAAACCAAATTTCATGAAAAATCAAACAGTGGTGGATGATTGAGCTGGAGTTTTCCTAGATACTTTTCGATGATAGGAATCCAATACAAGTCTCGATTTGTCAAATCGGGAGGTCATTTGACCCCCCCCCCAATTTAATCCCTACAAGGATCACTGTTATAAAGCAACTATCGGATCACGAAGCTGTAATGTGTGTGGGAGAGTCTAAGTTGATGGAGTTTGACGCCACGAATCCACTTATTTAGTCAGATTGCAAATAGGAGTTCGTTTGGGCCTTCAAAATCGAAAAATCCATTTGTCGGGGGGAGTGTGAACAAGAAAGGCTGAACCGGTTATTTTAGGTCTTTAAACCTTAATGAAGGATTAAAAGGGGGAAAAAACTCATGAAACTATCAAGACAGAAGGGGGTGCATTTCTTCATGATGCCCCGATGATTGGAGCATCTTCGTTATTGGGCGGGTGAGAGAGATGAAGATGGATTACTGATCCACACAGAGCACTCTCCATTCTGCCTGTAAGCACGCATCATATAATTGAGAAATAACAAACCTAATTTTTTTGGTATTTCTCTCTCCTCCCACTCTCTCCTGCAAGGGATAGTTCTTGCGTGTGAAGGGAGATGAAGCCTGGGTGGTGAATGCTTGTCCGACATGGTATCGGATCACTTCTGAGTCGACTTGGGGCTGGAGATGGATGATTGGAGATGGGCTGAGCATTAATGGTGGACTATTCTGTTGTCTCGAATCCATTTTTAGAAACCCGCAACCATAAAAAACCGGTAATTCTATCTTATAAAGGAAAAAGTATTTCTTTTTTAGATTTGGTTGTTTAAATTATGTTCACATTTGATGAAAATTGGTAGGAATGTTGTTTGCTATATTTTTTATGATTCTATGTCAAAAAAATCAAAATACATAATGCCATAATGCTGAAAATAATTTTCTAAAACCCGAAAACCACATTTTACAAAGGAAAAATGGGATTTTGCATGTTTCGAGTGGGAAAAAATGTGCACATGGACTGGAAATTTGTTTGAGCCTTGCTTGCATCATGTTTGAGGGTTGCACATGGGGAAATGTAGAACCCATAATAATTTATGGTCATAACTAATTACTTAAAACCCGAAGAACACGCATTTTACAAAGAAAATGGGTTTTTTTGTCATTTTGGATTAGATAAAAATGATGCATGAGGGATAAAATGTGAAAAATGAGTAATTCTCAGTTGTCATAATCAAGAAAACTAGAAAAACCAGTGAATGATCTATTTTCTTGATAAATAAATAAGAAAAAATAGCAAAAAATGGAAAATTTTAAGGTTTTTGGGATACAAAAATGTGAAAAAATATGGATAATGTGCGTGCATGTTTGGCAAGGTTGAGGCTTGAGGTATAGCCCTAGATCATCCTTGTTTATATTTGTTAGTGTGCTTTTATTGCTTTATACATTGAAAATGATAAAAATTAAAACCCTACAACTATGCAATGATGCAACACATAAGCAGTAGGGGGAAAAAAGGGTTGTGGAAGTGTTTAAGTACAGAAAATGAAGTAAAGTATAAGCTTTTGGTTATACACATCATATAGGATGATCTTTTGTTTAAGTTTTAAGAGGCTAGTAGGACGAGGTAACTCGGTGCTAGTCTCTAGCAACGCAGCAACAACGAATAGATTGAAAATCATTGAAGGGCTAATTTTTGCACTCCACTTTGCTGATTTGTTTTAAAATAAAATGTTTGTGCACAATAAGCATCCACTTTTTCATTTTGCATGCCACATGGTATAATCTCCTAGATGCATAGCACATGTATGCCGAACATTGAAGACCAACGCTGAGAGTGTGAGGAAGTCCTTTACTGTAGGCTAGACAAGCAGTTCCTTGGGATAAGTTCAATGAGGAAACATCAACTCCTCAATCATTTGATAAATCAAAGAGTGGAGTTTGTATGTTTGATTTTTTTATGTTGAGGCTACGTATCAAGGGGCCAATCCCCGAGATGTAGAAGAGCTGCAGTGAGACCATGGTGTTTTAGCCGAGAGGTTGCCTCTTGTGTATGTGATACGAGGTATTATACATGTGTATTATACATGTATGTTATGGGATCTCCCTCTGAGGAGAAGGGAAGGTAAACATTGGACTGTGTCCTATTACAAACACAAAATCAATATTCAAGTTTAGTGTAGTGTAAGCCTTAGACGCTCCTGGTCGTGAGGCCATGCAGGGTCTTGGGGATAAAAAGATTCCACTCCCCTAGCAAGTCCCATTAAGGCTTGCAATAGTTCCACGAGAGGTAGTTGCAATGGCGGCACTAATACGACCATCGGGCCTGTGAGTATGGATAAGCATGCTATGAGTAGTCCTATTTGTGCTATAGTAAGGCTCTTGAGAAGCCTTTTCAATTTATGGATGAATCATGCTTTCGAGTAGATGTTATTTCTTTTAGTAAAAGCATGGTTCCTATGGCTAAGCAGTTGCAGACTGGACAAAGGAAAGGAAAGACATCTCATATGAAGAAGATGTACCATGCCCAAGGTCCACCTATGCTGAATAAAAGCCCTAAGGATGTGAGGTCATTTGTATCAAGAATCGCATGGTGGAGGGACTTGCTTGAGCTGTTGCGCCAAACACACACTATACATAAGAGGAGGCTCACTCAAGAACACAAGAAGAGAGATGGAGGCCAAAACATTTTCTTGCTGATTTTTTCTTCTTCTTCCACACACTATACAATGTACACAAAGTATATATAAGATACAGCATAAAGGAAAGCGGCCTACCAAGTCAAATAATGCATAACAGACTACACTAATTGACTAGCGTTATATATTTGCTAGCAATAGGTAGGTGTAACAAACTAAATATAATATATGATAAGTCAGTGGCCATGTGAGTATCATAATGACCACCAACATGCTAAGTGTAGATGTGCGGACCCATCTAGCCAGGCAGTCCATCATCACTGTCTACACATGTTGAGCTGGCCATCTCAACACTCCCCCTCAAGCTCAACTCTATCTCTGCAACTTCAAGTAAGCTTCGAAACTTTTGAAGCTCCTCTGCACCCAATGCCTTTGTGAAAATGTCAGCTATCTGATCCTGTGTGCTGACATATACCAAGTCAATCTCTCCTGCAAATACCTTCTCTATCACAAAGTGGTAGTGCACCTCAATGTGTTTTGTCCTAGTATGGAACATTCCATTCCTAGCTAACTGTATGCTGCTCATGTTGTCACAATGAATGACAACTAGACCATCTTCCTGCACATCCAAATCACCTAATAACTTTTGCAGCCATACCACCTCACATGCTATCATAGCAGCACCTCTATACTTAGCCTCTGTACTTGATAAAGCAAGTGTAGGTTGCTTTTTGCTACTCCATGTAACTGCTGCACTACCAAAGGAAAACATGAATCCACTAGTAAATCTTCTGTCTACCAACCCAATCCGCATCTGTGTATCCAAAGACTTGTACATCCTTACCTGCCTCATAACAAAGTCCATAATGTAAAGTGGACTTCACATATCTCAATATATGTCTAATTGCATCCAAATGAGGCTTTCTAGGTATTTTTATAAATTGACCGACAAGGCCAACAACATAGCTCAAGTTTGGCCTTATGATAGTCATGTAAATCAAACTCCCTACCATCCTCCTAAACATAGTAGGGTATTCTATCTCATCCCCAACATTAGCACTCAACTTCACATTTTGCTCCAATGGTACTGAAAGAGGCTTACATGCTGTCATACCATACTTGGATAACATATCCAAGCCATACTGCTTTTGTGATAGCCATATACCATCATCACATCTGATCACCTCAATACCAAGAAAGTATCTCAGCTCACCCAAATTCTTCATCTCAAACTTCTTCTTCAATAAGTTCTTAACTTCAAAAATCCCATTGTCACTGTCACCTGCAATAATCAAGGCATCCACATAGATGACTATGATGACCAAGCCTGCATCTCCCTTTCTCACATAAAGTGAGTGATCAGCATCAGAAATACAAAATCCAATATTGACAAGATACTCTCCAATCTTGTAATACCATGCTCTAGATGCTTGGTTCAGCCCATAGAGTGCCTTCTTTAACCTACACACATATGTGGGATGCTCTAAATCCTCATAACCTATTGGCTGCTCCATATACATTTCTTCTTGCAATTCACCATGCAAAAAGGCATTCTTAGCATCCATTTGCTACAAAATCCAACCTTTGGTTGCTACCAAGGCAATCACACACCTAACAGTTGTTGCCATCCTACCAACTAATCTAAACGTCTCTTCATAATCTATGCCATATGTTTTAGCATAGCCTTTTGCAACCAGCCTAGCCTTATACTTGCTAATATAACTGAACCATCTGCATTATGCTTGACTTTGTAAACCCACTTACAACCAATAGCTTTCTTACCCTTAGGCAAGGATACCAAATCCCAAGTCTTATTGTCTTCTAATGCACCCATCTCCTCATCCATTGCTGCATCCCAATGAGCATGACCAACAGCATCCTCAAAACAAGTGGGCTCAACATCCTCAACTAGTTTCACCATATAAGCATAATGGTGAGCTACATAACCTTCAAAGCCAAATCTTTTAATAGGGTATTTGACCTTGCTAGAATTGTGTACCACTGGATCACTCAATGGAACCTTTACATTACTATGAGCTCTCTGTACACCTCATGTCCTAACTGAGGGAATACCAAGCTCATCATCCAAACTCTATGAACCGCTAGAATCTCCATCAAATCCCAAATGACTAGTAGATGCATTATTACCATCCAGCACTTTCTTCTTTCCTTTGTCTTTGCCTGCAACACTTATAGATACACCTGAAGATGTAGGGCTACTTAGTCTCCCAAACCAAGGGCTCACTATAGGTGTAGTACCAGATGATGTTTCTGGTCCACTAAGACTCCGTAATTCTTGCTTTTCTTTCTGCACATAGCTATCATGATCATTATCATCATCTAATACATCACTAGCAAGTGCATACCAACTATTCATCTCATCAAAAATAACATCCCTGCTCACTCTGAACTCACATGTGGTAGGGTTATAACAATGATACCCTTTCTACTCTAAAGAGTATCCAATAAAAATACATTTTTGAGCCTTTGGATCAAGCTTCTTCCATAGCTCATCTGGCACATGAACATATGCAACACATCCAAATACCCTCAAGTGTCATACGTCAGGCTTCTTGCCAATAAAGCATTCTTTAGGAGTCATCCCATGAACTGTAGCTATGGCACTTCTATTCATAATATAAACAACAATATGGACAACTTCAGACCAAAAATATTTTGTCATATTCTTTTCAGCCATTAATGCCAGTGCAACTTCTGCAATATGCCTACTTTTTCTTTCTGCAACTCCATTTTTCTATGGGATATACCTACAAGTAAATTGGCTTTTTATCCCATGACTCCTCAATAAGCCAGTAAACTCGTTAGAGAGGTACTTCTCCTCTCCATCTGATCTCAAATACTTCACTTTCAAGCTTGTTTTTGTTTCAACAGCTGCCTTGAAAGATTTGAAGTGCTCAAATACATCACTCTTTTCCTTCATGAAATATACCCATTGCTTCCTTGAACAGTCATCAATAAATGTGACAAAGTATTTGCTAGCACCAAGAGATACATTCTGTGTAGGCCCCCAAATATCTATATGCACTATATCAAGTATATTTATTCTCATTTCTCTGTACATGCAAGAAGGGTTGTCTTGCCTGCTTACCAAACTGGCATGCTTCACAAACTTTATGCAATTCTGCAACTCTAAATAAAGGCAACCCTGTAACCAATCCTCTGGACTGCATTAATTTTAGTCTTTGCACATTTGCATGTCCAATACGTTTATGCCATATTTCAATATCTGCAACACTACTCCTTTTCCTTTAGCATACATAGCAGCATCCATGCAAGAATTCCGACATCTAAAGTGAACATGCGGCCAACTCTACTTCCTTTTGCGACCAGCCTGCACTTATCATTAAAGTCTTATACAAAACAACCTTTTGCATTGAATCGAACGTGCAACCCTTGCTCTACCATTTGACTAACAAACACTAGATTTTTTGTGATTGATGGCACATATAATACATCTATTAGACTCTTTGTATGTCCATCATGCAAGGATAAGGGAACCTTTCCAATGTGTGAAATTGGGTGACATGAATCATCACCCGTCTGCACATAACCTGGATCTTGTAAGTCATGCATCTCTCCAAAACATTCAACATGACTAATCATATGATTAGATACACGTGAATTGGCATACCATACATCATCATGTGTCCCCTTTCCTGTAACTGCATTCATCATATGTTGCATAACAAACAAGCGCTCATTTTTGCATTCATTCTGTCGTGAAGATGATGCATAATTTCTTGTTATAATTTACCACATTGAATATCATCCTTATTAGCATAACAATGGGCTACAATATGACCTATCTTGCCACAATAATGGCAAACAATAGCAAAATTTCCAGAACCTCTGTTCTACCATCCACCTCTTCCTCTAGAGCTCCCCCTGCCTCTAAAGTTTCTTCGGCCTCCTGAATTTCTTGTCGAGCTTGTCAATAATGGGATTTCCACTACTCTCTACCATTATCACAAAAAAGGATACAACACAGCAATACACCAAGCAACCTTTTTCACTGATTGCTCAATAATACATGTAGTCTGCAACCTGTTTGTAGATAAACCTTATGTTTGCTTCCTGGTGAACACCTCAAAAATTACAAATTCAAAATCTGTAACCTGTGCACCCACTTTCAATCAATACAGCCGAAATCACATTGTACTGTTGAGAAATAAGCCAAAAGTCTAAGGCATAGTCTAAGCCTTATCATATTGTTGTATGTAAAGTGTCCTTAAGTTTGGGGGCATCTATCTTTTGAGGATACCACTTTAGTGAGTGGACTGTTGTTGGAGATAAGTGTGGGAGAATATTGAAGAAGAAGTGAATGAAGAATGGTTAAGCCTCCATATCCCATGCTATCCACTCTCCATTGCATGTCTTTCTTCCTCTCTTTTCAGTTGGTATCAGAGCACGAGCGCGGGAGCTCAAATTGGAGTGAGGAGCGCATCAAATCGAGGTCTACATCGACTTGGGAGCTAACTATCCACCATTGAAATCAGGTATACTAATCTTGATCTAAGCCACCCAAAGCAGGTATCGGGCTTGAGGAAGCCATTGAGGCTCAGATTTTGAGCTATTGAGTTCGCATCGGATGCATACGAGAAGAGAAAGCATGCTGGAAATCATGTATGACAGCAAGGAATCGGTTTGTTTTTGGTTCAAAATCGAGTCATGGATCGATGCCGAAAGCTTGGGGGCTGCTTGAGCTCAGCCCCAGCTTAAGCACAGGGTCTGCTTGCAAGAAAGAAGCAGGGGGCCTGCTTGCAAGAAACACAGGGCCAGCTTGTTTGAAGTAGAGAGCTTATCTTTAACAGACAAGAAAGAGTGTTGAGTTTGAGAAGATTTGATGGTGCTTAAGGAAGAGCTTTGGGCTCACAAAGTTGATCGTCTACGGCGGGAGTATGCTCTTGAATCATTCGGCGTCATCAAAAACAGGCCGCAGGATGACTGGGAGTGCGCCATTTTCTGAAGGCGGTGACTTGCACACGTGATGGATAATGTTTTTTTTTTTAACCTTATTAGCCTTATTACAAAGGCTTAAGGCCCTCTTAAATTACCCCTGTTCACACTTGTATGCATTGAACTAGATATTTTGGAACCCATGTTCATACTGGAGGAAGATGGAACTAGTTAATTGGTAAACTGGTTCACAGTCAAAGGATTTCACACTACAGAAGAACTTGAACTAGTTGTTTTGGAGCTGAGAAGGGCAGTTTCTATGCAATTTACGGGAGGCCATTTGAAGGCCAATTTTTGCTCAAAAAATTCCAGGAAAAATTCTGTAGCTTCCTCTTGATATGCACTTCTAGCCTGGCATGAAAAATTGCAAAAAATTTGCAGGAAAAATGGTCGATTTTAAGCCCGTGTTTTGATGCATTTTGGGTCATACGGACACCGTTTGAGGTCCGATTTGGATGTTTCTTGTTGGGAACTGAATGTATGACATGTTGGCATCATGGATGGATGTATATAACCATTTTTGGACACATGTATGATAGTCATATTGCTGAATACCATTTCTGGACAGATTGTATTATGGTTTTCTTCTAAATTTGCAGCAGTCATAATGTCCGACACGGCACAAATCACACAGATCGTGGGGGACAAATTGACCAAAGACAACTATAGTGTTTGGTCCTATAGGATGGAGAATTTTTTGATGGATAGAGGTCTATGGGATCTCATAACAGGTGATGATGAATGTCCAGAAGTTCCCGAACATCCAACTGAAGAGCCAAAGAAAGCGTACAAGGATTGGACTGGGAAGAACAGGAAGGTTTTGCATTGGATCTCCATATGTATTTCAGAAACATTGATTCCTCATATCAAAAAGGCAAGTACTTATAAGGAGGCATGGAAAATCATAGAAAAAATGTATGGAACATGTACAGAGGCTCGTAAGATACAACTTAAGCAGAGATTACATGGTGCATGGAGAGGCAATCACAGTATCAGTGACTATGTGGCAGAAATCAAGCAAATTGCAGAAGACCTTGCATCCACTAATGCACATGTTGATGATGATGATTTAGTGTCAGTAACATTAAATGGGCTTGGACCAGCTTTTAAATCTTTGGATACCTCTATTTCTATTAGGGGAGGCTCTATGCCTAACTTTGAGGAGCTTATTGGATTGCTACTTACAGAAGAAATCAAGTTGGGATTGAATGCATCTAGCAGTGGCAAAAATGTAGGTGGAGATAGTGTTTTCTATCACCAGAGAGGTCGTGGCAGCTCATCTAGAGCTAGAGGCTCTTCACCTGGTCGTAGTAATTATGGTTTTGCTCATGGAAGAGGCAACTTTGGTCGTGGTGACTTCATGCATAGAGGCAGGGGGAGATCTTTCCCTAGAGGTAGAGGACGGTCTAGTCCTTCTTCACAGAGAGATGGCACTTGTCATTATTATGGGCATTTTGGTCACTTTGAGAGGGATTGTTATCAAAAATAGAATGCTATGTCTAGGGGTTGTGGAAGGACCCAATATGGCCACTATGCAAGCACTTATGGTGGTACAGGTTATGGACCTAGAGGTGGATCGCCTAGAGGTCATTTATTTGCTATGGAGCATGTGCTTGGGAGCATGACTCATCCTCCTCGTGAGAATGACTGGTTTTTGGATTCAGGAGCTACAAACCACATGGCTCATCATGCTGAGTGGTTTGACAGCAAGGAGCAAGTGCAAAATGATGAATATGTTGCCACTGGTGATGATACTTTATACAAAATTGCTCATATTGGTAGTGTGCCACTTGTTACTAAAGATGGGATTGAGAACAAGCTTGGTGATGTACTTTATGTGCCCACAATAAGTAAGAACCTAGCATCGGTTGGTCAAATGACAGATCAAGGATTGTAGGTGAGATTCAATAAGTTTGGATGTTTCATTGAAGAGTTCCATAATGGGAGAACTGGCAGGGTGATTGCTCATGGTAGAAAGAAAGGGAGATTTTTTGCCTTGGATGCAGGTACTCCAGTGATTCAAAACTCTATGTATGTTGAGAGAGGACATGGGCAAGATAAGGATGTGGAATTATGGCATAGACGGATTGGTCATGTTAATTTGCAAAGATTGAAGCAAATGCAATCAAAACAGATAGTCTGTGGTCTACCGCATTTAGGATATGTAAATTTTGATCATGTATGCGAGGCTTGTCAATTTGTCAAGCAGTCCAGATTGCCATTTCCAAAGAGGGGGAGAATAAGCAGCTATCCTTTGGAAATAATACACTCAAATATTTGGGGCCCATGTCAGAATGTTTCCATGAGCGGAAAATGTAGATTCTATATCACTTTCATTGATGATTTCAGTAGGATGACTTGGGTGTACTTTATGCAGCATAAAAGTGGAGTGTTTGAAAAGTTCTTGGAATTTAAATCTATGGTGGCTGAAAAGCAGTTTGGATGCTACATAAAATGTTTGAGGTCAGATAATGGTGGAGAGTACATGTCATATGAGTTTTGTGACTTCTTGAGAGATCGTGGTATCAAAAGGCAATTGACATGCAGGTATACACCTCAACAAAATGGTGTGGCTGAAAGGAAGAATCGGATTATTGCAGAGGTTGCAAGGGCAATGATGAACCAAATGAACATGCCATTGTCATATTGGGCAGAAGCAGTGCATACTGCAGTTCACATTATGAATAGAACACCTACAGCCTTGATTCATAATATGTCACCATATGAGAGAATGTATGGCATGAAACCTACTGTTGCATACTTTAGAGTCTTTGGATGTGTCTGTTATGTTCATGTTCCGGATGATTTGAGGAAGAAGATGGAACCTAAGGCTATAAAATGCATTTTCCTTGGATATCCTGATGAGAAGAAGGGATACAAATGCTATGATCCAGTGAGTAAGGAAGTATACATAAGCAGGGATGTCAAATTCAGTGAATATGAATCATGGTACAAGCCCAAAATTGTAGTGGATGTTGATTCTTATGAAAGCAATGATGATAATGGCTATGGAAGGAAAATTTCAGCAAACAGCAAGGCTAAAAATCAGCATGTGGAAGATGCTTCAGGACCTCAAGAGAATGTGGAAAGCAATGGTAGCTACAGTCCATGGAGTGGTAGATTGAGAAATGCACAAAGGAGTGCAGAAGTTGCAAAAGGTAAGAGACCAATGACTGAAAGTTCAGAAGATGAATCTATAGATGATGAGTATGGCATTCCGCATGTTAAAACACCTGGCACTAGAAGTGCAGGAAAGTATGTGCCACCACATGCTAGATCAGATGAGACACACGGTAGTGCGCCTCAATTGAGAAGGTCAGAAAGAGTAAGGTATCCAGTTGATAGATTGACTTATAATGGGTTCATGAAGATGCATTATGCATACATGGTTTCTTATGTACAATATGTGGAACCTACTTGCTTTGAAGAAGTAGTAGAGAGCAAAGAGTGGAGACAAGCAATGGATGAAGAGATGGATGCACTAAGGAAAAACAAGACTTGGGATTTGGTGAAACTACCTTATGGCAAGAAGTCCATTGGATGTAAATGGGTTTATAAGATCAAATGTAAGTCGGATGGTTCTCTTGAAAGGTATAAAGCAAGGCTAGTTGCAAAAGGATATGCACAAACTTATGGTTTGGACTATGAAGAAACATTCAGTCCAGTAGCTAAAATGACGATAGTAAGATCAGTAATTGCTTTGGCTTCTATCTATGGTTGGAGGCTTTATCAAATGGATGTGAAAAATGCATTTTTGAATGGCAACTTAGAAGAAAAGTGTACATGGATCAACCAGAGGGCTATGTGGATCCAAAATACCCACATTATGTATGCAGGTTGAAGAAGGCTTTATATGGACTGAAGCAAGCACCAAGAGCATGGTGTGATAGAATCAGCAAATTCTTATGCAGTATGGGATTTCAGCAGAGCAAAGCTGATTATTCACTTTATGTGAGGCATACAGAAGATGGTATGGTTGTTGTGGTCATCTATGTTGATGATCTCATTATTACAAGTACACTTGAGAAGGAGATTACTGAAGTCAAGTATGGGTTACATAAAGAGTTTGATATAAAGGATCTTGGTTTGTTGAGATACTTCTTGGGTATTGAGGTTATTGATACACCTCATGGTATATGGCTGATACAAAGGCAATATGCATTGGAGATGTTGGAAAAATATGGCATGACAGGATGCAAACTGGTTGATACACCATTGGATCAAAATGCTAAGTTGATGGATGATGGATCTTATGTTGAGGATGTTACTATGTTCAGAAAGATGGTTGGTAGTCTTATCTACTTGACCATTACAAGACCAGACTTGAGTTACGTTGTTGGATTGGTAAGTCAGTTTATGCAGAAACCATGCAAATCACATTTGGATGTAGTAAGAAGAGTTCTTAGATATGTGAAAAAGACAGCTGGATTTGGGTTGTTTTATGGAAAAGGAATCAAGCCTACACTGTTTGGATACTCAGATGCAGACTGGGCAGGTAACTCTATGGATAGAAGATCTACTAGTGGCTATGCATTCTCATTTGGGTCAGCCATGGTAAGTTGGAGCAGTAAGAAGCAACCTACAGTTGCTTTATCAAGCACTGAAGCAGAATATAGAGGCATTGCATTGGCAGCATGTGAGCAGACATGGTTGAGATTGATCCTATATGACATGGGGATAGAGATTGATGGTGGAGTTATTATGTATTGTGACAATGTTAGCAGCATTATGTTGGCAAAGAACCTAGTCTATCATGCAAGGACAAAACATATAGAAGTGCACTATCATTTCATTAGAGAAAAAGTCATTGATGGAGATATTGACTTGGTCCATGTGAAGACCAATGACCAAGTTACTGATATCTTTACCAAAGCATTAGGTAAAGATAAGTTTGAGTACTTCAGGAATGCACTTGGAGTCTTATGTGTGCAAACTCATTCTGAGCTTGAGGGGGAGTGTTGAGAAATAAGCCAAAAGTCTAAGGCATAGTCTAAGCCTTATCATATTATTGTATGTAAAGTGTCCTTAAGTTTGGGGGCATCTATCTTTTGAGGATACCACTTTAGTGAGTGGACTGTTGTTGGAGATAAGTGTGGGAGAATATTGAAGAAGAAGTGAATGAAGAATGGTTGAGCCTCCATATCCCATGATGTCCACTCTCCGTTGCGCATCTTTCTCCCTCTCTTTTCATGTACCCTAAAACTGTTGACTGCAACCTTGCTTTTGGCTCTAAAACGGGGCCTAAAATGGCCTCAGATGCCCAAACAAACTGTGGGATATCCCTACACGACTGATCTGTAGAACATATAGTGCTCTACTTGCACACCAAATCTCATAGCAATCTGAGATTTTCCCTCTATCCTACTTCTGGTGCCTCCACAGGCACTATCCAAGAGAAAGAGTGAAAGAATGGGAGAGCTTCTTACCCATTGCTTGCTCGCTCAAATCTTGCTTCTCTTTCTTCACTTCAGCCTTCAAAATCAGCCTCTCTCAGTGGCGTGGCTCTAATACCATGTCAAGAATCGCGTGGTGGAAGGACTTACTTGAGTTGCTACGCTTGTATACACAAGAGGAGGCTCAGTCAAGAATACAAGAAGAGAGATGGAGGTAAAAATGTTTTCTTAATGATTTTTTCTTCTTATTCCACACACTATACAATGTACATAATGTATAGATAAGATACAACATAAATGAAAGTGACCTACTAAGTCAAACAATGAATAACAGACTATACTAATTGACTGGCGCTATATCTTTGCCAGCTATAGGTAGGTGTAGCAAACTAAATATAATAAGTGATAAGTCAGTGGCCATGTGAGTATCATAATGACCACCAATGTGCTAAGTGTAGACGTGCAAACCCATCTAGCTAGGCGGTCCATCATCAATGTCCGCACATTTTGAGCTTGCTATCTCAACAATTTGGCTATAGCAATAAGTCCGCTTTGAGTCCATTAGACCAATGTGGAAAAATGAGACAGTCTAAGGATATGAAAAGGAATATGAGATGGGTTTGGAGACCCAAAATTTCTAAATGTGTGGTTGGTGTGCCAGATGAAAGGCCAGGAATTCCATGTGGATATGCCTTGAGGATTTCCCAAGTGGATGAGATCAATGGCCATAATGACACATTTGATAATATGCACAACCCTAAGCTACATTTAGGTGATGGGCCTAGGGTTGAAGCTCTACCTAGTTTAGGTTACAACATTGACATATACCAAAATCAAAACAGGGAAGACTCGAATGAGCACAAAGCTGTGATTCATGAGTCCAATGAGGTCACTCATTTAGCTCATAGTACCCAAGAAGACATGGCCCTTATTACTGAGATATCAATAGAAAGGCTTGGGCTAGTGGATCTACAAAAGCCCAAGATCAAGCTTTGAGCTGACTCGCATAAGCAGTATGTGGCTAGCCCTCACATCTCATGATATCTTTGGTCTCGACTAGCCAAATAAGATGTAGTATATATGCCAAGAAGACCATGTATTGCATGAAGACATATCCATTTTAGGCCAAGAGGGCCATTTGTTTGTTTAGTGTGGGTGCGGTTAACGTTTTTTGTTCTAATGTTGTGCTAGACAGATTACATGGAACTTGGGGAGAAGCCTTTACTGCATAGGCACTTCTCGTGGCCCAATCCAGGTGATATCTTTCCTTTATGAGTACCTTGTTTTTATACTATATATGTTTGGTTACTTATGAGGAATTTCTTTTGTTGTTGGGGATTGGCAATCGAGGCATGAAGTCCCATGTTTAGGTTAGTATGTTTGTGTGAGGTCTGAGTAGTTGTGGCCTCCTATGCAGGCATTATCAGGCACTGAAAGACCTACTTTAGAAGGTAGTTCTAGTGATCCTATTCTGCTAACCTGCTAGGCAGCCATTCTAGGAGTTTCTATTTGTTGTGAGGCAGTTAAAAAATCCTACTAGAACAAATATATGCAAAGAAGCAAAACCCTACATAGCTGAAGAATAAAAATACAGAGGTGTGTAAAAACGGATTCTAACCCCTATAAGAATAGAAAAGGAAAGAAAGAAAAATCCTTGAGCAATTCTTCATCACCTTGCAAAGGCCTAATAGGTTATTGGGGCTGAGATAAGACCCGGGGCCGATGCCTTGACTTCCTAGGGGTGGGAACTAGCTCAAAAGCAAAGGAAACTAAGAAAGGTTGGAGCGAAAATAAAAGTGAGCATCAGCAAAGAATTAAGTGTCGCCTCGTGAGCGCTTGGTAGGATCTTGGGTATCGAGACATGACCTAAGGTGGATGCCCTGTTCTCCTTGGGTCACTACGCTCAACTCCCTCCTTTTTACAGGCCTGAGTATGAAAAAAAAACATTAAAGGCCTAAAAGAAAAATGTGCTAAAAGATAAAAAATTTTGATCAGGCCATAGGAGTCCTCGCCTAAGAGGAGCTCCTGGTTGAGTTGTCCTCAGTTAGGTAGATAGTTAAGACCACCATTTAGGATGACCTCTCTAATAGTTCTTTTTAGCTTGGCTGTGTTGGAGCAATCAGTTAATGACTAGCTTTAGGCTTTCTGTCAAACTATACTTGACCTACTCCTCGTGAATTTCATGCCTTGGTTTTGACAGGGGTAGGGTGAGAGCTGTGATGTGTTTTGTTGTGTATCTATTTTGTATTAGCTTGATGCTCTTTCTGATTATGCTTGTGCAAATCTGTTCGTGGGATTCGATGGGCTAAGTCGCCCTATCCCGTGGTCGCCAATGAGAGCTAGATTTTTGGACCCAATTTGGACCCATTCTTGGAGCGCTAGAGCCTACGTTTTGGAGCCAAAAAGTGCTCGAGAGGCATTAAAGAACCAATTTTCATGAAAAATCAAACGTTGGTGGATGGCTAGAGCTGGAGTTTACTTAGATGCATTTGATGTCAGGAATCCAAAGCAAGTCTCGGTTCGTCAATCGGAGGTCATTTGACCCTCCATTTAATCCCCGCAAGGTTCAACATTATAAAGTAGCTATCGGATCAGGCAGAAATAAAGTGTGTTCGACACCATGAAGTTGCTTGTCGAATTGGATTGCAAATTGGAGTTCGTTTGGGCCTTCAAAATCGAAAAATCCATTTGTCGGGGGGAGTGTGAACAAGAAAGGCTGAACCGGTTATTTTAGGTCTTTAAACCTTAATGAAGGATTAAAAGGGGGAAAAAACTCATGAAACTATCAAGACAGAAGGGGGCGCATTTCTTCATGACAGGTCCAAGCTTTCTACTCCAGTTCAGGAAGGGGACGTGGCAGGTTCTCTTCAAGAGGCCGTCGTATGGAATGTGGTAGTGACAACCAGCAAAACAGATTGAATCAGCAATTTGGTGATATGCAGGTTTCAGGAGGTCGTGGTAACTTCAGAGGTCGGGGGAGCTTTAGAGGAAGAGGTGGATGGCAGAACAGAGGTTCTAACAACTCTAGTATTGTGTGTCACTACTATGGCAAAACAGGTCATATTGCAGCCCAATGTTATGCTAAGAAAGATGAAATCCACAGTGGTAAGTTGCAGCAAAGAAAACTATGCATCGTCTTCACAACAGAATGAAAACAAAAATGAACATCTGTTTGTTATGCAGCATATGCTGAATGCTATTACAGGAAAGGGAACACATGATGATGTTTGGTATGTTGATTCAGGTCCATCCAATCATATGACCAGCCATGCAGAATGGTTTGGAGAGATGTAGAATTTGCATCAAGGATATTTCTGCTTACATCTCTGTCATTTGAAAAGGGTTGTCTTGCCTGCTTACCAAACTGACATGCTTCGCATACCTTATGAAATTCTGCAACTCTAAATGTAGGCAAACCTGTAACCAACCCTTTAGACTGCATTAATTTCAGCCTTTATACATTTGCATGTCCAATGCATTTGTGCATATAGACATTTGGGGGCCTGCACAAAATGTATCTCTTGGAGGCAGTTCATACTTTGTCACATTCATTGATGATTGTTCTAGAAAGCTGTGGGTATATTTTATGAAGGAAAAGAGTGAAGCGTTTGAGTGCTTGAGGTCAGATGAAGGGGGAGAGTACCTCTCGAATGAGTTCAGTGATTTTCTGAGGTCTCATGGGATAAAGAGACAGTTCACATGCGGGTATACCCCACAACAAAATGGGGTTGCAGAAAGGAAAAACAAGCATATTTCAGAAGTTGCACGTGCCTTGATGGCTGAAAAGAATATGCCTAAGCATTTTTGGCCTGAGGCTATTCATACTGTTGTTTATATTATGAACAGAACTCCCACAGCTGCAGTTCATGGTATGACCCCCAAAGAATATTTTACAGGTAAGAAGTCTGATGTTTCACACTTGAAAGTGTTTGGCTGCATTGCATATGTCCATGTGCCAGATGAGTTGCGGAAGAAACTGAATCCAAAGGAGGCTGAAAAGTGTGTCTTTATTGGATACTCTTTAGAGCAGAAAGGATATCGCTGTTACAACCCTGTCACATGTAAGTTCAGAGTGAGCAGGGATGTCATCTTTAATGAAATGAGCAGTTGGTATGCATCTAGTGGTGATGCATTGGATGATGATGATGATGATCATGACACTCATGTGCAGGCTGAAAAGCAAGAATCACAGACTCTTAGTGGACCAGAGACATCATCTAGTAGTCCTTGGTCTGGGAGACTAAGGAGCACCTCTACATCTTCAGGTGCATCTAGTAGCACTACAGGTAAAGACAAAGGAAAGAATAAGGTGTCAGAAGGCATTGATGCAGTTCTTGATGGAGACTCCAGTGGCTCAGAGAGCCTGGATGATGAGCTTGGCATTCCTTCAGTGAGGACTCCAGGTGTGCGGAGAGCACACGTTAATGCAAAGACTCCATTGAGTGATCCAGTGGTACGCAGGTCTAGCAGGGTGAGATACCTTGTTAAAAGATTTGGTTTTGAAGGTTATGCAACTCACCATTATGCTTATATGGTGAAACTAGTTGAGGATGTTGAGCCCACATGTTTTGAGGAGGGTGTTGGTCATGCTCATTGGGATGCAGCAATGTATGAGGAGATGGCTGCATTAGAGGCCAATAAGAATTGGGATCTAGTATCATTGCCAAAGGGCAAGAAAGCTATTGGATGTAAGTGGGTTTATAAGATTAAACACAATGGAAATGGTTCTATTAGTAGGTACAAAGCTAGGTTGGTTGCAAAAGGCTATGCCCAGGCATATGGCATAGATTATGATGAAACCTTCAGTCCAGTTGCTAGGATGACAAGTGTTAGATGTGTGATTTCTTTGGCAACAGCCAAAGGTTGGAGGTCACAGCAAATGGATGTGAAGAATGCCTTCTTGCATGGTGATTTGCAGGAAGAAGTGTATATGGATCAGCCAGCAGGTTATGAAGATTTAGAGCATCCCACGTATGTGTGCAGGTTGAAGAAGGCGCTCTATGGGCTCAAGCAAGCACCTAGAGCATGGTCTGACAAGATCAGAGAGTATCTTGTCAATACTGGCTTTTATGTTTCTGATGCTGATCACTCACTTTATGTGAGAAAGGGAGATGCAGGTTTGGTCATCATAGTCATCTATGTGGATGACTTGATTATTATAGGTGATAATGATAGTGGGATTGCTGAAGTCAAGGATGTTTTGAAGAAGAAGTTTGAGATGAAGGATTTAGGTGAGCTAAGGTACTTCCTTGGCATTGAGGTGATCAGATGTGATGATGGTATATGGCTGTCCCAAAGATAGTATGGCTTGGATATGTTGTCCAAGTATGGTATGACAACATGCAAACTACTTTTAGTCCCGTTGGAGCAGAATGTAAAGTTGAGTGCTGATGTTTGGATACACAGATGCAGATTGGGCTGGTAGTATGTCTGATAGAATATCTACCAGTAGATACATGTTCTCTCTTGGTAGTGCAGCAGTTGCTTGGAGCAACAAAAAGAAATCTACAGTTGCTTCGTCGAGTACAAAGGCTGAGTATAGAGGTGCTACTGTTGCATCATGTGAAGTAGTATGGCTACAAAAGTTATTGGCTGATTTGGATGTGCAGGTGGAAGGTCCAGTTGTCATTTATTGTGACAACATGAGCAGTATACAGTTGGCTAGGAACCCTGTGTTCCATGCCAGGACAAAACATATTGAGGTACACTACCACTTTGTGAGAGAGAAGGTACTAGCAGGTGAGATTGACTTAGTGTATGTCAGCACACATGATCAAATAGGTGATATCTTCACGAAGGCATTGGATACAGAAAAGCTTCAAAAGTTTCGAAGCTTACTTGGAGTTGCAGAGATGCAGTTCAGCTTGAGGGGGAGTGTTGAGATGACAAGCTCAACACATGAGGACATTGATGATGGACCGCCCGGTTAGATGGGTCCACATGTCTACACTTAGCACGTCGGTGGTCATTATGACTCTCACATGGCCACTGACTCATTACTTATTATATTCAGGTTGTTACACCTATTTACAACTGGCATAGTTATAGCGCCAGTCGACTAGTATAGTCGGTTATGCATTGTTTGACTTAGTAGGCCACTTTCCTTTATGTTGTATTTTATCTATACTTTGTGTACATTGTAAAGTGTGTGGAAGAAGAAGAAGAAATCAGCAAGAAAAATTTTTGGCCTCCATCTCTCTTCTTGTCTCTTGAGTGAGCTTCTCCTTATGCATTCTGTGTGTTCGGCGCAGCATCTTGAGCAAGTCTCCCCACCACACGATTCTTGACATCTAATACATCTTCCCTAACAATGTGTCCATATTGCAACCTTCGAACCAACCATCACTTGGCCAAGTATTCCATCCAACTATAGGCCAAAAGTGAAAGGTGAGAAGAATCGAAGCTTTCTAGGAAGAGCTATGGCGAGAGAGCAAGAGCAAGAAAGAAAGAGACACAAAATGGAAACTCCAACAGTCACAATGTGTGACCGGCCTTCCTTTATTCAAACTGTCACTAAAAGAATAGAGAATAAAGTGATGCTGACGGGCGCCCGCCACCTGCAGTGTGCAGTGGCAGGTACTATCAATGTAGTAATGTACGAGTGGCTAGGCAGAGGCGCCTTTACCCCCAACGACCTCCCACTTAAAGGTGAATCTGTCCCAGTGAGGAGTGAAAAGAAAAAGAAAAGGCAGTACAATGTACATATGTACAACAAGATGAGGAAAAACATCATCTTATCCAACGCCCATCAATCTCTTGAGGAAGGCAAAGCACTTAGTAGTGAGGCTTTTCGTGAGCAGATCTGCAGGATTTTCATCAGTGGAGATCTTGAAAAGGTCAACAGACTTGTCCTCCACCACAATCCCATGTATGAAGTGATACCTCATCTCAATGTGTTTCGTCTTCACATGGAAGATTGGATTCTTGGCTAGTTGAATAGCACTCATAGAATTCGAATGCAACGTAGGTATAGAATCAATCCCAAGGTCATGAACCAAACGGCCCAACCATATGGCCTCCTTGCAAGCCTCAATGGCTGCAACATATTTGGCCTTAGTTGTGGTAGAGAGAGTCGTACACTTGTGAACCCTAGACATCCGAGAAACAGCACCTCCAAAGCATAGGTGAATACATAGCCAGAAGTGGACTTCGTACTATCTGCATGTCCTGCATAATCAGAGTCTATGTTCCCCCACAACTCCAGTATCTTGGCTGCCATAGCAAATACACATATCTATTGTGCCTTTCAAGTATCTCATGATACCTTTCACGGCATCCCAATTTTTCTTGCCAGGTATAGCCATATAGCATGCCACAACACCAACTGCAAAGGCAATATCTGGACAAGTGGCTATCATGGCATACATCAAACTGCCCATGGCTGATGCATCAGAGCCTTGGCCATCTCAACCCTTTGCTCATCTGTTTGCGGACAATTGGCCTGTGAGACCTTCATATAAAAAGGTAATGGATAGCCAATAGGCTTTATGTCCTGCATGCGGAAACGCTAAAGGACTTTATAAATGTACTCCCTCTGTGAGACGTAGAGTAGTCCCTGATGCCTATTGCTCTTAATGCGCATACCAAGAATGTGAGAGGCCTATCCCAAATCCTTCATCTCAAAGCTCTTCTTCAGCTGAGATTTAAGAGCATCCGCCTGCTCATCATGAGTTTTCCCTACTATCAATATATCATCCACATAAAGTACCAAAATAAGCAATGAGCCATCACGGGCTTTCTTTGTGTAAAGACATGGATCCATAGCACTCCTGTTATAGCCATGTGACTGGATAAAGGCATCAAACTTATGATACAACTTCTTAGGTGTTGTTATGGTCGTACACTCTATGTCTCCTCAATGCAAACCTATATACCTATATACCCATATACCTATAGAGATGAGGCTCTACCCCACCTCACCCACCCTCTCACACTCCCTCTCTAGTAGTGGAGAGTCATGAAAGATAATTGCATCACATGCACTAGAAAGCAAGAGGGACTGCCAAGCCCTACCCTTAGACTAAAGAATATGATCTTTTTCATGCCTTGGCCTTAGCCAAGGCCAAAGAATCCAACTCAAAATCAAAGGAGGCAAATGACCCGACAAAGGAGTCTATATCTTGCTTCTTCATCTTCTTCTCCTTTTTCTTTCTTGAAGCTATTAACTCTTTGCAGTTCTTGCGTAAATGCCCCTCCTTACCATAGTGATAGCAATGGGCCTTAGACTTCTTCTTCCAAGCACATGTCTCTAAAGCTACAAAGACCTCATTTGAGCCACTAGACTATGATGGAACCCTTCATTCTATAAACAATAATATTAAGCATTAATATAACCATGTAGCATACCCAAACAGCATATGACATTCAATACATTAACATTAACTGTTATGAATACTTGCTATTCAAACCAAAACTATTCTATTCTATGTAAAATAAAGAACTAAAAGTTACAGAGAATCAACTTTGTGATTGCTCAAATCTTTAGTTCTTGTTGTACTCTTCATTTTGAGCTCTAAAACACCTCAATCAGAGATTATATGCAAGAGTTATTTCCAAAATATGAAGTGTTGTCAAGTTATTGTAATGTTCTGCACGCTCTTGCATACGAAACCCCCCCTTAGCTTAAATAAAAATTAATCAATTTTTTTCACGCCCCCTCCCCCCTTGTCGATGCTACTAGCTAGTGGAGGGAGGGGGAGCTGCAAAAACCAAACAATGTGGCGAAGGGTAGTGACAAGCACAAGGAGGAAGTGAAGGTGATGATGATGACGGAGTGGACTGCATGGCGGCAGCTCCACCCTAGTTGCCCACATGGAGGGGAGGGCCTCCATCACGCCCCCCATATTATCCCCCCTTCCCACTATAAAACCCCCCAGTCATAATAAAAAGATATACGAAGCCTTAGAGGAGGGGCCAGGACGTTGCAGAGAAGAAGAAGGAGAAGAAGAGGAGGAGGAGGAGGAGGAGGAGGAGGAGGAGGAGGAGGAGGAGGAGGAGGAGGAGGAGGAGGAGGAGGAGGAGGAGGAGGAGGAGGAGGAGAAGAAGAAGAGAAGGGAGAGAGAGAAGAAGAAGAGGAAGAAGAAGAGAGAGAGATAAGAAGAGGGAGAGAGAGGGTGAGAGGAAGAGAGAGGGAGAGAAAGAGAAGAAGAAGAAGAAGAAGAGACAATGATAGAGAGAGGAAAGGAAGAAGTTGAGGGAGAGAAGAAGATAGAAGAGAGACAAAGAAAGAAAAAATATATATAATAATAATTAATAGAAGAGGAGGGTATCATCTCAAAGGCCCTACTCTATCACCTCTTGTGGAGTCAAAGTCTCTCTCATCTCTTGCGAAGGCTCTACTATCTCCATCCTAGCTACTCAAAGCTAGATGATGCAACCCTCAAGTCCATTGAAGTTCTACTCAAAGAAACATGCATCCATCATGGGCCCTAAGAGGAGAAGTTTGGGAGCTATGAATGCGGAAGTCGCGAAAGCTGCACTTGGAAATGCCTGCGGAGATAACATTCTGACCCCCATCATGCAAACCCACGTTCATCTATTGCATGAAAGAGGGTGTCCACACGCATTCCTTCTCTCCCATTGGCCGTGGACCCATACCCCATTTCCACATGATTACTCCTTCGATCGCAAGATCATCTTGCTCCCCACTTGGCCCTTGCTAATCAAGTACAAGATGTGGAAGTCCTGTGCAAAGCACATCTAAAAAAGAGAAGAGATCGAGGATGGCGCCCACGCAGAAATTGTCGCACCCAGATGGCAATCCCTCAGAAGGCTCAGGTGAGGGCATCATTGCCAATCCGCATGAGATACCAATAGTAAGTAATGTATTTCCAAATTAATAGATGCTTGCTTTAATTTCTCACATTAGATCTGTATTATGCCGTGTAAGAATAGGACATTGAAAATGATAAACTGCATCGTAAGTATTCGAAAGATTGAATTCCCAAAATGCATGTATCAAGAGGAGTTAATTGTGTTTAGACACTACGCAATGAATTCATAAACAACATTTAAGGTTTCAAGCATGTCCTCGCAATAATAGGTGTGTTTTCCTTTCTTTGAAGGTATAAGTTGCAACTTGCATGCTTGGCGGATTGCATGGCAAGCAACTTAGTCTAGAAAATAATTGTTATCGAAGCTCTAGACCTTCGTCCAAGTTCTCATTAATAGCTTATGGTTGATAGATTAGGAGTCTTCATGTTATGCATAGTTAATACAAATGGCGATCATAAGGACTAAAACTGAGATGTCTTGAGATCTGTCCGATAGCCACAATGTTATCAATCCTATTCAGGGACTAGAATGGATACAAACAACTCTAGGCCTCAAAGGAAAAGGAAGGACTCAAGGGTTAGGAAACCCTAAGTCAAAGGAAAGACCGATGCTTTTGTACTCGTTAGGAAGAAGGTTTGGTTACAGTCAAAGTAAGGGAGTATTAGAACTCACATCTTGAGCAATGTTGAAACTTCGATATATGTCCTAGTCAAATAGAGAAAGTGTTAAGTAAATTTTTCATGTAATTGCTTAGATCCCAAGGGGGAGAGCAAATACGTGATGGAAAAGTTATCGCGACTATTCCTGCAATGTTTGGAAAAAAGGATACCATTGTTTTATTGATTGATCAAATAATGTCCTATATGCTTTTGCATTAAATTGATTGTTGAAATGTGATCTGAATGATTATTCCAGGATGATTATTCCAAGTGCTTGTGTTTGATGGTAAATGCATGGTAGGGTTCTGTAATGACAAGTTGCCATGGGAATAAATGAATGTTATCTTGGAATATGATATTAGGCTGATTGCCTTGATTGTGCTTGATTCTTAATTGGATTAATTAAGGAAGGATATTTTGTGTGGGTGAATCATCTCCAAGGTCATACTGAGTTTCAACTCGAGAGGGCACTACTCGATTCACGGGCCGAAGGTCGAGTGGTGAAAAGGCCAACCACAGAAATTGTGTCTCACTTCTAGATCGCTTGGCTTTAGTGGAGCTTTGGACACCCCTTGCCGAGTCCAGGACGACAGAGTTGTAGGCTGCCATGAGCCCAACATTTGGAGGTATTGGAAGATCCTATTCTAGATAATGGATGGAAATTGTGGTGCCATGTGATTTGGACCAGTTACTTCTACAGGGTAGAAGGGGTACTTCTATTGGATAGAAGGGGATATATAATTCTCCTGTATGGGCAGGAGACAAAGATTAACTTGAAGATAAGTTAATGAGCTTGTTTGAGCTTGTTTGTCCAAAGAATTACTTGCTCTATTTTCGTATCTATGCTATAAATTACGGAAATGAACCCTGTTCCCTAAAAGGCTTAATTAACGAAGCTGATTTTTTAAGTGTCGCACATAAATGTGGTAGGACCTATTTAGAAAACTAAAGCTATCAAGGGAAGCGAGTGGGTGGAATCTGTGACGGGTCTCTTCTACGGCAAGGTGGTTCCAAAGAACTGGGAGGCTTCTCACAAGATTTTATCATCGTTCGACCTTTAGGCATTGCTTAATTCATGTTGTTTTAGGGGACCGGAATGGGACTATGCCCTACGGGCAGAGAGGTTGAGCAGCGCATCCCTCTTGTTTCCCATTCTCTTTGAACCAAGTGCAGTATGGATCTGCTTTGGATTGGGTATCTCTGCATAAAGAAGGATGTCCAGAATCCGACGCTAGAATGCTATCAAGAGACCTTGTCCACTAGGAACCCAAGGTTTAGGTCCATCTTAGTGGGTTCAGCCGTGGACGTTCCGTTGCGAGGCGGACTCAAGAAACCCTAGGCAACAAACCCTGTGACATTCCATAGGAGTGCCATGCGCATTGCTAAAAACGTGCTTGGACAACTAATGGACAAGCACATTACATTATCATAGCTATCCACAAATTTTTTAGTGTGCTTTGTATTCACTCAAAAATGGATAGAATGGTGGCCAAATTCAAACACCAAATATAGCATGATCACAAATTAGTTATGAGTGAACTATGTGTCTTTAAACACTTTTGTCTCAATATGTTGGCCCTACTATTTCAAATGTACCTACTTCAAGCCAAATTTTATGTTGATCAAGAGAATGGCATTTGTAATTGCAATCATAATTATTCAATTGGTTTCCTCCCCTTGTTTCTTTTGTAAGCACAATGATTGTTAGCCTTCGTGGGCCAAAACTTTTTGTTGCTTATTTCCTTTCAATTTTATCAATAAGACATGGTGATGTGAAAATCTGACCTCTACCCTCATTGTAGAGATCAAGAAAAAATAAATTATTTTGTGGACTGAATGTCAATTGAAACCATTGTGGCCACATGGCTAGTCTTTGCTCCTTTTGCATGCACCTATACCTTAGTTTTATGAAAAAATTAACTAGTGCACATCATACTCTTATGGTGTTGCTTAGTTTGATACAATTCGCATGGGAGGGAATCCGGCTCTCAATAAAATATCCAATTGATTTACACCAAAATATATTTTCAAAAATTATGGAGCCTTTTACATTTGCAATTAGCAGTGACCTTAGCTTAATCATATTGTAGCATTTCTACTTGTGCTTAAGAGTACTTTTGAGTAGGGGAGAATAATCATCATTGTCATCAAGTGCCATGACTTTCAAGTTGAAATAGAAGTTTTTTTAAAAAAATTGGGATCTTGTAGCAAGAGTAGAAGAAGTGACTTATGGTATAGATAGGGTATGGTCTGCAAGTTGAAGGGTAAAATCTAGTGTATGAACCAATCCTATGCAACTCATGCTCTACTACACATGCACAAAGACCTTGGTCTTTAATTGAAGATGCTTAGTAAGGAGGTCTTCTAGAGAAATTGGAAATTTTAAAGAAAAGAAAGATCTACCTTTTCTCATTTTATTCGTCAGTTGCCTATAATTGACAATGGCTATATCAAAGTCTAAAGCTAGTTCAATTGTCAAAGTTTGTTGGAACCAACAATGCAAATCACGGGTGCTACTAGAATTGAAGTCTTAGAGGCTTGATATTAGGCCCCCCTCCTTCCATATTAGCGTGTGTAGCTATAGACTTAGAAGCATACAAGATATGAAATGTCTTGCACACTAAGTGCATAAATAATACATTTCAAAATGTTAAAAATATAATTTGTGCTCCATATAGTGCTCCCTTGGTAATATAATATAAAAATCATAATTTTCTCTAATTATCCAATTTAATAATCTACCCACTAAAAATACAAAACACATTAATTCCACTATCATCCACCTAGCACAATGCAACTAGCACTTTTACATGTGCAACAAATCGTGATTATGCAATGGATGAGCAAAAATAAAAATCCACATAAAACATAATAGCCAAATTACTTATGTAAATCAACAAAGCCAATATTCATAACAACACAGATCCATCCTAAGGACTACCTACAACCACAAAAATTGATCTAAGAATTATTTACATAGGTTTTAGCTAAAAGCCATGTAAACTCTGTGCTACCTTAACATATATACACACATTGACACACACACTGACATACATGGAGAGATCTTAATATGTATGAGGTATAGGTAAGCAAGTATTTCTCATGATAGTTACAAATCTTTACGTACATTGTTGTGACATCACTTCATTTAAATATTTCCACTAATTAAGTTTTTTGTATTTATCGTTGCCTTAGTTGCTCATTTACTATTTTATATCCCATCTCACATTTACTTGGACCATATGTACCATCAAATGTTCTCTAATTTCAATGAGTTGTTGACTTTGATATGAGTTACTCACTTTAATATTTATAAACATGTGAACTGTATGAAGAGAAACTGGCCCTAAATTGATATATATTTATGGTTTCCAAACACATTGCAGTGTTGTGTCTTTTTGCTTTTGTAATTATAGTTAAGAGTTTAAATAGTACTATTTTCTGAGACTTCACATATGCAATGAGAAATTATGAGTGGATGTCACAAGCAAGTATTTTGTGTCAATGTCAAGGTATTGTATATGTATAATAGGCATACATATATGTTTAAAAATGAGTTGTTATAAAATAGCAAATGCTTTTCATATGTTCCTTGTGTTGTAGTTGCCTTTTTATGTTATCCACACAACCACATGGCATAGACATTTAAATCTCACCTTGTCAAGAGATTTTACCTACCAATACACATGAAGATAAGTAGCTTGAAGCCATGGTGTAGAAGCATGGTAGGATAATTGTATTTTTAGAGAGTAACTTGGTATTTAGTCCTCTTTTTTGGTCCTTTCTTTCACTTGTGCTACAATCAAAGTGACTTTTCCAACTTTAACAATTCTTAGTTGCCACTTTATGCAAACTTTAACTTATGAAGTCATGCCCTTATGAAACTCTAAAAAACTCTTAAGCCTAAATTTTTCACACTCACACACAAATTTTTAGAAGTACATGATCAAAAATAGAGAGAGAGAGAGAGAGAGAGAGAGAGAGAGAGAGAATAGTGAATGAAGAACCAATATGGTTTTTTTAAGGGATTCAAATCCTTAAGATCAACCTATGGGATGAGCAATATGTTAAGTCTTTTTGAGGCCCTTCCAATCTAAGAATGGAGACTAAAAAAAGGGGGAGAGAGAAATGATCATGTGTCCCCCTACTATTGCATCAAAGGGCCAAAGAAAATCTACCCTCAAATCAAAGGATCCTCATCAATGTTGCTTATTGAACCAACACAATATCCAAGGCATCAAAAATAGCAACACTTAAAGCTTACATGCAAATTCTTTTCAAATTGAACTTGGATGGAAGCCCACTAGTAAATAAATAATGATGGATTGAGTGGAAGGGTTGCTAAGTGTGGAAGGATATGCATAGTAGAGAGACAAAAAAGGAGCTCATTTTAGTAATATATATGGTTGAGCCCATGAATACCTCAACTCATTGTAGACCTTCTCAATGGGGACATCCGTGGCCTCTTTCTCTGCCATTACAAGGATATAAAGGAATAGCAACGGCCATTTGCAACGTAAATTAGCAACGGACATTTGCAACGTAAATTAGCGACGGCCATTTGCAACGTAAATTAGTGGTGTCGTAAATTGCCGTCGTTATTTTGACGGTACTCAAACGAAAAAAAATAGGCCGAAACCTAAGCGCAGTATTTTGTGCAAAATAGCGAAAGAGAGAGTGAACTACACTGATCCCCCACTTCGGCCGTTGATGGGATGACACCTTTTGAGGCTTACTTTGGGACTAAGCCCGATGTTTCTTATTTTAGGGTCTTTGGGTGTGATGCTTATGTTCACATTCCCAAGGATCATCGTGATAAATTTGAAGCAGCTTCCCGAAGACAAGTATTTGTTGGCTACAGCTCCCAGTCCCAAGGCAAAGAGGAGCCACCCTTGCAAAGAGGAGCCGCCGAATCCATCCTCGAGCCTTTGATGTGAGTGCATTGCTCCCTCTTGGTTTGTTCTTATTTTTTCTTATTTTCTTTTGTTTGTTTTTGTTAAGAATGATGTGTATTGAGGGAGAAAGAGAAGAAATGAGAGAGTGAGAGAAAGAGATAAAAAGAAAGAAAGAACAAGAGAGAGAGAGAGAGAGGAAATAAACATGAAACATAATAAAGAAAGAAAGAAAGAGAGAGGGAGGGAGCGAGAGAAGAAGAGAGGAGAAGGAATGGATGAAAAACAAAGAGAGGGTAAGATCTTGTTCTTTAATTTCTTCTTTTATTGTTTGTTGTAGTAGTTGTAGTAGTAGTAGTAGTAGTAGTAGTAGCAGCAGCAGCAGTAGTAGTAGAAGTAGTAGAGAGAGAGAAATAGATGTTTTGTTAAAGGTACACCTTGGGTGTGTTCGACGCTTCGGGAAGGCGAGTAGTAGTAGTAGCAGTAGCAGTAGCAGTAGTAGCAGCAGTAGCAGCAATAGTGAGAGCTTTTGTTAAAGGTGCACCTTGGGTGTGTTCGATGCTTCGAGAAGGCGAGTACTAGCAGTAGTAATATGTGTTCGACGCTTCAGGAAGGCGAGTAGTAGTAGTAGTAGTAGTAGTAGTAGTAGTAGTAGTAGTAGTAGTAGTAGTAGTAGTAGTAGTAGTAGTAGTAGTAGTAGTAGTAGTAGTAGTAGTAGTAGTAGTAGTAGTAGTAGTAGTAGTAGTAGTAGTAGTAGTAGTAGTAGTAGTAGTAGTAGTAGTAGTAGTAGTAGTAGTAGTAGTAGTAGTAGTAGTAGTAGTAGTAGTAGTAGTAGTAGTAGTAGAAGAGAGAGAGAGAGAGAGAGAGAGAGGTTTTTTTAAAGGTGCACCTTGGGTGCGTTCGACACTTCAGAAAGGCGAGTAGTAGTAGTAGTAGTAGTAGTAGTAGTAGTAGTAGTAGTAGTAGTAGTAGTAGTAGTAGTAGTAGTAGTAGTAGTAGTAGTAGTAGTAGTAGTAGTAGTAGTAGTAGAAGTAGAAGAGAGAGAGAGAGAGAGAGAGAGAGGTTTTTTTAAAGGTGCACCTTGGGTGCGTTCGACACTTCAGAAAGGCGAGTAGTAGTAGTAGTAGTAGTAGTAGTAGTAGTAGTAGTAGTAGTAGTAGTAGTAGTAGTAGTAGTAGTAGTAGTAGTAGTAGTAGTAGTAGTAGTAGTAGTAGTAGTAGTAGTAGTAGTAGTAGTAGTAGTAGTAGTAGTAGTAGTAGTAGTAGTAGTAGTAGTAGTAGTAGTAGTAGTAGTAGTAGTAGTAGTAGTAGTAGTAGTAGTAGTAGTAGTAGTAGTAGTAGTAGTAGTAGTAGTAGTAGTAGTAGTAGTAGTAGTAGTAGTAGTAGTAGTAGTAGTAGTAGTAGTAGTAGTAGTAGTAGTAGTAGTAGTAGTAGTAGTTAAGGATGTACCTTAGGTGTGTTTGACACTTCGAGAAGGCGTAGAAAGCATGTGTCTCCAGGCCCGATAAAGCAAGTAGTAGTAGTAGTAGTAGTAGTGGTAGTGGTAGTGGTAGTGGTAGTGGTAGTGGTAGTAGTGGTAGTAGTGGTAGTAGTAGTAGCACCACCTTAGGTGTGTTTGACACTTCGAGAAGGCGTAGAAAGCATGTGTCTCTAGGCTCGATAAAGCAAAAGAGAGATTGGACTTGGAGGTGAATGGATGGTTTTATTGATATGCTTTGCCCTACCTCCTCCTATGCTCTGCATATCAAGTCGCACATAAAGGAAAAAAGGCAGTGAGGTCTGGTGCAATACCACGAGATGGGGAATACTCCAACATAGGGTAGCTAGTCCCTCGCCCCCATACATAGCATATTAGACTTTACATACTGTAGGCCGTCCGTAGGTGAATGAAGACTTTACATACGTTAATTTTGTTGAGTTATAAGAGAAGAAATCCCTTCTCAAAAAATTTAAGAAAAAAAATGATGATAACAAAAATAAATTATTTGTCGTAACGTAGACCAAATGGAAACGATGAAGGCCATGATGTTCAGGATCATGAGGCATATATTAATCAATGTATCCCATGTCCTTGCTCTCAATGCAAGCTAGCAATTAGACAAAAATATTGATTGTCGATAGAATACGTACGACACTTGGGCGAGTTTCAATTAGTGATCACATTGATAAGGCAATCTCAAATTTTGAGAAAACTGTAAGAAAAGTGTATATCAATCATGTATTGTATTCGCAAACTAATTGAATATCATATACAAAAACATTGAATGTGGCCGTAAAATTTATTGCAAGGAGGTGACATCTCATCCCAAGGAAGAGTGCACCTTTTGTGGCCAGTTAAAAGAGTTCATGGGCCTGCGATGGATGGAGTGCCTAAACCAATCCACCACTTGGAAGGCACTACCCAATCTATACCATCAATACCAAAGGAGATAGGCAGCCTTTCAAACTTTCCTATAATCTTGGAGCGTGAGATGGAGGCAATGATCAATGCATTGATATCCATGGATATCAAGACATCTGATCCACTTAGAGAGGAAGCATCCATACCATTATATGATGGGTGCCGAGTATCTCGCCTGAAGACACTGCTTGCACTCCTAACTGTGCAAGTAAAATATTGGTGGAGCAATGCGAGTGTGACTGAGTTGTTCAGTACCTTCTACGTATGCTTCATTGATTTCTTTTTGGCACCATCTTAAAAAACAATTGTTCTTTTGCAAGGTGTTTTATAATTTCTTTTCAGATTGCTAAAGTATCATATATTACCACTTGCAAATACCATGTCTGAGTCTTGTGATGATGCACGATATGTTTTACGAAAGCTTAGCGTGGACTACAACAACATCTATGCATGTGTCAATGATTGTGTACTGTTTCAAGGAGAATATGAGACTATGGAGACATGTCCAAAATGTGGTGCTCACACGTAACGACAAGACTTGCAAGGGCAAACCATCCCTCAAAAAGTTCTTAGACACTTTCCACTTAACCCCCTATATACATCACATGTTTTGTATATCCGGCATGGCAAGCTTGACAACCTGGCATGCACAGAATAGATTCACAGATGGAATCCAATGAATTTCAATGGATTCATGCACATGGAGCCACATTGACTTTCCAAGCTTTGCCCGAGAGCTAAGGAATCTTTGGCTCGGTCTTACTATGGATGGCGGAAAGCCATTCGGTCTGTGCTCAACTTCTTACAGTGTGTGGCCTCCTATAGTCCTTGTTAACTACAATATCCCTCCATGGCTTTCTACAAAGAAGGATACCTCATCCTTAGCTTGCTCGCTCCTGGTCGCTACAAAGTCAAGAATATGGACGTGTATCTTCATCCATTACTTGATGAGCTTACAATTTTTTGGGAGGAGGGGATCATCCTGGAAAATATGAGCAAGCCTGATGGTTGACATTCTGCCAATATACGAGCCATTCTCATGTGGACCATGCATGACTTTCCGGGATTGTGCTCAAGTAAGTAGACTTCCATTCTTGTTGGTAATATCTATGTTCTTGTTGGTAATATCTATCATAGCTCGTTCAAGTCTGTATTCATTGTATAGAGGTGTTGGGAAAGGTATGGTTACCTTAGGTTATCATGCATATCCATTGTGTGGGCCACAGTTAGACTCCCGAAGGTCACGAACCATGAAGAAGATGGTATATCAAGGACACATCGCTTTCTTGCCGAAGGGTCATGAACTGAGGGAAGGTTTTCTTGGACGACCTCCAACACGAATGAACACCCAAAGCTGGTACAAGCTGAAAATGGTCCACACAGAGTCATATACAAATGGAATGTGACGGTTCTCAGTTTCCTATGAGTTGTCGCATTGGACCCCCTTATAGATCAACCACTTGTTAGATCCCATGCATATTTTCAATAATGTGGGTAGCTTACTATGGGACCACATCATAGGAAAGAGATACACTACAAGGGCACAAATGGATTTGAAGGAGGTAGGCAAGATGGAGATGCTTTGGTTGCAATCGAGTGGCGCTGATGGTCGCTTATAGCTACCTCACACTCCTTGGGTTTTGTCCACTAAAGAAGAGCACCTTGTGAAGCAAATTATCAAGTCTATCCGCACTCCAATGGATATGATGCATTCTCTCACGTCCGCATTTTTTAAAGATGACCAATTATTAGGGCTAAAATCCCATGATTAGCATAAGATATGTGAGGTTTGTACTACAAATGGATTGTAAGTAGGCTACGTATTTTGCTATTTGGAGTGTAGTCGTTGTTCATAATGCTTCTTCATTTGTGGCAGTTTGTACTACTGATCACGATCGCAGGATGCCTTACTCCAGAAATACGCAGAGCGATTTACATGTTGTCAAATTTAGTGCAATGGATCTCACAGAAGGAGATTCAACACATCCTCTATTAAATCCACAAGGCAAGAAGCAGTGGAGATGGTCTCTCTCTTTGAGAAGTACTTGCCCACCAACATGATAACGATACAAATCCACCTTCTAATGCATCTTGTAGATGAAGTGGAGATTGTTGGACCTATCCATACGCAATGGATGTTCTTCTTAGAGTGCTTCATGAAAACCCTGAAAGGCTTTGTGCGACAACGAGCTCAGCCAGAAGGTAGCATGGCTGAAGGTTGGTTGGTGTCTGAGGCGTTAGTGCATATTTCACAGTGGCTACCAATGGTGGATTCAGACAACAATATGCTATGGTCGTTGAAGGACGATAGACTGATCGGAGATGTGGTGGTTAAAAATGGGGTGGAAAAAAGAATGGATGCTGCAATGGAGGAGAAATTGAATTGTTTTTGTATGTTGCACCATGCTTCCATGGAGACGTGGCTCGCTAGGTACAAGCAAGCCAGGAAAGATTGCGAAGAAGCGTGATCTGAATTTCGATGTAGTACATGCCATCGACTGATTCGATATCCCGAGGGCATGAAGGAGATGCCGCAGTTTATGTCAACGCAATGGTTGTATGGAGCTTTGACTACAGCGTCTCGTGAAGGGCCGGAGATCTCAACTGAGGAAGTGGGAATTCTCAAGGGGATATTGTCCAAAGGTAACAACGTGTTTAGGGTTTGTCGTATCTAGATTTTATATGCGACAACTAATTGATTGTTTCAATGTACAGTACAAAATATGTGGTCGCATATACGATATTTTCGCATGGAGAGTATTGACAAAATGCGCTTCACAACAGATTATGGTATCATGGCAAAGTTCAAGCAAGAGAGCTGACGACGAGCAATGGATCCAAACACCGTTATAGATGAGATGGAGTATTCTGGGAACTTGCAAAGTATTATCATGGTGGATTACCATAGATTCTCCATGATCCTATTCGATGTGCAGCGGTTCAAAGTAGTACTTGAAGGAGTTGGGGCAACAGTTCGACGAGGTCCGTCTGGATTTCTTAAAATAGATTTCGAAAAAAGATGGATGGATTTGCGCAACATGTTTTTATTGCCGACCCATTGTGAACAAGTACATGAACTCAAGTTTTTTTTATTTTATTACAACATGGTACATATCACAAAAGTTAAATCTCTCTTGTACGTGATTTTGAAAATGTAATTTTCTATCCAAACCCCTGATAACCTCAATGGTGGTATATTGTACCTCCAACTCCCCGAAGTGCAAGAGTATATGATGAAAGCAATGTTCTCAATGTAGATGAGGACAGTATGCAAATAGAGAGGTCGATATTGTAGGGGGTGGAGGCCGCCGAAAGCTTGGAGCGTGTAGAGGAGCTAGAATTTGGTAACAATGATGGAAAGACAGGAGACCAAGAATTCTTTGAGAACGAGGTGGACTCATCCTTTTGTGGTGACCTTTTTATCGACCTTCCAGTGTATGTGGAGTTGTGTCAGGAGATTGACATGGGACCATAGGGTACATCATACTTGGAGCATCCACCTACTTAATTCGTTGATGAATCACTTATAAGGGTACATAAGATTTGCGTTTTAAGTAAGATCATTATTTTAAGATTTATATTATCGTGCTTTGCTTGATTTATACTAATTATGCTAAAATCAATTTTTGTCTATGCAAGTGAACTTTGTGGATATTTAGATCCGCACGATGAGTCGAGGGATGAGTGACGAGGAGCTATAGGAGATCTTCACACGTATGTCTCCATATCAAATGGCTCGATTTAGGGATATGGTGGACCAGGAGCCATATCTCGGACACCGTCAAGCTGTTCTATTAGATCTACTTCAGTGTGCTCTGATGCTTTGATTTCTAGTACATGAGCTCGACGCTCCAAACTTGGGCCAGGCGGAGGGAGTGGTTCTGGGGGATACTACAGAGATGTGGATGCAGTCGGCTCAAGATACAGGTGCTACTCCTCGCTCTCGTGAAGATTCAAGAGAGCATGGCTCACGTGGTTGTTATGGAGGTATCGACGCAGTATCTCCATCTCGTCATTTTACTAGAGTTGCGTCACCTGTGAGATTTGTCACACCTGTGGGGAAGTCTACTCTAGTCACTCCAACTTTTGCTTAGTCGTCCGCAGGTGGCACCCCTATGGATGCTACTCCGAGAGGTACCACCCCCGTATGTATACCAAATATACAAGGGTCTCTTGGATATGCCCAAGAGGAGTGCGATCACAGGTGGGAGAGGATACATCTTAGGCATACCCCAGAGGGGTATAGATACCTTCTAGATGATAGGACAGGAGCCATCATCATGAATGAGGGGAGGAGGGTGATGGCTTGTATGAGAGAGTTGTGCCAACAAGTTTTTCGGCACAACGTCTTGGATCATTGGAAGAACATACCGGAGGGGAGCAAATACTACATAGTAGCATCCTTGTATGAGGAGTTTCCAGTACCCACCACAACAGATAGGTTTTCCACACACTGGATGATGGATTGCATGCATGCATACATGTCACAAACGATCGGACACACGCAAGGCACTTAAGAGTGGGGCCTTAAAGCCTGAGTGGCTAGATGCAGATGACTGGCATCAACTCAAGGAAGAGGCTATAGATTCTCCGAGACGTTGGAGATAGCAACACAAGCCAACAAGGGCACGACTGGAGAGTTAGGAGTGGTCCATCATCTTGGGAGTGGCCACCACAGGACTTATCCGGAGGACTTTGTAAGTTTTTCTTTTGTTCTTCTCACTTATTTTTTTGCAATATCCCTTGTACTAACAATCGTGTTTCTAACAGTTGTATTTTGTTTTCTTTATAGCACTCCATTACAAACCGTGATCCCACTACACTAGAGACTTGATATGCAGAGAGACATGGTCTCACTGTATTGATCGACCGATTATATGCACACGGTGGCCCAATAAGTCACTCATCTTTCTTGCTCGTAGTTACTAATTTTAATTAAAATGCATTATTATATGGTGGACTGATGTGTAGTTGTTTCTTTTTTTGCAAAGTTTGTTCGATGCTCCTTTGTGGCGAGACAAGCTTTCGAATGGCGAGGATCTATATCTCGCCCTTGGATTTGTGGAGCACACATCCTCGTCTTTTTTGGTCATGTGATTTATGTAGGCATTTTCTATGCACTATGTTATTATCATCCTTTGTATCCTACAATGATTCTACCGTCACTTTCATTACATGATCTTGTATTTATTTTATGTATCAGTCTTATGGATTCAAGTACACTTTGCCTTCATTTTGAGGAGCATTGTACACTTTACTGTAACTTTTTTATATGGCCCAAATAAAGCATGTAGTGCTATTTGTGGTAGGACTGCCCTGCCACCAAAAAAAAAATCTCCGTAACCGTCGCTATTAGCGTCGCAAATATACTACATGCGTCACTATTAGTGTCGCAGTTTGTGTCACAAACCGTCGCTATTAGTGTCGCTATTTGCATCGTTATCAGCCACACAAATGATAGCGACGCAAATAGTGATGCTAATAGCAACGCTTATAGTAATGGTTCTATGCCGTCGCTAATACCGACAACAGGGGCAAATTTTTTTATGAACATCTTTATCGCTTTGAACGTCGGTATGAGGCCTGTATCTTGTAGTGTGCCTTAATATGCTCACCCCAAAGTCTAACAATGATGGTTCTTTTAATCTTTTAAAGGCCCTTTTAATTTAGGAGTGAAAAAAAAAACAAACAAGAGAAATAGAAATGGCCATGTACTACTATGTTGTTACAAGTGTTGTGTGTGTGTGTGTGTGTGTGTGTGTGTGTGTGTGTGTGTGTTACTATTGGAAAGAAGGATATAGATGCAACACACATGTCATGTATAACCACATACTCTCTCTCTCTCTCTCTCTCTCTCTCTCTCTCTCTCTCTCTCTCTCTCTCTCTCTCTCTCTCTCTCTCTCTCTCTCTCTCTCTCTCTCTCTCTCTCTCTCTCTCTCTCTCATAAAAGGATCAAAGTTCATCTACATTAACATCAAATGGGGCTCACAACTTGTAACTTTTTAAACCAAAAGGCATCAAAAATAGCAACACTTAAAGCTTGCATATAATTTTTTTTCAATTTGAATTTTTTTGGGAGGGGGAGTCATTAGAGAGAGAGAGAGAGAGAGAGAGAGAGAGAGAGAGAGAGAGAGAGAGAGAGAGAGAGAGAGAGAGAGTGTGTGTGTGTGTGTGTGTGTGTGTGTGTGTGTGTGTGTGTGTGTGTGTGTGTGTGTGTGTGTGTGTGTGTGTGTGTGTGTGTGTGTGTGTGTGTGTGTGTTGTGTGTGTGTGTGTGTGTGTGTGTGTGTGTGTGTGATATGTTGGTTATACTTTTCTTTCATGAATCGCAAAGGGAATTTATGGCTTCTATTTGCTTTCAAAAGCACGAAGTGAGCATGGATAACAACCAACAAGATGCATTTAGTAGGCCTACTAACAAAGCTTATCGTGCCAACTATTTGTCGAAGATACTATGAAGTTTTGCCTTACTTTGCTAGGTGCTACTAGAAAGGTAAAGGTAGCTATTACATTCTATAAAAGATTTCCTTCAAATTCCTGATTAGTTGGTTTTGATCAATGGTTTTACTTTCCCCTTTTTGGTGGGGAAGCCTAACCCCTCCATTTATTGCTTATGTAATAGGAAGTTCATTCTATAAAACTATTAAGAATGCTATTAAGTGAGTCATAAGTGTCTTGGAGATAAAAGTTGACAAGAGAGAACTTGTAGGTAAAGAGAAAAATGGTTTTGAGAAACAACCATGCTATTTCATTTAAGCAAGTTAGCTATCAAGCATGCTTCGTAGCTTAAGTCCCAATGGGGGAAAGAGGGCAATAAGGGGCACATTTTATTGAGATGCATGCCATGTCCAATGTTACAATCCAATGTCACAGCTACCCTTCTTTACTCTAGTTGTATATATAGGTTCACAAGTCAATTTGCTCATATGTCCAATGTGGCTCTTGGAGTTGGAAGCAAACCATCATATTATTGGTTAGACATGAGTTAACTATCACCCATTTTTGGAATGTTGAACTTCTTAATACATTATCAAGTTGGTTTTCTATCCACAAGTGAAATTTTGAAATAAGCTCGAAAGTTTGAAGTCTTGGCCAAGTCCATGAATAAATAGAAGCCCAACATTCATGAAAAAGCAAGATTTACTGCGAAGTGAATCATTACAATAGAAAATAAACTTTTTAATTGTGAAATCTAGGTTTTGTTTTTGTCATAATATGATCAAGGAACTGACAAAATCTTTTTATTATAAAAACCTACAATTGAAAGAAAGGAAAAAAAATTGCAAATCTATAAGGGAGGTTCAACTAAAAAATAAAGGGGAGTTCAAGACAAATACTTAAAATATTAAGAAAGAAAGCCTATAAAAAAGGGAAGTTCAAGACAAATACTTAAACTTGCGAAAGTTGGGGTCTAAGGATTTAAAATTTTAGGGAGAGATTTAAAAACTTAAGGAAATAATGAAGAGAAATTATAAGATGGCTACTTTTAACTTATTTTTCAGCACCATTTCCTAACAACTATTTTTTACCACATGCGATGAGGGCTACTATTTATATGTCAATCATTTTTCGACAAGCCCAATTTACATAGAGGGTTGGGTTTATTTTTTAGACCGCATTTTCTTTTGAAAAAAATAACATTTGTGAATTTTTGTATGCATATGATGTAGTTTGGGCCATTGATCCCAACTCGTATTGAGGGTCTTAAAAGGCCGAGAAAGAGATAGTCCCCAAGGTACTAAGAGCTCGAGTGGCTAATTGGGGGACAGGAATCCTATTCCCCCTATTAGCTCTTGGTCATGCCGCTACTAGTAGGGTTAGTGGGGGTTGCTTCCCCTTGCATTTCCTCCACTAAACCCCTGAAAATTATGGGTGGTAGTGTAGCATTGACAGCGCTAACCAACTGGTCTCATTCTTTTTTAGATGTCAAAATACGACCACCAATTCAAGTGTTTTTATTTTCAAAAATCATGGAATATACTTTCTTTTCATTTTCAAAAATACTAGGATATACTTTAAAAATATCTTCAGATTGCTCCTACCACATAAAAAATTGCTCTTCGTTTTTCTTCTTCTACTTCGCCTCCCTTGCTCTTCCCTTTAGTGATGGAAGCCTTGGTGCGACCAAAGGCTCTAAATGTGGAGCTCGTTCGCCTCCGAAATTTTGGCCTTTTCAGTAGCCTTTACGCTCGATTTGAGTGTTGCCGTGCGGCGTGTATCAATTATTGCGCATTCCTTTGCGGTCCTTCGTGAGAGGTTGCGTTGGCGTACAATTTTACAACCAACAAATATCAACAGTGCTCTGCACACACAAATATCAACAATAATTTGGATAAGCCTCTGGCCCACCATCTTGGCGACAGCCCCGAGCCCCATGCACGTTTGGACAAACCTCGAGCCTCGAGCCTCGGCACCACCTGACGTATAAGTTTACAGCTCCTGATCGCAAATAATATGGTTAAGACAGAGGTATAGGTTTCTTGGCTTTGTTCTGCCTCTCTCTGCCTGCAGGCTGCCATCTTGCTTTGTTCGCAGGCTGCAGCCCCGCCCAGAATGCAGTGCCTCCATCTCCCCTCTTGCTTTCTGGGGGCGAAGCTTCCTACCTTCACAAAAGAAAGCGCTTTACATGCCCATACTCATACATTGACTGTCAAGGCCACTTTGTCCATCGATGAGAAGTCTCTGAGACCTTCTGTCAATAGATCGCACCTTCAAGCTCTAGAAGAAGAAGAAGAAGAGCTGCAGGAAGAGAAGGCTGCACAGAGAGAATCAGTGCCTGACCAGGCCTCCCAATCCCAGCTGCTGTTTCCTCCCTCAAGCAACCCGGCAGAGGCCGGGGTGAGACAGGACCACAAGACACATGTCGAGAAGATGCAAATTCAGGCTCCCCCTCGCGTGATCCATACTCCAAAGCCGGCTGAGCTGAATTACAACGAACTGATCGCATCCAACATGGATGATCAGAATGCCCTATCGACACTCTGCAATGTGATGGACACGCTGGTGAACTCCGTCCTCAGCTTGCAGGAGCTGGCGTCGGATGTGGATCCAGCAGTGCAGTTGTCCGGCAACTTCTGCCCGGTAGGAGAGACGCCGCCGACGGAGTGCCGCGAGATGAGGGGGCAGCTCCCGCCAGACCTGAGCGGGATCTACATACGCAATGGGCCTAACGCGGTGCACGTGCGCGACCGGGAGGGCTACCACAGCTTCGACGGCGACGGAATGCTGCACGCCGTCAGGATCAAGAGCGGCCGGGCCACCTACTGCGCGCGCTACGTCAAGACAAGCCGCCACCTCCAGGAGGAGGCCGCCGCCAGGCCCCTCTTCCCTAAGTTCTTCGGCGCCCTCCGGGGGTTGCCGGGGGTGGCGCGCATGGCGCTAATGGCGGCGCGCGTGGCGGCGGGGCTGGTGACAATTACAGAGGGCTGGGGCCTGTCGAACACTAGCGTTGGCTACTTCAACGGCCAGGTGCTGTCCATGTCGGAGGACGACATGCCCTACGTCGTGCGGGTGACGGAGGCCGGGGACCTGGAGACGGCGGGGCGTGTCCAGTTCCGGCAGGGTAACGGCTGGCCGAAGATAAACATGTGCGCGCACCCGAAGGTGGATCCGGCGACGGGGGAGATGGTGGCCTTCGGGATTAATCCGGCATTCCCACCATTCAGTGTCTTCCGCGTGTCAGCCGACGGGATTCTGTCCGGCGAGGCGTCCGTGCCGCTGCTGGACGTGCCGCTGGTGCACGATTTTGCCATCACGCGCCGGTTCGTCGTCTTCCCCGACAGCCAGTTCGTCGTCCGGCCCTGGGAGTTTGTCGCCGGGCGCATGCCGGTGGTCTGCGACGGGGCGAAGGTGCCGCGTCTGGGCCTCCTCCCGCGCTACGGCACCGCGTCGGAGGTCCTGTCGGAAGCGCGCTGGTTCGACGTCCCGGGCTGCAACTGCCTCCACTATGTAAACGCCTGGGAGGACGGTGACGACGTGGTGCTGGTGACGTCCATCCTGTCGCCGCCGGAACGCTTCCTGGAGATCCCGGCGACGGGGACGAACTGCACGCTGACGGAGGTGCGGCTGAACGTGAGGTCCGGCAGGGCGTCCCGGAAGACGATCTGCGAGGGCAACTTCGAGTTCGGCACCATCAATCAGAAGTACGTCGGGCGGCGGAGCAGGTACGCGTATCTGGCCTCGGGCTTCTACCCAGGGCTCACCGGGGTGGTGAAGGTGGACCTGCAGGAGGGGGCCGTGGTCGGCCGACGGGAGTTCGGGCCGCACTGTCACGGCAACGAGCCTTTCTTCGTCCCTCGACGGCCTCGTACTCGCACACCTGCTGACAAGCCGGCAGTTGCAGCATCAGGTGCAGCAGCCGCAGAAGAAGAAGAAGAAGAAAAACAGCAACAACAACGTCAAGAAGAAGATGACGGCTACCTTCTCTGCTTCGTCCACAACAACAGCACCCAGGTCTCCGAGCTGCTCGTCATGGACGCTCGTTCCCCTTCCCTCCATATCCTCTCTGCTATCACTCTCCCTTCTCGCGTCCCTTATGGCTTCCATGGCTTCTTCATCGACGAAGAGCAGCTCGCCAGCCAATTTGGTCCACGTACTTAGTAGGCATTTCTATACACATGTAACATATTGTTCATAACACTACATGAATCTCCTTACACTCTTAATGTATAAATCCGAGATAACTCCATAGCACACTACACTAGAATGGCAACTACCATGGGATGTAGATTTGTCTTTGTCTTTCATAATTAAGTTGTAAATAACAATTTGAAAGGAAACTAAATGCATTTCAGTTTATTTCTTCCTACCACATGCTGCGTAGCTACTAGCATGTGGGTCACATTTGAACTTTTAGGCCTTAAATGGCTTTGTTTAATTGATGTTTGAACTTTCAGGTCATGTTTGCACTTTTAGGACTATGGCTTTGTGAATTGATGAAGAGATTGATACATGGCAAGAGATAGATTGAGGAACAATTACATTCCCAAAAGAGGGAAAAGTTTGGGAAAAGTTTAGTGCAGCCAAAAACAAAAGTACAACATGTATCTAGTGAGAAAAAGTATTGTACATTCAAAGAAAAAGAGTTATTACCAACTACTTTGTAGAAAGTGGCACTCTAAAAGATTCCTAAATATCATAATAACAAGATCCCATATTTAGAGGGCTAACTTAGCTCTTTCCTCCTCCAACTAAAGTATGAGGTTTGCCAATTGGGCTTGAAGTTCTTAACATTGTTTTTGCAACCCTTCTACTTCTTACTCCATATATTTTATTTCTAGGTCATGTTCATCTAATTGTGCTTGGAGGTCCAATAGCTATTGAGTGGATTGTATTATGAATCTTCTATAGACCTCCTAGGCCTCATCCAACAATGCTTGGAGTTCTGATTTACTATGAATGGCTTCGACCTTGTCTCTTCATATAGAGATTCCAAGGCACAAATTATAATGCCAACTTAAGGACCCTTGAGATACAAATCCAAGAGAATATTGGAGGTCAAAGAGAGACCCCTTATTAATTACCCTCTCCAAGAATACCTAATGTAATGGAAAAACTTTCCAAAAGAAGCTACAATGTGGATTGAGGAATCCATATTTCGAGGAGATTGTGTTGAGTTTCTCTGGAGACAAGTTATACCATGCAAAGGTGATACATTATATATAGTAGTACAAATGTAGCACAATGTGAATGGAAGGATAAAGGGATGGGTGGATGGAGCATTAAATAGTATTGCCTATGTGACAAAATAATAGGCTATTATAGTGTCAAGGGTACAACCATGCAAGGCAATCCTATCTAACTACATCCATCAAGATTGGTGAATATAGTATATCATGCATCCTTGATGAGGTGGTGCATGTATAGCATTTGGTTAGTCTCTCAATGCTAGCAAGTACTACTTGTGCTGCTAGCAAATCTCTATAGTCTCTCTCTATTGTGAGTTATGTATCTTATATCCCCACACCTTGGACTGATGTGCAACTCTAATATTCTTAGCTCTCTAGAGTGTCATCCCTCTCTCAATGGGGTGAATGTGTGATCATTGTCTAGAAAAAGTTAGTAAGTTGTGACTAGCTTGCTCCCATCTACAAGGTACCTAACTAGAGTGATGATGTGTGGACTCTCTAAATATTGGCCCTGATCTGGGGATTCCATAATGACTAGTCTAGTGAGATGTCTTATATGAGAATGTAGGGTATCCCAACTGGATTGTTTTGCAGACCCTACATCTACACATGGTGGTCCTATCTCCATCCCCTTTGAGCACAGTTTGCAAGTCTTTTGGCTCCAGGGATGCAAATTGCTCTCTTTGGTTCAATCTCAATTAGAGAGAGAAAATACCCTAAATTGATCAATGTGGCTAGTTCCATCTCATGGGACATGGATATATCTAGAAGAACCATGTGGTGTGATACTAAAAAAGTCATCCTTCTAGTATGGCATCTTTATTAGAGCCCACAAGGATGACTCTCCTATATTTTATGTGGAATAGAGTGAGATAATGTGTGATAGCGAAATGATTGACACGTGTCACAATATAGTTTACTAATAATTGAAGAACTAATGGTATGTGTGTAATTAGTCTACTTATGTGAGCTAAGATAGGACGTGTGTTTCTAAAGTGTTTGATATGTCAACCTTGTTTGAAAGAGTAAGAAACTTGCTCAATAGCGCATATATGGAATGTATTTTATGTTGTTTGCTCTTTCTTTATTTGATTTAAAAGTCTTATAGCTAGCTTCTCTAATGGAAAACTTGAGTTTCACAATGCATTCATATAATAACTTTGAGTATTGTGGAGTTGGCAAGTATTTTGCTACTATAGGTTCATGCTAAAACATTATATAATAGGTTAAATGTTTTTGTTTACCTAAACAAGTAGGCTAAATGTAGCATCACCCTCCTACCTTTTATAATTGACACTTGTCTATCCTTAAGGGATAATGTTGTAAAGTATTAGTGGTACTAGTAGAAATATATGTGCTTATCTATTTTTAGAACCTCCTAGCAATGCAAGTTCATATGCAATGTAGAAATAATAGATAGGTAAGTGGAGGGTAAGTGGCGCAAAAGTAGCATGTGCTCCTCTATTTTTAGAACCTCATGGTGCCAATGCATATGCCATCTGGAAAATAATAAATAGATATTAAAGATTTTGCTTTGCATATACATGATCCACATGTGTACACATGGGATGATGATGAGTTGATGTGATACCTATGTGGTGCAATGATGTAAATGTAATGTGTTATGGAATTATGGTATCCACAACATATTATTATAATTCACTCTAGAAATGAGATTTTTTTTAATTTTATTTATTGTGGATTTTGTATATTTGTTACATGATTCATGACTTGTTGCATGAGTGCACATGTGTGACACTAGTCACATTATACTTGACAAATAGATGGAAGGATACTAATGTGTTTTGTGTTGTGTTGAGTACATTATTAGATAGAGTCACGCAAAACAAATATTTTTGGGAGATCATTTTAATGTGTGAAAATTACATGCTTCATAGTATGGAGCTGTTATATTTTTTTGGCACTCATTAGTGCAAGGACTTTGCATACACACATACAAAATTGATTTATTTTGAGTGTATTTATTATAAAATCTTAGAAAGGCTAAAATAGTATTTTTGGATATAAAGTTATTTAGAATAGGTTATGCTAGATTTATTTTGACGAAAGCAAGTCATGCAAGAAGAGTAAAGGCAAGAACTCAAAAACATGCCTTGAATGTATTTTGAGCACAAAAGTCTAATACAATTTATAAATACATACATGTGGGAGGTGCTCACCCATTCATGGGGGAGATTGTATCCAATGTTATTGTGTCAAGCAACCTTTGTTAATTTCTCTTCTCTCTTGCAATTTGTTCTATTTCTATTTTCTTGCAATAATTGTTTATTATATGATAAAGGCTAGCAACATTGGTATCAAAGTGCATTGATTGGTGCATGCATCAACCCTTATTACAATCCCTATCAGTAGCTCTAAACGCAAAACATAATTTCATATGAAAAAGTCTTGGATATTAGCCCTCCACTTCACCCAAGCACTTCCATGGTTTATGAGTGGTCAATACTAATATCAAGCTCTATCTAGCTCTCCACCTCTTCCAAGCATAATGTTGCTCAAGAGTGATTGTTAAACTAACACTAATCAAAACACATCAATACATCAAGTATGTCTTCTATCATGAGATAGAACCTGATGTCTTTCATTGCTTTCTTTCCATAAAGCATCCACACAGACATAAACAAATACATGCAAATTTAGTGCAGCATCCTTTTTTGCTTTAGATGTAAGCAATAAGATAGGCCTCTAGCATCACAACCTAGCATTATGTTTCCATTTAAAATAATCTATTTTGTCCCCATATTCATGTGCATTCAATTATCTTCAATTCTTTAGTTTAAGTAAATCCTTCTATGCTAACTTGTTGGAAGTGAACATTTAATTGCTTTCTCCAACCATCCATGACCATAGATTACTTAAGAAGCAACATATCAAAAGCCATGAATTTTGATATGATCTTTCTTCGCAAGTCCAACCTATACAAGAAATTTGGGAATGTTTTTGTGTTGGACACCTTTAAATTAGCTCTAATAATCACCTCTAGAATCGTCTCCATCTCTCTTTCACTATGTAGCTTCCTAGTATTTATGTGCAATGAAAACTCTTTCGCTTTTATGCATCATCTCTAAAGAAGATATTTGAGTTAATTGTAGGAACTATAGCATGCTATTAATTTTTAGTTGACTTCTTTTCTTATTTGATGTGATTGATTCCCTTGAAGCAATCAAAATTTAGGATGCTCCTTCATTTCTTAATCATCTATAGTCAATTATATCAATAGGATAAAAGTTAACAATTTGAAAACATCCCTTTCAACATTCATATTGCATGTAATATCTTTATATTATTATTCATCACGACTAGGTCATTGATATGCTTCATAGTCCTTATCCATATTCCAAAGCAATCAATCAATAGATTGCCTTGTTAAAGTTACCTCTACAGTTTTGATATTATTACATCAAAAACTTACATACACTACAAGATACAGGTCTCATAGCGACGTTCAAAGCGATGAAAATGTTCATAAAAAATTTTTCCCTCGTCGTCGTAAAAAATATCGGTATTAGCGACGCCATAGAACAACCGTTATTATCCTCGCTATATGTGTTGCTATTTGTGTCACTACGCTGATAGTGACGCAAATATCAATGATTTGCGATGCTAACTGCAACGCTAATAGCGATGCATGCAGTAAATTTGTGACGCTAATAGTGATGGTTACAGGAAAAAAAGTTGGAATAGCACTATGTGCTTTATTTGGGCCATACAAAAGAGTTATAGTAAAGTATACAATGGTCGTAAAAATGAAGACAAAGTGTACTTGAATCCATAAGACTTATACATAAAATAAATACAAGATCGTGTAATGAAAGTGACAGTACAATCATGGCAAGATACAAAGGATGATAATAAGATAGTGCATAGAAAATGCCTACATAAATCACATGACCAAAAGAGAAGAGGATGTGTGCTCCACGGATCCAAGGGCGGGCTATAGATCCTCGCCATCCGAAAGCTTGTCCTGTTGCAAAGGATCATCAAATAGACTCTGCAAAAAAAGAAACAACTACACATCAGTCCACCATACAATAATGCATTTTAATTAAAATTAGTAACTATGGACAAGAAAGATGAGTGACTTACTAGGCCACCGCATCCATAAAATCAGTCGATCAATGTAGTGAGACCTTGTCTCTCTGCATATCAAGTCTCTAGGCCGATGGGATCACGGTTTATAATGGAGTGCTATAAAGAAAACAAAATACAACTATTAGATTCATGATTGTCAGTACAAGGCATATTACCAAAAAATAAACAAGGAGAACAAAAGAAAAACTTACAAAGTTCTCCAGATAAGTCATGTGGCCGCCACTCCCAAGATGATGGACCACTCCTGCCTCCAGTCATACCCTCGCCCTCTCGAGCTGTTATCTCCAACGTCTTGAAGAATCTGTAGCCTTCTCCCTGAGTCGGCACCAGTCATTTGCTTCCTCCCTGAGTCGGCGCCAGTCATTTGCTTCTAGCCACTCGAAATTTGAGGCCCCACTCTTAAGTGCCTTGCATGCGTCCGATCGTCTGTGTGACATGTACGCATGCATACACTCCATCATCCATCCTGTGGAAAATCTATCTGCAACGACGGGTACTGAAAACTCCTCATGCAAGGATACTACTATGTAGTCCTTGCTCCCCTCTGGTATGTTCTTACAATGATCCAAGACGTTGTGCTAAAAAACTTGTTGGCACAACTCTCTCATGCGAGCCATCACCCTCCTCCCCTCATCATTCATGATGATGGCTCATGTCCAATCATCTACAAGGTATCCATACCCCTCTGAGGTATGCCTAAGATCTGTCCTCTCCCACCTGCGACCACGCTTCTAGGCATATCTAGGAGACCCCTGTACATCTAGTATACCTACAGGGGTAGTATCTCTCGGAGTAGCATCCATAGGGGTGCCACCTGTAGAGACGGCTAAGCAAAAACTGGAGTGATTGGAGTAGATGACTCCACAGGTGTGACAAATCCCATAGGTGTTGCAACTCCAACAGAACGACGAGATGGAGACACTACATCGATACCTCCACAACAACCACCTGAGCCACACTCTCTTGAACCTGCAGCACGAGAGCGAGGAGTAGCACATGTATCCCAAGCCAAACCGCATGCTCACTACATCCACCTCTCTGCAGCATCCCCCAAAACCACTCCCTCCATCCAGTCCAAGTCTGGAGTGTCGACATCATTTTACTGGATTCTGAAGCATCAAAGTGCACTGAAGTAGATCTAACAGAATGGCCTGATCGTGTCTAAGATAGCTCCTGGTCCACCATATCTTTGAATCAATCCATCTAATCTTGAGACATACAGGTGAAGATCTCCTATAGCTCCTCATCGCTCATCCTCAACTCATCATGCGAATCTAAATATCCACAAAGGTCACTTGCACATACAAAAATTGATGTTAGCATAATCAGTATAAATCAAGCAAAGCACGGTAATATAAATCTTCTAAAAATGATCTTAAAACACATATCTTATGTACCCTTATAAGCGATTCATCAACGAATTGAGTAGGTGGATGCTCCAAGTATGAAGTACCCTATGGTCCCATGTCAATCTTGTGACAACTCCGCATACACTGGAAGGTCGATAGAAAGGTCACCACAAAAGGATAAGTCAATCTCGTTCTCAAAGAATTCTTGGACTCCTGTATTTCCATCATTGTTACCCAATTCTAGCTCTTCTACATGCTCCAAGCTTTCGGCGGCCTCCACCCCTTGCAATATCAACCCCTCTATTTACATACTATCCTCATCTATGCTAGAAACATTGCTTTGATCATATACTCTCGCACTTCGTGGAGCTGAAGGTACAATATACCACCATCGAGGTTGTCGGGGATTTGGATAGAAAATTACATGTTCAAAATCACGTACCAGATGGACCACATCAAACTGTTGCCCCAACTCCTTTAAGTAGCATTTTAAACCACTGCACATCGAATAGGATCATGGAGAAGCTACAGTAATCCACCGTGATAATACTTTGCAAGTTTCTAAAATACTCCATCTCATCTATAACGGTGTTTGGATCCATTGCTCGTCGTCAGCTCTCTTGCTCGAACTTTGGCATGATACCAGAATTTATTGTGGAGCGCATTTTGTCGATATGCTCCATGCAGAAATGCCGTTTACTTGACCACACCGCACTGTATATTTTGTACTATTCATTGAAACAGTCAATTAGTTATCGCATTATAAAATCTAGATATGACAAACCCTAAACACATCGTCACCTTTGGACTACATCCCCTCGAGAATTCCCACTCCTCAATTGAGACCTTCGCCCCTTCGCGAGACACTATAGTCAAAGCTCCATGTAACCATCACGTTGGCATAAACCGTGGTATCTCCTCCATGCCCTCGAGATATCGAATCAATTGATGGCGTGTACTATATCAAAATTCAGATCGCGCTTCTTCCCAATCTTTCTTGGCTTGCTCGTACCTAGCGAGCCATGTCTCTATGGAGGTATGGTGCAACATACAAAAACGATTCACTTTCTTCTCCATTGCAGCATCCATTCTTTTTTCCACCCCATTTCCAACTACCACATCTTCGGTCATCTATCATCATCCTTCAATGACCATAGCATACTGTTGTTTGAATCCACAATTGGTAGCCATTGTGAAATATACACTAATGCCTCTTAGATACCAACCAACCTTCAGCCATGCTACCTTCTAGCCGAGCTCGTTATCGCATAAAGCCTTTCAGGGTTTTCATGAAGCAACTGACCATCTATCATCGTCCTTCAACGACGAACATAGCATATTGTTGTTTGAATCCACAATTGGTAGCCACTGTGAAATATACACTAATGCCTCTCAGACACCAACCAACCTTCAGCCATGCTACCTTCTAGCCAAGCTCGTTATCGCATAAAGCCTTTCAGGATTTTCATGAAGCAACTGACCATCGGCACTCGACTGCAACCAAAGCACCTTCATCTTGCCTACCTCCTTCAAATCCATTCGTATCCCTGTAGTGTCTCTCTTTCCTGTTATGTGGTCCCATAGTAAGCTATCCACATTCTTAAAAATATACATGGGATCCAACAAGTGGTTGATCTCTAAGTGGGTCCAACACGGCAACTTGTAGAAAACTAAGAGCTATCGCATTCCATTGGATGTGACTCCGTATAGACCATTTTTTGCCCGTACCAACTTTGGGCATTCATTCGTACTAGAGGTCGTCCAAAAAAACCTTCCCTCTGTTCATGACCCTCCGACAAGAAAGCGGCGTGTCCTTGATATACCATCTTCTTCATGGTTCATGACCTTCAGAAGTCTAATTGCAGCCCACACAATGGACATGCATGATAACCTGAGGTAACCAAACTTGTCCCAACACCTCTATCCAGTGAATACAAACTGCAATGAGCTATGATAGATATTACCAATGATAACAGAAGCCTACTTACCTCAGCACTCCCCGAATCCCAGAAAGTCATGCATGGTCCACATGAGAATGGCTCGAATATTGGCAGATTGTCGACCATCGCGCTTGCTCATATCTTCCACGGCGACCCCTCCTCCCACAAAATCTTAAGCTCATTGACTAATGGATGAAGATACGCGTCCATATTCTTGACTTTGTAGCGGCTGTGAACGAGCAAGCTAAGGATGAGGTGTCCTTTCTTTGTAGAAAGCCATGGAGGGATGTTGTAGTTAACAAGGACTACATGCCACACACTGTAAGAAGTTGAGCGTAGACCGAATGGGTTCACGCCATCCATAGCAAGACCGATCCGAAGATTCCTTGGCTCTTAGGCAAAGCTTGGAAAGGTAGAGTCAATGTGACTCCATGCACGTGAATCCGTTGATATTCATTGGAATCCATCAGTGCATCTATTCTGTGCATGCCACATTGTCATGCTGCTATGCGTACACCATGTAAAAAAATCTAGAGTGTGGCTTCCTTATAGATTTAGAGATCCAATGTCACTTTAGGCATTAGTATTAGTGTCCATGGTTCAAAAATATTAGATTTTTGGACAAGTTTTAGCCCATTTTTGATATTTTTGATATTATCTCTTGTAAAAATCCATAAAACTATAGATAACTTCTAGATTAGGATGACATGTAAATGAAAGCATGTAGCTTTCAGCCAATTTGAGAGGATTTTATGTAAAAAGAGAGATTGATGAAATCCCATGACGTGCAATCGTTGTTTTTGAACAATGAACAGTACTTTGAAGTGAAAGATGAAGAAGGAGTGATCTGGCAGAAATTTGGACAGGTGTCCTACTATTTTACCCACCTCTTCGGAGCCAATGGAAGCATTAGATTGGTGATCTAAGCAGCATAGAGGAAGGTATTATTTTATACATGTTTTTGTCTACAAGAGTTTTATCTTCTCATAATGCAAAAATAAATTGGCAGGCTTCATCTCTGTTGGTATTCTTCTACATTTTCTAATTCTTTTTAGGAGTATTCTTCTATGTCTTCAATTTCTTCGAAACCCTTCTCTTCCATCTACTCCTCTCCCTGAATCTAACTTCATCCTGCTATCCCTTACCCCCGTGGTGGACTTTCGACACCAAACACTCTGACACCGTGTTAGGGGAAGTTTATGGTATCATCAGAGGTGAATTCCAAAAGATATTTGGGCCGATTTGGGGCTAATATCTTCAGCCATATTTAGAGCATTAGCTACATCAATGTTCTTTTAATTCATTTCTTACTCTACAGAAGACATCTTGTCAAAATATGCAAGTATTATGTGCCCCTATGGCAGGGCAATGCTTGTAGATCATTCATAGATACTTTGAGTTGAATTAAGAGGAGCTTTTTCTCTTATTTCTTGGCTATGGTAACTTATCCTTATCAAGAACTCAATTTGAAGCTCTCTTGAAGCAAGTCGCTTTGCCCTACAAGCCTTGTAATTGACTCATAAGCTTTTGTCCCTAACAGTCTACATTGAATGTAATCATGCAAACTTGATTCATGCTATGGCATCATGTATGAATGATGGGATGCAGAGTTGTTTATGATACATGATAGCATATTGTACTTGATTTTATAATTTGTGATTGCTCTTACAGTCAAGAAAACAAGCTTGATTTGAGTTAGAACTTATGAGATAATGCTCTTGTTATCTTTGCTAAGAACATGCAGTTGTTGGAAGCTTTATTAATATCTTCAAGAACTTGGCTTGAAACCTTCAAACCTTCTCTTATCTCTACCATCTCTGAAGTTTAAGCTCTTGAAACCCCATACATTATTCTCTCTCAAGCCCCTATGACTGACCATGAAGTACCTCTTGAACCTTTAAACATTCACTGTAATCTACTTATCTCTTGAAGACACATCTCTATCTATCTTGTCGAGTTTTCTTGCCAAACCCCTGTGGTGACCTTCAACCCTACATGCTGCAACATTGGTGAACCCAACGTGGTTGGTGTAAGAGAACTCCAAGATGGGGGATTCTTCAGGAGATACTCTACAACAGTTGGTGCGCATATTGGAGCAAACTCAGCAACAACAAATCCAAATGTTACAACAACAACAACAACAAAGGCAAGATGAAGAGAAGATTGATTACATATCTATCAAGGCCCTAGAGGAAGTTGGGCGGAAATTAAAATAATTTAATGGTCAAAATGTCTCTCTTTTCATTCGCTTGTATGTTGAGAAAATGCTCTTCTTTGGTGTACCACAACATGCATGGAGTCGCTATTTTGCCAGACTAGCCAAGCATGGTCTTCAAGAAAGAATCCATGATCTTTTCAGTGAGATACGGATTGGGTTGCATTCAAAAAATCCCTACGCGAAGAATTCTTCTTAGAAGACTCTGGCCTAATGAAGAAGAAAAGTTTCACTACTTGGGTTGAGAAACCCAACAAAGGTTTAGCTGCAACAACTTTTGTTGAGTGTTGAAATGACTTGTTTTTTGGCTGATTTTTGTTGTTTTTGAGAGCTGAATGGTTGATTTTATGGGATGATTGATTGATTTGGAAGTGGTTTGAGAGTGTTTTAGATGATAATGATTTTGTTTTGGAAGTTCATGATGTTTGTTGGTGGTTCTGTGATGTTCTGATAGGTTTTGATTGGTTCTATATACCTTCTGTTTTGCTCTGTTTTGGTCTGTTTTGTTCTGATTGTCTTCTGTAAAGAGGGAAGGAGTATTGATTGATGAAGAATGAGATATTGTGAAAGTTTATTAAATGGTTTGTGAGAGTTTGGAAGTGGTTTGAGAGTGAGTTATGTGGATTTGATGACCTTCTGTAACCTTCTGTAGGTCTTCTGTAGAGCTTCTACTTCTGTTCTGTCTCTGTTCTGTTCTGTACTGTAGCTGTTCTGGTACTGTTCTGTAGACTGTTCTGTATGCTTCTGTAAGTGTTCTGTGGAATGTATATGTGACTTTGGGAAAGTTTTCTAGCCTTGGAAAGAGGTGAATACAAGTGCAAAAGAGCTGAAAGAAGTGGAAGAAGTAGCTGCCAAAGACTCAAGTGAAGACTAGAGTGAAGTGACAGTAGTGAGCTGTGAAGAGACACTGTAGTGGCTCTGGTGACTCTTCATATCAGACATACCTCTTGGGAGGGGTATCCACGACCTAAGAAGGATTATTGAGAGTGATTTTTGAGAGATTGTAGTGAGGATATGATGTATTATTGATGGAGAGAGAGAGAGAGAGTCAGAGATAGCCAATTCTACTCAAATAGAGTGATTGTATATGAGAGATTGAGAGAGAAGACTATGAAGATATTGAAGATGAATACTATGTGATGTATTTCCATTCAAAGATGGTGTATTCCTTTGCTTTCTTTGTTCTATTGATGGATTTTGTGAAGATGTTGAAGAATATGGTTGATTCTATCAAAACCGTGGGAGGTCTACATGATGCTGCATGAAGATTTGTTGTGCCTGGTGTTCTTTTCTTCATTGTGATCATATGAAACATGATAAACAAGCTTGTTGATGTTACAAGATAGATTTTCTTGCAAGAGAATTCACTTTTCCTTGGTGTTCCTCTCGGGGCTCCATGTTTTTGGTGCGCAGCCGGGGAAACTTGCCATCAACAAGCACCAAAAGAGGCTGAAAATGAAGGAAATGGCATTGCCAAGAAGAGAAGAATTCAATGGATGTTTGTAAAATTCCTTCTTCCACTGAAGAGTTGGAATTTCTCATAATCAAAGCCACTTTCCACAAAAAGTTCATCCCACAATGGCGGAAACACATCACCATCATGATGCATGCTCTATGTGGTGGACAGTTTCCTCTTCCTATTGAAGCAGCAGAAACTTGCATCTTGGTGGCAAACTGTTTGGGAACAAACTAAAGAGCAGAAACAAAGAGAATGACCATCCATGGAAGATTTGGCATTTATTGAAAAGTTTCCAGACAACATCAAGTGGGAGATTGTGAAGAAGCTTCAGGAGTCTTGGTCTGTAGAGGTTCACAAAGACAAGAAGAAAAAAAGTTGGAATTTGTTCGTGGATGCTCAACAACAAGATACATGGGATGCCTGGTGTACTGATAATCTTCTGTTTGTTCAATTAGCAACCCACTGAAAGTTGGTAGACAGAGTGTTTTTCACAACATATACTGTTGAAACCATCAGAAGTTGGCATTACTATGATGATGGCACTACCACAATGCTCAAACGTATGCATTTTGACACCTTTAGAACCGAATACCTTCCTCTGTGCAGTGGCATGAAAGAAGAATTCAGGGACGTTGAAAAGAAAGAAGTAGAAGAAATGTTGGCAAGAGAGTCCTCCAGAGACTGAAGCCTTCTGTTAACCCTCTGTGGAGCACTAACAACATAGTGGAGCCACACCCCTGATGAATGACGCGATAAAGAGGCAAGCGTTAGAACGAATCCAGAGGTACGTGAGAAGAGAGAAAGCAAAAATCAGGGCTGAGAACGAGCTAGCAGCAGAAGCCGCCTTTGACGCCCTTGCGGAACTCTTTACAGAAGACCCAATGGCACATCAAGCCCTTCCTCCTGCTGGAGGTCCACTTCCAAGCCAGATCCGTCCTGGAAATATTGATGACAGACCAGTGAATGTAGTCCCATTGCCAGTTTTTAAGGGAGAGTACAATGAAGACCCCGATCTTCATGTAGCAGAGTTTATGGTAGCGTGTGTGGCTAACAATGCCAAAACCCCTGAGCATTGGTTAGCAATATTCCCCGCCACTTTCAAGGGCGCGGCGTTTCAGTGGTATGAGAGACAAGCAGCAGGAACTTTTGGCACATGGGACGACCTGAAGTTGGCCTTCCTCACTAAATTCAGGCGTGAAGGTTTTGAAGAGCGGATGAGAGAGGAATTTATGAACCTAAGTCAGTCCTCTGGAGAAAGAGTGGAAGCTTATGTCTCAAGAATGGAATCCATCCTGAAGAGATGGACTAACCATAATCTAGATGATGGCATTCAGAAGGGGGTGTTTCTCAGAGGATTACAACCAGAAGTCCGTAAGTTTGTGGAGCTACAAAGACCAGCCACCCTGCAAGCTGCAACAGAAGGTGCAAGACTGTACGATGAAGTGGAAGCTAGATTGGCGATGAATACAGGAAGAGGAGTCCTACCTCCCCTGATGCCAGGAATGATGTATCCACCAAATGCAGTTCCAGGGACTGTTCCCTACCCCTACCAACAGATGCCCCCGGTATCACAGTACAGTGCACCAAATCCACAGTGGCCACAATCCATGCCTCAAATGATGGCTCAACCACAACAACAATGGTCCCAACCAATTTCCTCAATGACAAATCAGCAGCAACCGTGGAACCCTACCCACTGGAGTCAACAGCCAACAGTTCAAACAGGAGCCCTGAATCAGAACCAGAACAGAGACCCCTCTATACCAGCCCAACCCGTTTATGCAGTGATTACAGAGACTCCTCAAAACCCTCCTGCCAGTACGTCCGGAGGAGAAAGCTTGAAGGATTATTTATCCAACTCAGTTGCAAACATCAAAAAGGAGTTGATGGATGTGATCACAGAGCAACTACAGACGTTAAAAGTGAACACAGCAAGCATATCCAACGTTGCAGGAGCAGGAAGAGATGTGATACGGTCAAATACTTGGTGTGGTAAGTGTCATCAAGCAGGCCATTTAGCCACTGAATGTACACGCAAACCAACCATTCCTGGAGCCTTCTGTTCCTACTGTTTGCGGAAGAATCATACAGAGGACATTTGCTCTCTGAAGGAGATGCATGATAGGAGAAGGAAGGAAGAAGACGCAAGATTTAACTTGCTGGAATCCAAAATGACAACACAAGATATTGGACCCAAGCCTAGAGAGTTTGGTCCTAACTTCGGACCCAGAAGATTTCCCTCTCAAAGTTACAGAGGAAGACAGTCTGGCGGTGGTCAGAGATCAGAAGTGGAATGTTACAGATGCGGAGAAAAGGGACACATCTCACCAAATTGTCCAAATCCTCGAAGGTCAGTGGATTACAAGCCCTTATGCAGTCGATGCAAAGGAGAAGGCCACACTGCAAAAGACTGTCCAAGCCCAGCCCCAGTGAAAAACAGTGCTACTGATAGTCCGGTCAAGGCCCAAGAGCCTACCTCCAATTTAGTGGAATTGGAAGTTGCTGCCATCACGCGTGCAAAGCAGAAGGAACCACTTATCCAGAAAGAAAATAACCCTCCTGCTAGAACAGTGAAGTTCAATCTTCCACCAGAAGAACAGAACAGAACAGAGCCTAACAGTGCCGTACAGAGCACTACAGTGCCACAGAGAGTTACAGAGACAGTTACAGAGACAGGACCAGAGGTCCAGGATACAGAAGAGGAGGCAGTGCCACAAGTGGCAGAAGAAGTTCCTGTAATTCCTCTGTTAGAAGAAAGAGGGAAAATGAAAATGGGTGTTGCCCCATTCCCTAACCGGTTAGAGACGCCAGTGGATCCTATTAAGGAATACGATCTAGTCAGAGATCTAGATACCTTTAAACCAAACCTCACATTCCGACAATTATTGATGTTGTCTCCCAGTTGCCGGAAAAGGTTCAAAAGTATACTGACAAGAAGACGTGGTTTAAGGATTGCTCCCTCAACAGCAACAAAGCCCAACAAGGCTCCAGAGCCTGTAAAAGAAGTGGATGTGGCTAACGCTTTCCTAGATCCGAGTACTCCAGAGACTGGTGTATGGATAGAAGGTTGCTTCATTTCCAACGCACTGATTGATGGTGGTTCGTCAGTGAACATTATGACGGATGTGACAATGAAGGATCTAGGCCTACAAGGTGTGCAACCAACCCAATGGCTCATCAGACTGGCGGATCAGAGTAGAATCAAGCCTTTGGGCATTCTTCCATATGTGAAGACTATAGTGGCTGGAAAAGATTATTGGCTAACCTATCTGGTGGTGAAGCCAAACTCTTATGGTACATCCTATCCTCTGTTACTGGGCAGACCATGGCTTTTTGAAGCCAGAGCAAGGACGGATTGGTTCAAAGGAACCTTGACCTTGGGCAGAGGACCCAATAAAGTGGTGCTGAAACTGTATGGTTCTCAAAAAGGACATGGATCCACCTCCTTGGAATTATCTTCTGACTCCCCTAATGAGGTTACGGATGAAACATCAGCAGATGAAGATGTTGTCAAACAGATCCTTCCAAAGAAAACAGTGGCACATTCCTTAACAGTGGATACTGTAAGCCGACTTCCAAAAGATGCAAAGCCGTTATCAATGGGTGAATACTTCCTGCCTGAACCAGGAATGACTTCTGAAATCACTTCTGACAGTGAGATAGAAGCATGGATGTACTGCTCTCCCTGTTACATGGCCATAGCAGAAACAGAGACAGAGGCAGGAGAGGAAAGAGAGAATCTGTTCTTCTGTTACAAAGCTCCTACAGAGACAGAAGCAGAGACAGAAGCAGAAGCAGAAGCAGAGACAGAGACAGAGATAGAAGAGGATGAATATGATATGGACGAAGAAGGTTATGAAAGTGAAACGGAAAAATCTATCCACCCTGAAGAGGACACATTTGAGGGAGAAGTTCCAGAAGCATCAGAAGCCGACGAGCTCATGCTATGGGACAGTATGGTGATGATACCATTTGGTCTAGTAAATGGATCTTCTCATATGCAAAACCTTTATAAGAAATGGATTAAGAAGAACAAGCCGTCTTTCAAGAGTGGCTCCTGCCGTCCTAACCCATCCTTGCAAAAGAAAGATGATGATGATGCACCGTGCCAACAAGCACCACTCCGACAAACCCAACAGAAATTAGAGGGTCCCTGTTATGTGACGTTCGTGGATGTGTCATCTTCGGAAGATGAGTCTTCAAGCCAATAGGTAATTAATTTTGAAACCAAACCCGAAATAGCTCTAATCCCATTCCAACATCTTAAGGAGCAACCTAAGTCTCCACCAAAAGAAGAAGTTGGTTCTAGTGGGAAATCAGAAGAGGACACCACTCCCTTGAAGGAGTCGGATCTGTATCCAGAAGCAGTCCGTGGGACCTTCATCCGTGAAGTAGAAGGTGAAAGGCAGTTAACCTTTGTGGATGCAGATGGCACTAAACGCCACTTGAAGGTGGGTAGCAGTCTCCCAGAAGAGGAGTTGTCAACCTTGTACAACTTGTTGAAAGAAAATTTGGACGTCTTTGCATGGTCCTACAAAGACCTAAAGGGGATTGATCCCACAATATGTCAACATCATATTGACTTGGAGCCTGATGCCAAGCCAGTACGGCAACGACAGAGGCGAATGAACCCGAATTATTCCACATTGGTGAAAGCGGAGCTGCTGAAGCTTCTGGAAGCCGAGTTCATCTATCCAGTGGCAAATAGTGAATGGGTTTCACCCATCGTGGTTGTACCCAAGAAAAATGGCAAATTGCGAATATGTGTGGATTTCCGAAAGCTTAATTCCAAGACGAAGAAGGATCATTTTCCTATCCCTTTCACAGATCAACTGTTGGACACAGTGGCAGGACATGAGCTTTATTCCCTTCTGGATGGATTCAGTGGATACAACCAAGTGCAGATTGCGGAAGAAGACCAATCCAAAACAACCTTCACCACAGAATGGGGAACCTATGCTTACCAGGTGATGCCATTTGGGCTCTGCAATGCCCCTGCTACTTTCCAACAAGTCATGATGGCCGCATTTCAAAATCATCTGCACGACTTTATTGAGGTATATTTGGATGACTTCTGTGTCTATAGCTTGATCCATGAACACTGGGAACACCTGGAACAATGCTTTGACCGATGCCGGGAGTATGGGATTTTCCTCAACCCCGACAAATGCATCTTTGGGGTCTCTTCTGGAGTTCTGTTGGGCCACATTGTCTCTGCACAAGGGATATCAACAGACCCTGCAAAGATTGAAAACATCGCAGCTCTGACAGCACCCACCAACCTCAAACAGTTGAGGGGATTCCTAGGCCATGTGGGTTACTACAGAAGGTTTATAGCCCATTTTGCGACAAAGGCAACTTCCTTGCACAAGCTTCTGAGGAAAGATGCAGAGTTTACTTGGATAGAAGAATGTGACAAAGCCTTCCACACTCTGAAGCAGTGTCTGATAGAGGCACCCATTCTGCAACCTCCTGATTGGACGAAAGAGTTCCATGTACACACTGATGCATCAATTGAAGGGTTAGGTGCTGTCCTCTGCCAAAAGGGCTCCTCCAAATTGGATCAACCAATCTATTATGCAAGCCGAAAAGTCACTGATAGGGAACGGAACTATACAGTGACAGAGCTGGAGTGCTTGGCAATGGTGTTTGCCTTGGAAAAGTTTCGTCATTACCTCCTATCTACCCACTTTAAATTTTATGTGGATCATGAGGCCCTGTCCTTCCTGATGAACAAAGCAAATGTGAAAGGACGAATGATGAGATGGCTCCTTTTATTCCAGGAGTTCGACTTTGAGGTGATTACTAAGCCTGGCCGTTCCCATGTTCTGGTTGATCATCTGTCGCGTATCCCACAAACTGCAGACGAGGAGCAGGATGATCCCGACCTTCCTGATGCTTCCTTATTCTTGGTAGAAACGGTAACTCCCTGGTATGCAGACATTGCCAATCTGCTGGCAACCCAACAGTACCCTCCTGGTATTTCTAGTCGGGAAAGGAAGAAGCTCATGCTAGAATCAGCCCCATACACCCTGCTAGGTGGTGCACTGTACAAGAAAGGCAAAGATGAAGTGCTCCGAAGATGTGTTGCAGGAAATGAAATTGGGATTGTTTTGAAGGCTTGCCATGACGAGCCATGTGGAGGTCACTTTGCAGGAGAAGCTACAGCCAGGAAGGCTCTGCTAGCAGGATATTGGTGGCCTACCATTCATAAGGATGCCTATGATTACTGTAAAAGATGTGATGCTTGTCAAAGAATGGGGAAACCCACGAAGACAAGTGCCATGCCACTGCAACCTATTCTTCCTTTGAAGCCGTTTGAGAAGTGGGGCATTGACTTCGTCGGTCCAATCGATCCTCCCACTAGAAGGAAACAGAACAAATACATCCTTGTATGTACGGATTATGTCACAAAGTGGTGTGAAGCTAAAGCCCTAAATCGGGACGATGGTAACAGCGTGGCCCTATTCATGTACGAGAATATCATCACCCGTTTTGGTAGTCCCTTAGAGCTGGTAAGTGACAGAGGCACTCATTTCCTCAACAAAGTCATGGAAGAGTTGACAGAGTTGTATAAGATCCGCCATCGCAAGTCCACTCCTTATTACCCTAGAGCCAAGGGCCAAGTCAAAGTCACGAATCGCATCCTCTGCTCGATTCTGACAAGAACAATTGCCGCACATCGTCGTGATTGGGATGATCGACTTATAGAGGCCCTCTGGGCGTACAGAACCTCCCATAAAGCAGCAACAGGACAAACACCCTTCCAGCTGGTGTATGGTACAGAAGCTGTTTTTCCTGTTGAATTGGAACTACCCTCTTTGAGAGTGGCTATCAAAGAGCGTTTGGGGGATGATGATTCACTGCAACGCCGTCTCCTGCACTTGGAATGTTTGGACGAAATTCGTAGGATGGCTCTATAGTGCATGGAAGCCACGCAAGCTCGACGTAAGGCTTACCATGACAGCTTCATCAAGCACAAGGAGTTCAAAGAAGGTGATTTGGTCCTAGCCTATGATACACGCTTTGGCAAGTTTCCTGGCAAGCTCCAACAGCGGTGGATGGGCCCTTATAAAGTACTTGCAGTCAACCCTAATGGCTCTGTCCAAGTGCAGACCGTTGATGCCTCTGATGATCCCTTTCTGATCAATGGATATCGCCTAAAGAAGTACTTCCCTCCTTGGGGATCTTGACAATTACAGACACTTGATCCTTTCCCTCGTTGGCGCGGCACTGTACTTCTTATGATGCTACTTTTGATAGCCGTTCTTCAGCCACTTCTGATGAGGTGGACGCAACCCTCTGTCCCCTCAAAACCCCCTTCCAGCCTTGATCTCTTATCCTCTATTTTCCACCAGCGACAGTGGCGAGGTGGGTTTTGACAAATGGTCTTTCTACCATTCCCTTGCTCAATTTGCAGAAAAAAAAAAAAGAAGAAAAAAAAAAACAAAACATATCGATCATGGGAGAAAAGGACTTAGGTCCCTGTCATGCCGACCTATTCTTCGAGAAAAGGTGGAAACACCCTCGGGAATAGGGGAAAATAAGAAAAAGAAAAAAACCAAAGAAGAAAAAAAAAAACAAGAAAAACAAATCTGTCATGAGAGAAAAGGAAGCAATTCCCTATCATAGCAGGCCTCGTTCCAAGAAAAGGTGATAAACACCCTTGGGCGAGAAGCTGGCTGTGGAAAAGGTGGTAACACCCAGCAGTCCAGAAAGTGGATTCATTGATTGATATCCCTCGGATCCAATTCCGAAGCTGCCTCCCTTGGTACGCTGCGTCTTGGGTCTCTCTGCAAAGTGTCTAACTGTCCTCTAGCAGACGACATGTTCTTGTCCAACACAACGTTCGATTTGATGGCTACCTCCCTGGGTACGCCTCTTCAACAACTGATGATACGATCTTCATCGACAAACAATCGAGTGATGTGAGCTTTCATCCTAACCGGATGGGGAAGTGAGTAAGGTTACCCTCTGTAATTATCAACCGAGCGTGAGATAGAGGGTGGGGCGAGAGACCAGTCTTTTCCCTTCAAATCAAATGAGAGGTGAGTAGTGTGAATGAAATGTTGCACGCACGGGATGGGCCTCTCAATGCACAAAGCACAATTTGTTTCTGTGCACTGCACCATAAGGCTCCCTGGCTTTCCTTCTCGCACCGTATGTCGGCACAGGGCGGAATGCACAGTTGCACCATCAAATGCGCACAAGGCATACAACCTTTACACAAGTGACTATGAGGATTACATCAATGGGTTTCAGAAAAAGGTTGCCCTTCTGTAACTATCAACAGAGCGTGAGATAAGGGGTGGGCTGAGTGTGACTGGAGTTTCTTCAATCAATTACCGAGAGGTGCGATTGAGGGACGTTACGACACTTGGAGTCAGGTATGTTCCCGTTTCCCTATGCACCCACGGGATGGGTCTTTACTGTCAACACCAGACACGTCACCATGTTCTGTACACTGCACTGTAAGGCTCTTTTGCCTTCCTTCTTGCACCTATGCCAGACGGGTTGGACGCACTAATGCACCATCAACTATGCACCCTGGCATACTCCTTCTGTACCATTCGCCCCTTGTCGATTCCTCAACCGGGTATGAGATATGGGTTTCAATCCTTTTTCCTCAAGTGATATTAGTCATGGGGCGGGTGACTGTTCTTTCATTCCAATTGAGTGACTGTGAGTTGAGTGTAGTATCCCTCATCATCATCGACGAATTTCCTGTGATTCCTTCCATCAGCTACCTCCCTGGGTGCTGCCGTGTGGTCCCTTCCATGACGGACGTGTGCCGAGAAGATGCCTTGGTACCTCCAGACGCCGACAACAACACTGGACGTGCCATCGACACTCACCCTTACTTTGATCCTCAACAAAATGGGCCAAGTTTTTCTAACCCTACATTTTGGTTTCTTCGTGCCGTTCATGTTTTAAGTGTGGGGACGTTATTGGATGGTCTATGGCGTGGTCCTAGGTCCCTGTTGCTCGGTTAACCCTATCCATTGAGGTCTTAAGTGTGGGGACGCGTCCCTGCGCGTCTACATTGCATACCCTTTTGTATATGCCTTAACCTGTTCATGCATGTATGCCATGCCTTGCTTTTACCCTAATGGGATCCCTTCCCACCCACCCAGTTATGTTCCACCCACCCTTGGGGCTGTTCCCTTCCAGTTTTCCTTTATTCCCTGATTTTGAGGTTTTTCTATGTGAATGCACCCTACGTTCACCAAAGTCCAAATCCAACTTTATAGCCATGTTCCTCCCTTTGAACTGATCATTTTTCCTTTTTACCTACCCTTGTTCCGGTGCACGGTTTTTGAGTTATTAATTTTTGAAGCATTTTACGCAATTTAGGCGGTTTTTCATGTGAACGCGCTTTTCTTGCTTCGGAATCATGCTCTGACATCATAGCCCTGACCACCACTTTTTCCCTGACATTTTTCCTTTTTATTCCGCATCATTCCGCTACACGGTTTGTCCGTTATTAATTTTCTGGTTTTTTAAGACTTTTTCATGCGTATTTTTGACATTTTTCCATGTGAACCTGCCCTATTTGCATCGGAATTCCAATTTGATTTGACAACCGTGTCCCCTGTGCCTCCCCCTACCTTTTTCCTCCACCCTTTTTCGACTTTCGGATTTTTACTTATTAATTTTTAAATGAGTTTTTGGGCGTATTTTTGGAGTTTTTCGCATAGGAACCCCTCCTATTTCCATCGAAACTACGTTTTAACGTGATACCCCTGTGCCACTCCTTCCTGCGGCCATTTTTCCTTCTTACTGCATGTCATTCCGGTGAACGCTTAGTCCGATATTAATTTTCGATCCCATTTTCGAGTTTGTTTTTTGAGTTTTTCCCATGTGAACGCGTCTTATCTCCGTCGGAATTATGTTTTGATGCGATAGGATTGTCGGGCACATCTTTTTGCACAGTTTTCCTTTTTTCTGCACCTCATTCCGATGCACGGATTTTTCGCTATTAATTTTTAAATTGCGTTTTTTGGTTCATTTTTTGTGTTTTTTGCACGTGACCGCCCTTCCCCCCCCGGAACCTTCGTCCCATATTTTCCTTATTTTTTCCCCCTGCCGTCCTGCCCACTTTTTGTTTTTACACTATGTCGTTTTGACGTCCGGATTGGGAGTTATTAATTTTTCTTTATTTTTTACGTGTATTCGCGCGCCCGTTTTGCGCGTGAACGCGCCCTTTTTCGATTTTACGAGTCTCCACGCGCCCCGGTTGTGTCCGCATGACCCATAACGTCCTCCCAGCGTCATTTCAATCCCATCACCGCAAATTATTATTTTTTTACCCCGCCCCGCGCACGTGCGCGGGACGGGGGTACGCACCCATCCCTTCCCACCCTTACCCTTCCCTCGGGCACCCCTTATCCCCCTTGGACCCCTACCTCTACCCGCCCACTACCCTTCCCCTACCTATCCCTTCCCACCCTTACCCTTCCCTCGGGCACCCCTTATCCCCCTTGGACCCCTACCTCTACCCACCCACTACCCTTCCCCTACCTACCCCTACCCGCCCACTACCCTGCCCACCCGACCCTTCCCCCCCCAACCACCTCTTCCCCTCTCCCCTTCTCTCTCTCTCTCTCCCTTCTCCCTCTCTCTCTTTCCCCGACCTGCGTCCCCCCGACCTGCGCCTTCTTCTCCTCCATCCGCCCTCTCTCCTCCATCCGCCCTCTCCTCCTCCTTCTCCCCCCGACCTGCGCCTTCTCCTCCTCCATCCGCCCTGCTGCCAGCCGCCGCCGAATCCGCCCTCTCTTCCTCCCTGTCCGCCGTCCTCCTCCCTTCTCCCTCCTTGCCCTCCCGCCGTCCGTCCTCCTCCCTTCTCCCTCCCTTCCCTCTCTCCCTCCTCTTCTTCCTCCCCCGCCGTCGCCTGCCCGCTTCCCCCTCCGCTCGCCACCGTGACGTCGCCCGCCGCTCGTGACGTCGCCCGCCGCCATGGAGTCACCCGCCGTCGACCTCCTCGCCGCAGCCGTGCCGAAACGCCACCGTCGACCTGCCGAGAACGCCGCCGTCGCCGCCGCCCTGCCGCCAACCCGCCGCCACCTTCCTGCTCCACCTCCTCTCTAACCCTCCTTAGGTTAGTTCTACTAACTTTAGTTAGTTAAACTAACCCTAATGTAGTTAGTCTAACCCCCCTAGGTTAACCTAACCCCCTAGTCACCCTAACCTAACCCCACCCACTAACCAACTAACCCCAGTTAGTTGTCACTAACCTTAGTTAGGTTAGTTTACTAACCCTAAACCTAACCCACCCCCTAACCAACTAACCTTAGTTAGTTCCCACTAACCCTAGTTAGGTTAAACTAACCCCCCTGGTTACATTAACCCCCCCAGGTTAACTAACCCCCCTTAGGTTAGTTCCCACTGACCAAACTTACCCTGATTAACCTAACTTAGCCTACCCCAGACTAACCTGACTTGCCTTGCCTTAGTCTATCTACCTGACTTTGACTAACCTAGACTAACCTAAGCAACCCTGACTAACCTGACTTGACTTGGGCAGACTAACCTGACTTACCCCCACTAACCAGACTTAATTGACTTATTCCTAACTGACTTATTTGATTAATGTGATTTAGGTGATTTAATTCATCACTACATTAATTTTTCCATTTAAAAAATTCAAAAAAAATTCTAAAAATTCCTTTTGCCTTTTGCCAATTTTTGGGAGTTTGTCCGCTGGCGATTACCTACCCTATAATTTCTGAAAATTAAATATTTCCTAATTTTACCCCCAAATTGCCAATAAATGTAGAAAATTCATTTAAAAATAGTACAAAATTCTAAAAAAATTCTAAAAAATTCCGCTCACCTCCCTTGATCATTTTCCATTTATTCAACCATTAATAATCACAACTTAACAAAAAAAACCATAAAAAATAAAATAAAATAAAATAAAATAAAAATAAACAACCAACACACACCAAATCCACACATCCGCTAAGGTGTTGTCATTGTTGTTTCATCAGTGGTCTTTACTTTTCCTTTCCTGGATTCACTTCTTTTGGGAGACTCTTCCGTGCGCATTTCTGCATTACATACACACCCCTTCCAAGTATTTATTTTATGTATTTTATTTATTTTCATTTTTCCCTTAATCACAAATTAATTGTTAAAATGAACTCTTTATTCACCCACAGTTTCCACGCGCATTCGCGCTATACACACATTTTTTTTAATTAAAATAAACCAGCCGTTCACTTAGCACGCACTACGTGCGCTACAGAGGCACTTTTAAATTTTCATTAAAATAAACCAGCCGTCACATGAGCACGCGCTGGCAAAAAAGCGCTCCACATCACCTTAATTTGTAATCAATGAATTGCATTTAGAGACCCAGTCGGGAATCGAAGTCCGAGAATCGAATAACTGCACCGTTTTAACCTAATAATTGGTAATTTAATTTATAATAAGGAACCGCCGTTTTCTTGCTAAGGTTTATCACCTAATAAAAATTCACCCATTTTTAATAATTGATTAAAATCAACCCTTCATTAAATTAATTTCCCCCTCACTGCACTTAATTTCCCTTTTTAATGAACCATTTCGTGGGATGGGTATGCGCAGTCATTAGAGTTGTTTTCCATGGTCCAGTCTTGGTTTATCACAGATGTAGTATTGATATGTGTCGGATGTGATCTTATTTTGGTTTACTGTTTTAGCTACGGTTACGGGTACGGTATGCAGTTTTTTTTCTTTTGTTGCCTGATACGGGGTTCAGGGTGTTTGTCTGATGCATCGCATGAAGCTTTCGGTCGCATTTGTCTCAAGGTCATGTCAAATTTTTTCTAGGATGTGGTTTGCTTGGGGTTAGTTGGTCGTGTCACGTTTTATTGGTTGTTCTCTTATCCTTGGTTTTTTGTCTGTTGCTTTGCAGCCATTCTCCTTGATTGTCTGTGTTTGTGGTGTGTGTGTAACCATCTGAATGGCGCCTTCTCATGCTCCTCCCCCTATCCAGTACGTCCCATTAGTTAGTAGGGATTACTCTTCCCTACTTACTTTTGAGCCTCTCACGAAGGCGGGACTTGCTGCTTTTGTGGCCACTCCTTTTCCATTGCTTCCAGAGGATCCGTCCTTATGTGATGAGTTCCTGGCCTCTTACAGCAAGAAGACAGGACTAGTCCAAGGCCTGTCTATGACATTGACATCTCGAGGCTTAGGGAAGGCTCTGTCTCTTCCCTTCAAAGGAGAACCTTTTGTGACCACTCGTCAGCTCTTCTCTAATGAAGAGATTGTGAAGCTGTTGCAGAAGCAGACAAGGGAAGTCCTTGATGTTAAGAAGGTGATCAACTCTTCAGGAGTTTCCTTTTCTATGATCACTGATCCCGTATGGAAGTCGATCTGTCAGTTCCTTCAGGACAGGTTTATGCCTGCCAAAACGCCATCCCACTATTTGTCCAAAGAGCTTTTCACAGCTTCCAGGATGGTGCTGAAAGGAGTTGCTATTGATTGGAGCACTTACCTCCTCACTAAAATGGATCAGCATTTTGTTAAAGTCACCAGGGGTAATGTTACCAATGTTACATATGGATCCTATTTGTCTGCCTTCTTGACCTATTCAGGTTTACAAAAGACTGTACCTCCACCTCCTCCATCAGATCCAGTACCTCCTCCTCCACCTTCAAAAGAGTTAGAACCTATTGACATTGAGGATGATGATTCTCCACCTCCCCTGGTCATACAGCGCAAACGCTTGAAAAGGGTAGCGGATAAAGCTCCTTCTGTACTTCCTTCAGTACATATCCCTACTACCTCTGGCAGTGAACTCCCTGGGTATCTCACTTGCAATAACCTGTTCAGAGCACATCGAGAAGGATCCTTGGAGATATCAGTTCCTTCCCTGAACAGTCTCGTCTCAGGAGATGCCATTCCTTTCCTCTGCAAGGATATTCAAAGTTCCATTGAGTTGTCAGTGACAGTCTATGTTCAACAGCTGTACGCATCTTTCTATGAAGAGCTCATGCAGTCCAAAGACCAGTTGCATAAGGCAACATCTGAGTTAGCTTCTGCTAAGGATACCCTAGCAGATTTATTTAAGCAAATGGAACAACAAACCCAACTGGTTGCCACCCAAAGCGATGAGATTTCTTCATTGAAGACCTAGTTATTCGAGGCTCAATCCCAGGTTACTAGCCTTTCAGCAGAGAAGGAGAGGATGTCCAGTGAAGCGATGGAATTCCAAGTTCTCTTAGATGACAAGCTTTCAGCTTTACAGATGGCTAATGACACAGTGGCCAACCAAGCCTCTCAAATCCAGCAGTTGCAAGATCAGCTTGCAAAGTCCCGCTCTGTTCCTCCAAGCCCTCCTGTTCCATTGATTCCTTCTCTTTCACAGCAGGACTTGGCTGCTCTTCAGAGACAGGCTACTTTGTGCCCTCTATTCCAAGATAAAGTGGAAAGATTGCAGTCCAGAATGGACTTGTTATGATCTACCTTTGAGCAGTTTCAGGAATATGTTTTACCTGACCATTCTTTCTTTGTCCACTACCACTTACAGAAGTTGGTCTTCTATATGAAGCTTTCCACGATGGATTTACCTTTTCCAGAGGATGGCTGGAGTGGGGCTTGGTCTGCTGAGTTGTTGACAGAGGTAGTCAGAATGGTCTTTGAAGATTTTGTCACGCCAGATACCATGTTGATGTCATACATGTATCTACGAGGAGACTTGTTAATTCCAGATGAGGTAGATATGGCATGGTATGTGGGGGATGTGGTCTTATAGGCTGTTTTATATGTCACTCATTTGGAGTTGTGCATAGCTGACATGTTCCAAAGTTATTCCTCCAAAGTAGCTGATTGTCATGATAATTCGTGGCATCCCATGATTGATTCGGTGGTCCTAAATCAAAGACAAAACATAGCTCCTACCTTTGCCCAGAGTACTAACCAACTGAGGATGGATCTCTTAACCTATCTTTCCAAACATAATCCGTTTGATGCTACCTTCTTTGATGCCTATCATAGACGATCTCTCTTAGGACCTTCTGTTCCTACCCTCCTCTATTACCAACAAATGGCTCACCGCTATGCTATATATCTTTCCCTTTGTCAGTCTAATTCCACAATAATTTTACCCCTTCTTTTCCAACCTTCAAATTTCCCTCAAATTCCTATTTTCACTTACTGTTCCTTTATTGAGGATAGGGTATTTTCCCCTTCTCCACCCTGTTCTTCACCCCTCATTAATGTACCCTCCACATTTCTTATTTATCAGCTAACACCGTTCCTTAGTGATTCCTTACAAATTTCTGCCACTCCTTCTTTAACCTTTTCTTCCTTTTATGATTTTTCCTATCCTTCCCTACATCCACTTTCCCTTATTCCACTACCCTCTCCTAACACTTCCATATCTCAACCACCTCAGTTGGTTAGTGACTGTGATGGGTTTGATAATCAGATTTCCAGAAGAAGGGGATGGAGTTCGGATGATTGCCTTACAGGACCGCAGATCAATTGGCCAGTAATTCCAGGAGAATGGACAGCTTCCAGTCAAGCTTATCAAAACTATGTTCATTTTGCCCAGCAGTATTCACAGTCTGCAGATCCCTCAGTGAGATTAACTGCTCACTTTGCTTGGTACCTGGCATATATGCATAGGCACTCTCATAATGATTCAAAGCCTATTCCAAAGTTGTGCCTGAATGTCAACGTTAGCATTGATTCCCAACAGCTGGAGATATTGTATTTTCATGCCCTCTGTTTGCCTAGCAGATACCTGGTCCTGTTGGAAAGGATGTGCTGTCTCCAATTTTTTCAAAATCCTCCTAAAAACTTTGTAGATGAATCCTTATCTATGGATCGATTCCGACAACATCAATATTTTAAGAGGGATCATCTTCATTAATACCTTTCCGATGTATAATGGAAGCTTTTTAATGCAAAACTCTCTTTTTGAAGGAGTCATTCAGATGGTTGTGTTGTATATTAGTGTTTGTGTTGTGAGTTCATTTATGTCAAATGAACGTGGTGGTTTCCTATTGGATTTCGTGTACAAGCTACGTTTTGGAGAATTGTGGTGTTGGGTTCATGGTTGGAGAGTTGAAGCTGATGCAAATGATGAAGAAGCAAACTCTTATATCCTTTACAAATTTGTTGTGATTTTTAGTTTGATAAGAGGTGTTAATGTATAAAGAGTTTTCCTTTCTTTGTATTTTTCTATCAGAAACAGGTTATAAGTTGGGGTCATGGTGGATGGATTCTTTGTGAAAAGCTATTGAAGATCAAAGTTGAGATTTTTTCAACGAATTTGTATTCCCTTTTTCCTGGGTCGTGAGGACGCTTCCTTATTAAGTGTGGGGATATGTTGAGTGTTGAAATGACTTGTTTTTTGGCTTATTTTTGTTGTTTTTGAGAGCTGAATGGTTGATTTTATGGGATGATTGATTGATTTGGAAGTGGTTTGAGAGTGTTTTAGATGATAATGATTGTGTTTTGGAAGTTCATGATGTTTGTTGGTGGTTCTGTGATGTTCTGATAGGTTCTGATTGGTTCTGTATACCTTCTGTTTTACTCTGTTTTGGTCTGTTTTGTTCTGATTGTCTTCTGTAAAGAGGGAAGGAGTATTGATTGATGAAGAATGAGATATTGTGAAAGTTTATTAAATGGTTTGTGAGAGTTTGGAAGTGGTTTGAGAGTGAGTTATGTGGTTTTGATGACCTTCTGTAACCTTCTGTAGGTCTTCTGTAGAGCTTCTGCTTCTGTTCTGTCTCTGTTCTGTTCTGTAATGTAGCTGTTCTGGTACTGTTCTGTAGACTGTTCTGTATGCTTCTGTAAGTGTTCTGTGGAATGTATATGTGACTTTGGGAAAGTTTTCTAGCCTTGGAAAGAGGTGAATACAAGTGCAAAAGAGCTGAAAGAAGTGGAAGAAGTAATTGCCAAAGACTCAAGTGAAGACTAGAGTGAAGTGACAGTAGTGAGCTGTGAAGAGACACTGTAGTGGCTCTGGTGACTCTTCATATCAGACATACCTCTTGGGAGGGGTATCCACGACCTAAGAAGGATTATTGAGAGTGATTTTTGAGAGATTGTAGTGAGGATATGATGTATTATTGATGGAGAGAGAGAGAGAGAGTCAGAGATAGCCAATTCTACTCAAATAGAGTGATTGTATATGAGAGATTGAGAGAGAAGACTATGAAGATATTGAAGATGAATACTATGTGATGTATTTCCATTCAAAGATGGTGTATTCCTTTGCTTTCTTTGTTCTATTGATGGATTTTGTGAAGATGTTGAAGAATATGGTTGATTCTATCAAAACCGTGGGAGGTCTACATGATGCTGCATGAAGATTTGTTGTGCCTGGTGTTCTTTTCTTCATTGTGATCATATGAAACATGATAAACAAGCTTGTTGATGTTACAAGATAGATTTTCTTGCAAGAGAATTCCCTTTTCCTTGGTGTTCCTCTCGGGGCTCCAACTTTATACCATGAGTTTGAGGGTAAATTTGGACAACCAAATGCTGAAGACCAACAAAGTATGGAAGGTCAGAAGATTGAATTACTCCTTAAGGCTGCAAATCCCATTCTGCAAGAGAAGCTTGTTGATCACCTAGAAGATGCTACCTCCGAAGAGTCAAGACTGCATGGACAAATGTTACTGATGTAATTAACATGAACAAGAAAAGAAGAAATTAAACTACCACTACCACTACCACTACCACTACCACTACCACTACCACTACCACTACCACTACCACTACCACTACCACTACCACTACCACTACCACTACCACTACCACCGCCACCGCCACCGCTGCTACCGCTACTCATTGGCATCCAACTGCGCATACCGACTTTCAAATTCATGGAGCAAAGTTGTAGCAACCAACCCTTTATTGGGCTTTTCAATCCAATCTACAAATATCCTTTTTAGTTACCAATCTTGCATCTTCCAAGAAAAACTCTTCTCTCAAAGCTTTCTTAAAAGCTGCCCAATCAACATCTCTTTTATGTAACTCATCGATCCAATCATGCAATGCATGCATGGCCAAATGGGAGAAATACTGACTCCATGCATATTGTGGTGCCCCATGAAACAACATCTTTTCTTCATACAACCGGATGAAGGCCGAAACATTTTGACCCTTAAACTACTTCAATTCTTGTCATAGTACCTGCAATGCATTCACAGCTAAGGAATCAATTCTTTCTACTTCCTGTCGAGTTTGCATCTGCTATTGTAACAACAACTATTGTTGTTGTTGTTGCTACAACAAAGCAATCATCTATTGTAAAGCATCACCACCACTTGAACGTGCAGAATCCCCCATCTTTACACACATGCTGCCAACTTTCACGTCGGGTTCACCATTGATGAAAGAGAAGGGGTTTGAAGAAATAGAAGATGTAGAAGAATACTCATAGGGGTGAAGCCTATCAATTTATTTCTACATCCTGAGAAGATAAATCCCTTATAGATAAAAAACGTGCATCAAATACTAGCTTCTTCTCTATTTCCCAGACCTCCAATCTGATGTGCTTCCATTGGCTCTGAAAGCGGAGTATAATTCCAAAAACCTACTCAAAATTCTCCCAGATTACTCCTTCTTCTTTTCCGAGTTCGGAGTGTTATTTGCTGCTTGTAAACTGCGATCGTGCGTCACGCAATTTCACCAATTCTTCCTTTTACATAAAATCCCCCAAAGAGGGTTGAAAGCCACTTGCTTTTTTTTTTTTACATGTCATCCTATTCTAGAAGTTGTCTACAACTTTTGGATATTTGCAAGAAATAATATCCAAAATATCAAAAATAGACTAAACTTGTCCAAAAAACTAGTGTTTTTGAACCATCCACACTACGGACACTAACACTAATGACTAATATGGCATTGACTCTCTAGATCAATAAGAAATCCAAACAACAATGCACTCTAGAGTTTTTCACACTATGTCTATGTAGCAGCACGACAATGGCCTAAACTTTTAGCCTCAAAAACTCAAAAAATAACCCATATATGCAAAAAAATTATATATTTTGAGCTAATATTTGCCCAAAGATAGCTCAAATATAGGTTTTCACTCAACGTTCACCTATTTTCTTAACTCTTCATCATTGATCAACCAAACATTTGCCCATCTATCTACAAACTAAAAATCATGGGGTCCCTTATTTTTTACTCTAACACACACATACACATTGTCTTTTTTTTTAATGTGTAGGATTGTCTTCTCATTTTTCCTTATGTCTGAGTTTTTACTTTATTATGCTATGGGCCTCCTAATTAAGGGACATTATGCTTAAAATTAATAATAATAATAATAATAATAAAGATATTGGAGCATGCCTTGAATTTTCTCTTTTTTTTTTGCTTAGGGTTTCGGTCCCTATAAAATGGCCTTCTCTCTTTCTTCACCCCCTCTTTTCTTGACAAACTTGAGCATAGCTTGTTAGCTATGCAATGACTTCTAAAATAGATGTATGTTCAATATCTTTGCTATACATCCTTCTTTCAGACCAACCTCACATTGGATACTCCATACAATGACTTCTGAAAGGGATGTATCTTCAACCTCTTTGCTATATGCATCCTCCTTCCACCCTCACATAGGACACTCTATGCTCTATGTAGCCTCCTTTCATAGGCTATGGACATACCTCATTGCCCCACATGGAGTCTCTAAAGGATCTCTAGTCACCATTTTCATGTAGTCATACTCAACGGCTCCTTCTCATAAGCCCCATTATGCATGTGTTGAGCTCCCCTTACTCCTCTTGGAAATCATGCATTTAGTTTTATTTTTGCTAAGTTGATTTTCTCCCTTTCCTATTTTTCTTTTCTGGGATGATTCAATGGGTAAAATCTAAGTATGACATTACTCTATATCACAATTTACCTCCTTTCATTGCGTTCCCACATAAATATGACCATCTAGGATGATTTAACTTATAAAATCTAAGCATGATGTGACTTCATAGCACAAATGGTCTCCTTTCGTTATGGTATTGCATGAATATGATCATCTTGTTGTATGCATATCCCATAAGCAATGTTAACGAATATGATCACTCTTTCATTTCAGTTCACACCCGCCCCTACTTCATTGCAATGATAATGGCATTCCCCCTCACTGAACATGTGCATTGGTTTGATCTATTATTCTCTTGCTTCATAATTTACTGCTATTGTTCTCAGTTTATGTAGGGTATGCACTTGCATTATATTCCACCTAGTACCATGTTTGATCTATTATTTCCTTACTTCATACCTTACTGCTATTGTTTTCAGTTTATGTAGGCTATGTATTTTGCATTATATTCCACCTAGCACCATGTTTTGTCTTTGTCTTTATCACTACTCCAACTATTGAGAATCGACATATCATCATAATGCTCCTCATTTTCAAAAATGTCTTTTTTTTCCTAATTTCTTAGCTTCTTGTGGTGTTATCCCTCCTATTTTTTTGAAACACCAATATTACTGACGCAATTGATTCATGATTTAGTCTCTTATCAAGTTTTCATTGGTTGATCCCTTATTAGCTCTACTTCACAACCATTATTATCCTTTGCCATTAAAATCCCTATTAGATAACAATACAAACATGACTAGTGCATTCCCACATTTTATATTTGGTTCTTGAAGAACCTTAGTTCATTTTTTAGCTCTGTTCAATGTTGATGTATCAATCACATTACATGTCCATGATGGTACGCTGTCGCATGTCTACAAAAGGTATCATTATCATATCATTATCATCTTGATTTTAATCCATTTTTCTCCATAACTTTACATTCTCTATTTTGAAATCCCTACTTTCATCAACCTCCTAGTATGAAGCCTATTACTATTTATCTAGGCCTTAATTACACACCATGTCTCTTTTCAAATTGAACTATTTCTTCCACCCTTATTCCCTCTTGTATGTGTAGTCATTTATTTGCATTCCTCCAATCACTTACATGTACATCAATCTAACATGATACCTACTCTCTTCGCCACATTATTTAATGTGTAGTTGGCTACAATATGGTTATATCTTTAACCTAGCACGTATATAATTAGTGTTGTTAGGTCTAATCACATAGGTAGCCCCACTTTTTGAAATATGCTAGCTTCTATGATTGCCTACATGGTGGTCCATGTTTCCCAACTATTGAAGGAGGTGCCTTAATTCCTTCATGATCAGAAATTCAAAGTTAAAACACTTCAATCCTTAATTTCTTTCTAAGTTAAAGCACTTCAATCCTCAACGCTCAGACTTGGATATGCAAGATGCATAAGGTGGGTCCATTGTAATACTACTTATGTTTTTCTTGGATTTATTGTATCATTTACAATAGTTCTTCTTGTAGATAATGTGTCATTTTTCACCTCCTCAGGTTATGCTTCTCGTTGCTCCCCATATGCAATAGTGTAATGATTGGATATCTCTAAAGCCCTAGAACCAACCTTCCATCTCCTCTTTCCTTGTAAATGGTACCCATGAATTAATTACCCTTAATTTTTGCTCTTCACTCTTTTTCTACCAACTCATTCCTCCACCTTCTAGCAATAACCTTTCTCTCCTAAATCTAGTCGATAATTACTTTGTCACTCCTCTTACCTTTCTATGTGATTGAGTGTCTAAAAGCTTTTTTAATACCTTGACTTTACTTCTTGGCTACTTATATGAACCCTATCATGGGTGTTTGTCTCCACACACTAGTTTCATATAAAAGCTATCAAAGTGTTGCATCTCTTTTATCTCCTCCGTTGGACTTAACATGTTTTCAATGGAATCCAACAAGGTGAGTATGCAAGGGTTAGAGCAACATGGATAGCAACAATGTCTATGTTTGACACTTGCAATGTAAGAACTCAATTTTATTTCTCACTAGCTAGGTTCCTATTTGATTTTGTAGGTAACAAGATGGACCCTTCTAATTCTCACATTTTTGTCATCATGGATTGCATTTATCAAAATCTATGATGTTAAACATGTTGCATCTACTTAATATGATGCTATTTATTCATATTCAAGCTATTGTAATGGTTACATACATATAATATTAAAATATAGATATGTGTGCACAATATATATATATGCATGTGTCTATGAATGTCCCTGTTGTATAAAAGCTATGAATGTTCTAAGTATTATTGCATGTTTACTTGTGTCTATGTGTATTCTTAAAGTACAAAAGTAATCAATATTCTCATCCTTATTGTATGTTTACTTATCTTTTTCACAATTCTTTCATGTTACATGATTTTAAAAATAGATACAATTTTATTGTCAAAATGACTAGATTTTGTGATTTGCATATAATAGTTGAAATTCTTGCAAGTATTCCTCAAATGTGACATTAAATATGTTGTATCTACTTATAATGATGTTATTTATTTATATTCAAGCTATTTTAGTGGTTACATACTAATGTTAGTAAGTTATCTTGTGAGTATTCCTCAAATGTGACCATATTGGTTCAAGTTTCATTTTTTACTTACTTTTGGCTACACACATTAACGATGGTGGTGCTAAGCTAGTCACCCCTTATCATCCATTCTTATGGAAATCTCATTCTAGTATATTCTAATTTGCAGTCTTCATATCAACACCAAGACTTGATAGCCCTTGGCTACAAGGATCCCCTTCTCACTCCCGGCATATTAAGCTATATTAGCTCTACCAAGTTTCATCAAATGCTCATTAGCATGGATATGCTACCTAGATTTTGCAGACCATCTCCTAATTTTCATGCAAGACCCTTGTTCCACAAGATTTCTTTCAAGAGGAGGGTGAATGTTTTATTGTAGGAGACCCCAAATCGGGTTAAACGGCATGAACATGTTTATGGATTCCTTTGTCCCTCCCATGTTGTTGGAAATCTATCCACATGCTTGCAACCATCAACCATGGGTGTATGTGGTTTTTGCTTTGGCCACTTCTATCCCTTCATCCCTTTGGAAATATGGTTGGTTCTTCTCAATGAAGATGATATTCTCACCATTGAGAGGGCTTCTATCCCTTCATCCCTTTGGAAATATGGTTACTTCTTCTCAATGAAGATGATATTCTCACCATTGAGAAGGATTCTCTAATATGTCTCATGAGGATGTCTCCTCACTTAATATAACTACCATCTTGAACGGACCCATTTCCATTTGACGCCATTTGTAATGTGCCCACTCTGAGACATCCTCAACAACATGATTTAGTGGTCCCCTTAATTAGCCCTTTTAGTCACAATGTTCATTCACATAACTTAAGTCACAACACACAAACAAGGAATACAATCCTTTGAAATACAACTTCTTTATTTATTAGAAAGTCTTATACAAGTGTTCACCTTCCACCCATATGGAAGAGCAACCTGAAGGCCTTTATTTTACCAAAATCTCACCCCTAACTAGTAATGGGGCTCTCAAGAAGTCCATCGTAAGTCACATAGAGATATGGAAGATTCTTATAGCTTATGAAATGCTATCTATTCTTTAATGTGTTGGATTACCTTCTCATTGTCCCTCTTATATGTGTTTTTTCTTTATTATACTATGGATCTCCTTTCTAAAGGGCATTATGCTTAAAAGCCACTAATAATAATAATAATAATAATAATAATAATAATAAGGATATTATAATAAATGACATCATATTGCATCCTTTGGTCGTCCAAGGTCTTCCAACTAGATGGTGGGATGTGGTCCCATAGATACTTTATTTCCACCTCTACATCTGCCAAAAGTTAGCAATGATTGTTCTGGAGAGCACAACAACTCGCTCCAGGGTAGTCGTTTCTCAAAACCTTAACAATGTTCCACAAGCAAAAGCCACTTAGGGTCCTTACAGGAAGAGTTAGAGAAGTCCAAAGAAGTCTTGGGGAGGGTGGTTTTGTGGTACTTCAAGGGAAATGGGCTCCCCTTTGAGCGCTTCCTTCCCTTTACCAAATGATGATGGGAGTGGGGTTATTCCTTCTTGTGCCTTGGTTGTTCACAAGGCATGCTCCTTCTTCACTTGAGCTTGATCTCTATGGACTAAGATAGGCTTTAGGCCCACCCCACCATGAGCTGCAATATCGATGGTGACCAAAATGAGTGTTTGGATTGTCATTGCCTTGCCAAGTGCTGCGGGCACAGATTGTGTTTCACATGGGGAGTTGTTGCCCTACGGACACGACATGCTAGCTTCGCATGCCCTCCGTTGTTTGCTCCAGTGCGATCTTCTAAGCCGGCCTTCTTAGCTGAGTTAGCCTCTCTCATTAACTATAGCTGCCCTGTCCACCAAATCGCCTCCTCAAAATTTGGCTTCTAACCTCCCCCCTTCAGCAGGTTTCGCACTCCTTGGACTTGGACGAGGGACATTGAATTTGGGGAAGGCACGCAGTGCCTTTGGGCCTCTCGGTGATTCCATGCGCATAGCAAGCAAACCAAACATGTCAAAATCTCAACATGACCTGAGTCACAGTTGATCGATCAACTTGACACCTTACTCTTGGATGCAAGTGCCTGCAAATTTAGGAGTAGCCATCGCCAGCAGCAGCAGCAGCAGCAGTAGTAGCATGACATTTGGCTAGTCCACCATTTCTGCACTCGTCGTTTGCCCTACTTTCATGGTCACACACCTACTTACATTACCCATTCTAGAGAATGCTTTTGCAAAAACAAAAATGCTAAGGTTTAAACGGCAAAACCTTGGACAATTGCAATTGCCAAGACTGCCCTAATACCAACTCAAAAAAACTTCAAGTAGAGGGAGACCACGATGGACAAGCAAAGGTGAGGAGCTATTATTCTACTCATCTTATCTTCTCTTCAACCAACCCTTGCAAGTCTCTCTCTCACACACTTAATACCACCATGGATAAAGCTTATGCTTTTTCCTTATGTTTCAACAAATGGGACTTCCAATATGTTCTCCCACATCAGTCATTACTGCTCTTAGCACTATGGCCTTTGACCTATCAAAGCATGAGAGGTATAGGAAGCATCAACATTCTTTTTATTAACCTCTTCATTCAATAATGTATCCTCTACATCCTACAATTTTAAACCATCCTTAAGCATATTAGCACACATGGTAGTACAAAAAATATCCCATGACTCAGGAAGTATTACAAGCAAGAACAAGGGAGGATTATTATCCTTAAACCCAATGCCATGCAATGTCAACTGGCTGAAAATTGAGTAAAATAAAAATGTATGGATACACTAGTCTCTTCCTTCATGCGAACGTCCATAGTTGTTTAGACCAATATATTTGTGAAGCGTTCCAGCTTTACACCCTCATGTCTCAATGGCTTAATCTACAATTTACGCACCAAAACTTATCATATTTGTGCATTCCAATAGTTGTAATTAGTGCCGTCTAGTTTATCAATATTAAAGATAACATTATTATTTGATCCACTAGTCATCATGCCAAGAAATGAAACCATAGTACAAGCAAACAGGTTGTTGTAAATTACTACAAATCAACCCCAAATTTGCAACCAACACAAGGGCTAAGCAAGAGAAACTGCCAAAATAGTGAGTTGTCCAGTGATTGCAAACAGGTTGTTGTAAATTACTACAAATCAACCCCAAATTTGCAACCAACACAAGGGCTAAGCAAGAGAAACTGCCAAAATAGTGAGTTGTCCAGTGAGTTGTCCAGTGATTTCAACCACTGTGAAAGTTGACCTTTTGAAGAAATTTTAATTCCGATCTTCCACAGTCACTTAAAATTGTTGGATTCGCGTATTCCACTTCTGTCAGGCTTTAAGTTCTACTTAAGATTTGCATCATTCCGCATTTATTTGGCATGTCTTCGGTATTTAAATCCCACTCTTAAAGGTAATCAACTATGAACAAATATAGCATCAACTCAATGATCACTATCCAAACCTCAAGGTAGTTGAGAGTTGAAAAGATGAGTGGGTTGCTTCTTACCCACCCAACCTCCAATCCTCACTAGAGAGCTAAAGAATGGCACCACCTAGCCAAAGGGAGGATGGGATAGGACATCCCTTTCCTCAAAGAGAATGGAAAAAACCAAAACACAACTTCACGAGAGAGAATTTGTAGCCCATATTAAAGAAAATGAAGATGATGGAAGGTTAAGAGAGGTGGTGGCTCCTAATTTCTCCCATGAACATATATATAACATGAGAAAATAAAGATTCCCTACCAATAGAGCATATGGGAAGTCTTACTTAATAAGTTTAAGTATGAATGTAGAGGGAGAATTAGAAGAGAGTACATATGATCTAGACACAATATTAGAATATGAGAGAGAGAGAGAGAGAGAGAGAGAGAGAGATGAGAAGAGAGGAAGACAAGAGGAGAAGAGGTAGAGGAAGCTTGTCATTATGTATTCATGGAATGCTGTATAATAAAATAGACTCACTCATAGCTTTCCTCAAAGAGATGGACTAGTACGAGGGTGTTCTAGAGTGCTCTCATGTGCTTGTCATTGTGTTTCTTTACATCTCCATGGGCACCTTATATAGCCTCCATGAGGGATTAGATTAAGCTAATCTTCTTAATTAACATAATCCTAGATTATGTATGGCATCTTTGAAAATATGGAGAATAGTGGATGGGACAAGTCTCCACCTTGATCATCATGCAAGAAGCCAAGGGTGGTGGTAGACAAGCTAGAGAAAGGGAGCTAGATTATAAGAGGTGGATGTCCAAAGAATATTATTATAATATATTTACAAGAAGGATAAAATAGGAAGTTGATGTGATAAGGGTGAAAGAGAGAAGAAAATTTTGTGCAGCCCAGTAGTCTGTGCCTTCATAACTTCAAATCGGTGAAGAATCTGAAAAAAGTTTCTTCCGCAACTTTGTGGACCATGTCAAAACTAGTCAGGCAACATGGAAATTTTCTTAAAATTTAATTTCCCTTAGGATTTATTAAAATTATAAAAAATGGCTTCCAAAAGATGCTTTGACTTTAGTTCCTTATATATATATACATATATATATATATATATATATATACATATATATATATATACATATAATCATGTGACGGAGGGGGTCTATGCTTGTAAGCTTTTGTGTAAGATCCGAATGACACCATGATGTCGACACTGACTTGTGTACAAGGGTGATGTGTCCTCTAATGATGGTAATAGATCCCAAATCTTGGTGATGCAAGTGGAACCCACATGTAGTTGGAGGCTAGTCCTTTGAGAAAATCTATGTACTCACTCAACCCCTAGGTGTAATCCATTTCCATCTTCACTAAGATAACCCATCCCTTTTACCCTTTACATTGACATCCCTCCTAAGAACTTGTTTCCCCACTTGCCAGAGTTATCATAACCAAGAAGCAATATAGCATACCTAGTGCTTGAAGAGTAAACCCAGAGTGATAAGATGTAGGGTTTAAGCTATGGCTAAGGCTCTTGATAGGGGTAGTCATAGTTGAATATGACATAATTAAAGTCTAGGAGAACACCACCATAAGTTCTAATTCTCATATAAATGGAAGTAGCAACTATGACCCACAAATTCCGAAACCAACCAAATCGACTAACTCGAAGACCTAAATTCTAGTATATTTAAGGTGAAAACACTTACACCACAATACTCATAACAACGAGTCAAAAACTTGAAAATTAAAAAAAGAACCACAAGACCTTTTCCATGATTCACAAAGTTAAAAAAGAATGATTGAGTAATTTTGTTGCTTGGTGCAAAGTGTAGGAACCAATAAAGGTCAAATAAGTGAACATTATAGCATCTAAAAAAACCCTAAGATTGTGTACATTGTTGAGGACCTCAACGTAGAGAATGATGACTTGCTAGAAGAATATTGGGACATTTTCACTTGAAACTTCTCTGACCTTAAGGGTATAGTATCTCAAGTTCTTACCCATAATCTCTCTAAAGGAGTATGTTTATCCTATCATGGAATGAGTCATGACCCTCCCATATGATTCCTTGATATGCCCATCATGTCAAAGAAGAAATGAATAAGTTACAAAAAGCATCATGTTTCATGTATGAAATTGAGCATACCGATTGGGTGCCACATATCACTATGGTACTAAAAAAAGAATGGAGAAATTCATGTATGCATTAGTTACAAGAATGTAAATCCTACAACCAATAGAGATCACTATTTACCAATCATACACAAACCAAATTATCAAATGGGTAGTTGTTGTCAAGAAACATGGATCCTTGAGCAAGGTCTAGCTATGGAGGATGGAAGTCAATGGCAAGAAGCATGATGGCTAGGACTAGACACTAACTATTAGTCAAGTGAATCAAGTTCCAAGATATATTAGCTTGGACTCATAAACACAATCTTGAGTAGAGAGACAAGAGCGAAAGTATAAAGTACAATAGCATTCATAATTTAACTCAATGTTAGGTATATGCTTTAATAGTTGTAGGATGATTTCCCTTTTTTCACTATGCCTATGGGATTGAGGCAACTTCTCCTATGCTGTTGCATGTCCTTTGTTCTACTACTGCATAAAAGAGGCTATCTTAGGAGTGCAATTGCAAAAATATCAACACCCCTCCTCAATCACAACCATAAAAAGCACTGAGTATACATAGGCTGTCATGAGTAGAATCATATTGAGTGTAGACATGGAAAAAAACCAACCACATAAAGTTGGAGGCTATCACAAGACCTCATTAAGTGTGTAGAGGTTATAGTGCATATGTTGCATGAGGATTGTTGAGAGTTTGGCAATCACGCCTACTTGTATGCATATTATTATGGGGCAATGGGAAAGGGAAATGCGAGGAGTATAGGAAGAGGTAACTGAATCCCATAAGCACAGTGGTGTAGAATGCTACTATCCAACTACTATAAAGAATTGTACTTGCCTATCATCATGATACTTTCTTCTTTCAATTAGTGTCACTGTCATTGTCAATCTCCTACATAAGATTGTATTTATGAGTCTAAGCTTCCATCTTGGAACCTATTTCAGTTTTGTAATAGTGAGTCCATTGTCTATGTCATCATGAGTTTTGTATTCATTTTCCAACCTCCATAGCTCCTACCATGCTCTAGATCCATATTTCCAACATGTTATCAAAGCCCAACTAAGCATGGATTAGCTCTACTCTACTCCTCAGGTATCTCTTTACCTTTGGTGAGTTGTAGCTCATGGTTTCATTTCTCACCTCCATCTCTAGTTGACCTTCTTGTTTGCAATAGCCAGACTAGACCAATAGCACTTGGAGCTTTCATAACTCTCTCCACAAGCCATATCTCAACTTGATTTCTTCTAGAGAGTTTCTCTACAATCTAAGGTGCTTCATCCCATCACAAAATTTGAGTCGCAGATCAGCCAACATTGTGTGGTTTTGTCTTTGTTGTCATATGTGCGCATGTTTACTATGGTACGGCCTAATCTTTCTCTGCACATCACGATACATCCTCTGAGTATAGAGCATTTGAAGCCCATTGTATGAGCTCTCTCCTCATAGAGGGTTCTTCAAATGATGTACTATAGCTCCTACTATAAGCAAAAAAACCAGATCTATAGAAAATCCTACACAAAGACTCCATAGACAAGTACTCTTCAAGCTCTTTTTTACTTCATTGCCTCACTAGTTCTAGCACACTGAAGGTTCTATCACTCAGATCTGAAGTTTCCAACAAGTCAAACCTTAGAAATAAGATTTGGAGAAACCCACCTAAATTCAAGGAGTCCAATTGAAGTTCAAGAAGACCACCTAAAATTAGGCAAGATCAAGCCTGAAAATCAAGCTCGTATCTTTTGATACTATTTTGCTTGTGTCTCTTGACATATTGAAGTATAAATATTTTTGCTAGATATTCTCCATTATTTGAAGCTAATTCCCATCAAGGGAATGGCCAAAATCAAGTCTTTTATGAATATTCTTGTTATGAAGAGTGATATAAGTCTCATTGCCAAATTGTATTACATAGAAGATGCCTTTATTCTACCCACAGGAAGAAATGTAGCTGCCCACACTAAAGTGCAATCAATGATTACATTTGAAGACTTTTAAGACACTCCAACTACCTGAGTTGTCAGGCAAATCTAAAAAATGGTGATTTTTTTGCTTGAGGGGGACATGAAGATTAATGCAAGCAATGTCAATGATGAAGAAGACCAAAGAGTCCATAAAGAAGAAAACCAAGAAAAGGAAGACCATGAGGACAAAAAAAGCATCAAAGAAAGCAAAGTGGACTACATCAAAGAAGAGGACAAAGAAAAGAAGATTTGTTATGCCTACCATGACATATCTGATGAAGAAAACCATAAGGGCTTGTCAGTCCTTGGCTCCACATTTTACTAGAATTTTTTATTATATGTACTTGCAATTAATGATCCTTTCATAAGCCATGGAAAACTTCTCATGTGACCTATGCATAATAGTCTCTATAGACTTAGTGAGGCAAATTAATAGCCCCTTGGTGTCAGCCATGTTTTTGGTACCCACACTTAGTCATTTTCTGTGACAGCCTCTGGATGATTACCATGTTTATGGCATACCCACACTTAGCGAGGTTGTACTCATGAAAATCTTTGTACACTTTGTGCCTTTTCATGGTTGTGATTGAGGAAGAGTGTTGAGAGTTTGGCAATCACATTGGATTTTATGCCTCTTTGTATGGGGCAATGGGCAAGGGAAATGAAAGAAGTCTAGAAAGATGTGGTTGAATCCCATAAGCACAATGATATAGAATGCTACTATCCAACTACTATAAAGCAGTGTACTTGACTATCACTTTTAGTGAGTTGAATGCAATATATCATGATGCTTTCTTCTTTCAATTAGTGTCATTGTCATTTTCATTGTTAATCTCCTACACAAGATTGTATTTATGAGTCTAAGCTTCCATCTTGGAACCTAATTCTCCTATGTAATAGTTAGTCCATTGTCTATGTTAGCATGAGTCTTCTATTCATTTTCCAACCTCCATAGCTCCTACCTTGCTCTAGATACGTATTTCTAACATGGTATTAGAGCCCAGCTGAGCGTGGCTTAGCTCTAATCTACTCCTCAAGTCTCTCTTTACCTCTAGTGAGTTGTAGCTCATGGTTTCATTTCTCACCTCCATCTCCACTTGACCTTCTTGTCTGCCATAGCCACAGACTAGACTAGTAGCACTTGGAGCTTTCATAACTCTCTACAAGCCATATCTCAACTTGATTTATTCTAGAAGGTTTCTCTACAATCCAAGGCACTTCATCCCATGAAAAAAATTGAGCCGATTGATGCACGGAGCAGCCAACATTGTGTGATTTTTTTTTGGTTGTCATATATGCACCTATTTACTATCATATGACCTAATCTGTCTCTACAAGTCACGATACATCCTATGAGTATAGGGCATTTGAAGCCCATTGTATGAACTCTCACCTCATAAAGGGTTCTTCAAATGATGTACTATAGCTCCTACTATAAGAAAAAAACCAAATCTACATAAAATTCTACACAAAAACTCCATAGCCAAGTACTCTTCAAGCTCTTTTTCACTTCATTTTCTCACTAGTTCTAGCACATCGAAAGCTCTGTCACTTAGGTCTGAAGTTTCCAGCAAGTCAAACCTTAGAAAGAAGATTTGGAGAAATCTACCTAAATTCAAGGAGTCCACCTGAAGTTCAAGAAGACCACCTAAAATTAGGTAACATCAAGCCTGAAATCACAAGCTAGTATCTTTTGATACTATTTTTCTCGTGTCTCTTAACACATTGAAGTATAAATCTATTTGCTTGATATTCTCCATTATTTGAAGCAAATTCCCATCAAGGGAATGACCAAAATTAAGTCTTTTATGAAGATTCTTGTTATGAAGAGTGATATAAGTCTCATTGCCAAATTGTATTACATAGAAGATGCATTTATTCTACCCACAGGGAGAAATGTAGCTGCCCACACTAAAGTGCAATCAATGATTACATTTTAAGACTTTTAAGACACTTCAACTGCCTGAGTTATTAGGCAAATCTAAAAAATGGTGATTTCTTTGCTTGAGGGGGACATGAAGATGAATGCAAGCAAAGTCAATGATGAAGAAGACCAAAGAGACCATAGAAAAGAAAACCAAGAAAAGGAAGACCATGAGGACAAAAAAAGCATCAAAGAAAGCAAAGTGGACTACATCAAAGAAGAGGACAAAGAAAAGAAGACCAATTATGCCTGCCATGACATATTTGATGAAGAAAACCATAAGGGCTTGTCGATCCTTGGCTCCACATTTTACTAGAATTTTTTATTATATGTACTTGCCCTTAATGATCCTTTCATAAGCCATGAAAAAATCCTAATGTGACCTATTCATAATAGCCTCTATAGACTTAGTGAGGCAAATTAGTAGCCCCTTGGTGTTAGCCATGTTTTTGGTACCCACACGTAGTCATTTTCTGCAACGGCCTTTGGATGATTACCATGTTTATGGCATACCCACACTTAGCAAGGTTGTATTCATGACAGTCTTTGTGCACTTAGTGCCTTTTCATGGTTGTGATTAAGGAGGGGTGTTGAGAGTTTGGCAATCACATCGACTTATATACCTCTTTGTATGGGGCAATGGGCTAGGGAAATGCAAGCAGTTTAGGAAGAGGTGACTAAATCCCATAAACACAATGGTGCAAAATGCTACTATCCAACTACTATAATGCATTGTACTTGACTATCACTTTTAGTGAGTTGAATGCAATATATCATGATACTTTCTTCTTTCAGAGTTAGTGTCATTATCATTGCCAGTCTCCTTCACAAGATTGTGTTTATGAGTCCAAGCTTCCATCTTGGAACCTAATTCACTTGTGTAACAATCAGTCCATGAGTCTTCTATTCATCTTCCAACCTCCATAGCTCCTGCCATGCTCTAGATCTGTCTTTCTAATAAGGATTACAAAGCTTATGATTCGAGCATTTAAGTACATACAAGGCTTTAAAAAGTTGGTTTGAATGGTGGAAATAGAAGGATTGATGAGGCTTTTCCTTCTATTCTTGAGTGTCTCCTTCTTCATGGTCTTCTTCTTCTTTAGCAAGTACTACAAGGGATGTATTAGTCTTCATATCCAACCTAAAAATACCAATCAACAATCCATATTTTGAAGATTTAGATTGGGCATCAAACAATGTGTCCAACTATCCCCAAGTGGCATGAGATGTATCACATGTGTCTATACGGTGGATATAACTATCATCAAGCTCAAGATACTTGATGATGGCTTGGACTTTGTCATTATTCTTTTACCATACTACTGCAAGAATACTATCTTTGGGTTTCCTTTCTTGGCCACTAGTTATTTACTAAAGGCCATTCTTCATCAGGATCAACTTGATCCTTACTAGCCAAGTGTGGAAGTCCGTTCCTTTGAAGCAGCATGACAATGAATCTTTTCCCATACTAGATGGCAAGAGTTGTTAGAAAGATGAGAGAGAGATAAAGGCAACAGAGAATAGGTAGCTCTCAATGTTCTTCTTCTTTATTATCCATCACACTTTTTCTAACTAAGTAACACAAAGTACAATGTACTACAACCCTAAGACAAGTAGTGTAATGTAACGTGTCCCCCTGTCCACTTGAAGGACATGTCTTAGCAGCCCATCGGGAAGAGAAACTAGAAAGCGGTGCCCAGCACTCCCAAGGAAAGTCATGGGGTTTGCAATCTAGGTCTTCCCGAGTCTGCCAACGAAGTGGAAGCGTTTCGGCCATTCCCACTTAGGACCAACTTGAATCAGGGATTTCCTAATAGTCAAGTTCCTAGGAGGTAGCTAGCGTCGAACCCTAGATGGACTACTTTGCGTAGAAACATCAGGGTCGAAGCGGATCTATACTGCACTTGGTTCAAGGAGAATGGGAAATGAGAGGGATGCAAAGCTCGACCTCTCTGCCCGTAAGGCATAGTCCCATTCCGTTCCCCTAAAACAGCATAAATCGAGACTCTAGCTCTATAGATTCTAAGTCATTGTTACCTCGGTGTCAATTCCTTTGAGAAAAGTTTCCAGCCAACCGAGACCACCCTTTCGTAGGAAAGACCCAGAGTCACATCCACCGCACTTTCCTCAGGTTGCTTTAGTTATCTAATTACCTACCACATTTAGTTTGAGAAGCAAAAACAGCTTCCTTAATTAACCAAATTAATCATTGGTTCCTTCACGTAACTTAAGCACTAACAAAAAAAAACAATGTCAAGAAAGTTCATTTTCATCATTTGATCTTTATTTATCAATCTTTGGAAATACATCAAATAAACCTACCAGAAGACTAGTCCAGCAATCCTCAGGGATTGCAATTCCAACAAGTTCCGCTTGTTGACTAGTATGTGGGCCTCGAGATCCCATCTTGAGTCACGTCCGCCTCTTGTGCAGGATCCGGAGGCAAGGGATTTATGGGTCAGAGCCTCCCCTGGCACCCAAGCATCCTCTTGCTCCAAGTAGCACCCATGGAGAGATCTCTCGCGGCAGGTTCAGTCCACGAGAGGTCTCTCCGTACGTGCTATAACTCCAAATCTTTAGATTTGTCATAACTTGAACACTATAACTCCAAATTGAGCACTCTACAGCTCAATAGATTCCATTTTTCAAACGCTTTCCAATGATAGGTCACATCATATGGTTTTGAGAAACTTATGGGCATGTTATCTGGGTGCCACATTTTTTGTATTCAAAAAATGGGAATTAGGAGATTCCCAAACTCACTAATATTGTGTTAACCCCCTTGGATAGGATTAGGCAGACAGTCGAAGGTAACTGGTACTGCCTCTCCCTCGAGGCTTTTAACCTGAAGAATTAGATGTTTTTCCTGAATTAGTTCCTTGAGCAAAGAAGTACAAACAATGCATCTAAATGTACAATCACGAGCATTCTAGTGGTCGTTTGTACAGCCAATTGCTAAAGTGTGATTTCTTCTCCCCAATTGCTTCCAGCATTTTATCCTGGATCAATCACCACTTGGCAAGATCCGAAGGGTTTCGTAAGCTAAGTTGCTTGATTACCCTTTTTTCCTTGGGTTATGGTTTATACCCTGTTAACCCAAATTGTTGTAGAGATTGAGAGAGACAAAGATAGAGTGAAGAGCTAGTGTGCTCTCTTCTTCTTCCATTTATTATATCATAACCACACATAGCATAAGTGTATACAATAGTACTAAGGTCCGTAGGACCATTCACACTAGGTCTAAGACCACCGACTTATTTAATGTCCCACACTTTCTGATACATCTGGACAAGGCTAATGTCGGTCATACATACTAAGAGGAGAATAATATGAGCTTGATATTCTAACACTCCCGCTCAAGCTCAAATCATCTTATGAACTCCAAGTAGCTGTCTAAAACTACTAAACATATCTTTACCCAAAGACTTGGTAAAGATATTTGCAACATGTTCATCAGTCTTCAAATGCATAAGATCTACTCTCCCTGCAAGAACCATCTCTCTGATAAAATGGTAGTGTACCTCTATATGTTTTGTCCTGGCATGGTATACTGGATTCGTTGCCAGGAGTACACTACTGAGATTGTCACATAATAAGGTCACTAGAGCATCCACCTGAATATCCAAATCAGCCATAAGCTTGAGCAGCCATGAAATCTCACATGCTGCCAATGCAGCACCCCTGTACTCTACCTCAGTACTAGACAATGCAACCGTTGGTTGCTTCTTTGCTGCTCCAGTTGATCATGCCAATTCCAAAGCCAAAATCATAACCACTCATAGATCTGCGATCATATGAGCATCCTGCCCAATCCGCATCTGTGTATCCAACCAGTTTCAAGGGCTTATCTCTCATATAGAACAGCCCATAATCTACAGTGGACTTAACATATCTCATAATCCGCCTAACAACATCCAAATGTGGCTTCCTAGGCTTCTGCATAAACTAACTTATGAGCCCAACTACATAACTCAAATCTGGCCCAGTGATGGTCAAGTAGATCAGTACATAGTCACATCCTGAATCTCAGCTCCAGTGCTAATGTCCAACTTGACATTCTGATCAAGGGGTGTATCCAATGGTTTGCATTCAGCCATGCCATACTTTTTCAGCATTTCCATGGCATAATGTTTCTACATCAAACCATTTTCAGCCTTAATTACCTCAATACCCAAAAAAATACTTCAACTCACCTAGATCTTTCATGTCAAATTTAGATTTCAGCATCTTCATTACATGGTGTATGCCCAAGTCATCATTACCAGTGATTATCAAATCATCAACATATATGACCAGCACTACCAAGCCATTGTCAGTCTTCTTTGTAAATAGGCTGTGATCAGCCCTACCAACAGTAAATCCCAACCTCTGCAAGTAGTTACTGATCCTAGCATGCCAAGCTCTCGGAGCCTGCTTCAGCCCGTACAATGCCTTTTTTAGCTTGCATACATAATGTTGAAAATCAGGGTGAACATACCCTTCTGGCTGAAACATATAGACATCCTCTGCTAAGTCACCATTAAGAAAGGCATTCTTCACATCCATCTGCTGTAATTTCCAGCCTCTAGCAGCAGCCAAAGCAATCACAGTGCGTATGGTTGCCATCTTGGCAACAAGGATGAATGTTTCCTCATAATCAAGTCCTTACTGTTGGGCATACCCCTTAGCAACCAGCCTGGCTTTTTACCTTTCCACACTGCCATCCGACTTGCATTTGATTTTGTAGACCCATTTGTAGCCAATGATCTTTTTTCCTTCAGGTAATGGCACAAGATCCCATATCTTATTTTCAGCCAAGGCATTCATTTCTTTGTCCATGGCTGCACACTAGTTCTCATCTTCCACTGCTTCAGCATATGTACCTGGTTCTTTGATCTCCATCACTTTTTTCATGTAAGCATAATGCTTTGTAGTGTAGCCACTATATGTCAACCTATCAATAGGGTATCTGACCCTCTATGAGCGTCTAGGCTATGGTACACTGCCCAATTCCCCTCTTTCTAATAAGGATTACAAAGCTTATGATTCGAGCATTTAAGTACATACAAGGCTTTAAAAAGTTGGTTTGAATAGTGGAAATAGAAGGATTGATGAGGCTTTTCCTTCTATTCTTGAGTGTCTCCTTCTTCATGGTCTTCTTCTTCTTTAGCATGTACTACAAGGGATGTATTAGTCTTCATATCCAACCTAAAAATACCAATCAACAATCCATATTTTGAAGATTTAGATTGGGCATCAAACAATGTGTCCAACTATCCCCAAGTGGCATGAGATGTATCACATGTGTCTATACGGTGGATATAACTATCATCAAGCTCAAGATACTTGATGATGGCTTGGACTTTGTCATTATTCTTTTACCATACTACTGCAAGAATACTATCTTTGGGTTTCTTTTCTTGGCCACTAGTTATTTAGTAAAGGCCCTTCTTCATTAGGATCAACTTGATCCTTACTAGCCAAGTGTGGAAGTCCGTTCCTTTGAAGCAGCATGACAATGAATCTTTTCCCATACTAGATGGCAAGAGTTGTTAGAAAGATGAGAGAGAGATAAAGGCAACAGAGAATAGGTAGCTCTCAATGTTCTTCTTCTTTATTATCCATCACACTTTTTCTAACTAAGTAACACAAAGTACAATGTACTATAACCCTAAGACAAGTAGTGTAATGTAACGTGTCCCCCTGTCCACTTGAAGGACATGTCTTAGCAGCCCATCGGGAAGAGAAACTAGAAAGCGGTGCCCAGCACTCCCAAGGAAAGTCATGGGGTTTGCAATCTAGGTCTTCCCGAGTCTGCCAACGAAGTGGAAGCGTTTCGGCCATTCCCACTTAGGACCAACTTGAATCAGGGTTTTCCTAATAGTCAAGTTCCTAGGAGGTAGCTAGCGTCGAACCCTAGATGGACTACTTTGCGTAGAAACATCAGGGTCGAAGCGGATCTATACTGCACTTGGTTCAAGGAGAATGGGAAATGAGAGGGATGCAAAGCTCGACCTCTCTGCCCGTAAGGCATAGTCCCATTCCGTTCCCCTAAAACAGCATAAATCGAGACTCTAGCTCTATAGATTCTAAGTCATTGTTACCTCGGTGTCAATTCCTTTGAGAAAAGTTCCCAGCCAACCGAGACCACCCTTTCGTAGGAAAGACCCAGAGTCACATCCACCGCACTTTCCTCAGGTTGCTTTAGTTATCTAATTACCTACCACATTTAGTTTGAGAAGCAAAAACAGCTTCCTTAATTAACCAAATTAATCATTGGTTCCTTCACGTAACTTAAGCACTGACAAAAAAAAACAATGTCAAGAAAGTTCATTTTCATCATTTGATCTTTATTTATCAATCTTTGGAAATACATCAAATAAACCTACCAGAAGGCTAGTCCAGCAATCCTCAGGGATTGCAATTCCAACAAGTTCCGCTTGTTGACTAGTATGTGGGCCTCGAGATCCCATCTTGAGTCACGTCCGCCTCTTGTGCAGGATCCGGAGGCAAGGGATTTATGGGTCAGAGCCTCCCCTGGCACCCAAGCATCCTCTTGCTCCAAGTAGCACCCATGGAGAGACCTCTCGCGGCAGGTTCAGTCCACGAGAGGTCTCTCCGTACAAGCTATAACTCCAAATCTTTAGATTTGTCATAACTTGAACACTATAACTCCAAATTGAGCACTCTACAGCTCAATAGATTCCATTTTTCAAACGCTTTCCAATGATAGGTCACATCATATGGTTTTGAGAAACTTATGGGCATGTTATCTGGGTGCCACATTTTTTGTATTCAAAAAATGGAAATTAGGAGATTCCCAAACTCACTAATATTGTGTTAACCCCCTTGGATAGGATTAGGCAGACAGTCGGAGGTAACTGGTACTGCCTCTCCCTCGAGGCTTCTAACCTGAAGAATTAGATGTTTTTCCTGAATTAGTTCCTTGAGCAAAGAAGTACAAACAATGCATCTAAATGTACAATCACGAGCATTCTAGTGGTCGTTTGTACAGCCAATTGCTAAAGTCTGATTTCTTCTCCCCAAATGCTTCCAGCATTTTATCCTGGATCAATCGCCACTTGGCAAGATCCGAAGGGTTTCGTAAGCTAAGTTGCTTGATTACCCTTTTTTCCTTGGGTTATGGTTTATACCCTGTTAACCCAAATTGTTGTAGAGATTGAGAGAGACAAAGATAGAGTGAAGAGCTAGTGTGCTCTCTTCTTCTTCCATTTATTATATCATAACCACACATAGCATAAGTGTATACAATAGTACTAAGGTCCGTAGGACCATTCACACTAGGTCTAAGACCACCGACTTATTTAATGTCCCACACTTTCTGATACATCTGGACAAGGCTAATGTCGGTCATACATACTAAGAGGAGAATAATATGAGCTTGATATTCTAACACTCCCGCTCAAGCTCAAATCATCTTATGAACTCCAAGTAGCTGTCTAAAACTACTAAACTTATCTTTACCCAAAGACTTGGTAAAGATATTTGCAACATGTTCATCAGTCTTCAAATGCATAAGATCTACTCTCCCTGCAAGAACCATCTCTCTGATAAAATGGTAGTGTACCTCTATATGTTTTGTCCTGGCATGGTATACTGGATTCGTTGCCAGGAGTACACTACTGAGATTGTCACATAATAAGGTCACTAGAGCATCCACCTGAATATCCAAATCAGCCATAAGCTTGAGCAGCCATGAAATCTCACATGCTGCCAATGCAGCACCCCTGTACTCTACCTCAGTACTAGACAATGCAACCGTTGGTTGCTTCTTTGCTGCTCCAGTTGATCATGCCAATTCCAAAGCCAAAATCATAACCACTCATAGATCTGCGATCATATGAGCATCCTGCCCAATCCGCATCTGTGTATCCAACCAGTTTCAAGGGCTTATCTCTCATATAGAACAGCCCATAATCTACAGTGGACTTAACATATCTCATAATCCGCCTAACAACATCCAAATGTGGCTTCCTAGGCTTCTGCATAAACTAACTTATGAGCCCAACTACATAACTCAAATCTGGCCCAGTGATGGTCAAGTAGATCAGTACATAGTCACATCCTGAATCTTAGCTCCAGTGCTAATGTCCAACTTGACATTCTGATCAAGGGGTGTATTCAATGGTTTGCATTCAGCCATGCCATACTTTTTCAGCATTTCCATGGCATAATGTTTCTACATCAAACCATTTTCAGCCTTAATTACCTCAATACCCAAAAAAATACTTCAACTCACCTAGATCTTTCATGTCAAATTCAGATTTCAGCATCTTCATTACATGCTGTATGCCCAAGTCATCATTACCAGTGATTATCAAATCATCAACATATATGACCAGCACTACCAAGCCACTGTCAGTCTTCTTTGTAAATAGGCTGTGATCAGTCCTACCAACAGTAAATCCCAACCTCTGCAAGTAGTTACTGATCCTAGCATGCCAAGCTCTCGGAGCCTGCTTCAGCCCGTACAATGCCTTTTTTAGCTTGCATACATAATGTTGAAAATCAGGGTGAACATACCCTTCTGGCTGAAACATATAGACATCCTCTGCTAAGTCACCATTAAGAAAGGCATTCTTCACATCCATCTGCTGTAATTTCCAGCCTCTAGCAGCAGCCAAAGCAATCACAGTACATATGGTTGCCATCTTGGCAACAAGGATGAATGTTTCCTCATAATCAAGTCCTTACTGTTGGGCATACCCCTTAGCAACCAGCCTGGCTTTTTACCTTTCCACACTGCCATCCGACTTTCTTTCGCAAGTACTACAAGGGATGTATTAGTCTTCATATCCAACCTAAAAATACCAATCAACAATCCATATTTTGAAGATTTAGATTGGGCATCAAACAATGTGTCCAACTATCCCCAAGTGGCATGAGATGTATCACATGTGTCTATACGGTGGATATAACTATCATCAAGCTCAAGATACTTGATGATGGCTTGGACTTTGTCATTATTCTTTTACCATACTACTGCAAGAATACTATCTTTGGGTTTCCTTTCTTGGCCACTAGTTATTTACTAAAGGCCATTCTTCATCAGGATCAACTTGATCCTTACTAGCCAAGTGTGGAAGTCCGTTCCTTTGAAGCAGCATGACAATGAATCTTTTCCCATACTAGATGGCAAGAGTTGTTAGAAAGATGAGAGAGAGATAAAGGCAACAGAGAATAGGTAGCTCTCAATGTTCTTCTTCTTTATTATCCATCACACTTTTTCTAACTAAGTAACACAAAGTACAATGTACTACAACCCTAAGACAAGTAGTGTAATGTAACGTGTCCCCCTGTCCACTTGAAGGACATGTCTTAGCAGCCCATCGGGAAGAGAAACTAGAAAGCGGTGCCCAGCACTCCCAAGGAAAGTCATGGGGTTTGCAATCTAGGTCTTCCCGAGTCTGCCAACGAAGTGGAAGCGTTTCGGCCATTCCCACTTAGGACCAACTTGAATCAGGGATTTCCTAATAGTCAAGTTCCTAGGAGGTAGCTAGCGTCGAACCCTAGATGGACTACTTTGCGTAGAAACATCAGGGTCGAAGCGGATCTATACTGCACTTGGTTCAAGGAGAATGGGAAAGGAGAGGGATGCAAAGCTCGACCTCTCTGCCCGTAAGGCATAGTCCCATTCCGTTCCCCTAAAACAGCATAAATCGAGACTCTAGCTCTATAGATTCTAAGTCATTGTTACCTCGGTGTCAATTCCTTTGAGAAAAGTTCCCAGCCAACCGAGACCACCCTTTCGTAGGAAAGACCCAGAGTCACATCCACCGCACTTTCCTCAGGTTGCTTTAGTTATCTAATTACCTACCACATTTAGTTTGAGAAGCAAAAACAGCTTCCTTAATTAACTAAATTAATCATTGGTTCCTTCACGTAACTTAAGCACTGACAAAAAAAAAACAATGTCAAGAAAGTTCCTTTTCATCATTTGATCTTTATTTATCAATCTTTGGAAATACATCAAATAAACCTACCAGAAGGCTAGTCCAGCAATCCTCAGGGATTGCAATTCCAACAAGTTCCGCTTGTTGACTAGTATGTGGGCCTCGAGATCCCATCTTGAGTCACGTCCGCCTCTTGTGCAGGATCCGGAGGCAAGGGATTTATGGGTCAGAGCCTCCCCTGGCACCCAAGCATCCTCTTGCTCCAAGTAGCACCCATGGAGAGACCTCTCGCGGCAGGTTCAGTCCACGAGAGGTCTCTCCGTACAAGCTATAACTCCAAATCTTTAGATTTGTCATAACTTGAACACTATAACTCCAAATTGAGCACTCTACAGCTCAATAGATTCCATTTTTCAAACGCTTTCCAATGATAGGTCACATCATATGGTTTTGAGAAACTTATGGGCATGTTATCTGGGTGCCACATTTTTTGTATTCAAAAAATGGAAATTAGGAGATTCCCAAACTCACTAATATTGTGTTAACCCCCTTGGATAGGATTAGGCAGACAGTCGGAGGTAACTGGTACTGCCTCTCCCTCGAGGCTTCTAACCTGAAGAATTAGATGTTTTTCCTGAATTAGTTCCTTGAGCAAAGAAGTACAAACAATGCATCTAAATGTACAATCACGAGCATTCTAGTGGTCGTTTGTACAGCCAATTGCTAAAGTCTGATTTCTTCTCCCCAAATGCTTCCAGCATTTTATCCTGGATCAATCGCCACTTGGCAAGATCCGAAGGGTTTCGTAAGCTAAGTTGCTTGATTACCCTTTTTTCCTTGGGTTATGGTTTATACCCTGTTAACCCAAATTGTTGTAGAGATTGAGAGAGACAAAGATAGAGTGAAGAGCTAGTGTGCTCTCTTCTTCTTCCATTTATTATATCATAACCACACATAGCATAAGTGTATACAATAGTACTAAGGTCTGTAGGACCATTCACACTAGGTCTAAGACCACCGACTTATTTAATGTCCCACACTTTCTGATACATCTGGACAAGGCTAATGTCGGTCATACATACTAAGAGGAGAATAATATGAGCTTGATATTCTAACACTCCCGCTCAAGCTCAAATCATCTTATGAACTCCAAGTAGCTGTCTAAAACTACTAAACTTATCTTTACCCAAAGACTTGGTAAAGATATTTGCAACATGTTCATCAGTCTTCAAATGCATAAGATCTACTCTCCCTGCAAGAACCATCTCTCTGATAAAATGGTAGTGTACCTCTATATGTTTTGTCCTGGCATGGTATATTGGATTCGTTGCCAGGAGTACACTACTGAGATTGTCACATAATAAGGTCACTAGAGCATCCACCTGAATATCCAAATCAGCCATAAGCTTGAGCAGCCATGAAATCTCACATGCTGCCAATGCAGCACCCCTGTACTCTACCTCAGTACTAGACAATGCAACCGTTGGTTGCTTCTTTGCTGCTCCAGTTGATCATGCCAATTCCAAAGCCAAAATCATAACCACTCATAGATCTGCGATCATATGAGCATCCTGCCCAATCCGCATCTGTGTATCCAACCAGTTTCAAGGGCTTATCTCTCATATAGAACAGCCCATAATCTACAGTGGACTTAACATATCTCATAATCCGCCTAACAACATCCAAATGTGGCTTCCTAGGCTTCTGCATAAACTAACTTATGAGCCCAACTACATAACTCAAATCTGGCCCAGTGATGGTCAAGTAGATCAGTACATAGTCACATCCTGAATCTCAGCTCCAGTGCTAATGTCCAACTTGACATTCTGATCAAGGGGTGTATTCAATGGTTTGCATTCAGCCATGCCATACTTTTTCAGCATTTCCATGGCATAATGTTTCTACATCAAACCATTTTCAGCCTTAATTACCTCAATACCCAAAAAAATACTTCAACTCACCTAGATCTTTCATGTCAAATTCAGATTTCAGCATCTTCATTACATGCTGTATGCCCAAGTCATCATTACCAGTGATTATCAAATCATCAACATATATGACCAGCACTACCAAGCCACTGTCAGTCTTCTTTGTAAATAGGCTGTGATCAGTCCTACCAACAGTAAATCCCAACCTCTGCAAGTAGTTACTGATCCTAGCATGCCAAGCTCTCGGAGCCTGCTTCAGCCCGTACAATGCCTTTTTTAGCTTGCATACATAATGTTGAAAATCAGGGTGAACATACCCTTCTGGCTGAAACATATAGACATCCTCTGCTAAGTCACCATTAAGAAAGGCATTCTTCACATCCATCTGCTGTAATTTCCAGCCTCTAGCAGCAGCCAAAGCAATCACAGTACATATGGTTGCCATCTTGGCAACAAGGATGAATGTTTCCTCATAATCAAGTCCTTACTGTTGGGCATACCCCTTAGCAACCAGCCTGGCTTTTTACCTTTCCACACTGCCATCCGACTTTCTTTCGCAAGTACTACAAGGGATGTATTAGTCTTCATATCCAACCTAAAAATACCAATCAACAATCCATATTTTGAAGATTTAGATTGGGCATCAAACAATGTGTCCAACTATCCCCAAGTGGCATGAGATGTATCACATGTGTCTATACGGTGGATATAACTATCATCAAGCTCAAGATACTTGATGATGGCTTGGACTTTGTCATTATTCTTTTACCATACTACTGCAAGAATACTATCTTTGGGTTTCTTTTCTTGGCCACTAGTTATTTACTAAAGGCCATTCTTCATCAGGATCAACTTGATCCTTACTAGCCAAGTGTGGAAGTCCGTTCCTTTGAAGCAGCATGACAATGAATCTTTTCCCATACTAGATGGCAAGAGTTGTTAGAAAGATGAGAGAGAGATAAAGGCAACAGAGAATAGGTAGCTCTCAATGTTCTTCTTCTTTATTATCCATCACACTTTTTCTAACTAAGTAACACAAAGTACAATGTACTACAACCCTAAGACAAGTAGTGTAATGTAACGTGTCCCCCTGTCCACTTGAAGGACATGTCTTAGCAGCCCATCGGGAAGAGAAACTAGAAAGCGGTGCCCAGCACTCCCAAGGAAAGTCATGGGGTTTGCAATCTAGGTCTTCCCGAGTCTGCCAACGAAGTGGAAGCGTTTCGGCCATTCCCACTTAGGACCAACTTGAATCAGGGATTTCCTAATAGTCAAGTTCCTAGGAGGTAGCTAGCGTCGAACCCTAGATGGACTACTTTGCGTAGAAACATCAGGGTCGAAGCGGATCTATACTGCACTTGGTTCAAGGAGAATGGGAAATGAGAGGGATGCAAAGCTCGACCTCTCTGCCCGTAAGGCATAGTCCCATTCCGTTCCCCTAAAACAGCATAAATCGAGACTCTAGCTCTATAGATTCTAAGTCATTGTTACCTCGGTGTCAATTCCTTTGAGAAAAGTTCCCAGCCAACCGAGACCACCCTTTCGTAGGAAAGACCCAGAGTCACATCCACCGCACTTTCCTCAGGTTGCTTTAGTTATCTAATTACCTACCACATTTAGTTTGAGAAGCAAAAACAGCTTCCTTAATTAACCAAATTAATCATTGGTTCCTTCACGTAACTTAAGCACTGACAAAAAAAAAACAATGTCAAGAAAGTTCCTTTTCATCATTTGATCTTTATTTATCAATCTTTGGAAATACATCAAATAAACCTACCAGAAGGCTAGTCCAGCAATCCTCAGGGATTGCAATTCCAACAAGTTCCGCTTGTTGACTAGTATGTGGGCCTCGAGATCCCATCTTGAGTCACGTCCGCCTCTTGTGCAGGATCCGGAGGCAAGGGATTTATGGGTCAGAGCCTCCCCTGGCACCCAAGCATCCTCTTGCTCCAAGTAGCACCCATGGAGAGATCTCTCGCGGCAGGTTCAGTCCACGAGAGGTCTCTCCGTACGTGCTATAACTCCAAATCTTTAGATTTGTCATAACTTGAACACTATAACTCCAAATTGAGCACTCTACAGCTCAATAGATTCCATTTTTCAAACGCTTTCCAATGATAGGTCACATCATATGGTTTTGAGAAACTTATGGGCATGTTATCTGGGTGCCACATTTTTTGTATTCAAAAAATGGGAATTAGGAGATTCCCAAACTCACTAATATTGTGTTAACCCCCTTGGATAGGATTAGGCAGACAATCGGAGGTAACTGGTACTGCCTCTCCCTCGAGGCTTTTAACTTGAAGAATTAGATGTTTTTCCTGAATTAGTTCCTTGAGCAAAGAAGTACAAACAATGCATCTAAATGTACAATCACGAGCATTCTAGTGGTCGTTTGTACAGCCAATTGCTAAAGTCTGATTTCTTCTCCCCAAATGCTTCCAGCATTTTATCCTGGATCAATCGCCACTTGGCAAGATCCGAAGGGTTTCGTAAGCTAAGTTGCTTGATTACCCTTTTTTCCTTGGGTTATGGTTTATACCCTGTTAACCCAAATTGTTGTAGAGATTGAGAGAGACAAAGATAGAGTGAAGAGCTAGTGTGCTCTCTTCTTCTTCCATTTATTATATCATAACCACACATAGCATAAGTGTATACAATAGTACTAAGGTCCGTAGGACCATTCACACTAGGTCTAAGGCCACCGACTTATTTAATGTCCCACACTTCCTGATACATCTGGACAAGGCTAATGTCAGTCATACATACTAAGAGGAGAATAATATGAGCTTGATATTCTAACACTCCCGCTCAAGCTCAAATCATCTGATGAACTCCAAGTAGTTGTCTAAAACTACTAAACTTATCTTTACCCAAAGACTTGGTAAAGATATTTGCAACATGTTCATCAGTCTTCAAATGCATAAGATCTACTCTCCCTGCAAGAACCATCTCTCTGATAAAATGGTAGTGTACCTCTATATGTTTTGTCCTGGCATGGTATACTGGATTCGTTGCCAGGAGTACACTACTGAGATTGTCACATAATAAGGTCACTAGAGCATCCACCTGAATATCCAAATCAGCCATAAGCTTGAGCAGCCATGAAATCTCACATGCTGCCAATGCAGCACCCCTGTACTCTACCTCAGTACTAGACAATGCAACCGTTGGTTGCTTCTTTGCTGCTCCAGTTGATCATGCCAATTCCAAAGCCAAAATCATAACCACTCATAGATCTGCGATCATATGAGCATCCTGCCCAATCCGCATCTGTGTATCCAACCAGTTTCAAGGGCTTATCTCTCATATAGAACAGCCCATAATCTACAGTGGACTTAACATATCTCATAATCCGCCTAACAACATCCAAATGTGGCTTCCTAGGCTTCTGCATAAACCTACTTATGAGCCCAACTACATAACTCAAATCTGGCCCAGTGATGGTCAAGTAGATCAGTACATAGTCACATCCTGAATCTCAGCTCCAGTGCTAATGTCCAACTTGACATTCTGATCAAGGGGTGTATCCAATGGTTTGCATTCAGCCATGCCATACTTTTTCAGCATTTCCATGGCATAATGTTTCTACATCAAACCATTTTCAGCCTTAATTACCTCAATACCCAAAAAAATACTTCAACTCACCTAGATCTTTCATGTTAAATTCAGATTTCAGCATCTTCATTACATGGTGTATGCCCAAGTCATCATTACCAGTGATTATCAAATCATCAACATATATGACCAGCACTACCAAGCCACTGTCAGTCTTCTTTGTAAATAGGCTGTGATCAGCCCTACCAACAGTAAATCCCAACCTCTGCAAGTAGTTACTGATCCTAGCATGCCAAGCTCTCGGAGCCTGCTTCAGCCCGTACAATGCCTTTTTTAGCTTGCATACATAATGTTGAAAATCAGGGTGAACATACCCTTCTGGCTGAACCATATAGACATCCTCTGCTAAGTCACCATTAAGAAAGGCATTCTTCACATCCATCTGCTGTAATTTCCAGCCTCTAGCAGCAGCCAAAGCAATCACAGTGCGTATGGTTGCCATCTTGGCAACAAGGATGAATGTTTCCTCATAATCAAGTCCTTACTGTTGGTCATACCCCTTAGCAACCAGCCTGGCTTTGTACCTTTCCACACTGCCATCCGACTTGCATTTGATTTTGTAGACCCATTTGTAGCCAATGGTCTTTTTTCCTTCAGGTAGTGGCACAAGATCCCATATCTTATTTTCAGCCAAGGCATTCATTTCTTTGTCCATGGCTGCACACTAGTTCTCATCTTCCACTGCTTCAGCATATGTACCTGGTTCTTTGATCTCCATCACTTTTTTCATGTAAGCATAATGCTTTGTAGTGTAGCCACTATATGTCAACCTATCAATAGGGTATCTGACCCTCTATGAGCGTCTAGGCTATGGTACACTGCCCAATTCCCCTCTTTCTAATAAGGATTACAAAGCTTATGATTCGAGCATTTAAGTACATACAAGGCTTTAAAAAGTTGGTTTGAATAGTGGAAATAGAAGGATTGATGAATCTTTTCCTTCTATTCTTGAGTGTCTCCTTCTTCATGGTCTTCTTCTTCTTTAGCATGTACTACAGGGGATGTATTAGTCTTCATATCCAACCTAAAAATACCAATCAACAATCCATATTTTGAAGATTTAGATTGGGCATCAAACAATGTGTCCAACTATCCCCAAGTGACATGAGATGTATCACATGTGTCTATACGGTGGATATAACTATCATCAAGCTCAAGATACTTGATGATGGCTTGGACTTTGTCATTATTCTTTTACCATACTACTGCAAGAATACTATCTTTGGGTTTCTTTTCTTGGCCACTAGTTATTTACTAAAGGCCCTTCTTCATCAGGATCAACTTGATCCTTACTAGCCAAGTGTGGAAGTCCGTTCCTTTGAAGCAGCATGACAATGAATCTTTTCCCATACTAGATGGCAAGAGTTGTTAGAAAGATGAGAGAGAGATAAAGGCAACAGAGAATAGGTAGCTCTCAATGTTCTTCTTCTTTATTATCCATCACACTTTTTCTAACTAAGTAACACAAAGTACAATGTACTACAACCCTAAGACAAGTAGTGTAATGTAACGTGTCCCCCTGTCCACTTGAAGGACATGTCTTAGCAGCCCATCGGAAAGAGAAACTAGAAAGCGCTGCCCAGCACTCCCAAGGAAAGTCATGGGGTTTGCGATCTAGGTCTTCCCGAGTCTGCCAACGAAGTGGAAGCGTTTCGGCCATTCCCACTTAGGACCAACTTGAATCAGGGTTTTCCTAATAGTCAAGTTCCTAGGAGGTAGCTAGCGTCGAACCCTAGATGGACTACTTTGCGTAGAAACATCAGGGTTGAAGCGGATCTATACTGCACTTGGTTAAAGGAGAATGGGAAACGAGAGGGATGCAAAGCTCGACCTCTCTGCCCGTAAGGCATAGTCCCATTCCGTTCCCCTAAAACAGCATAAATCGAGACTCTAGCTCTATAGATTCTAAGTCATTGTTACCTCGGTGTCAATTCCTTTGAGAAAAGTTCCCAGCCAACCGAGACCACCCTTTCGTAGGAAAGACCCAGAGTCACATCCACCGCACTTTCCTCAGGTTGCTTTAGTTATCTAATTACCTACCACATTTAGTTTGAGAAGCAAAAACAGCTTCCTTAATTAACCAAATTAATCATTGGTTCCTTCACGTAACTTAAGCACTGACAAAAAAAAACAATGTCAAGAAAGTTCATTTTCATCATTTGATCTTTATTTATCAATCTTTGGAAATACATCAAATAAACCTACCAGAAGGCTAGTCCAGCAATCCTCAGGGATTGCAATTCCAACAAGTTCCGCTTGTTGACTAGTATGTGGGCCTCGAGATCCCATCTTGAGTCACGTCCGCCTCTTGTGCAGGATCCGGAGGCAAGGGATTTATGGGTCAGATCCTCCCCTGGCACCCAAACATCCTCTTGCTCCAAGTAGCACCCATGGAGAGACCTCTCGCGGCAGGTTCAGTCCACGAGAGGTCTCTCCGTACAAGCTATAACTCCAAATCTTTAGATTTGTCATAACTTGAACACTATAACTCCAAATTGAGCACTCTACAGCTCAATAGATTCCATTTTTCAAACGCTTTCCAATGATAGGTCACATCATATGGTTTTGAGAAACTTATGGGCATGTTATCTGGGTGCCACATTTTTTGTATTCAAGAAATGGGAATTAGGAGATTCCCAAACTCACTAATATTGTGTTAACCCCCTTGGATAGGATTAGGCAGACAGTCGGAGGTAACTGGTACTGCCTCTCCCTCGAGGCTTTTAACCTGAAGAATTAGATGTTTTTCCTGAATTAGTTCCTTGAGCAAAGAAGTACAAACAATGCACCTAAATGTACAATCACGAGCATTCTAGTGGTCATTTGTACAGCCAATTGCTAAAGTGTAATTTCTTCTCCCCAAATGCTTCCAGCATTTTATCCTGGATCAATCGCCACTTGGCAAGATCCCAAGGTTTTCGTAAGCTAAGTTGCTTGATTACCCTTTTTTCCTTGGGTTATGGTTTATACCCTGTTAACCCAAATTGTTCTAGAGATTGAGAGAGACAAAGATAGAGTGAAGAGCTAGTGTGCTCTCTTCTTCTTCCATTTATTATATCATAACCACACATAGCATAAGTGTATACAATAGTACTAAGGTCCGTAGGACCATTCACACTAGGTCTAAGGCCACCGACTTATTTAATGTCCCACACTTCCTGATACATCTGGACAAGGCTAATGTCGGTCATACATACTAAGAGGAGAATAATATGAGCTTGATATTCTAACACTCCCGCTCAAGCTCAAATCATCTGATGAACTCCAAGTAGCTGTCTAAAACTACTAAACTTATCTTTACCCGAAGACTTGGTAAAGATATTTGCAACATGTTCATCAGTCTTCAAATGCATAAGATCTACTCTCCCTGCAAGAACCATCTCTCTGATAAAATGGTAGTGTACCTCTATATGTTTTGTCCTGGCATGGTATACTGGATTCGTTGCCAAGAGTACACTACTGAGATTGTCACATAATAAGGTCACTAGAGCATCCATCTGAATATCCTAATCAGCCATAAGCTTGAGTAGCCATGAAATCTCACATGCTGCCAATGCAGCACCCCTGTACTCTACCTCAGTACTAGACAATGCAACCGTTGGTTGCTTCTTTGCTGCTCCAGTTGATCATGCCAATTCCAAAGCCAAAATCATAACCACTCATAGATCTGCGATCATATGAGCATCCTGCCCAATCCGCATCTATGTATCCAACCAGTTTCAAGGGCTTATCTCTCATATAGAACAGCCCATAATCTACAGTGGACTTAACATATCTCATAATCCGCCTAACAACATCCAAATGTGGCTTCCTAGGCTTCTGCATAAACTAACTTATGAGCCCAACTGCATAACTCAAATCTGGCCCAGTGATGGTCAAGTAGATCAGTACATAGTCACATCTTGAATCTCAGCTCCAGTGCTAATGTCCAACTTGACATTCTGATCAAGGGGTGTATCCAATGGTTTGCATTCAGCCATGCCATACTTTTTCAGCATTTCCATGGCATAATGTTTCTACATCAAACCATTTTCAGCCTTAATTACCTCAATACCCAAAAAAATACTTCAACTCACCTAGATCTTTCATGTCAAATTCAGATTTCAGCATCTTCATTACATGCTGTATGCCCAAGTCATCATTACCAGTGATTATCAAATCATCAACATATATGACCAGCACTACCAAGCCACTGTCAGTCTTCTTTGTAAATAGGCTGTGATCAGCCCTACCAACAGTAAATCCCAACCTCTGCAAGTAGTTACTGATCCTAGCATGCCAAGCTCTCGGAGCCTGCTTCAGCCCATACAATGCATTTTTTAGCTTGCATACATAATGTTGAAAATCAGGGTGAACATACCCTTCTGGCTGAACCATATAGACATCCTCTGCTAAGTCACCATTAAGAAAGGCATTCTTCACATCCATCTACTGTAATTTCCAGCCTCTAGCAGCAGCCAAAGCAATCACAGTGCGTATGGTTGCCATCTTGGCAACAAGGATGAATGTTTCCTCATAATCAAGTCCTTACTGATGAGCATACCCCTTAGCAACCAGCCTGGCTTTGTACCTTTCCACACTGCCATCCGACTTGCATTTGATTTTGTAGACCCATTTGTAGCCAATGGTCTTTTTTCCTTCAGGTAGTGGCACAAGATCCCATATCTTATTTTCAGCCAAGGCATTCATTTCTTTGTCTGCCCTTTGCCTTCATATCTCCTTGCTTCTTGTAACAATCCTTTGCAATATGCCCATACCGGCCACAATAATGGCAGTCCTTGTCCGTGTTGGACTGATCAGACGACTGCCATGAACTAGAACCACCACCTCTACCTCGGGGTGATCTTCCCTTGCCTCTAAACCCACCAGATCCACGCTGGCCTTGTGTATTTGCACCATGCCAATTACTCTGCTGCTGCTGCTGTCCATAAGTATTACGAGTGTCACCACGACCTCAAAATGAACCACGACCTCTAGATCCTCTACCACGCTGGCTAGAGTACAACACAGTGTCTCTACTCTGAGATGCACTAGAATCTGTATTCAAACCAATTTTGACTTCCTCATGCAGCAACAAAGCAACTAGCTCTTCCCAGCTAGGGGGCTCTTCTCTGACAGAAATGGAAGTGTCAAAAGCTTTGTACTCTTTCTAAGCCATTCAAAGCAACATCAATCATATCATCTTCTGATACACTTGAGCCAATAGTAGCAAGTTGATCAGCTATGGTCTTAATCTCCATGGTATACGTCTGGATGCTCTTGCCATTCTTAGACATGTTGTTGAACTGCTGTTTCAACTGGATCTTTCTTGCATGTGTCATGGTCCCATAATTTTTCATCAGTATGTCCCAAGCATCCTTCAGAGTCTCACATCCAGTGATTTGAATTACCATAGCATCAGATATACATAAGGAAAACCAATGCAGCACCTTGCATGCTCTTTCATTCCATAGCCTGTAGGCTCTTTTCTGTTCATTTGTTGGATTGTGTGCAGGCAACTCAGGAGCAACTTCATCTCCTATACATAAATCCCAATAACCTCTCCCAACCAGAAATTTTTTCATTCTGAATTTCCATAATGTAAAGTTCTTATTATCCAACTTCTCTCCAACTATCTGAGTGATATTGTCTGTCCCATGTGCATTAGCCATGATGCAATAGACTATCTATCAAGTGCCTGACTCCCTGCAGTCCAATACGTATGACTGACTAAGTTCAGTCCGTAACAGTTTATGACAGTTTTCTGCACTAAATTGCAGAAAAAAAACCAGGGTATTTCAGCCCACTGACACCCCAAAACAACCCTCAAACAAGTGGTCTCAACTGTAGATATAACTGTCAATACATAAGCTATGTGTTTGCTTCAGCTTAAGCTTTTGTAACCTCACTGTCAGGGTACATACATGCAGTCTGAAAACTGTAAACTGTGAGTAACCAGCAACAATTTCAAGTCCAAAACTAAGTGTGTCAACAAATTCAGCTTCAGGTTGCAGTCAACCAAGATTCAGCATACCAAGCTCCAAGCAGCTCCAAAATGTCTTTTGACCATGTCATACATTTATTTTGTAGTGGCAAGTTCAATACATGAGCATCTGAGTAGGCATAGACAACCTGTCTTCATTGACCAATGGCATAAACCTCATGAGCTGTTTGTAATTAACCAGGACAGTGTAACTACATTTACTTCAGCTTCAAAATTCAGTTTTCAATGATGCTCATTGCTTGCTTCAATTCTCCATGCATTCAGCATGTATAGGCTAGTTCATATAGATGATGGAACCCCCAAGATGACCTGTATTGCTTCAGTAATGCACAGTACTTGTCATTGACTGTGTATGACAGTTTTCAGCCTGTCATTGATTTTCAGATCTGAGTATTCTGTCATTGACTGTGTATGACAGTTTTCAGCCTGTCATTGATTTTCAGATCTGAGTATTCTGAGCAAGAGATCTTAGCTCCAAGACATTTGATCCAATGTATACATGCTTTGACACATTCTTGTGCTCCAAAGATGCCTTCTGAGTGTAGTACAAGGCTCCTGTGTGTCAGTAATGACTGAATGCATGCTGTCCATTCATGTTTACAACAGTTCAGAAATGATTACAGGTCTATGTCTATCACTCCAGCTCATAACAGAGCTCCCACACAAGCATTTACTCCTTGTACACTTCAAATACCTTCAATAGTGAGCATACATGCTCTATGAACCTTGTCCAGGTGCCCCACTGAAGATTGACAGGTTGTTGTCCATTCAGATCAATAGGCGCAGATTTTCAGATACAGGTTGTTGTCCATTCAAATCAGCAGTGCAGATTTTCAGATACAGGTTGCTGTCCATTCAGATCAGCAGGTGCAGATTTTCAGATACAGGTTGCTGTTTTTCAGGAGGCAGTCCACGATTTTCAGACACAAGTTGCAGTCCACATTTCAGGACACATATTTCAGGAGGCAGTCCATGATTTTCAAACACAGGTTTCAGGAGGCAGTCCACGATTTTCAGACTCGAGAGGCAGTCCATGCTAATTCCTTCCTTTGACTATGGCTTCATTTGCAAGTGTCCAGCTTCTTCCTCATTCCTTACTTCCATCTCCTTTGCACTGCAAGTTGTCATGCCCATTCTCCCATAGCCTCATGGATGAAGCTCTGATACCATGTTCAAAGAGTAGAGAGAGAGAAAGGGAAAGACTCCATATCCATGAGCCTTCAGGCTCTCAAGCTCATTCCTTCATTTCCACACACTCTACTGAAAAGCACACACACACTACAAGATAAAGTGACCTAGTGTAAATGTAGACTAGACTACTAACTCTAGGCAGGTCACTGACTGACTACTAACCCGACTTATTTAATGTAGTCACATGTAGACAGCTGTACACACTAGATATCATAGATGTCGGTCATAGATGAAGACACACTGACGGTGAGCTTGCTTTCTAACATTTAGGACTAAAGAGCTTATGAAGTACTCTAGATTTTGCATGGTTTGTAAAGGTTGTGATTTTGATGCCACCATGTTTCAAAAGAGTCAATAGTAGATAAAAGTTCCTTATCAAAAATTTCAGAATTTATTTGGAATGTTGAAAATTTTCTACAATAAAAACCCATTGAATGTATTTGGCCATCATCCTAGCTTGGAAAAGAATAGCACCAGCAGTGAAATTCAATGCATCAATCTCCAAGAAGAAAGGCTTGGATGAAGCTACATGTATCAATATGGGGGTCGTAGTGAAGGCTTGCTTAAGTATTTGAAAAGCCTTCTCTATATCAAAAGTTCACATCAATTTATCATTTTCTATTAATCATGTGATTGGCATCGTGATCTTTGAATTATCTTTAATGAGGATTCATTAAAAGTTTGAGAATCTCAATGAGCATTGCATATCTCAAATTGAACTTGGTGTCTCCCATTTAAGAATAGTCTTCACCCTTTTTTCATCCATTGAGATTCCATTTTAAGAGACAATATATCCAAGGAATTATGTTTCTAGTTGATGATAAGATTAGTTTTCCAATTTAGCATACAAGTCCTTTTCACATAGCTTATCATTCAAGAACTAACCACATGTGGTGCTTGTGCTCATCTTGATTCTTTGAAAATATTGAAATGTCATTTAAGTATTACCATAAATTCATCTAGGTTTTGTTATCTATTAGATCCTGGAAGACTACTGGACCATTTGTGTGATCAAATGGATGACAATGTATTCAAAGTGGCCATACCTTGTGCAAGAAACTATCTTCCATTCATCACCTTCTGTCATTTTGACAAGATTATAGGCCTCACTTTATAAATGCTAAAATGTAGAGAAATGTTTTTTCATACAAGTCTTTGTGCATAACATTGCTACTATACAGAAATTGTACTATTTGTAGTAAGCCATTGACGATTCCCCAAATACTTGCATGCACTAGGTGAAGGAGACTTACTATAATTATCAAGGTAAAATACTATGGAAACTTGAAACTTTTATCAATGTACAATAGACCCATCCTATTATCAATGGATAACAATACCCATCCTAACTTTTAGAGCATCTATATCAATGTATAATGTATCCACCCTAGCTAGATTAGGGGAGGCAAAATTTAGCAATTGCTCAAACACCTTTGTATGAAGAGTACTATTTGTCAAGATGTGGGATCTAGAGCATGGCAAAGGTGAAAATTATGGAGGATGGAAGATAAAGACACAACTCATGTTGACATGACAATGTAGACAACTGTTACACAAGTGAATTAGGTTTCAAGATTGAGACTTGAACTCATAAACACAATCTTGTGTATGGACAACAATGACATAGACACTTGATAGAAAGAGACAAGTGCTATTGCATTATCATCATATGAAAGTGATAGTTCAAGCGCATCATTATATAAAGTTCTTTGGAAGCACTTAACATCCACTGTGCATATGGGATATGTCTCTCTTTCTGGAATGGACTGCATCTTCCTAGCTTAGATGTTCCATACAAAGGGACTAAAGTAGGTGTGATTGCAAATATCTCAACACCCCTCCTCAATCACAACCAAAAGTACAAAGTGTGTAGAGGCTTTAGTGAAAGCAACACCTGCAAAGTGTGGGCACACCATAAACATGGCAAAACACCAGAGGATGTCGTAGAAAAGGCTAAGTGTGGGTGCCACACACATGATGGACATCCAGAGGCTGTAGCAGGGGCCTTATAAAGTGTACAGAGGCTGTAGTACAAGGATAAGTGAGGAGTTTATAAGTTTATGTTTGAGACATTAGGGCTAGGAAATACAAAACTAAAAAAGTCTATCTAAATTGAAAACACACTATGTGGAGACTATGTCTGTGTTGATGTTGAGCTTGAATCTTCTTTGTTCGAGGTCGTCGATCCTTCTTCAATCTTTCTAGGTCCTTCCCCTCCTTGATTTGATGCTGGGACAATAGATCAGAGTGGCAGTGTGTTGCTCCAAGTGGCAGGAGAGAGAAAATGATGAGATTTTTTAGCTTGAGTGAAAATTTGGCTATTGTGGATTTTAGGGTTTCATGACAAGGGCCTAGTTTTTTTGACATTGCAGGAGCTATGGTGGATCATTTTCAAAACTTTTTTAATGAAAGTGTAGCTTATGTGATGCTCTACCAAAGCCCTATCCTCCTCGTCCACATCGCGGCCCGTACTGCGCATGCAGAGAAGACGACCGTGATCAGGTGTAGTTCAGCCGGATTTTCGCAATTTCATCAATGCCGGAGCAGAGGGTGATCAATGTCATGGATGTTGGTGCTAGGATGAAGTGCCTTGATGTAAGAAATGATTCCTTAGAAGGAAGCAAGAGAAGATATGCTTTGTGTTGGGTGATCCAGGGACTCCAATCAAGATATGTCCTACAGGTCACAAATTTAGGCTATGGCAGTGTGACTGACAATTTGAGCAATGCTGAGCTATGGAGTGGCCAATGTCAAGCTCTTAAGTGATAGGAGAAGCCTTGGGATTCAAGGAGCAAATGTCCAGAAGAGAACAGGTTCAGATATGACCTGTGGAGAGAGATCCAAGAGCTTCAAGTTGACAGAGTGCTGCTGGCTATGGCTGCCAAGAAAGGTCAAGTAGAAATGGAGGTGAGAAATGGAACCATGAGCTGGACTTGAGCTGACCTGAGGTTAAGAGGGACTGAGAGAGCAGAGAAGGGATTTATGCCATGCCCGACTGGGCTCTGATACAATGTCAAGATGTGGGATCTAGAGCATGGCTAAGGTAGAAGTTATGGAGGATGGAAGATAAAGACACAACTCATGTTAACATGACAATGTAGACAACTGTTACACAAGTGAATTAGGTTTCAAGATTGAGACTTGAACTCATAAACACAATCTTGTGTATGGAAAACAATGACACCGACACTTGATAGAAAGAGAGAAGTGCTATTGCATTATCATCATATGAAAGTGATAGTTCAAGTACATCATTATATAGAGTTCTTTGGTAGCACTTAACATCCACTGTGCATATGGGATCTGTCTCTCTTCCTAGAAGGGACTGCATATTCCTAGCCTAGTTGTTCCATACAAAGGGACTAAAGTAGGTGTGATTGCAAATATCTCAACACTATTTGGATTCCATTGGATGCATAGACTTGATTGGTTAGTATCTGAGTCTACCTTACAATACAAAATGTCAAGGTTTCAATCCAAACGTATGAGCTTGAAAGACCATATATTCTATGGTCTTCCTTTAAAAAAACCTAACACTCATCCTACAAATGTCACTTCATAGCTGCTCAAGATGAGAGTAACCAATATCACACTTGGTTCATGGAGAGGATGATAGTCTTTTAGTCTTCCATGGCATCAAAGATTAGCACTTTACAACGCATTGTTCTCCTAAAGAAATCTTATTCCAACCTACCACTTAGGCACTCATACTAGATCAAATATAGCCCTAAATAATGAGGTAGAAAGCCACCCAACTAATTGGGTCCACTTGTCCTTAAGATAGGTCATCAACACTATCATCCACCTCCTTTCTACCCATGTATCCTAGCCACATTAATAAATAAATAAAAATAATAATTTTCAAAAAAGTAATTTTAGAAGGACTTGTATAGCTCTTGGATAAATCCTTCATCATGTTCCATCCTAACCTCATTTACAATCAAGCCTTCCAATGCCCATACATTGTTCTCATGAGGGAGTTATTCTCCATCTTAGGATCCACCATGGGGATTATTTGAACTATTGGAGCCTTATTGGTTCCTATGCCACCATAGGAGTAAATCTTTCTTCCAAGGATGACCTCTTTGCTCAAGTGTTGATTAGCACTTTGAGAATAAATGGCTTTTGGTGAGAGAGATCCATTGAGGAACTTAGCGAGGTATGTCAATAAATCCTCCAAGTTTGATCATACTATACAAACTTGAATAGTAACTTTTTCAATCAAGACTAGCTACCATGAATAACCAAGCCATAATACAAAATAGTCATTCCAATGCATTCAATGCACTTCAAGATAATGCATTGCATACGTCCAATCATTGCATATCAATGCATCCACATAAGTACTAGGTGTTATTTAGTTCCGTCAACATTTGTTCTTAGTATGAATTTGATGAATTCTTGGTTTCAACCATAACTTTTCTATGGGATTTTAAATTAATCATTAAGAAACTCCATTATCATCCCTTTTGTTGTGCTTTAAAATGGTGGATTAGGACATCAATTGAAGAATCCTTATTTCTTCCAATGCACTTATATTTTTTAGCTTGGTTTCTTAAATGAGCTTTGGGACCTATAAACTAGAGAACAAATGTTCTCACAAGAACCTATATATGTGGTAGATTTGTCAAGACTTTTTGTAGTTACTATATCCTAAAAGTTTCCTTTGTTAAACTAGTATGATTTATTGAAAAAACTCTTGTTGTCTATACTTTCTATCTTTAAGATAAGGGGGTTCACCCATCAATATGTAAGTGTATCACGTGGGTTCAAAAGAATGAAAATTTTAAATATAATTTTTACATAAAAAGAGTGCCACATAAAGGATTTTTTCAAAAATTGAATAGAAAACGGGTATACAGATAATGAACCCTCAAGTCCTTAAGGCAATGTACCCCCTTCTAAACCCAATTGTTTATCGTAAGGTCCATCTTTTTATTTTAGGTTACTATGAAGTCATTATTATTTCCTCCTATGCAGTTTAGTTAGGGCCTTATTGGTAGTTTGAGGGTTGCCCTATTCTAGAGCTCCCTTATTATTTTCCAACCTTCTCTTTAGATAATCAAGGATCTCATTACCTTACAAACTTGGGCTAACAAAGACCCATTTTTCCGTAAGGTCATAAGTGGGTCACTATTTTAACAATGAATATCTGCTCTAATTCATCATTATTTTCTCCTTTTTGGTTTAATTAGGACCTTATTGGTAGTTTAAGGCCTACCCTATTCTAGAACTCCCTTTTTCTTTTCGACATCTTTTCTTCAAATAATCAAGGATCTCACTGCCTTGGAAACTTGGGTTATTCTTAACTAAGACCCATTTTTCATTAATGTGCTCTTAAATTCCTATCTTATGTGAACCCTTTCAACAACAACAACCTATATCCATAGTAGAATAGGAGACAATACTATCCTAGGCCTCCACCCCATAGCTAGCCTCGCTAGCTCCTATCAAACAAAAATCAGTCACACAAAGAGAGAAAATTAATCCATCAAGCATATCTTGCCCCCCAGCTCCTATAGTCTCTCATCCTTTGAGAGAGACTCCCACCCACTACATAGAGGAGACAACCAAAGAAAAGGAAAATTCAAATCTATACTTACCTATGATGAAGATGGCAACACACTACATAGAGGATCCAACTAAAGAGAAGGATATTCAAATATATATTGACGTATGATGAGGATGGCAACATAGTCCTTATGGACTCTTGACCCATACTAGTCATGGTGCTAGGCAAGGAAGAGAAAGAGCTCCAACCCAATTCAAAGACCCCATTGAATGCTAGAATTATGAACAGCTTGAAGGTGTATCGTCAAGATGTCCATAGAAAACCAAACCCTCCATGGATGGTAAACTCGATCAACAATGCCTTGAATGCAAGATCAGACACATATACCTTGGCTATCTTGAGAGAAAAGCTAGAATAAGTAAGGAAATTGTCCCATCAGTGCCCCTCACACAATTCAAAGTTAGAGATGATCCATGATGAGGACATGATACCGATATATGTGAATGCCATCAAAAGGGCTCAAGAAAAGAAAACCTATATTAGTATCCCAAAACCATCAAGTACTCATGGATCGATTATCAAAAAGAAGAATGAAGAAAAGATAAGAAAGAGAGCAACTAAGAAACTTTTGTTATACAAAGCTAGGTGGTTACTGTCAAATGAATTAAGAAAGTTGCATTGAGCACCGAAAGTGCAATGATTACCACTCAAACCAAGAAGGTTGTGACCTCAAGGGAAAAGGCGTGCCCCAATATTGAGAGGCAATTGGAAATAATAGACAAAGCCAAGAGCTAGGTTCAAGAAACCTAGGAAGCTATTGAGCGTATGAACTCAAATCTAAGAAAAAGTATGCATCACCTCATCCCTAAGTTGAGATTCAATCATAGCCTCTTCACAAACTCAAACAAGTCCAAAAATATTTCTTTTCTAGAATAACCATCACACACTCTCAAAATTCCAATATATTCGAGTGATAAGCAGTAGCATAATGATTTCAAAAATCATTCCATGAAGTGTGTTTCATCACCAACATGTCAAAGTAACTCAATCATCAGCATGGGCTCCATACTTAGACTCTTTAAAATAAAAAACAACAAGGTTTTTTATTAATGCAAAAAGTGTTTTTTTCAAACAAAGATTCACCGATCATAGATGATCTACTGAAACAACATCTCATGGATCCTTTCCCTATGGAAAGTTTCATGTTTATTTCCTCATATATTGGTGGTATGTCATGTATATGACAAATAACATAGCTTGGTAGTTCCTAGCATAACCCCAACATCTAGTTCCAATATTAGGCCTTCTAGGCATTACAGTAACTTTTTTTTGAAGGTATTATTTGCAACACTTGTTGATAGACCTTCAATGTCTTAGGTATAACCTAAATACCAAAAATGAGTAAACGTTTATTAAAAGTAGCAAACAAAAAATATATATATTGACTATCCTTAACCATTCGACCCATCAAATCCTCCATTGCTCATAATGGAGAAGGAAGCTCTAGCCAACAAAGATTTGCATATATCATAACTCAAAGTGAGGTCATAATACATTTGGAGGAATGAATATCATCTCTAGGATCTCAAATATGGCTTCTTAATTGTATGAAAAGTTATCCAATCATAAGGCCAATTGATACATGAAGGGGAAATTTTCTCGAAAGCATGTTGCTTCCTCATCTTCGATTTCGTATGGTCATAGTATATCTACTAGAGTCAATGCAAAGCAATCAATAATAGTTCACTATGGTAGGTATGTTTACTTAATTAATTCATTTTATTGGTCAACTACTTGACCTTCAAACCCTTCAAACTTGGCTCTAATGACTTTGATACCATGTCTGAGGTGCCTCCTCTACCATCAGGCCTAGAGGAGTCCTCTAGTAATCGACCAAAATTCATATCCATATACAATGCTACCCAATATCCTAGTAAAAAATGTTGAGATCAATTGAATATGGGAATCCCAAATCCACTTCATAAGGGAAGTGTGGATGGGGATCATCCCTAACAATAATCTAGTGCACCCACCTAAGAATATCATTTTGTAATCAATCAAAGATGAGAGCATGGTTAATATCACACTTGGTTAAAAAAGAGTGAAAGACGAGAGAGTATAACTTGATCCTCTTATTCATAAACTAAAATTGCAACTTCTGCTTCCTAAAATGGTTTTGAACTCAGTGACTAGTTTTATTGAATTTGGGAAGGTCATGAACTAAATAGCTCTATCTAATGTTGGAAAGTTGTTCAACTTATTGGGTCCACCTAGCCATAGGTGTTCAATTGTCAGGATTGAAGTCTCCTACTTTATTCACTTGGGTTTCCTCTAGTTTTCTACTTAAGCAAACTATTCTACCAGACTATTTTGACATGTAGAAATAGATTATTTTTATTATCCCATTGACAAGGTTTGTTAAACTCAATCTTTAGCATATGACAAACTATTCAAAAACCAATAGTTTATTTCACAATAATAAAATCAAGACCTTCACTCCATAGAGTGGTACAAAAATCATCTCTCCACATAGAAGACATTGTCCAACCTAAGATAGGACCTTTCAATCTTGTAGGATCAGATTGTATGTGATTGTAGCTTAGAGCCCCTTTAAGCTTCCATGAATCTCCAAAGTTGTCCTACATTACAAGGGTACTTATCACTTAGCCCTTTGTCCTCTCAAGCACTGGAGTGATCAAAAAAGTAAAAAAACACCTACCTCCCTCAAGAGCATAGGGTTCCCAACTACAGGTGAGTTTCCCAACATTCTATAAAATGCTAAGGAACGTCGGGCTGGAGATCCCAATATTCTAAACCACCAGAATCATCAATCCATCTAGCTATTACAAGCATAGAATCATAACATAATGTATTCTCAAGACTTCTCAAAAACAAAAGCATCCATAACCATTAAACATTGTGTTTAGAGCATTTTTAAGATATGTGATGTATAGAAACCATTTTTTTAAATCCCATTGTTGTGCAAGCTGTGAATGAGAATAACCCTAAACACTTTGGCAATCACTAATCTTAAAGCAATCTTGGTAGTATGACAAAATAAATCAATTTTGAAAATTTACCCCCCAAGACTACCACCCAAATAACAAACTATTGCCCTTATAAAACCATTTATGACAACTAGACAAAGGAGGCTATGTCATAGTTATAGAAAGTCAATAGCACAATAGATGTCTTCAGATGTCAAGAGGAAGGTGTGATGAATCTTGCAAGATCCTTGTCACCAGATAGCATTAACAAGATTCCTTAGATATCTAGTAGCAATTGAATGTATCCTTTGTAGATCTCGATACCATGCACTAACAGCAAAGCACCATAATTCACCATCCACGCATCAAGAGCGTCAATACTAACCATGAAGCATAATAACCCACCAATGTCTCAAAGTACTATGGGCATCTTCTCTTCGAACTTGAAGCAAAAGGATAGTATGCATAATGCAATTATCAAGAATCGTTTCTACCAAGGCAATAAACATATCCAAGCATGAAAGGAGAAGAGTAAGAAAGCACTAAATGCCTTCCTTATTCATCAATTGCATAATTTCAATGGCGATGAGCAAAAGGATGAGACATAACAGCATGAGTCCAATGACAAGTTCTAACATTCTCTTTTTGCATTATAGGAAAATCATGAGACAACATGATAATGAAAGCACGGACAAGAGCTTAAAAATCACATCAAACACATGCTCAGTCCTTTTAAACAATGACTGAAGTTCTCTCCTTCAAAAGATGGTGGATAACCACCAAGCTTCCGCGCTTCCATTAACTGCAGTCGAGTCCTCTACTTCCAGCCCGGTGCCACAATGCTGATCATCGCGTCGATAGTCCCCCTCGAGGCTGTTGCAATCGGGAATCCCCTGGCTTTTGACATTAACGACTGCAGTGTCCCTGATCCGTTGATGATGATTACGAACAATCAGTAGCTCTTCCAAAATTATGACCAGCTCCTCGGCAATCCGGCACTCTTTGCAGGCTGATTGGCTGCGCCGCCCTCTAAAGCAGTCGAGAAGAGGAAAGGGCTCCCTCAGCACCATGCATGCGGGACTGCAGCAGCTAATGATCCCGAAGGCCACGCTGCTGGTCGTGGCCCTTACGACGTTGATCGAATAGGCAGCTGCCCCCAGGAATGACACTGCCAGTACAACGTCCGAATATTCAGGTTGCCACACCCAAGAACTGCGCTCCCTCCTTTTGCATTGTGACTTCCTTAATCTTTCTTGCGCCGCTTCAACCCCTCACACAATATGTCCCTGCTTGATCACAACGGCACTCCTTCATCCAGTCCTGTAACCCCAAATGATCAGGAGTTCTCCTCCCTTTCTTCTCCAAGCCATGCATGCTCACAGTTTGTTGGCTATCCATGCTTTCTTCCATGTAGCTTGATTTTTGATTTTTTGCTCTAGTTTGTTGGCCTTCCCACATAAATGCAATCCTTTTGTCCTTTCTCCTCCATCAATCTTGCATACAGGCATGCAGTCAGTCCTTTTGTCCTTTCTCCTCCATCAATCTTGCTTTAGGCTTACCCCTTTAGAAGCTACTTTCCCATCCACTTAACTTTCCCTCTTCTTACTACTCTTTACCCTTGGTTACATTAGTAGATCTTCTCTCTTCTCTTTAAGCCTATAGCCTTTAACTCCTTAACCTTTGATATTGCTGCCCCTTTGTATTATTTCGTGCAAGGTTGCATCCTATTGAGTATAGTGTGACAATATACTATGAGATATAGTTCCAAGCACAATAAGAGATTCTACTCACTCCATCAATGGAGGCTAATATATATGTGAGATAGTATGCTTTGTCGTCGTGTTTACATGGGTACCTAAATAAGAGAAGCTAAATAGAGTTATTGGCATACCTATATGCAATATTATGGACTCATTCAAGGGAATTTTTTCACTTATTTAGAGTGGGGGAAGCTTGCCTAAAAATGCCTTAATACCGTGATCTTTCTATAAACACAAATAAGAGATTCTAATATGTTTCTCTGTTTGCTATGTGTATTTTTAAGTAATTTACAGCCATCTCCAATTTTAAGACGCATAAGACTAGTGCTATGCTATTTTCCTACCATCCCAAGGTTATTCTTTCAATTCTTGTGAAATTCACATAGATGACTACAAAACTAATTAAGAAAATCATAAAATCTAAGAAAATTTCCAGGTATTCAAAAATATCCTTGAATTATTACACCCAACCTAATCATTATCATTCGACTATCCATCGGTATTGCAAGGTATGACCACAACCTCAAGTTAGCATGCAATTATTGTGTCATCAAGTTGTGTGGGTTTCAAGGCTTCTTCAACGCTGCACTTCAGCCTCAAGTTGAACCTTAACTTCAACAATCCCTTATTACTAATGGGAGTATATAGCCTCTCTATGATATTTTAGGACTATACAAATAGTCTTTCGGATATTGTCTTTATGAGTGCACACAAATGAACCTTAAAATCCAAGTTTGCTATTACCTAGGGGTAGAGCAAGGCTACAAAAGGATCCAAAAATTTGGCTTGACTTGACCTTGTTTGGATCCACTGGATTTCAAATCTTGATACACAGAAATTAGGACTTATAATAAGTGAATCTGGGTGTAGGATAGTATAAACAAAATTTAAATAATGTAAAGTTTGATGTTTGCAAGCATGAGAAAAAAGGAAATCAACATGAGGGCACCATATTCTTACAATGCTTGGGAGATTACGCTCAGCATAGTGAACGATCTTTCAAATAATCACTAGATCTAGAATTCTCACATTCATAAGGTTAGGGTGCTCCAACGGATCACCACGATCCAAAGGAAAAAGAATCCATGGTTTTTGGCCTAAAGGAGAAGTTTATATAGAAGAGAGAAGAGGAGGAGCCCTACATGCTTTTAGCTTTCCCCTTGTTTTATTTGGAATTTCTTGTTTTCAAGGGTTTTAGTCCAATGTGCCTTCCTAAAAGTATACCCCTTCTTTTGACTTCTTCTTTTTTTGCCTTCTCTATTTTTTTGAAAAATAAAACTTGAATTTCCATTTACCCTCTGAAAATTATTTTCCTCGTCTCTCTTATGTTTTATTCCCAAAGCACTTTTACTAACTTGTTTTGAGGAATGCACATTATTTTATATAAGTGAAATGTATACAAACATTGTTTATTATAGCGTACTTAGTAATGGAGGCATTACACTACAAGAGATCAAAGGGATTAAGAGTGTGTGAAATAATATGCATACAACTATTTAGGTCTAGCACAATCATAATAGGAAGCTACAATGAGCAACAATTAAACAACATGGTTCAAATGACTTGAGATCTAATTCTGAAATGACTTCACAAAGGTGAAATGAGTGGCAAGAAAAAAAATTGAATGCTCTTGTCTTTATTTTCCCTTCACGATGGCTGTGGGAGGACTTTCCTTTGTTACAAAATTCTCCCATAGAATTGTGATGATAGAGAGCCTACAAAAGAACACAACATTGGACCTAAAAGTCTTCAACCATTTTCCCACCAATGATTATAGTCCATGTTGCATTTTGGACTAGAATACGTTGAAGCATGTTCCATTAGTGTGGTGACCTGCTAGCACAAAGTATCATCGCTAAAAGGGGGACCATCACTTTTTCATCCCCCTAATTACCCTAGATCCCCTCACACCTTATCTACCTAAAGCACCTCAATGCTTACTCACCATTGTTGAAAACCAGAGTTGCAACATTGGAATGTGTGCACAAGAGGGAGAAGAGAGCTCAAAGTACAAGAATGAAATCTTGCTTACTAAGTTGCTTAGAGTACAACTTGGATATACTCTCTCTCACTTGATAGTGACCCATAGGCTGTTTATATAGCCTTTTCCAAGCTAGGATTAGGGTTTCCCCTGCCCCTAGGGCTATTCACACTCATCTGCCCTTATACTCCCTTGCTTATAGTGGGTTCCTATGCCTGCCTTCTAACACCCCCCCCTCAATGCCAGGGTGGCATTGGATTACAAAGCATGTAAGAGGTTCCCCCCCTTCTTGGGATGCCTTTATAAATCAGGCTTACAAGGTTGTTTTAGGTAGATGATTTAAATAGTCAAAACAGTATATCTTCAGATGGATTGGAGGCATAGTTGGCCACCAATTCTTTGGGTATATTAGGAGTGTTGGGGCATTTACTAGTGATATGCCATGTCTTCTTGCACTTGTTACATTTCATCTTCTCGGGATACTTCTTCCAGCAGTTGTTTACAAGATGTCCTTTTTTCTTACAAAAAGAACATCTAGTGAGAACTGTATGAACCAATACTTGATCACGGGAATTTGAAGTTGCCTGACTATTGTTGCTTTCTTTGTGGTTCCTCTTTTCTTCATTCAAATAGAATTGAATGGTACTTGCCAAAGTAGGATCTGGAATGTTGGTGAGAGTGGTTACAAGAGTAGGAAACACCTGTTTTACAGCTTTTTGGAGAATAGCAATAGCATCTTCTTCATGTATTGGAGCTTGTACAGAGGCAAGCTGTGCCATAAGTCCCTTCATATGAGAGATGAATTTTCCCAAATCTTCTCCTGAACGATATTCCAAGCTAAAGAATTAAATTTTAAGGAAGATTTTAGTATTTTTGCCAATGGCTCCATAGAGCTTTTCAAGCTCATCCCATTTTTCTTTAGCAGTGTTTAGTTGATCAACATGATGAATCAAGGATTCATCTAAGTGTAACATTATGATTGCTTGAGCACAATGGTCATCCTCTATATCAACCAGATTTGCAAAGTTTACAGCTCTACTGCCTTGAATGAGACGCCAATACACTCTCTCCATCATTTTGTATTTTATAAGTACCTGCCATGGGTGGAAATCTTTGCCATCAAACTTTCGAATTTGAGGACAGACATCAGCATATGTTGTGGTCATTGGGAAGGTCTTACCACTTGTTAGGACAAGGACAGTGTCTAGTCCCTTACAAACTTTCCACTGAATGCAGAAGCAAATCAGAAAATTTGAAATTAAAGTTGCAATGAAGAGAAAGGCTGAAAATCATATAAATGTAATATTTCAAAGTATGACTGTGGTGGTCCTTTCTTATGTGCAAACTTCTTCCGAGGTTTAATAGTATTTTTAGGTTTTAATGAAGTAAACCTAGACTAGACTTCAGGCTCCTCCTTGTGGTATGGCTTAGTGGATGAAGCTTGTGTTGGAAAAGGTTGGTCTATGATCCCAATGCTTGTTGCTGATGATTCCGAGGAGAGTACAATGACACTCATGCTTTTGATTTCATTGACCAATGTACTTGAAACAAAGTCACTCACGGTATGTAATACACGTCTAGTGTATGATGGTCTATGTGTTAATTGTACACATAACCTTACAACAATATAAGAAGAGAAATAAAAAACTCACTAGATTTTAGTGGATGCCCAGCAAGCAAATGATTAGCTGATTCATGATTAGTGTTTAGAAAACACTATTGTCCTTAGTGAAGTGCTTGAATGGAACCCAGTTGGAAGTCGGCTTCCCAATGCTTAGTGATGTCCATTGAGCATGCCCAAGAGCTTTAGAATCTAGAATAGGCTTCAGAGACTCTGCTTCAGTGATTAGAATCGCTGTTAATGAAGCTCAGAGTGAAAATTTGACAAAATGTCAAGCTTGGAGCTTGTTGGCTATGGCTGCCACAAAATACACAGTTAGGGTTTGGCAGAGATCTCTCTCTGTGAGAGGAATTTCTAGAAGCCCTCTTGTGGGAGGATGGCCCACTAGGGGGGCTATAGAATCCCTATGGTGGTGGCTGAGATTGTGCCACGTGTTGCCCACTCCATTCCTGAAGACGCCACACTATCAAAAACTGCACTATTTCTGGGATTTTGGCTATGTTGCCCACGCCATCGACTAATCCCGAGGTTTATCATGCCAGGCTGATTCGTCCTGGGATAGGCAAGAAGTCCCTAGAAGAAATCAGAGGGAGATATGGCATCCTTTGTCCTCCCCAAGTCCTCCAATGGAGGTAGGTTGCAGGCAACTATGGAGGAAAGAAGGATAAGATGTAGGAGGTAGAGGCTCATGTGCACTTAGTGATAGCTGAGGCTGAAGGAAGCTTAGGAGATCAGAGATGGCTCTGATACCATGTTGAAAACCAGAGTTGTAGCATTGGAATGTGTGCACAAGAGGGAGAAGAGAGCTCAAAGTACAAGAATGAAATCTTGCTTACTAAGTTGCTTAGAGTACAACTTGGGTACACTCTCTCTCACTTGATAGTGACCCATAGGCTATTTATATAGCCTTTGCCAAGCTAGGGTTAGGGTTTACCCTACCCCTAGGGCTATTCACACTCATCTGTCCTTATACTCCCTTGCTTATAGTGGGTTCCTATGCCTGCCTTCTAACAACCATGGTTGTTTTGGGCAAATTCTACAATTTGTGCAAATCATGTTACTACATGACAACACGAAAGCCCATCAAGCACTTATTATGATTTTGGAAGTGCATGAGATTTGCATACATATTGACATAAATTGCTTGCTACATGAGAGCTCTCTCCAAGTAGCTCTTTGTTTAGCATATTGGCACCCTAGAGCCTTTTTGCAAGTCATTTTTCTTGGTACAAGTGCCACTCAATGCTCATGAGTGCCTATTGTAAACTTCAAGATTCAATGGATTTCCTTTTTAATTCCTATGGAGAGCATCATAACACAGATATATAAAAGATTACTTTTTGGATTTCTTGCACTAGATGTCCTTATAAACCAATATCACATTTTCTTACAATGAATGTCCTTACCAGAAGTATCAAATGTATGTTTTAAAGGAAGTTTTTTTAATAAAACCAAGGATATAACCAATTCAAAACTACTATTGGTCCCTAAAGGACTCCTTGCTAACCTAAATGCATAAAGTTTGATATGTTTTAAGGTAAAAATTGTGTGATACAAGCAAGAACTATAGCCTAAAAAGCTTCTTTGAAGAGCTTTGAGATAGACTTTATTTCACTTGCCCTTCCATGGTTACAAAGAATCTGATAGCTCATGGATGCAATTCACATAAATATCAACAAGGTGGTCATATCATTCATAAGGCCTACTAACTAACCTAGATGAAGAGACTAAAATATATATCTTGAGTACCCATATATAAATTTATCTTGTGAGAACCTAATTGACCTCATCTATCTGGTTAAGTATGCTTGATGTGTGTACTATCTGTCAAGATTGTGGGAGAGAAGGAAGGAGTCTCGCTTGAAGCTTTCTTGCTTGCACAATGGGGGAAGACACACAAGGGTGGAGGCTGAAAACTGTTTTCCTCTTCTTAGTTGTGTAAGCCAAAAGAACTCAAGTACAAAGAAATAGAAGAACCCTCTATATGGGTCTCAAACCAAACTCAACTAACTAAGGTGGCATACTAACTGAGCCACGAACTAGAGTAGATAAGGATAGCTATCATGTAGCTATTATTCATGGGCGGTGTACCAACCGCGTCTGCAACTGACAAGTCGGTGACATAAATACACAACGGTCACCCTGGCGTATCACGAGTGGAGCTCGATATCTCAACACTCCCCCTCGAGCTCAATCCCAATTCCTGCACACCAAGCAGGTCTCTGAACTTGCGCAGCTTCTCTGCGCCCAATGCCTTCGTGAATATGTCAGCTACCTGATCCTCTGTGCTGACATAAACTAGATCAATAAGACCTAGTAAAACCCTCTCTCGCACATAGTGATAATGCACCTCAATGTGCTTTGTTCTAGCATGATAGACTGGGTTATTTGCCAAGTGTATACTACTCATGTTGTCACAATAAATGACAACTGGCCCATCTGTAGACTGATGCATATCATAAAGTAGCTTATGCAACCAAGCTACCTCACATGCAGCCATTGCTGCACCCCTGTACTCAGCCTCTGTGCTCGACAAGGCAACTGTAGGCTGTTTCTTGCTGCTCCAAGTGACTGCAGCACTCCCAAAAGAGAACACATATCCACTGGTAGATCGTCTATCAAAAATACTACCAGCCCAATCAGCATCAGTGTATCCATGTAGCTGTATCTGAATCCCAGTCTCATAAAATAGTCCATACTGCAATGTGGACTTCACATACCTGAGTATGCGTCTAGCCGCATCCAAATGTGGTTTCCTTGGAGCCTGCATAAACTGACTTACCAATCCAACAGCATAGCTCAAATCTGGCCTGGTAATAGTCATATAAATCAAACTTCCTACTATGCGTCTGTACATAGTAGGGTCTTCTAGAAGCTCACCTGTATCTGTGCTCAGCTTCACATTCTGCTCCAAAGGAACTGAAATAGGCTTACAACCTGTCATCCCATATTTGGACAGCATGTCCAATCCATACTGCCTCTGCAAGAGCTGTATCCCACTTGGTGATCTAATCACCTCAATGCCCAAGAAATATCGCAGCTCTCCCAAATCCTTCATCTCAAACTTCTGCTTCAATAGCATTTTCACATGAAGGATATCTTCATCACTGTCACCTGTCATAATCAAATCATCAACATAAATGACAAGTAGCATAATACCTTTCTCTGTTTTTCTCACATAAAGTGAGAAATCTGCCTTGGAAATCTGAAAGCCAATAGTGACAAGATACTGTCCTATCTTGTCAGACCATGCTCTAGGTGCTTGCTTCAAGCCATACAAGGCTTTCTTCAACCTGCAAACAAACTCAGGATGAACAGCATGCACATAACCTGGTGGCTGCTCCATATAGACCTCTTCTTGCAAATCACCATGCAAGAAAGCATTCTTTACATCCATCTGATGTAAAGACCATCCCTTTGATGCAGCCATAGCAATGACTGCTCTTACGGTTGCCATCCTTGCAACCGGACTGAATGTTTCTTCATAGTCAATACCATATGTTTGTGCATACCCCTTGACTACTAATCTTGCCTTGTATCTCTTCACAGAACCATCTGCATTGTGCTTCACCTTATAAACCCACTTACAGCCAATTGCATTTTTACCTTTAGGCAAAGGTACCAATTCCCATGTAGCATTTGCTTCCAAGGCATCCATTTCTTCATCCATGGCTTTCTCCCATTTTTCTTTTCCCATGGCTTCCTCAAAAGAAGTGGGTTCTGGTTCCTGTATCACTTTAACCATATATGCATAGTGAATGGCTGTAAATCCATCATATTTCAGCCTATCCACAGGATACCTAGCTCTCGTAGACCTGCGCAAAGTAGGTTCACTTCCAGGTGCTCTCAAAACATCCCTGGTCTTCCTTACTCCAGGTGTAACAATAGAAGGAATACCCAACTCATCATCAATGCTCTGTTCTGAGCCACTGGATTCACCATCCACATAAGAGTGACCTGCATTCACATCAAACATGGGCTGATCAACCTTCTCTTTTCCTTTTCGTGATACCTGCATACCACTATCTGTATTGCTTTGAGAAGATTCTCCTGATCTCAATCTGCCTGTCCATGGCGAAGAATGTGAACCACTGCTAGAGGATGCTCCAGGTCCACTAATATTTTGTGACTGCTGCTGTGAATTTTGTGCAGCATTATCATTTTGTGCATCTACATCATCAATCACATTTACTGGTTTATACCAGCTACTCATCTCATCAAAAACAACATCTCTGCTCACTGTAAACTTACGAGTAGAAGGGTTATAGCATCTATACCCTTTTTGCTGCAGAGAGTAACCAATAAAGATGCACTTCTCAGCTTTTGGATCCAACTTGGATCTCAACTCATCTGGCACATGTACATAGGCAATGCAACCAAAAATTTTCAAATGAGAAATATCTGGTTTCCTACCAGTATACCTCTCCTCTGGAGTCATTCCATGTACTGCTGCAGTGGGAGTCCTGTTCATTATGTAGACTGCTGTAGCAACTGCTTCAGCCCAATAAAAATCTGGCAAGTCTTTTTCATTGAGCATGGCACGAGATACCTCTCCAATATGCCTGTTTTTTCTTTCTGCAATTCCATTTTGTTGTGGGGTATGACTGCATGAATATTGCTGCTTTATGCCATGCTCCTGCAGGAACCTTGCAAACTCATTTGAGAGGTACTCTCCCCCTCCATCTGACCTTAGGCATTTTATCTGCAAGCCTGTTTCTTTTTCAACCATAGCTTTAAGAGTTTTGAAATGCCCAAAAACTTCACTTTTCTTTTTCATAAAATACACCCAAACTTTTCTGCTATAGTCATCAATAAAACTGACAAAATAATGACAGCCTCCAAGAGATGCAGCTTTAGTTGTCCACACATCAGAGTGGATTAATTCTAATGGCTTCTTACTCTCTTGAACATGTCTAGGAAATGGTTTCCTTGCCTGTTTTCCAAACTGACAGGTTTCACATACCTTATGCATTTCTGCAACCTTGAATTTTGGCAATCCTGCAACAATATTTTGGGCCTGCATTGATTTAAGTCGTTGTACATTAACATAACCAATGCGTTTATGCCAGATATCAATATCTGCAACTACACCGGTCCCATGTGCAAACATTGCTGCACTCAATTCAGACATGTCTGCATCCAATGTAAACATTCTGCCCTTCTTCTTTCCTTTTGCTATCAAGCGACCTTTATTTTTCATATCCTCAACAAAGCATCCATGAGGATTAAATCTGACCTGCAAGCCCTGTTCAACCATTTGACCAACAGAAACCAGATTCTTGGTGATATTCGGGACATGAAATACATCGGACAGGTATTTCTTTTTCCCATCCTGCATAGACAGGGTAATTTTTCCAATCTGCACAATAGGATGTGCAGTATCATCACCAGTCTCCACAAATCCTGGTTTTTCTATTTTCCTTGCATCCTCCATCCATTCTGCATGACCTGTCATGTGGTTTGATGCACCTGAGTCAACATACCATACATCATTGCTTTCTTCTGCACTTGTCACAGAATTGTTCATGTGCTACACCATAAACAGATGCTCATTTCTGTCATCACCCTGTCTACTAGAGGATGCATAATTTCCTTGTTGCAGTTTTCCATTCATGATGTCATTCTGCTTTTTATAGCAGTCTTTAGCCATATGACCCATTTTACCACAATAGTAGCATTCAACATTACTGTTTGCATTTTGGCCTCTTTGCCATCCACCACAACCTCTTTGGCTCCCCCTGCCTCTAGAGTTACCACGTCCTCCTCCATAGGACTGATTTTCTTGAGTTTGCTGCATATTCTGATTTCTACCACGGCCTCCAAATCGGCCTCCTCTACCTCTGCCTCTACCTCTTCTAACATTTGAGTAGAAGACAGCTTCTTTTGAAGTTCCTTCTGAAGAAGATGCACCACCATTTCTTTGCTCCTCAGAAATTAGAAGAGCAATCAGCTCCTCAAAATCAGGAAATCTTTCACGAACTGAAATGGATGTCCGAAACTGTGCATAATCCTTTCCTAGACCATTCAAGGTCACGGAAACTAAATCATCATCTTCCACTGGCGACCCAATGGAAGCAAGTGCATCTGCAATCTTCTTCACCTTCATGTGGTAGTCGTTGATGCTCATACTTTCTCTTTGCACATTATGCAACTCTTGCTTGAGCTGCATTTTCCTGGCTTGCGTATTTGTGCTATACATTTTTGACAAAGTATCACATGCTTCCTTTGGCGTACTTGCATCCTGAATATGCACAATCATAGAGTCTGAAATACTGATAGACAGCCAATACATAACTTTCCTGGCTCTCTCATGCCATGCTTTAAATGCCTGCATTTGCTGTTGATTGGGAGCATCAGGAAGAACTGGTTCTTCTTCATTTCCTGCAACAAATTCCCAATATCCTTTTCCCATAAGGAAATTCGTCATTCTAAACTTCCATGCTTGGAAGTTGTTCTTGTCAAGCTTTTCAGTGACAATCTGTGAAAGAGAATCAGATGCCATTACAGAAGACTGCAAAAAATTCTGTCACTGCAAAAACCACAGCTTCACCCTCACAAGGGAAAATCTGCAAAACTGGCGAAAGTGGTATTTGACCACACAGTCACTTCCTAGTGACGATTTTGCATCAACAGGCAACAGGGATGATTCTGTAACTCCCAATGTCTCTGCGCACAAGCATAGAATGCAATTTTTACAGTAACTATTCACCGACCTGTAGAACAGTGGCTGCACAGCATAAAACTGGGCCTTTTCCTGAGTGCGTGCAGAAAACTTCCGCCTCCAAAACAGGCCCCGAAATGGCCTCAAATCAAAAAAACAAGGTCGCCAAGGGCTAAAGCCCTGTCCCGCAGCATATACTGCCCTCTTGCTTCACCGCGAAGGGCGTCTCAACCTGAGACAATGCACTCCTGCACTTTCCGGCTGTGCTACCTACAGAGATCTGCTCCCAAAACAGAAAATGAAAGCAACACTGCTCCTCTTACCAGAACACCGCGAGCTTGGCTTGCTTTCTTGAGCTCCTTACCACGAACAAGGCTCTGATACCATGTCAAGATTGTGGGAGAGAAGGAAGGAGTCTCGCTTGAAGCTTTCTTGCTTGCACAATGGGGGAAGACACACAAGGGTGGAGGCTGAAAACTGTTTTCCTCTTCTTAGTTGTGTAAGCCAAAAGAACTCAAGTACAAAGAAATAGAAGAACCCTCTATATGGGTCTCAAACCAAACTCAACTAACTAAGGTGGCATACTAACTGAGCCACGAACTAGAGTAGATAAGGATAGCTATCATGTAGCTATTATTCATGGGCGGTGTACCAACCGCGTCTGCAACTGACAAGTCGGTGACATAAATACACAACGGTCACCCTGGCGTATCACGAGTGGAGCTCGATATCTCAACACTATCATCTAATATATATCAAGAATTTTACCACCACCAATTAGAAAATATATGTGGTGCATGAGTTAGAAACTAGGTGGGGGCCCTTGTACCTCTCCTTCCTAGTGGGAGGTCACCCATTCTAGTATTGTTCACACCAATGCAACTTAACTGGAGGTTTTCCATAATTGGATTAGCCATCTAGATGCAGCATCACATTGTGTGGAATAGGCCCTATTGATGTGTACCATTGATGCTAGTGCATTGGTATATCATATGCCCATGATTTGAGGTGGCTTTGAGCTTGATTTGAGGATTGATATAGTAAGTTTTGACAATGAATTTATTGTTGACCATGCCTATTTGGTCAATATATACTCTACCTATTAGTCACGCGTGCTTCCCGAGTGACTCATATGACTACACGGATGTGTACGGAGGTTGCAACAACATGTCTTGTATTTCTCCGAAATGCATTTTGAGCTTCAATCAAGCTCATGGCATGCTTTGTAACAGTCATTATGCCTATGGTCTATGCTTGACCCTTCGATACATGCTTTAATGCATATGTCAAAAATGCATGCTCCTTAGATTTTTTGTGTTTGATTGCCACTTGGAGCTTTAGTTGGGCTTTCATTTGCATACTTTGGAGCTCTTGGATGCTTATTTGGGTTGTCAAATATTTGACATTGATTGTTACATGATGTACTGGATGCTATAGGTGATGCTTGACCGATCCCTTGATTTGGACGCTCCATTGATATACAAACTTGGTTACATGATGTCTTATGTATTCACATGCTATCCTTGATCTTGGTTTCTCAATTCATTGATCTTTTGCCAAAGGGAGCTTCATGCTATCTCTGGATATTGCAGAACTTGTGGGCTATGTAGTTGAGCTTCTTGAGTATATGAGAGTGGGATCTCTTACATGTCTATGCTCTTGATAGATATTTGTCTGCATTGGATGCTTTTGGGCTGATTTGATCCATCTTCTCTTTGAGCATACAATGACCTTTGTCAGGTCCTTTCAATTAGGCATACACCTAGCTTGGCTTACTCTCTAAGTTCTTTATGCCAGGGCTTATATCCTCCTACTAACATCGATTGCTCTGACACATTTAGGTGTTCGGCTCATGGTTCTTGGCTACTACAGTGTTTGTTACATGCCTACTTCATGCAGGATCTGATCTAGCAATCATATTTGACTTTGGATCATTGTTAGCTCATTGTTTGCTCTCTTTTTCTCACTACTATGATTTAATGCAACAAGTTATTTTATGTGGACTGATGTATTTACTAAGTTTAATCATGTCATTTTGATATACTTTTTGCACTATTTGATGGATAGCTAGTTATTTTATCAGTTTCTCTTATTTTTAGCTTATTTTGGTAGTGATTTTGGCATGTTTATTACTAATTACAGTAGGCTGTTTTCTACATAGTCTACCTCTATTTGACTCATTATGGCTAGTCATCTCAAATATATGACTTTGTTTAATATTTCCAAGTTGGATGGTACTAAATATGGCTACTAGAAGTTTCAAATATGGCAGGTTTTGGTGCAAAAATTGTATATTAAGCCACTAAGAAACAAACTTGGTATTAAACATAAGAACATGGATGATGATGACTGGGTTGATTTAGATGCACTATGCAAGTGCACTATCATTTTATCACTCTCTGAAGAGATCCATAGTAATGTTGTCGAAGATGAAGATCAAAGTGCATGGAATCCATGGAAAAATATTCACAAACTTTATGCAAAGTAGAGCCCTCATTCACAAATGTATTGGCTTAAACAGTTAATGGATCTCCACAGCATGAAGGAGGGGACCCCATTGTCTGCTCACTTTAGCTAGTTTTATTCTATCATGAAGAATCTGCTTCAATAGGGTATTGAGTTTCAGGATAATGTTCATCCTTTGTTTCTGCTTGGCACTTTACCTGAGTCTTGGGATATATTTCACACTACAATCTATACCAACAAACTAAATGGGCTGATATTGAAATATGTAGAGAGAGCTCTTTCGACTGAAGAAATTAATAGGAAAAACAATGATGCTTCCCACAGTTCACATGCTTTATCCATTAGAGGTGGCAGAACTGGCAAGAAAGATAATGACCATCATGGGAAGGACTCTTAGAAGTCCTGGTCTAAGTCACGTGGACACAACAAGTCCTGTGGACATAGGTCTGATCTTACATGCCATTATTGTGGGAAAGCAGGACATGTACAGCTATAGTGCCATAAGAAGATGCACGATAACGAGCACAAACCAAAGGGGAAAGAAAAAGTGTAGGAGAAATCCAATGATTGCAGCATTATACCTGCAAAGTTCAACATAAAGATTGAGGAGATAAATGTCATGCAGCCTCTTGAGGAGTCCGATGGTGACTACATCTTAGCAACCTCTTCATGTGATGCCTCTCAGTTGACCGAGGCTCAATCTATGCATGCACATTGTTGGCTCTTGGATTTGGGTGAGTCTTTTCATGTGGCCCCCTACCATGAGAGTGCTTTCATACCTATTGCAGTGTATCTAGTATCATGCACTTAAGTGAGGATCAATCTCTTGCTATTGTTGGCATTACTGATGTCACTCTACAATTTCCCTCTAGTAGCACTTTTGTTTTGCATAATGTAAGTCATGTACCCACCCTAACTAAAATCCTTATGTCTATTGGGTAGCTTGATTATGCAAGTTATCATATATGCTTTGGTGATTCTGCATGGAAGTTAACTCGTGGTAGGCTTGTTCTTACAAGAGGTGCCAAGTCTGGTAGCCTCTACCCCTTGGTTGTATCTGGTACAGTTGACCATGTTTTGTCAATGGGTTCTATCCCACATGTATCTCTCTGGCATGCTCATCTTGGGCATATGTCACTTAAGGGAATGAAAATGCCTAGTACTTTGCAATATCTTCCACCTTTTGACTACTTGTATTTTGAGTCATGTGATCATTGTTTATATGGCAAGCAGACTAGAAATTCACATAAACAGTCTAGTATTCCACGCATGGGTGAGCCTTTGGCTCTTGTGCATTTAGATGTATGTGGATCCATGCCGTGTCAATCATTAGGAGGTGTGAAGTTCTTTGTCACATTTATTAATGATTATTCATGTAAGGTTTGGGCTGATCCCATAAAGCAAAAATCTAATGTCTTGGCAGTCTTTTAGTGTTGGCTTGCCGCTAGTAGAGAACTAGTCTCGGCATAGGCTGAAATACTTGAGGACTAATAACAAGGTGAGTATGGCTCACGTGCCTTTGAGAACTTTTGTGATGAAGATGAGTATTAAGTGTCAGATGACCACCCCTTACACTCCTCCCCAAAATAGTATGGCTGGGCATATGAATAAGACTATCTAGGAGAGGGTCCGCAATATGCTTAGCCAAGTAGGCTTACCACAACATTTTTGGGCTAAGGTAGTCTCTACTCTATGCATCTCATTAACAAGTCACCTTGCAGTGGTATTGACTTCCTGATTGTAGAGGGAGGTATGGACAGGGGATCCTAAAAGTGTGCAATGCATTCTCCTTGGCTATGGAGATGTAGGTGAGATGGGATATCGTCTTTGGGATGCATAGGCACAAAAAGTGTTCCACAGCCCATGATGTTGTGTTCCATGAGGACAAAATGCATATGCAGCCTGAGAAAGTTGTTGAGATATGCAAGGTTATCTTTCAGGAGGAGCCCCCTACTCTCGCACAACCACCTAGATAGCTTATACCAACACAACCGACGATCAGATGACAATCACTCCTAGGAGAGGGCTATGCAATCTAAGATTGACTCATTGCATAAGAATCAGACATGGCATTTGGTTTCCTTAACTAGTGGCAAGAGGGCTTTGCGTTGCAAGTGGGTGTACAAGTTGAAAAGTATCCTTTGACACCCCAAGATGGCATACAAGGCCAGATTGGTAGCAAAATTTTCTAAGCAACAGCATGATGTTGACTTTGATGAGGTCTTCACTGCATTTGTGAGGTCATTGAGGACAGGTCTGTTGATCTTGTCAAGATCTCGACTGACCAAAATCCTGAAAATTTGATCACAAAGAGCCTCTCTACAGAGCGATTTACCTTCCTTAGGAGGTTGATGGGTGTTGGATGAGATGACATCTTTCCTCATCCTGTTGTATCTATTTATATGTTGTACTATCTTTTCTTTTTTCTTTTCACTCCTCACTAAGGTAGATTCGCTTTTAAATGGGAGGTTGTTGGGGGTAAATCCGCCTCTTCCTATTTGCCCATGTATTACTACACTGATAGTACCCGCGCTTGCACACTACAAATGGCGAGCGCCCATCGTAGTCACTTCATTCTTTATTCTTTCAGTGACATTTGAATAAAAGGAAGGTCGGCCACACATTGTGACTGTTGGAGCTCCCACATGGTGTGCGTCTCTTTCTCTTGCTCTTGCTCCTTTCACCATAGCTCTTGCTCCCACTCATGAATCCACGTCAAGGCTCACCTCCCTTCAAAAACTTCCTCCATTTGGCGTAGGATTCAAATCTAGTCTCAATACATCGTTGTTGTACCAATAGTAAGCTAGTTTTCTCTAGCAAGTGTGGATTGTATTTCCAATAGCATATAATAATAGATCAATTTTTTTAATGTTATATGGGTCATTATAAAATAAGGATATAGACATACACTTTTTACACTCTTATTAAGTGAAAACACATAAGTCAAATTGTGTTCTCTCATTTAGTTATTCATGTATATTTTATCAATAGATTTCACATAACTTATACACAATGATAAATTAATTCTAATATTTTTTTGCAATATCCAATTTCATAATATCAAAGCTTCAAATACAAATTTATATGCTTAAATGTACTACAAATTGTATGTTGGAGAGACAACATGACATTGAATTTATCAACATTAAGCTATTTTGTCAAAAAATTTGCAAGCCAACATATATAGATGCAATCCATTTCACAAGATTTTAAAGTCTGAATCTTACAACCAGTTAAAGGATAAGTATCCATAGAAAATGGATACTATACAACACATTATACGATTCTCTCTTTAAAAACTTAGATTGATCATTTATTTAACTATATTTATTTTATAATACTATGAATATACACAAAATTTTCATTGAAACTAAAGATACTATGTCTAAATCATTAAATTTATGGGTATTATTTTTTGAGTCACTTTATGTTCTAGAACAAGAATATATACCACATTCACTATCACATTACTAGTCCTTTTTCAAAAAGCTCTCATAGAATTTTCACGCCCCTTAACCCTACATATGTTTAGACAATAGCATATTGAGAATGCAAGATTATGTCCACAATCTTTGCTTTTCCTAGAGATAATTTAAATGAAAATTGTGAGTATTACTTATATAAGGTTCTACAATCTGACTCACAATAGTATGACATTTTGCTTGCATATCTAAGTCAATGGATTATCAAAAATTGATCTAGATTAGGGACTATTCCTCTTTGCCAAGGTTATGAAATCACAATTTTATTTAAGATGTAACCCACTTTGTAATCATGAATTGCTAAAGATATACCATAAATATCAATCGCATGGTAAATTCCATCCTTAATACTTCTTCCACCACCAATCTATTGATAGAAAAATGCCCATGGAAATATGATGACATAACCAACATATATATTTATAGCATAGGATTATTCAAATAGGTGTTTGAATGCCATCTATGCATTACAATTGTATGTTGTTTGCTTCAAAGGTCTACTCTTTGGGATAACTTGCACCCTTTGTACCTTATAGCCTTATGACAAATTTTATGGCATTTCTAGTCTAAAACTTGAGAGCATGTATGTATAGGTATCATATGTATACCTATCTCTAAAAGCAAAGGCATCCTTAAGATAAAGCACTAGGAAGCCTCATATGTTGGCTATAATATTGTGAGATGTCTTATTTGCTGAAAAAGTTTATACCTAGATTGGAGACCATAATAAATGTCATCATTATTCCATTTGGCCATCAAATAATAAAGAGAGCATGTACACCTCATTGGATAGCATGTGAATAATTAATGGCAAGTGTTGTATATCCCTTCATGAAGGTAAAGCTTCATTAAGTATGTTCTACTTGGAAAGGATATGAGAATACATGAATATTTATTTAAAAAACATGCATGTAGCTTGTATCTACGTTCATGGAAAATATTTTTCCCATCAAATGGAAAAAGAAAGAGGTTTAAATGTGGCTAGTTTTTGGGGGGTTAATAGCCATTTTATAACTAAAATGTCCAAAAAATACCCAATTTTCATTTAAATTTTGATATTCATGTAATTTTTTGAAACTCCGCATGGGAAATTTTCAATAAAGGGCAATTTCATATGAAGGCTAAATTGGATATGTGTGTGGATATGTTATGGAAAGATATGGATAATAAATGTCTTTGTAAATGTGACCATGGGTTTATAAAAGTCAAAGTGATAGAAAGATATGTGTCAAATGGACAAGGCAAAGGCATAAAAACCACAAGGACAACATGAGATATTGAACCTTATCAATGTTTGTATTGAAGCTTACATTGTCGTATTTGGTGCCTATCTAATACCCTTCTAGTTTGGAAGCATTTGACAATCCTTTTTCAAAACATAAATATAGTATGCATGTGCATGCAACTTAACATTGTCTGATTTGGAAGAGTGGGTACACTTGAAATGATTGAAACGATATAATGATGAGGGGATGATAATTACACTCGATGTGGTTGTGGTGGCTCAATTCATCCTAGCCCTTTACAAACATTGCAAGATAGCATCTAGATATGTGGTTGAGGGAGGAGTTGTCATAACTTGGATCTTTGTAGAAGTAGCATCTACATATGTGGTCAAAGGATGAAGTTTTACAGCTTAAGAGGTTAGAGCTTTTCACAGGAGTTATTTTTGTTTATTCATATGACAATGTGTTAATCATATAAGGGACCCTTGTTTTACAAAGTGGAAAAAGATGTCCTTGCGCATGAACATTGCATTCTTGATTAGTCTCAAAACCAGTCAACTCAAAAAGACATGTTCCTATCAAGTATCATTATAAAGGCTTGGATTTCTTTGTTGTTTGCAATCATCACTCCTATTTCAAAAAATTTAATGTATTGTCAATAAGGAAAAGAATGCAATTTTCATTGAGCAAGTTATTAGATTATGTTTTAACACAACAAACTGATCATACAATGCCATTATAATCACCAAGAAATGCCTTACAATTGAGATAGTTCTAAGAAGGTTTTATGTGTACTTGTCACTTTGTTTAGCTTCAAGAAAGCTAATGGTGAACTAAAGTGATTGTAAAGTGGATATTTAGTTGGCTAAATAAAAGTGCAATACTATCAGCTAGCTAACCATAACTAGGACCAGACCTTAATACCTTTAAGCATGATATTAGGCACTAACAAGGTATATAAAATGGAAAATAGTCCACAACAAAAAACACATTACTTCAAGCTATAGGATTGTAAAAGTGAAACCATTAACCTTTTATTGCACTTGGTTTTAAACATATGATGCTAGGGAACTCAAGCAAGTGCTGGGTGTGCACCTTGTATAGGCTAACACCATATTAGGAAATTTGGGATTTCACATACACTTTGGGAACCCCCAATACCTTTATTATTTGACCACATGATCAAATCTTGTTTTCTTACTTAAAGGTGAAGTCTATCCTAAATGCTATTTAGGCTACCTTCCTAAATCCCACTTTCAAATATGGATCAAGATTTAGCCACGTGGTCAAATATTTATCACTTATTTGAATTTGGGACTTGGAAATTTTCTAATTTCTCTAATATGGTGATGGCTAGAGATTCATAATTTTTGGAATATTCTTGAGAATTGAAATTCTGCTAACATTGAAATCCAATACACATTTTTGGATTATGCAAGGAGATACACATGGTGCTCTGTGTGTGTGTGTGTGTGTGTGTGTGTGTGTGGGGGGGGGGGGGGGGGGGGGAGGCAAACATGAGGTTTTCTTGCCTAGAAGCAAAGCTCATCTCTTATCTTTGCCTAGAGGGAAAGCTAAAAGATGCTTTGGAAGAGAGCAACAAGGGCAATGGGGCATGCATATCTCATCTATTATTATCATGGTATTAAAAATGTGTATATGATTAATGATAGTCATGGGTTTATCTAATGGTTTGATGCACTCATGACTATTTTGTGAAAATCCAATGTTGTATAATGGTCACATGAGGCAAAGTGTAACTTATCTTGCAATTAGGTGCAAAAATTTATGGTATTTGCACAAGCATGAGATTAGGCATTTGAAATCTATGTCATGATGGGGAGCATCTTGGATATGAAGAAGTATGTCATGATGGGGAGCATCATAAATGAGGAGGACCATGTAACCTATGAAGAAAAGGGAATTCATGTGACAAGATATTTCTACATGGAAGTAAAATGTGTCGCTTCTAAAATTTAGATTAGAACAAACTTTTGTAGAAACAACAATTTTGTAGAACAATTTAAATGGATTTCTTGCAAAGGAAAACAACAAATTGATACACGTGGGATTTTTCCTTATGCCATGAAAAGGCTCGTTCATGAATGTACAAGGTCTACATCTTGGGCCAAATGCCATTTTTAAGGGTGAGTGTGTAAGGGGAGATTCGGAGCAAAACTAAGCACCATTCTTGAAATTTTTTATTGGTTCCCTACTACAATGTCACTACTACAATGTCATCAATCATATGGGTGGATCTAACCCCAATCTTCATAACAATTTCACTATCCATTTTTTGCTTTGTAATCACTCTAAATCTATTGCATTTAGGACAACTTATATGGCTACATCCATGACATTTATGTTCCAACACCATTATTGATGGTTGCAAGTGAAAGAAATAGCAATAACTTTACATGTGCACATGTCAAAAAATTTGTTGTGGACGAAATGTCATTTTTCCTTGTGATTTATGCAATACAAAAATTTCTTGTGCCTTGCCTAGCACATCTCTTTAAAAAAATTGTCATACTTGTTAGCATGCATGAAGCATCAAGAGAGGTAGTGCTCAAATGTGTAACTCAAATGATGATCTAGGGCTCAATATCAAACATAGTATTTTTCAAACACTTTCTTTGTAAAAATATGTAACTTGATTATACAAACGCCTTAAGGACACAATAGCTTCTACTAAAATATTTTCTTGCAATTGAGATGGTATGTTTTGGGGCTTTCAAATGTGTGAACTTTTTCCATAACATCTATCTCAAAGGTTCATTAGGATGTGGACCTCAAGAAATAGATTTGCAATCCATAAAACTTTGCTTTTTCAAGAGGAGAATAATGTCTACAACATTAAAAGCACAATTTAAATTGGTATTAATACTACACATGTTGATGAAATTGAACCATGAACTAGTTGCCAAAATGCACAAATCAACATTGGACACAAAATATAGAGAAACAAATGCAAAGAAAGTAAAACTTCAATCAAGTACAATCCCCCCCCCCCCCCCCCCCCAAAACCCCCACAATGCATTGAGAGGGCTCTTCTGAATGCATGTAGTTATTGATTTCATTGATCTTGTGCCCAAGAATAGGATATCACATCCATACTTTTTGTTCCTTTCATAAATGGCTCATCTTTTTCTAATATCTAAATTGTATCTAAAATTTTTAAAAAATATATTTGGGTCTTATATAAATCTACGAAACCTTAGGACCACAATATAGAAGCATACAAGATATAAAATGTCTTGTGAACTAAGTGCATAAATACTACATTTTACATGCCAAAAATATTATTTACTTCATCTTACACTCCCTTGGTAATATAAAAATCATAATTTCCTCCAACTCTCCAATCTAATACTCTATCTATCAAAAATACAAAATACATTAATTCCCTTATTATCCACATAACGCAATGCGACCAATGTTATGTGTTCACATGTGTAACAAGTATGACCCTACTACAAATGAGAAAAACTAAAAATACACGTTAAAAATAGTATAATAAAATCACCTATTTAAATCAAGTACATCAATAATCATAAAATTTTCCAAGGGTAGAAAAGTAATTATTTTCAACTAACAACTAGTAAACAGCACAAGTGATCAACCACATACTAATGTTGTCTCATGTGATAAATTTGTACTAAGTCAACCAAGAAGTAACCAAAAGATGAATCCCAATAAATAAATTCAAATGAAAATAAATTTTGTGTTTTGCCTCATGCAACAAACTAGCTTATTCAAATTTGTGTTTGATATAGAATTTAATGTGCTTGTGATTGGTATATAGATATTAAATGATCATAAGTTGGAGAAAGGGTCATTTTCTAAATCCACTGGAATTCCCAAATAAAGTGATTTGTATATTTAACCAAGTACTGACGATATTCATGATCAATACAGATAGTGGATTTATAATGATCAATAATGATTTTAGGAATTAAGACCTTTCTATCCTCCTCAAGCAATGGAGGATCATCAACCACTAGAGCAATAAGAATATTGTCTTTAAAGGGCTTTAATAGGCTCATATGAAAGGAACTACTTGTTTGCCAATGGCACAAAATATCTAACAAAAAGAATTATCATTAATCTTATGAAAAATTCTAAAGGATCCATAATATATTGGGGCTAGTTCTCGATGTCATTCAATGGACTTTAATTTTTGTTTCTCGATTTGAGGCCAAACTAAATAATTTTCCTTAAATAAGATAGATTTTCTCTTTTTCTTTTCTTGAGCAATATACCTTAATTAAGATTTTCCATTCTTTTCAATGAGTTCATGTAAAAAATTTCAAGTGATCATTCATTAAAGAATCAGTTACCTAAGTTCTTGGAAATAGCAATCCAAAAATGATTACAAAAAAAGCCATATCATGCAAAAAGTATAACCTTGGGAGAATAGTGATTATAAATAGCTTACACTACAAGGATATTCACGAATAGTGGTGGGCAGTTCCGATACAAATTAGTGGTGTCACTATTTGTGTCGCTATAAATAGAGATGGTACTTAGACAAAAAAAAAGAGTCGAAACCCGAGCGCAGAATTTTGCTGCAAAGCGCAAAAGAGAGAGTGAAATAGATCGTGTGTTTAGGAGAGAAAGAGAGAAAGAGAGAAAGAGAACTTCTCGCCAGCGCCGCCGTTCATGAAGAAGAGGAGAAAGTGCAAGAAGGGCAAAGAGGAGCCTCCATCGCAAAGAGGAGCTGTCGTCGTGAAGAGGAGACGAAGATCCCATCCTTGGGCCTTTGCAGTGAGTGCATTGCTCAGGCTCTTGGTTTGTTTTTGTTCTTTCTCCTTTTCTTTTGTTAGTTATTGTTGAGAATGAGGTGCATTGAGGAAGAAAGAGAGGAAATGAGAGAGAGAGAGAGAGAGAGAGAGCGAGAGAGCGAGAGAGGGAATAAACATTAAACATAATAAAGAAAGAGAGAAATAGAGAGAGAGGGAGGGAGAGAGGAGAATGAATGAGACAACACGAGGGGGTAGAGAAAAATGAAGAGAGGGTTTGTTCTTGTTCTTTAATTTTTCTTGTTCTTTAATTTCTTCTTTTTTTGTTTGTTTTTTTTTTAACAATGATGTGCATTGAGGGAGAAAGACAGGAAATGAGAGAGGGATAAGAAGAAAGAACGAGAGTGAGAGGGAATAAACATGAAACATAATAAAGAGAGAGAGAGAGAGAGAGAGAGAGAGAGAGAGAGAGAGAGAGAGGGGGGGAGAGAGAGGAGAGAGGAGAATGAATGAGAAAACACGAGGGGGTAGAGAAAAACAAAGAGAGGGTTTGTTCTTGTTCTTTAATTTCTTATTTTCTTGTTTGTTTTCTTTTACAATGATGTACATTGAGGGAGAACGAGAGAAAATGAGATAAGAAATGGGAGAGGGTAGAGAATGTGGTGCATTGAGGGAGAACGATAGGAAACGAGAGAGAGAGAAGAAGAAAGGAAAAGGAAGAGAGAGAGAGAGAGAGAGAGAGAGAGAGAGAGAGAGAGAGAGAGAGATAGGAAATAAGAGAGGGAGAAGAAGAAAGGAAGAGGAAGAGAGAAATGGCCATCACGTCTGTTGTACTCTCATGTTTTGAAACTGTTGAGCAATATATGAAAGGTGGGATGGTGGATGTAGTAGTAGTAGTAGTAGTAGTAGTAGTAGTAGTAGTAGTAGTAGTAGTAGTAGTAGTAGTAGTAGTAGTAGTAGTAGTAGTAGTAGTAGTAGTAGTAGTAGTAGTAGTAGTAGTAGTAGTAGTAGTAGTAGTAGTAGTAGTAGTAGTAGTAGTAGTAGTAGTAGTAGTAGTAGTAGTAGTAGTAGTAGTAGTAGTAGTAGTAGTAGTAGTAGTAGTAGTAGTAGTAGTGAGAGAGAGAGAGAGAGAGAGAGAAAGAGAGAGAGGTTTTGTTAAAGGTGCACCTTGGGTGTGTTCGACGCTTCGGAAAGGCACGGAAGGCCTATGTAAGCAGGCTCGGTAAAGCAAAAGAGAGATTGAACTTGGAGGTGAATGGATAGTTTTCTTGACATGCTTTGTGCTACCTCCTCCTAAACTCTGCATATCAAGTCACAAACAAAGAGAAAAAGGTGGTGAGGTTCGTGCATTACCATGGGATAGACGTAGGGTAGCTAGTCCCTTGTCCCCATGCATAGCATATTAGACTTTACATACTATAGGCCCGCTGCCTATAAGGGGGTGGAGAGAAACAAAGAGAGGGGCAACAAAGAGAGAGAGAGAGAGAGAGAGAGAGAGAGAGAGAGAGAGAGAGAGAGAGAGAGAGAGAGAGAGAATAAAAGAGGGAGAATAAGGAAGAAAGAGGAATAGAGAATGAGAAAGAGAGAATAAACATGAAAGATAAAGAAAACATGAAAGAGAAAGGAGAGAGAACATAAAACAAAGAGTGCAAAGAAATGTGCAAAGAAAGGGGAAGAAAACCAATACTTTAGTTTATGTTAATTTTGTTGAGTTAAAAGAGAAGAAATCCCTTCTCAAACAATTTAAGAAAGAAAAAGAGAATGAGAACAAAACCAAATTGTTTGTCGATACGTAGACCAAATGGACAATGATGAAGGTCGTGATGTTCAAGATCGTGAGCATATCTTAATCAGTGTACCTTGTGCCCTTGCTCTCAATGCAATCTAGCAATTAGACAAAAACGTCGATTGTCTATAGAACATGTATGACACTTCAATGAGTTTCAATCAAAGATCATTGATCAGGCAATCTCGGACTTTGAGCAAATGGTAAGAAAAGTGTATATCAATCATGCATTGTATTCGCAAACTAATTAAATATCATATAAAAAAACATTGGATGTAGCCATAAAATTTATTACAGGGAGATGACATCTCATCCGAAGGAGAAGTACACCTACTGCGGCTAGTTAGAAGAGTTCATGGGCATTCGATGGATAGAGTGCTTGATCCAATCCATCACTTGAAAGGCACTACCCAGTCTATACCATCAATACCAAAGGAGACAGGCAGTCTTTCAGAATTTCCTACAATCTTGGAGCCTGAGATGGAGGCAACGATCGATGCATTGATGCCCGTGGATGCCGAGACATAATGCTTTAGAAAATGGATTATAAACCGTGGAGACATATGTTAGGTTTATACTACAAATGGATTATAAGTGGCCTACGTATTTTGCTATTTGGAGCGTAGTCATTGTTCATAATGCTTCTTCATTTATGGCAATTTGTATTACCAATCACGATTGGGGGATGCCTCACTCCAGAAATACGCAAGTCAATTTATAGGTTGTCAAATTTAGTGCAATGGATCTCACAGAAGGAGATCAAGACATCCTCTATTGAATCTGCAAAGCAAGGAGCAATGGAGACGGTTTGTCTCCTTGTGAGAAGTACTTACCCACTAGCATGCTCACAATACAAACCCACCTCCTAGTGCATCTTGTAGATGAAGTGGAGATTGCGGGACCTGTCCATATGTGATGGATGTTCTTCTTGGAGTGCTTCATGAAAGCCTTGAAAGGCTTTGTGTGACAATGAGATCGGCCAGAAGGTAGCATGGCTAAAGGTTGGTTGGTATCCGAGGCGTTAATGCATATCTCACAATGGCTACCAAAAGTGGATTCAAACAAAAGTACGCTATAGTCATCGCTGAAGGATGATGATAGACTAATCGGAGATGTGGTGGTTGGAAATGGGGTAAGAAAAAGGATGGATGCTTCAGTGGAGTAAAAAGTGAATCATTTTTTTACGTTGCACCGTGCCTCCATGGAGACGTGGCTCACTAGGTACGAGCAAGTCAGGAAAGATTAGGAAGAAGTGCGATCTGAATTTCGACGTAGTACGCTGTCAAAGGGGTTTTTGTCAAAAGGTCGTATCCACTAGGGATCAGAGGTAAAAGGAAGTAGAGATAGAAGATGGAAGAGAAGATAAAGAATACACAAGAGGTAAACACGATAATGACAAAGCACAATGAATCAAATCAATATGTATTGATAGAACCTGAAATTCTTTGTTTGGCACTACTCAGAAGCACTCTCCAGGCATTAGATCTCTTGGAGCTTCTTTGTAAAACAAAAATGTGGGAATCAAAAAATAATAGCTCCTTCTCTGTTGCTCGGAACCCAAATCTGATGGCTCTGTTGGCTCCAAAAGAGAGGTAAAACGGCATAACACTTGCTCACGGATCTCCTAGATCACTCGTTCTTCCTCTTCCAGTTCAAACTGCAGTTTTCATCCTATCAACAGCGATCGCGATGTGCACGATTTTGTCAATCTGTCTTTTTTATGAAAAATCTCATAACTGGCTAAAAAAACAATTTGTTTTTTGCATGCCATCCTAATCTAAAATCTTTTTTGTTTTTTTTTTAATTTTTTATAATAAATAATATCAAAAATACACTAAATTTATCCAAAAATCTAGTATTTTGGGATAATCCATGCAACTCACACTAGTACTAATGACTTAGATCACATTGACTCTCTTTATCAATAAGAAAGTCGAATGATGATGCATTCTATGCTTTTTCACACTGTATCCGCATAGCATCATGGCAACGCACCATCGATCGATTTGATATCCCAATGGCATGGAGGAGATACTGCGGTTTAAGTCTATGCGATGATTGCATGGAGCTTTGATCGCAGCCTCTCACAAAGGGGTAAAGGTCTCTACTGAGGAGTGGGAATTCTTGAGGGGATGTAGTCCAAAGGTGACCACATGTTTTATAAGCTGTCGTATCTAGATTTTATATGTGACAACTAATTAACCATTTCAATGTACAGTACAAAACATACAGTGCGGCGTGGTCGCACAGATGACATTTCCACGTCGAGCGTATCGACAAAATGCGCTCCATCATGGCAAAGTTCAAGCAAGAGAGCCAACAGTGAGCCATGAATCGAAACACTGTTATAGAAGAGATGGAGTATTATGGGGACTTGCAAAGTATTATCATGGTGGATTACCATAGCTTCTCCATGATCCTATTTGATGTACAGTGGTTCAAAGTGGTACTGGAAGGAGACATGGCAACTATTCAACGAGGTCCATCTGGATTTCTCGAAATAGATTCTGAAAAAAGGTGGACAGATTTGCACGACATGTTTGTATTGCCGGCCCATTGCGAACAGGTGCATGAACTCATGTTTTTTAAATTTTATTACAACATGGTATATGTCACAAATGTTAAATCTCTCTTGTATGTGATTTTGAATAAGTAATTTTCTATCCAAACCCCTGACAACCTCAATGATGGTACGTTGTACCTTTAGCTCCCTGAAGTGCGAGAGTATATGATGAAAGCAATTTTCCCAGCGTAGATGAGGATAGTATGTAGTTAGAGGGGTCAATATTGCAAGATGTGGAGGCCGCCCAAAGCTTTGGAGCATGTAGTGGAGGCAGAATCGGGTAACAATGATGGAAAGACAAGAGGCCAAGAATTCTTTGAGAACGAGGTGGACTCATCCTTTTGTGGTGACCTTTCTATCAACCTTTTAGTGTATGTGGAGTTGTGTCAGAAGATTGACATGGGACCATAGGCTATGTTATACTTGGAGTATCCACCTACTCAATTCCTTGATGAATCGCTTATAAGGGTACTCTAGAATATGTATTTTAAGTAACATCTTTCTTTTTAGAGTTATGTTATCATGCTTTTCTTGAATCTTTATATTCATTATGCTAACATCAATTTTTGTCTATGCAGGTGACCTTTGTGGATTTTTGGACAACACGATGAGTCGAGGGATGAGCAACCAAGAGCTACAGGAGATCTTCACATATATGTCTCCAGATCAGATGGCTCAATTCAAAGATATGGTGGGTTGTCTCGAACACCATCAAGCCATTTCGTTGGACCTACTTCAACATGCTCTGATGCTCTGATTTCCAGTAGACAAGGTCCACGCTCCAGACTTGGGCTAGCAGATGGAGAGAGTGGTTCTGGGGGATGTTGATGTGGAGATGTGGATGTAGTGAGCCCACAGTCAGAGATACAAGTGATATTCCTCACTCTCATGCAAGTTCAAGAGAGAGTGGCTCATGTGGTTGTTGTGGAGGTACCGATGCAGTGTCTCCATCTCTTCGTTCTATTGGAGTTGCATCACCTATGGGATTTGTCACACCTATGGGGGACGTCTACTCCAATCACTCCAACTTTTGCTTAGCCATCTGCAGGTGGCACCCCTATGGGTCCTACTCTGAGAGATACCACCCCTATGGGTACACTAGATGTATAGGGGTCTCTTGGATATGCCCAAGATCACGGTCTCGCAGGTGGGAGAGGACACATCTTAGACATACCCCAAAGAGGTATGGATACCTTGTAGATGTAGAACATGAGCTGTCATCATGAATGATGAGGGGAGGAGGATGATGGCTCATATGAGAGAGTTGTGCCAACAAGTTTTTTGGCACAACATCTTGGATCTCATGCTATTTTGGCTATGCAAGTCCCCTATCATTTTGTCGTTGTTTAAGAAATTATGCTTTAATGTCATCAAGACTGAGGGTGGTGCAAATAGTTATGGGAGAAGATATGCGATCTTTATGATAAGCAAAATTGTATTTCACAATTATACTAGCTCAAAAAGCTTGTGGACCTTTGTACAAAAGAAAGTACATCTATGTCTACTCACTTGAATGAGTTTTACTCTATTTGCAACCAACTTAATTCACAAAAGATCATCTTTGATAATAACATAAAGTCTATGTTTTTGCTTATCACACTTCTAGAATCTTGGGATACATTTTGCATGGCTGTTAGCACTAGTGCTCATGAGAATGGTTTTTGATGCTCAAATGTAGAGGGAGCTTTACTCATTGAGGAAGTGAACATGAAGAATGTTGATGGAGCCTCCACCTCTCATGCTCTTACACATAGAGGCAAGAATGATACTAAAGACAGGTATGATCTCCATGGTAGAGATCCACAATAAAACAAATTTAAGTCTAGATCTCATGGGTAGGATTGTAGTAAATCATGTAGTCCTAAGCCTTCTCTTACTCATCATTATTGTGGGCAATAGGGATATATATGGCCATAGTGCCATAAGATGCGCCAAGATAAGCATGAAAAAGGCAAAGGAAAAGTGCAAGATAATGCTAAGACATATGAGTATTAGCATATTACTACATCCACAATTTAAATTGAGGATCTTAATGTATTAGAGTACAATTCAAATGATTATATTGAAAGGTGGAGCAAGAGTGGAAGCACAATTAGAAGCAAGAAAGAAGCAATACCTATGGAGGTTCAAGCAAGTGATAGCAAGACGGTATGTGGAAACTCCAACAATCACAATGTGTAACTTGCCTTCCCTTATTGTATTGTCATATAAAGAATAAAGAATAAAGTGATAGTGATGGGTGACCACCACTTGTAGTGTACATGTGAATGGGTAGTAAGCATAAGTAAATGTAGGTAGCTGAGCACATGCAAGCTTTAACATGAAAGACTCTATTACATGCCAACTAAATGGTGTGTATAGAGTCCAAATGTAACGTGGGCGTCGCAGTTACACCAAGGTCGACAATCAAACAGCCTAACAATAGGGCCTCCTTGCAAGCCTCAATGGGTACAATATGCCCAGCCTCGATAACAAACAAGCCCATGCATTTTTGTACCCTAGATACAGAGAAATAGCACCTCAAAAAAGGTGAAGACATAGCTAAAGGTGGACTTCCTACTATCAGCATGTCTTGCATAGTCAGTTTTCTATGTAGACCACAACTCTAGTATCCTGGCCACCACAACAAATGCACATATCTACAATATCCTTAAGGTATCTCATGATACTCTTCATAGCGTCCCAATGTCATCTACCAAGTGTCACATAATGAGCCACAACTCATGTTACAAATGATATGTCAAGTCCAATGCTGCCTAGCATAGCATAATACAAGTTGCCCATCACAAATGCATAAAAGACCTTGGCCACCTGAACCTTCTCATCATCTGATTAGGGACAAACTTCCTAACTAACATTCACGTGAGAAGGTAATGGGCAGTCAAGAGGCCTACCACCTCGAATGTAGAACCACTCAAGGACTTTATGAATGTACTTTTTCTATCGCGTGTAGAGGAGTCCTTTATAAATGATTATGCATAATGTGCATGCTAAGTATGTGAGAGGCATATCCCATGTCATTCATCCCAAAGCTCTTCTTGAGCTGATGAGAGCTAGATTTTAGGACCCGATTTGGACCCGTTCTTGGAGCGCTGGAGCCCGTTTTGAAGCCGAAAAATGCCCGAGAGGCGTTAAAAAACCAAATTTCATGAAAAATCAAACAGTGGTGGATGATTGAGCTGGAGTTTTCCTAGATACTTTTCGATGATAGGAATCCAATACAAGTCTCGATTTGTCAAATCGGGAGGTCATTTGACCCCCCCCCCAATTTAATCCCTACAAGGATCACTGTTATAAAGCAACTATCGGATCACGAAGCTGTAATGTGTGTGGGAGAGTCTAAGTTGATGGAGTTTGACGCCACGAATCCACTTATTTAGTCAGATTGCAAATAGGAGTTCGTTTGGGCCTTCAAAATCGAAAAATCCATTTGTCGGGGGGAGTGTGAACAAGAAAGGCTGAACCGGTTATTTTAGGTCTTTAAACCTTAATGAAGGATTAAAAGGGGGAAAAAACTCATGAAACTATCAAGACAGAAGGGGGTGCATTTCTTCATGATGCCCCGATGATTGGAGCATCTTCGTTATTGGGCGGGTGAGAGAGATGAAGATGGATTACTGATCCACACAGAGCACTCTCCATTCTGCCTGTAAGCACGCATCATATAATTGAGAAATAACAAACCTAATTTTTTTGGTATTTCTCTCTCCTCCCACTCTCTCCTGCAAGGGATAGTTCTTGCGTGTGAAGGGAGATGAAGCCTGGGTGGTGAATGCTTGTCCGACATGGTATCGGATCACTTCTGAGTCGACTTGGGGCTGGAGATGGATGATTGGAGATGGGCTGAGCATTAATGGTGGACTATTCTGTTGTCTCGAATCCATTTTTAGAAACCCGCAACCATAAAAAACCGGTAATTCTATCTTATAAAGGAAAAAGTATTTCTTTTTTAGATTTGGTTGTTTAAATTATGTTCACATTTGATGAAAATTGGTAGGAATGTTGTTTGCTATATTTTTTATGATTCTATGTCAAAAAAATCAAAATACATAATGCCATAATGCTGAAAATAATTTTCTAAAACCCGAAAACCACATTTTACAAAGGAAAAATGGGATTTTGCATGTTTCGAGTGGGAAAAAATGTGCACATGGACTGGAAATTTGTTTGAGCCTTGCTTGCATCATGTTTGAGGGTTGCACATGGGGAAATGTAGAACCCATAATAATTTATGGTCATAACTAATTACTTAAAACCCGAAGAACACGCATTTTACAAAGAAAATGGGTTTTTTTGTCATTTTGGATTAGATAAAAATGATGCATGAGGGATAAAATGTGAAAAATGAGTAATTCTCAGTTGTCATAATCAAGAAAACTAGAAAAACCAGTGAATGATCTATTTTCTTGATAAATAAATAAGAAAAAATAGCAAAAAATGGAAAATTTTAAGGTTTTTGGGATACAAAAATGTGAAAAAATATGGATAATGTGCGTGCATGTTTGGCAAGGTTGAGGCTTGAGGTATAGCCCTAGATCATCCTTGTTTATATTTGTTAGTGTGCTTTTATTGCTTTATACATTGAAAATGATAAAAATTAAAACCCTACAACTATGCAATGATGCAACACATAAGCAGTAGGGGGAAAAAAGGGTTGTGGAAGTGTTTAAGTACAGAAAATGAAGTAAAGTATAAGCTTTTGGTTATACACATCATATAGGATGATCTTTTGTTTAAGTTTTAAGAGGCTAGTAGGACGAGGTAACTCGGTGCTAGTCTCTAGCAACGCAGCAACAACGAATAGATTGAAAATCATTGAAGGGCTAATTTTTGCACTCCACTTTGCTGATTTGTTTTAAAATAAAATGTTTGTGCACAATAAGCATCCACTTTTTCATTTTGCATGCCACATGGTATAATCTCCTAGATGCATAGCACATGTATGCCGAACATTGAAGACCAACGCTGAGAGTGTGAGGAAGTCCTTTACTGTAGGCTAGACAAGCAGTTCCTTGGGATAAGTTCAATGAGGAAACATCAACTCCTCAATCATTTGATAAATCAAAGAGTGGAGTTTGTATGTTTGATTTTTTTATGTTGAGGCTACGTATCAAGGGGCCAATCCCCGAGATGTAGAAGAGCTGCAGTGAGACCATGGTGTTTTAGCCGAGAGGTTGCCTCTTGTGTATGTGATACGAGGTATTATACATGTGTATTATACATGTATGTTATGGGATCTCCCTCTGAGGAGAAGGGAAGGTAAACATTGGACTGTGTCCTATTACAAACACAAAATCAATATTCAAGTTTAGTGTAGTGTAAGCCTTAGACGCTCCTGGTCGTGAGGCCATGCAGGGTCTTGGGGATAAAAAGATTCCACTCCCCTAGCAAGTCCCATTAAGGCTTGCAATAGTTCCACGAGAGGTAGTTGCAATGGCGGCACTAATACGACCATCGGGCCTGTGAGTATGGATAAGCATGCTATGAGTAGTCCTATTTGTGCTATAGTAAGGCTCTTGAGAAGCCTTTTCAATTTATGGATGAATCATGCTTTCGAGTAGATGTTATTTCTTTTAGTAAAAGCATGGTTCCTATGGCTAAGCAGTTGCAGACTGGACAAAGGAAAGGAAAGACATCTCATATGAAGAAGATGTACCATGCCCAAGGTCCACCTATGCTGAATAAAAGCCCTAAGGATGTGAGGTCATTTGTATCAAGAATCGCATGGTGGAGGGACTTGCTTGAGCTGTTGCGCCAAACACACACTATACATAAGAGGAGGCTCACTCAAGAACACAAGAAGAGAGATGGAGGCCAAAACATTTTCTTGCTGATTTTTTCTTCTTCTTCCACACACTATACAATGTACACAAAGTATATATAAGATACAGCATAAAGGAAAGCGGCCTACCAAGTCAAATAATGCATAACAGACTACACTAATTGACTAGCGTTATATATTTGCTAGCAATAGGTAGGTGTAACAAACTAAATATAATATATGATAAGTCAGTGGCCATGTGAGTATCATAATGACCACCAACATGCTAAGTGTAGATGTGCGGACCCATCTAGCCAGGCAGTCCATCATCACTGTCTACACATGTTGAGCTGGCCATCTCAACACTCCCCCTCAAGCTCAACTCTATCTCTGCAACTTCAAGTAAGCTTCGAAACTTTTGAAGCTCCTCTGCACCCAATGCCTTTGTGAAAATGTCAGCTATCTGATCCTGTGTGCTGACATATACCAAGTCAATCTCTCCTGCAAATACCTTCTCTATCACAAAGTGGTAGTGCACCTCAATGTGTTTTGTCCTAGTATGGAACATTCCATTCCTAGCTAACTGTATGCTGCTCATGTTGTCACAATGAATGACAACTAGACCATCTTCCTGCACATCCAAATCACCTAATAACTTTTGCAGCCATACCACCTCACATGCTATCATAGCAGCACCTCTATACTTAGCCTCTGTACTTGATAAAGCAAGTGTAGGTTGCTTTTTGCTACTCCATGTAACTGCTGCACTACCAAAGGAAAACATGAATCCACTAGTAAATCTTCTGTCTACCAACCCAATCCGCATCTGTGTATCCAAAGACTTGTACATCCTTACCTGCCTCATAACAAAGTCCATAATGTAAAGTGGACTTCACATATCTCAATATATGTCTAATTGCATCCAAATGAGGCTTTCTAGGTATTTTTATAAATTGACCGACAAGGCCAACAACATAGCTCAAGTTTGGCCTTATGATAGTCATGTAAATCAAACTCCCTACCATCCTCCTAAACATAGTAGGGTATTCTATCTCATCCCCAACATTAGCACTCAACTTCACATTTTGCTCCAATGGTACTGAAAGAGGCTTACATGCTGTCATACCATACTTGGATAACATATCCAAGCCATACTGCTTTTGTGATAGCCATATACCATCATCACATCTGATCACCTCAATACCAAGAAAGTATCTCAGCTCACCCAAATTCTTCATCTCAAACTTCTTCTTCAATAAGTTCTTAACTTCAAAAATCCCATTGTCACTGTCACCTGCAATAATCAAGGCATCCACATAGATGACTATGATGACCAAGCCTGCATCTCCCTTTCTCACATAAAGTGAGTGATCAGCATCAGAAATACAAAATCCAATATTGACAAGATACTCTCCAATCTTGTAATACCATGCTCTAGATGCTTGGTTCAGCCCATAGAGTGCCTTCTTTAACCTACACACATATGTGGGATGCTCTAAATCCTCATAACCTATTGGCTGCTCCATATACATTTCTTCTTGCAATTCACCATGCAAAAAGGCATTCTTAGCATCCATTTGCTACAAAATCCAACCTTTGGTTGCTACCAAGGCAATCACACACCTAACAGTTGTTGCCATCCTACCAACTAATCTAAACGTCTCTTCATAATCTATGCCATATGTTTTAGCATAGCCTTTTGCAACCAGCCTAGCCTTATACTTGCTAATATAACTGAACCATCTGCATTATGCTTGACTTTGTAAACCCACTTACAACCAATAGCTTTCTTACCCTTAGGCAAGGATACCAAATCCCAAGTCTTATTGTCTTCTAATGCACCCATCTCCTCATCCATTGCTGCATCCCAATGAGCATGACCAACAGCATCCTCAAAACAAGTGGGCTCAACATCCTCAACTAGTTTCACCATATAAGCATAATGGTGAGCTACATAACCTTCAAAGCCAAATCTTTTAATAGGGTATTTGACCTTGCTAGAATTGTGTACCACTGGATCACTCAATGGAACCTTTACATTACTATGAGCTCTCTGTACACCTCATGTCCTAACTGAGGGAATACCAAGCTCATCATCCAAACTCTATGAACCGCTAGAATCTCCATCAAATCCCAAATGACTAGTAGATGCATTATTACCATCCAGCACTTTCTTCTTTCCTTTGTCTTTGCCTGCAACACTTATAGATACACCTGAAGATGTAGGGCTACTTAGTCTCCCAAACCAAGGGCTCACTATAGGTGTAGTACCAGATGATGTTTCTGGTCCACTAAGACTCCGTAATTCTTGCTTTTCTTTCTGCACATAGCTATCATGATCATTATCATCATCTAATACATCACTAGCAAGTGCATACCAACTATTCATCTCATCAAAAATAACATCCCTGCTCACTCTGAACTCACATGTGGTAGGGTTATAACAATGATACCCTTTCTACTCTAAAGAGTATCCAATAAAAATACATTTTTGAGCCTTTGGATCAAGCTTCTTCCATAGCTCATCTGGCACATGAACATATGCAACACATCCAAATACCCTCAAGTGTCATACGTCAGGCTTCTTGCCAATAAAGCATTCTTTAGGAGTCATCCCATGAACTGTAGCTATGGCACTTCTATTCATAATATAAACAACAATATGGACAACTTCAGACCAAAAATATTTTGTCATATTCTTTTCAGCCATTAATGCCAGTGCAACTTCTGCAATATGCCTACTTTTTCTTTCTGCAACTCCATTTTTCTATGGGATATACCTACAAGTAAATTGGCTTTTTATCCCATGACTCCTCAATAAGCCAGTAAACTCGTTAGAGAGGTACTTCTCCTCTCCATCTGATCTCAAATACTTCACTTTCAAGCTTGTTTTTGTTTCAACAGCTGCCTTGAAAGATTTGAAGTGCTCAAATACATCACTCTTTTCCTTCATGAAATATACCCATTGCTTCCTTGAACAGTCATCAATAAATGTGACAAAGTATTTGCTAGCACCAAGAGATACATTCTGTGTAGGCCCCCAAATATCTATATGCACTATATCAAGTATATTTATTCTCATTTCTCTGTACATGCAAGAAGGGTTGTCTTGCCTGCTTACCAAACTGGCATGCTTCACAAACTTTATGCAATTCTGCAACTCTAAATAAAGGCAACCCTGTAACCAATCCTCTGGACTGCATTAATTTTAGTCTTTGCACATTTGCATGTCCAATACGTTTATGCCATATTTCAATATCTGCAACACTACTCCTTTTCCTTTAGCATACATAGCAGCATCCATGCAAGAATTCCGACATCTAAAGTGAACATGCGGCCAACTCTACTTCCTTTTGCGACCAGCCTGCACTTATCATTAAAGTCTTATACAAAACAACCTTTTGCATTGAATCGAACGTGCAACCCTTGCTCTACCATTTGACTAACAAACACTAGATTTTTTGTGATTGATGGCACATATAATACATCTATTAGACTCTTTGTATGTCCATCATGCAAGGATAAGGGAACCTTTCCAATGTGTGAAATTGGGTGACATGAATCATCACCCGTCTGCACATAACCTGGATCTTGTAAGTCATGCATCTCTCCAAAACATTCAACATGACTAATCATATGATTAGATACACGTGAATTGGCATACCATACATCATCATGTGTCCCCTTTCCTGTAACTGCATTCATCATATGTTGCATAACAAACAAGCGCTCATTTTTGCATTCATTCTGTCGTGAAGATGATGCATAATTTCTTGTTATAATTTACCACATTGAATATCATCCTTATTAGCATAACAATGGGCTACAATATGACCTATCTTGCCACAATAATGGCAAACAATAGCAAAATTTCCAGAACCTCTGTTCTACCATCCACCTCTTCCTCTAGAGCTCCCCCTGCCTCTAAAGTTTCTTCGGCCTCCTGAATTTCTTGTCGAGCTTGTCAATAATGGGATTTCCACTACTCTCTACCATTATCACAAAAAAGGATACAACACAGCAATACACCAAGCAACCTTTTTCACTGATTGCTCAATAATACATGTAGTCTGCAACCTGTTTGTAGATAAACCTTATGTTTGCTTCCTGGTGAACACCTCAAAAATTACAAATTCAAAATCTGTAACCTGTGCACCCACTTTCAATCAATACAGCCGAAATCACATTGTACTGTTGAGAAATAAGCCAAAAGTCTAAGGCATAGTCTAAGCCTTATCATATTGTTGTATGTAAAGTGTCCTTAAGTTTGGGGGCATCTATCTTTTGAGGATACCACTTTAGTGAGTGGACTGTTGTTGGAGATAAGTGTGGGAGAATATTGAAGAAGAAGTGAATGAAGAATGGTTAAGCCTCCATATCCCATGCTATCCACTCTCCATTGCATGTCTTTCTTCCTCTCTTTTCAGTTGGTATCAGAGCACGAGCGCGGGAGCTCAAATTGGAGTGAGGAGCGCATCAAATCGAGGTCTACATCGACTTGGGAGCTAACTATCCACCATTGAAATCAGGTATACTAATCTTGATCTAAGCCACCCAAAGCAGGTATCGGGCTTGAGGAAGCCATTGAGGCTCAGATTTTGAGCTATTGAGTTCGCATCGGATGCATACGAGAAGAGAAAGCATGCTGGAAATCATGTATGACAGCAAGGAATCGGTTTGTTTTTGGTTCAAAATCGAGTCATGGATCGATGCCGAAAGCTTGGGGGCTGCTTGAGCTCAGCCCCAGCTTAAGCACAGGGTCTGCTTGCAAGAAAGAAGCAGGGGGCCTGCTTGCAAGAAACACAGGGCCAGCTTGTTTGAAGTAGAGAGCTTATCTTTAACAGACAAGAAAGAGTGTTGAGTTTGAGAAGATTTGATGGTGCTTAAGGAAGAGCTTTGGGCTCACAAAGTTGATCGTCTACGGCGGGAGTATGCTCTTGAATCATTCGGCGTCATCAAAAACAGGCCGCAGGATGACTGGGAGTGCGCCATTTTCTGAAGGCGGTGACTTGCACACGTGATGGATAATGTTTTTTTTTTTAACCTTATTAGCCTTATTACAAAGGCTTAAGGCCCTCTTAAATTACCCCTGTTCACACTTGTATGCATTGAACTAGATATTTTGGAACCCATGTTCATACTGGAGGAAGATGGAACTAGTTAATTGGTAAACTGGTTCACAGTCAAAGGATTTCACACTACAGAAGAACTTGAACTAGTTGTTTTGGAGCTGAGAAGGGCAGTTTCTATGCAATTTACGGGAGGCCATTTGAAGGCCAATTTTTGCTCAAAAAATTCCAGGAAAAATTCTGTAGCTTCCTCTTGATATGCACTTCTAGCCTGGCATGAAAAATTGCAAAAAATTTGCAGGAAAAATGGTCGATTTTAAGCCCGTGTTTTGATGCATTTTGGGTCATACGGACACCGTTTGAGGTCCGATTTGGATGTTTCTTGTTGGGAACTGAATGTATGACATGTTGGCATCATGGATGGATGTATATAACCATTTTTGGACACATGTATGATAGTCATATTGCTGAATACCATTTCTGGACAGATTGTATTATGGTTTTCTTCTAAATTTGCAGCAGTCATAATGTCCGACACGGCACAAATCACACAGATCGTGGGGGACAAATTGACCAAAGACAACTATAGTGTTTGGTCCTATAGGATGGAGAATTTTTTGATGGATAGAGGTCTATGGGATCTCATAACAGGTGATGATGAATGTCCAGAAGTTCCCGAACATCCAACTGAAGAGCCAAAGAAAGCGTACAAGGATTGGACTGGGAAGAACAGGAAGGTTTTGCATTGGATCTCCATATGTATTTCAGAAACATTGATTCCTCATATCAAAAAGGCAAGTACTTATAAGGAGGCATGGAAAATCATAGAAAAAATGTATGGAACATGTACAGAGGCTCGTAAGATACAACTTAAGCAGAGATTACATGGTGCATGGAGAGGCAATCACAGTATCAGTGACTATGTGGCAGAAATCAAGCAAATTGCAGAAGACCTTGCATCCACTAATGCACATGTTGATGATGATGATTTAGTGTCAGTAACATTAAATGGGCTTGGACCAGCTTTTAAATCTTTGGATACCTCTATTTCTATTAGGGGAGGCTCTATGCCTAACTTTGAGGAGCTTATTGGATTGCTACTTACAGAAGAAATCAAGTTGGGATTGAATGCATCTAGCAGTGGCAAAAATGTAGGTGGAGATAGTGTTTTCTATCACCAGAGAGGTCGTGGCAGCTCATCTAGAGCTAGAGGCTCTTCACCTGGTCGTAGTAATTATGGTTTTGCTCATGGAAGAGGCAACTTTGGTCGTGGTGACTTCATGCATAGAGGCAGGGGGAGATCTTTCCCTAGAGGTAGAGGACGGTCTAGTCCTTCTTCACAGAGAGATGGCACTTGTCATTATTATGGGCATTTTGGTCACTTTGAGAGGGATTGTTATCAAAAATAGAATGCTATGTCTAGGGGTTGTGGAAGGACCCAATATGGCCACTATGCAAGCACTTATGGTGGTACAGGTTATGGACCTAGAGGTGGATCGCCTAGAGGTCATTTATTTGCTATGGAGCATGTGCTTGGGAGCATGACTCATCCTCCTCGTGAGAATGACTGGTTTTTGGATTCAGGAGCTACAAACCACATGGCTCATCATGCTGAGTGGTTTGACAGCAAGGAGCAAGTGCAAAATGATGAATATGTTGCCACTGGTGATGATACTTTATACAAAATTGCTCATATTGGTAGTGTGCCACTTGTTACTAAAGATGGGATTGAGAACAAGCTTGGTGATGTACTTTATGTGCCCACAATAAGTAAGAACCTAGCATCGGTTGGTCAAATGACAGATCAAGGATTGTAGGTGAGATTCAATAAGTTTGGATGTTTCATTGAAGAGTTCCATAATGGGAGAACTGGCAGGGTGATTGCTCATGGTAGAAAGAAAGGGAGATTTTTTGCCTTGGATGCAGGTACTCCAGTGATTCAAAACTCTATGTATGTTGAGAGAGGACATGGGCAAGATAAGGATGTGGAATTATGGCATAGACGGATTGGTCATGTTAATTTGCAAAGATTGAAGCAAATGCAATCAAAACAGATAGTCTGTGGTCTACCGCATTTAGGATATGTAAATTTTGATCATGTATGCGAGGCTTGTCAATTTGTCAAGCAGTCCAGATTGCCATTTCCAAAGAGGGGGAGAATAAGCAGCTATCCTTTGGAAATAATACACTCAAATATTTGGGGCCCATGTCAGAATGTTTCCATGAGCGGAAAATGTAGATTCTATATCACTTTCATTGATGATTTCAGTAGGATGACTTGGGTGTACTTTATGCAGCATAAAAGTGGAGTGTTTGAAAAGTTCTTGGAATTTAAATCTATGGTGGCTGAAAAGCAGTTTGGATGCTACATAAAATGTTTGAGGTCAGATAATGGTGGAGAGTACATGTCATATGAGTTTTGTGACTTCTTGAGAGATCGTGGTATCAAAAGGCAATTGACATGCAGGTATACACCTCAACAAAATGGTGTGGCTGAAAGGAAGAATCGGATTATTGCAGAGGTTGCAAGGGCAATGATGAACCAAATGAACATGCCATTGTCATATTGGGCAGAAGCAGTGCATACTGCAGTTCACATTATGAATAGAACACCTACAGCCTTGATTCATAATATGTCACCATATGAGAGAATGTATGGCATGAAACCTACTGTTGCATACTTTAGAGTCTTTGGATGTGTCTGTTATGTTCATGTTCCGGATGATTTGAGGAAGAAGATGGAACCTAAGGCTATAAAATGCATTTTCCTTGGATATCCTGATGAGAAGAAGGGATACAAATGCTATGATCCAGTGAGTAAGGAAGTATACATAAGCAGGGATGTCAAATTCAGTGAATATGAATCATGGTACAAGCCCAAAATTGTAGTGGATGTTGATTCTTATGAAAGCAATGATGATAATGGCTATGGAAGGAAAATTTCAGCAAACAGCAAGGCTAAAAATCAGCATGTGGAAGATGCTTCAGGACCTCAAGAGAATGTGGAAAGCAATGGTAGCTACAGTCCATGGAGTGGTAGATTGAGAAATGCACAAAGGAGTGCAGAAGTTGCAAAAGGTAAGAGACCAATGACTGAAAGTTCAGAAGATGAATCTATAGATGATGAGTATGGCATTCCGCATGTTAAAACACCTGGCACTAGAAGTGCAGGAAAGTATGTGCCACCACATGCTAGATCAGATGAGACACACGGTAGTGCGCCTCAATTGAGAAGGTCAGAAAGAGTAAGGTATCCAGTTGATAGATTGACTTATAATGGGTTCATGAAGATGCATTATGCATACATGGTTTCTTATGTACAATATGTGGAACCTACTTGCTTTGAAGAAGTAGTAGAGAGCAAAGAGTGGAGACAAGCAATGGATGAAGAGATGGATGCACTAAGGAAAAACAAGACTTGGGATTTGGTGAAACTACCTTATGGCAAGAAGTCCATTGGATGTAAATGGGTTTATAAGATCAAATGTAAGTCGGATGGTTCTCTTGAAAGGTATAAAGCAAGGCTAGTTGCAAAAGGATATGCACAAACTTATGGTTTGGACTATGAAGAAACATTCAGTCCAGTAGCTAAAATGACGATAGTAAGATCAGTAATTGCTTTGGCTTCTATCTATGGTTGGAGGCTTTATCAAATGGATGTGAAAAATGCATTTTTGAATGGCAACTTAGAAGAAAAGTGTACATGGATCAACCAGAGGGCTATGTGGATCCAAAATACCCACATTATGTATGCAGGTTGAAGAAGGCTTTATATGGACTGAAGCAAGCACCAAGAGCATGGTGTGATAGAATCAGCAAATTCTTATGCAGTATGGGATTTCAGCAGAGCAAAGCTGATTATTCACTTTATGTGAGGCATACAGAAGATGGTATGGTTGTTGTGGTCATCTATGTTGATGATCTCATTATTACAAGTACACTTGAGAAGGAGATTACTGAAGTCAAGTATGGGTTACATAAAGAGTTTGATATAAAGGATCTTGGTTTGTTGAGATACTTCTTGGGTATTGAGGTTATTGATACACCTCATGGTATATGGCTGATACAAAGGCAATATGCATTGGAGATGTTGGAAAAATATGGCATGACAGGATGCAAACTGGTTGATACACCATTGGATCAAAATGCTAAGTTGATGGATGATGGATCTTATGTTGAGGATGTTACTATGTTCAGAAAGATGGTTGGTAGTCTTATCTACTTGACCATTACAAGACCAGACTTGAGTTACGTTGTTGGATTGGTAAGTCAGTTTATGCAGAAACCATGCAAATCACATTTGGATGTAGTAAGAAGAGTTCTTAGATATGTGAAAAAGACAGCTGGATTTGGGTTGTTTTATGGAAAAGGAATCAAGCCTACACTGTTTGGATACTCAGATGCAGACTGGGCAGGTAACTCTATGGATAGAAGATCTACTAGTGGCTATGCATTCTCATTTGGGTCAGCCATGGTAAGTTGGAGCAGTAAGAAGCAACCTACAGTTGCTTTATCAAGCACTGAAGCAGAATATAGAGGCATTGCATTGGCAGCATGTGAGCAGACATGGTTGAGATTGATCCTATATGACATGGGGATAGAGATTGATGGTGGAGTTATTATGTATTGTGACAATGTTAGCAGCATTATGTTGGCAAAGAACCTAGTCTATCATGCAAGGACAAAACATATAGAAGTGCACTATCATTTCATTAGAGAAAAAGTCATTGATGGAGATATTGACTTGGTCCATGTGAAGACCAATGACCAAGTTACTGATATCTTTACCAAAGCATTAGGTAAAGATAAGTTTGAGTACTTCAGGAATGCACTTGGAGTCTTATGTGTGCAAACTCATTCTGAGCTTGAGGGGGAGTGTTGAGAAATAAGCCAAAAGTCTAAGGCATAGTCTAAGCCTTATCATATTATTGTATGTAAAGTGTCCTTAAGTTTGGGGGCATCTATCTTTTGAGGATACCACTTTAGTGAGTGGACTGTTGTTGGAGATAAGTGTGGGAGAATATTGAAGAAGAAGTGAATGAAGAATGGTTGAGCCTCCATATCCCATGATGTCCACTCTCCGTTGCGCATCTTTCTCCCTCTCTTTTCATGTACCCTAAAACTGTTGACTGCAACCTTGCTTTTGGCTCTAAAACGGGGCCTAAAATGGCCTCAGATGCCCAAACAAACTGTGGGATATCCCTACACGACTGATCTGTAGAACATATAGTGCTCTACTTGCACACCAAATCTCATAGCAATCTGAGATTTTCCCTCTATCCTACTTCTGGTGCCTCCACAGGCACTATCCAAGAGAAAGAGTGAAAGAATGGGAGAGCTTCTTACCCATTGCTTGCTCGCTCAAATCTTGCTTCTCTTTCTTCACTTCAGCCTTCAAAATCAGCCTCTCTCAGTGGCGTGGCTCTAATACCATGTCAAGAATCGCGTGGTGGAAGGACTTACTTGAGTTGCTACGCTTGTATACACAAGAGGAGGCTCAGTCAAGAATACAAGAAGAGAGATGGAGGTAAAAATGTTTTCTTAATGATTTTTTCTTCTTATTCCACACACTATACAATGTACATAATGTATAGATAAGATACAACATAAATGAAAGTGACCTACTAAGTCAAACAATGAATAACAGACTATACTAATTGACTGGCGCTATATCTTTGCCAGCTATAGGTAGGTGTAGCAAACTAAATATAATAAGTGATAAGTCAGTGGCCATGTGAGTATCATAATGACCACCAATGTGCTAAGTGTAGACGTGCAAACCCATCTAGCTAGGCGGTCCATCATCAATGTCCGCACATTTTGAGCTTGCTATCTCAACAATTTGGCTATAGCAATAAGTCCGCTTTGAGTCCATTAGACCAATGTGGAAAAATGAGACAGTCTAAGGATATGAAAAGGAATATGAGATGGGTTTGGAGACCCAAAATTTCTAAATGTGTGGTTGGTGTGCCAGATGAAAGGCCAGGAATTCCATGTGGATATGCCTTGAGGATTTCCCAAGTGGATGAGATCAATGGCCATAATGACACATTTGATAATATGCACAACCCTAAGCTACATTTAGGTGATGGGCCTAGGGTTGAAGCTCTACCTAGTTTAGGTTACAACATTGACATATACCAAAATCAAAACAGGGAAGACTCGAATGAGCACAAAGCTGTGATTCATGAGTCCAATGAGGTCACTCATTTAGCTCATAGTACCCAAGAAGACATGGCCCTTATTACTGAGATATCAATAGAAAGGCTTGGGCTAGTGGATCTACAAAAGCCCAAGATCAAGCTTTGAGCTGACTCGCATAAGCAGTATGTGGCTAGCCCTCACATCTCATGATATCTTTGGTCTCGACTAGCCAAATAAGATGTAGTATATATGCCAAGAAGACCATGTATTGCATGAAGACATATCCATTTTAGGCCAAGAGGGCCATTTGTTTGTTTAGTGTGGGTGCGGTTAACGTTTTTTGTTCTAATGTTGTGCTAGACAGATTACATGGAACTTGGGGAGAAGCCTTTACTGCATAGGCACTTCTCGTGGCCCAATCCAGGTGATATCTTTCCTTTATGAGTACCTTGTTTTTATACTATATATGTTTGGTTACTTATGAGGAATTTCTTTTGTTGTTGGGGATTGGCAATCGAGGCATGAAGTCCCATGTTTAGGTTAGTATGTTTGTGTGAGGTCTGAGTAGTTGTGGCCTCCTATGCAGGCATTATCAGGCACTGAAAGACCTACTTTAGAAGGTAGTTCTAGTGATCCTATTCTGCTAACCTGCTAGGCAGCCATTCTAGGAGTTTCTATTTGTTGTGAGGCAGTTAAAAAATCCTACTAGAACAAATATATGCAAAGAAGCAAAACCCTACATAGCTGAAGAATAAAAATACAGAGGTGTGTAAAAACGGATTCTAACCCCTATAAGAATAGAAAAGGAAAGAAAGAAAAATCCTTGAGCAATTCTTCATCACCTTGCAAAGGCCTAATAGGTTATTGGGGCTGAGATAAGACCCGGGGCCGATGCCTTGACTTCCTAGGGGTGGGAACTAGCTCAAAAGCAAAGGAAACTAAGAAAGGTTGGAGCGAAAATAAAAGTGAGCATCAGCAAAGAATTAAGTGTCGCCTCGTGAGCGCTTGGTAGGATCTTGGGTATCGAGACATGACCTAAGGTGGATGCCCTGTTCTCCTTGGGTCACTACGCTCAACTCCCTCCTTTTTACAGGCCTGAGTATGAAAAAAAAACATTAAAGGCCTAAAAGAAAAATGTGCTAAAAGATAAAAAATTTTGATCAGGCCATAGGAGTCCTCGCCTAAGAGGAGCTCCTGGTTGAGTTGTCCTCAGTTAGGTAGATAGTTAAGACCACCATTTAGGATGACCTCTCTAATAGTTCTTTTTAGCTTGGCTGTGTTGGAGCAATCAGTTAATGACTAGCTTTAGGCTTTCTGTCAAACTATACTTGACCTACTCCTCGTGAATTTCATGCCTTGGTTTTGACAGGGGTAGGGTGAGAGCTGTGATGTGTTTTGTTGTGTATCTATTTTGTATTAGCTTGATGCTCTTTCTGATTATGCTTGTGCAAATCTGTTCGTGGGATTCGATGGGCTAAGTCGCCCTATCCCGTGGTCGCCAATGAGAGCTAGATTTTTGGACCCAATTTGGACCCATTCTTGGAGCGCTAGAGCCTACGTTTTGGAGCCAAAAAGTGCTCGAGAGGCATTAAAGAACCAATTTTCATGAAAAATCAAACGTTGGTGGATGGCTAGAGCTGGAGTTTACTTAGATGCATTTGATGTCAGGAATCCAAAGCAAGTCTCGGTTCGTCAATCGGAGGTCATTTGACCCTCCATTTAATCCCCGCAAGGTTCAACATTATAAAGTAGCTATCGGATCAGGCAGAAATAAAGTGTGTTCGACACCATGAAGTTGCTTGTCGAATTGGATTGCAAATTGGAGTTCGTTTGGGCCTTCAAAATCGAAAAATCCATTTGTCGGGGGGAGTGTGAACAAGAAAGGCTGAACCGGTTATTTTAGGTCTTTAAACCTTAATGAAGGATTAAAAGGGGGAAAAAACTCATGAAACTATCAAGACAGAAGGGGGCGCATTTCTTCATGACAGGTCCAAGCTTTCTACTCCAGTTCAGGAAGGGGACGTGGCAGGTTCTCTTCAAGAGGCCGTCGTATGGAATGTGGTAGTGACAACCAGCAAAACAGATTGAATCAGCAATTTGGTGATATGCAGGTTTCAGGAGGTCGTGGTAACTTCAGAGGTCGGGGGAGCTTTAGAGGAAGAGGTGGATGGCAGAACAGAGGTTCTAACAACTCTAGTATTGTGTGTCACTACTATGGCAAAACAGGTCATATTGCAGCCCAATGTTATGCTAAGAAAGATGAAATCCACAGTGGTAAGTTGCAGCAAAGAAAACTATGCATCGTCTTCACAACAGAATGAAAACAAAAATGAACATCTGTTTGTTATGCAGCATATGCTGAATGCTATTACAGGAAAGGGAACACATGATGATGTTTGGTATGTTGATTCAGGTCCATCCAATCATATGACCAGCCATGCAGAATGGTTTGGAGAGATGTAGAATTTGCATCAAGGATATTTCTGCTTACATCTCTGTCATTTGAAAAGGGTTGTCTTGCCTGCTTACCAAACTGACATGCTTCGCATACCTTATGAAATTCTGCAACTCTAAATGTAGGCAAACCTGTAACCAACCCTTTAGACTGCATTAATTTCAGCCTTTATACATTTGCATGTCCAATGCATTTGTGCATATAGACATTTGGGGGCCTGCACAAAATGTATCTCTTGGAGGCAGTTCATACTTTGTCACATTCATTGATGATTGTTCTAGAAAGCTGTGGGTATATTTTATGAAGGAAAAGAGTGAAGCGTTTGAGTGCTTGAGGTCAGATGAAGGGGGAGAGTACCTCTCGAATGAGTTCAGTGATTTTCTGAGGTCTCATGGGATAAAGAGACAGTTCACATGCGGGTATACCCCACAACAAAATGGGGTTGCAGAAAGGAAAAACAAGCATATTTCAGAAGTTGCACGTGCCTTGATGGCTGAAAAGAATATGCCTAAGCATTTTTGGCCTGAGGCTATTCATACTGTTGTTTATATTATGAACAGAACTCCCACAGCTGCAGTTCATGGTATGACCCCCAAAGAATATTTTACAGGTAAGAAGTCTGATGTTTCACACTTGAAAGTGTTTGGCTGCATTGCATATGTCCATGTGCCAGATGAGTTGCGGAAGAAACTGAATCCAAAGGAGGCTGAAAAGTGTGTCTTTATTGGATACTCTTTAGAGCAGAAAGGATATCGCTGTTACAACCCTGTCACATGTAAGTTCAGAGTGAGCAGGGATGTCATCTTTAATGAAATGAGCAGTTGGTATGCATCTAGTGGTGATGCATTGGATGATGATGATGATGATCATGACACTCATGTGCAGGCTGAAAAGCAAGAATCACAGACTCTTAGTGGACCAGAGACATCATCTAGTAGTCCTTGGTCTGGGAGACTAAGGAGCACCTCTACATCTTCAGGTGCATCTAGTAGCACTACAGGTAAAGACAAAGGAAAGAATAAGGTGTCAGAAGGCATTGATGCAGTTCTTGATGGAGACTCCAGTGGCTCAGAGAGCCTGGATGATGAGCTTGGCATTCCTTCAGTGAGGACTCCAGGTGTGCGGAGAGCACACGTTAATGCAAAGACTCCATTGAGTGATCCAGTGGTACGCAGGTCTAGCAGGGTGAGATACCTTGTTAAAAGATTTGGTTTTGAAGGTTATGCAACTCACCATTATGCTTATATGGTGAAACTAGTTGAGGATGTTGAGCCCACATGTTTTGAGGAGGGTGTTGGTCATGCTCATTGGGATGCAGCAATGTATGAGGAGATGGCTGCATTAGAGGCCAATAAGAATTGGGATCTAGTATCATTGCCAAAGGGCAAGAAAGCTATTGGATGTAAGTGGGTTTATAAGATTAAACACAATGGAAATGGTTCTATTAGTAGGTACAAAGCTAGGTTGGTTGCAAAAGGCTATGCCCAGGCATATGGCATAGATTATGATGAAACCTTCAGTCCAGTTGCTAGGATGACAAGTGTTAGATGTGTGATTTCTTTGGCAACAGCCAAAGGTTGGAGGTCACAGCAAATGGATGTGAAGAATGCCTTCTTGCATGGTGATTTGCAGGAAGAAGTGTATATGGATCAGCCAGCAGGTTATGAAGATTTAGAGCATCCCACGTATGTGTGCAGGTTGAAGAAGGCGCTCTATGGGCTCAAGCAAGCACCTAGAGCATGGTCTGACAAGATCAGAGAGTATCTTGTCAATACTGGCTTTTATGTTTCTGATGCTGATCACTCACTTTATGTGAGAAAGGGAGATGCAGGTTTGGTCATCATAGTCATCTATGTGGATGACTTGATTATTATAGGTGATAATGATAGTGGGATTGCTGAAGTCAAGGATGTTTTGAAGAAGAAGTTTGAGATGAAGGATTTAGGTGAGCTAAGGTACTTCCTTGGCATTGAGGTGATCAGATGTGATGATGGTATATGGCTGTCCCAAAGATAGTATGGCTTGGATATGTTGTCCAAGTATGGTATGACAACATGCAAACTACTTTTAGTCCCGTTGGAGCAGAATGTAAAGTTGAGTGCTGATGTTTGGATACACAGATGCAGATTGGGCTGGTAGTATGTCTGATAGAATATCTACCAGTAGATACATGTTCTCTCTTGGTAGTGCAGCAGTTGCTTGGAGCAACAAAAAGAAATCTACAGTTGCTTCGTCGAGTACAAAGGCTGAGTATAGAGGTGCTACTGTTGCATCATGTGAAGTAGTATGGCTACAAAAGTTATTGGCTGATTTGGATGTGCAGGTGGAAGGTCCAGTTGTCATTTATTGTGACAACATGAGCAGTATACAGTTGGCTAGGAACCCTGTGTTCCATGCCAGGACAAAACATATTGAGGTACACTACCACTTTGTGAGAGAGAAGGTACTAGCAGGTGAGATTGACTTAGTGTATGTCAGCACACATGATCAAATAGGTGATATCTTCACGAAGGCATTGGATACAGAAAAGCTTCAAAAGTTTCGAAGCTTACTTGGAGTTGCAGAGATGCAGTTCAGCTTGAGGGGGAGTGTTGAGATGACAAGCTCAACACATGAGGACATTGATGATGGACCGCCCGGTTAGATGGGTCCACATGTCTACACTTAGCACGTCGGTGGTCATTATGACTCTCACATGGCCACTGACTCATTACTTATTATATTCAGGTTGTTACACCTATTTACAACTGGCATAGTTATAGCGCCAGTCGACTAGTATAGTCGGTTATGCATTGTTTGACTTAGTAGGCCACTTTCCTTTATGTTGTATTTTATCTATACTTTGTGTACATTGTAAAGTGTGTGGAAGAAGAAGAAGAAATCAGCAAGAAAAATTTTTGGCCTCCATCTCTCTTCTTGTCTCTTGAGTGAGCTTCTCCTTATGCATTCTGTGTGTTCGGCGCAGCATCTTGAGCAAGTCTCCCCACCACACGATTCTTGACATCTAATACATCTTCCCTAACAATGTGTCCATATTGCAACCTTCGAACCAACCATCACTTGGCCAAGTATTCCATCCAACTATAGGCCAAAAGTGAAAGGTGAGAAGAATCGAAGCTTTCTAGGAAGAGCTATGGCGAGAGAGCAAGAGCAAGAAAGAAAGAGACACAAAATGGAAACTCCAACAGTCACAATGTGTGACCGGCCTTCCTTTATTCAAACTGTCACTAAAAGAATAGAGAATAAAGTGATGCTGACGGGCGCCCGCCACCTGCAGTGTGCAGTGGCAGGTACTATCAATGTAGTAATGTACGAGTGGCTAGGCAGAGGCGCCTTTACCCCCAACGACCTCCCACTTAAAGGTGAATCTGTCCCAGTGAGGAGTGAAAAGAAAAAGAAAAGGCAGTACAATGTACATATGTACAACAAGATGAGGAAAAACATCATCTTATCCAACGCCCATCAATCTCTTGAGGAAGGCAAAGCACTTAGTAGTGAGGCTTTTCGTGAGCAGATCTGCAGGATTTTCATCAGTGGAGATCTTGAAAAGGTCAACAGACTTGTCCTCCACCACAATCCCATGTATGAAGTGATACCTCATCTCAATGTGTTTCGTCTTCACATGGAAGATTGGATTCTTGGCTAGTTGAATAGCACTCATAGAATTCGAATGCAACGTAGGTATAGAATCAATCCCAAGGTCATGAACCAAACGGCCCAACCATATGGCCTCCTTGCAAGCCTCAATGGCTGCAACATATTTGGCCTTAGTTGTGGTAGAGAGAGTCGTACACTTGTGAACCCTAGACATCCGAGAAACAGCACCTCCAAAGCATAGGTGAATACATAGCCAGAAGTGGACTTCGTACTATCTGCATGTCCTGCATAATCAGAGTCTATGTTCCCCCACAACTCCAGTATCTTGGCTGCCATAGCAAATACACATATCTATTGTGCCTTTCAAGTATCTCATGATACCTTTCACGGCATCCCAATTTTTCTTGCCAGGTATAGCCATATAGCATGCCACAACACCAACTGCAAAGGCAATATCTGGACAAGTGGCTATCATGGCATACATCAAACTGCCCATGGCTGATGCATCAGAGCCTTGGCCATCTCAACCCTTTGCTCATCTGTTTGCGGACAATTGGCCTGTGAGACCTTCATATAAAAAGGTAATGGATAGCCAATAGGCTTTATGTCCTGCATGCGGAAACGCTAAAGGACTTTATAAATGTACTCCCTCTGTGAGACGTAGAGTAGTCCCTGATGCCTATTGCTCTTAATGCGCATACCAAGAATGTGAGAGGCCTATCCCAAATCCTTCATCTCAAAGCTCTTCTTCAGCTGAGATTTAAGAGCATCCGCCTGCTCATCATGAGTTTTCCCTACTATCAATATATCATCCACATAAAGTACCAAAATAAGCAATGAGCCATCACGGGCTTTCTTTGTGTAAAGACATGGATCCATAGCACTCCTGTTATAGCCATGTGACTGGATAAAGGCATCAAACTTATGATACAACTTCTTAGGTGTTGTTATGGTCGTACACTCTATGTCTCCTCAATGCAAACCTATATACCTATATACCCATATACCTATAGAGATGAGGCTCTACCCCACCTCACCCACCCTCTCACACTCCCTCTCTAGTAGTGGAGAGTCATGAAAGATAATTGCATCACATGCACTAGAAAGCAAGAGGGACTGCCAAGCCCTACCCTTAGACTAAAGAATATGATCTTTTTCATGCCTTGGCCTTAGCCAAGGCCAAAGAATCCAACTCAAAATCAAAGGAGGCAAATGACCCGACAAAGGAGTCTATATCTTGCTTCTTCATCTTCTTCTCCTTTTTCTTTCTTGAAGCTATTAACTCTTTGCAGTTCTTGCGTAAATGCCCCTCCTTACCATAGTGATAGCAATGGGCCTTAGACTTCTTCTTCCAAGCACATGTCTCTAAAGCTACAAAGACCTCATTTGAGCCACTAGACTATGATGGAACCCTTCATTCTATAAACAATAATATTAAGCATTAATATAACCATGTAGCATACCCAAACAGCATATGACATTCAATACATTAACATTAACTGTTATGAATACTTGCTATTCAAACCAAAACTATTCTATTCTATGTAAAATAAAGAACTAAAAGTTACAGAGAATCAACTTTGTGATTGCTCAAATCTTTAGTTCTTGTTGTACTCTTCATTTTGAGCTCTAAAACACCTCAATCAGAGATTATATGCAAGAGTTATTTCCAAAATATGAAGTGTTGTCAAGTTATTGTAATGTTCTGCACGCTCTTGCATACGAAACCCCCCCTTAGCTTAAATAAAAATTAATCAATTTTTTTCACGCCCCCTCCCCCCTTGTCGATGCTACTAGCTAGTGGAGGGAGGGGGAGCTGCAAAAACCAAACAATGTGGCGAAGGGTAGTGACAAGCACAAGGAGGAAGTGAAGGTGATGATGATGACGGAGTGGACTGCATGGCGGCAGCTCCACCCTAGTTGCCCACATGGAGGGGAGGGCCTCCATCACGCCCCCCATATTATCCCCCCTTCCCACTATAAAACCCCCCAGTCATAATAAAAAGATATACGAAGCCTTAGAGGAGGGGCCAGGACGTTGCAGAGAAGAAGAAGGAGAAGAAGAGGAGGAGGAGGAGGAGGAGGAGGAGGAGGAGGAGGAGGAGGAGGAGGAGGAGGAGGAGGAGGAGGAGGAGGAGGAGGAGGAGGAGGAGGAGAAGAAGAAGAGAAGGGAGAGAGAGAAGAAGAAGAGGAAGAAGAAGAGAGAGAGATAAGAAGAGGGAGAGAGAGGGTGAGAGGAAGAGAGAGGGAGAGAAAGAGAAGAAGAAGAAGAAGAAGAGACAATGATAGAGAGAGGAAAGGAAGAAGTTGAGGGAGAGAAGAAGATAGAAGAGAGACAAAGAAAGAAAAAATATATATAATAATAATTAATAGAAGAGGAGGGTATCATCTCAAAGGCCCTACTCTATCACCTCTTGTGGAGTCAAAGTCTCTCTCATCTCTTGCGAAGGCTCTACTATCTCCATCCTAGCTACTCAAAGCTAGATGATGCAACCCTCAAGTCCATTGAAGTTCTACTCAAAGAAACATGCATCCATCATGGGCCCTAAGAGGAGAAGTTTGGGAGCTATGAATGCGGAAGTCGCGAAAGCTGCACTTGGAAATGCCTGCGGAGATAACATTCTGACCCCCATCATGCAAACCCACGTTCATCTATTGCATGAAAGAGGGTGTCCACACGCATTCCTTCTCTCCCATTGGCCGTGGACCCATACCCCATTTCCACATGATTACTCCTTCGATCGCAAGATCATCTTGCTCCCCACTTGGCCCTTGCTAATCAAGTACAAGATGTGGAAGTCCTGTGCAAAGCACATCTAAAAAAGAGAAGAGATCGAGGATGGCGCCCACGCAGAAATTGTCGCACCCAGATGGCAATCCCTCAGAAGGCTCAGGTGAGGGCATCATTGCCAATCCGCATGAGATACCAATAGTAAGTAATGTATTTCCAAATTAATAGATGCTTGCTTTAATTTCTCACATTAGATCTGTATTATGCCGTGTAAGAATAGGACATTGAAAATGATAAACTGCATCGTAAGTATTCGAAAGATTGAATTCCCAAAATGCATGTATCAAGAGGAGTTAATTGTGTTTAGACACTACGCAATGAATTCATAAACAACATTTAAGGTTTCAAGCATGTCCTCGCAATAATAGGTGTGTTTTCCTTTCTTTGAAGGTATAAGTTGCAACTTGCATGCTTGGCGGATTGCATGGCAAGCAACTTAGTCTAGAAAATAATTGTTATCGAAGCTCTAGACCTTCGTCCAAGTTCTCATTAATAGCTTATGGTTGATAGATTAGGAGTCTTCATGTTATGCATAGTTAATACAAATGGCGATCATAAGGACTAAAACTGAGATGTCTTGAGATCTGTCCGATAGCCACAATGTTATCAATCCTATTCAGGGACTAGAATGGATACAAACAACTCTAGGCCTCAAAGGAAAAGGAAGGACTCAAGGGTTAGGAAACCCTAAGTCAAAGGAAAGACCGATGCTTTTGTACTCGTTAGGAAGAAGGTTTGGTTACAGTCAAAGTAAGGGAGTATTAGAACTCACATCTTGAGCAATGTTGAAACTTCGATATATGTCCTAGTCAAATAGAGAAAGTGTTAAGTAAATTTTTCATGTAATTGCTTAGATCCCAAGGGGGAGAGCAAATACGTGATGGAAAAGTTATCGCGACTATTCCTGCAATGTTTGGAAAAAAGGATACCATTGTTTTATTGATTGATCAAATAATGTCCTATATGCTTTTGCATTAAATTGATTGTTGAAATGTGATCTGAATGATTATTCCAGGATGATTATTCCAAGTGCTTGTGTTTGATGGTAAATGCATGGTAGGGTTCTGTAATGACAAGTTGCCATGGGAATAAATGAATGTTATCTTGGAATATGATATTAGGCTGATTGCCTTGATTGTGCTTGATTCTTAATTGGATTAATTAAGGAAGGATATTTTGTGTGGGTGAATCATCTCCAAGGTCATACTGAGTTTCAACTCGAGAGGGCACTACTCGATTCACGGGCCGAAGGTCGAGTGGTGAAAAGGCCAACCACAGAAATTGTGTCTCACTTCTAGATCGCTTGGCTTTAGTGGAGCTTTGGACACCCCTTGCCGAGTCCAGGACGACAGAGTTGTAGGCTGCCATGAGCCCAACATTTGGAGGTATTGGAAGATCCTATTCTAGATAATGGATGGAAATTGTGGTGCCATGTGATTTGGACCAGTTACTTCTACAGGGTAGAAGGGGTACTTCTATTGGATAGAAGGGGATATATAATTCTCCTGTATGGGCAGGAGACAAAGATTAACTTGAAGATAAGTTAATGAGCTTGTTTGAGCTTGTTTGTCCAAAGAATTACTTGCTCTATTTTCGTATCTATGCTATAAATTACGGAAATGAACCCTGTTCCCTAAAAGGCTTAATTAACGAAGCTGATTTTTTAAGTGTCGCACATAAATGTGGTAGGACCTATTTAGAAAACTAAAGCTATCAAGGGAAGCGAGTGGGTGGAATCTGTGACGGGTCTCTTCTACGGCAAGGTGGTTCCAAAGAACTGGGAGGCTTCTCACAAGATTTTATCATCGTTCGACCTTTAGGCATTGCTTAATTCATGTTGTTTTAGGGGACCGGAATGGGACTATGCCCTACGGGCAGAGAGGTTGAGCAGCGCATCCCTCTTGTTTCCCATTCTCTTTGAACCAAGTGCAGTATGGATCTGCTTTGGATTGGGTATCTCTGCATAAAGAAGGATGTCCAGAATCCGACGCTAGAATGCTATCAAGAGACCTTGTCCACTAGGAACCCAAGGTTTAGGTCCATCTTAGTGGGTTCAGCCGTGGACGTTCCGTTGCGAGGCGGACTCAAGAAACCCTAGGCAACAAACCCTGTGACATTCCATAGGAGTGCCATGCGCATTGCTAAAAACGTGCTTGGACAACTAATGGACAAGCACATTACATTATCATAGCTATCCACAAATTTTTTAGTGTGCTTTGTATTCACTCAAAAATGGATAGAATGGTGGCCAAATTCAAACACCAAATATAGCATGATCACAAATTAGTTATGAGTGAACTATGTGTCTTTAAACACTTTTGTCTCAATATGTTGGCCCTACTATTTCAAATGTACCTACTTCAAGCCAAATTTTATGTTGATCAAGAGAATGGCATTTGTAATTGCAATCATAATTATTCAATTGGTTTCCTCCCCTTGTTTCTTTTGTAAGCACAATGATTGTTAGCCTTCGTGGGCCAAAACTTTTTGTTGCTTATTTCCTTTCAATTTTATCAATAAGACATGGTGATGTGAAAATCTGACCTCTACCCTCATTGTAGAGATCAAGAAAAAATAAATTATTTTGTGGACTGAATGTCAATTGAAACCATTGTGGCCACATGGCTAGTCTTTGCTCCTTTTGCATGCACCTATACCTTAGTTTTATGAAAAAATTAACTAGTGCACATCATACTCTTATGGTGTTGCTTAGTTTGATACAATTCGCATGGGAGGGAATCCGGCTCTCAATAAAATATCCAATTGATTTACACCAAAATATATTTTCAAAAATTATGGAGCCTTTTACATTTGCAATTAGCAGTGACCTTAGCTTAATCATATTGTAGCATTTCTACTTGTGCTTAAGAGTACTTTTGAGTAGGGGAGAATAATCATCATTGTCATCAAGTGCCATGACTTTCAAGTTGAAATAGAAGTTTTTTTAAAAAAATTGGGATCTTGTAGCAAGAGTAGAAGAAGTGACTTATGGTATAGATAGGGTATGGTCTGCAAGTTGAAGGGTAAAATCTAGTGTATGAACCAATCCTATGCAACTCATGCTCTACTACACATGCACAAAGACCTTGGTCTTTAATTGAAGATGCTTAGTAAGGAGGTCTTCTAGAGAAATTGGAAATTTTAAAGAAAAGAAAGATCTACCTTTTCTCATTTTATTCGTCAGTTGCCTATAATTGACAATGGCTATATCAAAGTCTAAAGCTAGTTCAATTGTCAAAGTTTGTTGGAACCAACAATGCAAATCACGGGTGCTACTAGAATTGAAGTCTTAGAGGCTTGATATTAGGCCCCCCTCCTTCCATATTAGCGTGTGTAGCTATAGACTTAGAAGCATACAAGATATGAAATGTCTTGCACACTAAGTGCATAAATAATACATTTCAAAATGTTAAAAATATAATTTGTGCTCCATATAGTGCTCCCTTGGTAATATAATATAAAAATCATAATTTTCTCTAATTATCCAATTTAATAATCTACCCACTAAAAATACAAAACACATTAATTCCACTATCATCCACCTAGCACAATGCAACTAGCACTTTTACATGTGCAACAAATCGTGATTATGCAATGGATGAGCAAAAATAAAAATCCACATAAAACATAATAGCCAAATTACTTATGTAAATCAACAAAGCCAATATTCATAACAACACAGATCCATCCTAAGGACTACCTACAACCACAAAAATTGATCTAAGAATTATTTACATAGGTTTTAGCTAAAAGCCATGTAAACTCTGTGCTACCTTAACATATATACACACATTGACACACACACTGACATACATGGAGAGATCTTAATATGTATGAGGTATAGGTAAGCAAGTATTTCTCATGATAGTTACAAATCTTTACGTACATTGTTGTGACATCACTTCATTTAAATATTTCCACTAATTAAGTTTTTTGTATTTATCGTTGCCTTAGTTGCTCATTTACTATTTTATATCCCATCTCACATTTACTTGGACCATATGTACCATCAAATGTTCTCTAATTTCAATGAGTTGTTGACTTTGATATGAGTTACTCACTTTAATATTTATAAACATGTGAACTGTATGAAGAGAAACTGGCCCTAAATTGATATATATTTATGGTTTCCAAACACATTGCAGTGTTGTGTCTTTTTGCTTTTGTAATTATAGTTAAGAGTTTAAATAGTACTATTTTCTGAGACTTCACATATGCAATGAGAAATTATGAGTGGATGTCACAAGCAAGTATTTTGTGTCAATGTCAAGGTATTGTATATGTATAATAGGCATACATATATGTTTAAAAATGAGTTGTTATAAAATAGCAAATGCTTTTCATATGTTCCTTGTGTTGTAGTTGCCTTTTTATGTTATCCACACAACCACATGGCATAGACATTTAAATCTCACCTTGTCAAGAGATTTTACCTACCAATACACATGAAGATAAGTAGCTTGAAGCCATGGTGTAGAAGCATGGTAGGATAATTGTATTTTTAGAGAGTAACTTGGTATTTAGTCCTCTTTTTTGGTCCTTTCTTTCACTTGTGCTACAATCAAAGTGACTTTTCCAACTTTAACAATTCTTAGTTGCCACTTTATGCAAACTTTAACTTATGAAGTCATGCCCTTATGAAACTCTAAAAAACTCTTAAGCCTAAATTTTTCACACTCACACACAAATTTTTAGAAGTACATGATCAAAAATAGAGAGAGAGAGAGAGAGAGAGAGAGAGAGAGAGAGAATAGTGAATGAAGAACCAATATGGTTTTTTTAAGGGATTCAAATCCTTAAGATCAACCTATGGGATGAGCAATATGTTAAGTCTTTTTGAGGCCCTTCCAATCTAAGAATGGAGACTAAAAAAAGGGGGAGAGAGAAATGATCATGTGTCCCCCTACTATTGCATCAAAGGGCCAAAGAAAATCTACCCTCAAATCAAAGGATCCTCATCAATGTTGCTTATTGAACCAACACAATATCCAAGGCATCAAAAATAGCAACACTTAAAGCTTACATGCAAATTCTTTTCAAATTGAACTTGGATGGAAGCCCACTAGTAAATAAATAATGATGGATTGAGTGGAAGGGTTGCTAAGTGTGGAAGGATATGCATAGTAGAGAGACAAAAAAGGAGCTCATTTTAGTAATATATATGGTTGAGCCCATGAATACCTCAACTCATTGTAGACCTTCTCAATGGGGACATCCGTGGCCTCTTTCTCTGCCATTACAAGGATATAAAGGAATAGCAACGGCCATTTGCAACGTAAATTAGCAACGGACATTTGCAACGTAAATTAGCGACGGCCATTTGCAACGTAAATTAGTGGTGTCGTAAATTGCCGTCGTTATTTTGACGGTACTCAAACGAAAAAAAATAGGCCGAAACCTAAGCGCAGTATTTTGTGCAAAATAGCGAAAGAGAGAGTGAACTACACTGATCCCCCACTTCGGCCGTTGATGGGATGACACCTTTTGAGGCTTACTTTGGGACTAAGCCCGATGTTTCTTATTTTAGGGTCTTTGGGTGTGATGCTTATGTTCACATTCCCAAGGATCATCGTGATAAATTTGAAGCAGCTTCCCGAAGACAAGTATTTGTTGGCTACAGCTCCCAGTCCCAAGGCAAAGAGGAGCCACCCTTGCAAAGAGGAGCCGCCGAATCCATCCTCGAGCCTTTGATGTGAGTGCATTGCTCCCTCTTGGTTTGTTCTTATTTTTTCTTATTTTCTTTTGTTTGTTTTTGTTAAGAATGATGTGTATTGAGGGAGAAAGAGAAGAAATGAGAGAGTGAGAGAAAGAGATAAAAAGAAAGAAAGAACAAGAGAGAGAGAGAGAGAGGAAATAAACATGAAACATAATAAAGAAAGAAAGAAAGAGAGAGGGAGGGAGCGAGAGAAGAAGAGAGGAGAAGGAATGGATGAAAAACAAAGAGAGGGTAAGATCTTGTTCTTTAATTTCTTCTTTTATTGTTTGTTGTAGTAGTTGTAGTAGTAGTAGTAGTAGTAGTAGTAGCAGCAGCAGCAGTAGTAGTAGAAGTAGTAGAGAGAGAGAAATAGATGTTTTGTTAAAGGTACACCTTGGGTGTGTTCGACGCTTCGGGAAGGCGAGTAGTAGTAGTAGCAGTAGCAGTAGCAGTAGTAGCAGCAGTAGCAGCAATAGTGAGAGCTTTTGTTAAAGGTGCACCTTGGGTGTGTTCGATGCTTCGAGAAGGCGAGTACTAGCAGTAGTAATATGTGTTCGACGCTTCAGGAAGGCGAGTAGTAGTAGTAGTAGTAGTAGTAGTAGTAGTAGTAGTAGTAGTAGTAGTAGTAGTAGTAGTAGTAGTAGTAGTAGTAGTAGTAGTAGTAGTAGTAGTAGTAGTAGTAGTAGTAGTAGTAGTAGTAGTAGTAGTAGTAGTAGTAGTAGTAGTAGTAGTAGTAGTAGTAGTAGTAGTAGTAGTAGTAGTAGTAGTAGTAGTAGTAGTAGTAGTAGTAGTAGAAGAGAGAGAGAGAGAGAGAGAGAGAGGTTTTTTTAAAGGTGCACCTTGGGTGCGTTCGACACTTCAGAAAGGCGAGTAGTAGTAGTAGTAGTAGTAGTAGTAGTAGTAGTAGTAGTAGTAGTAGTAGTAGTAGTAGTAGTAGTAGTAGTAGTAGTAGTAGTAGTAGTAGAAGTAGAAGAGAGAGAGAGAGAGAGAGAGAGAGGTTTTTTTAAAGGTGCACCTTGGGTGCGTTCGACACTTCAGAAAGGCGAGTAGTAGTAGTAGTAGTAGTAGTAGTAGTAGTAGTAGTAGTAGTAGTAGTAGTAGTAGTAGTAGTAGTAGTAGTAGTAGTAGTAGTAGTAGTAGTAGTAGTAGTAGTAGTAGTAGTAGTAGTAGTAGTAGTAGTAGTAGTAGTAGTAGTAGTAGTAGTAGTAGTAGTAGTAGTAGTAGTAGTAGTAGTAGTAGTAGTAGTAGTAGTAGTAGTAGTAGTAGTAGTAGTAGTAGTAGTAGTAGTAGTAGTAGTAGTAGTAGTAGTAGTAGTAGTAGTAGTAGTAGTAGTAGTAGTAGTAGTAGTAGTAGTAGTAGTAGTAGTAGTAGTAGTAGTAGTAGTAGTAGTAGTAGTAGTAGTAGTAGTAGTAGTTAAGGATGTACCTTAGGTGTGTTTGACACTTCGAGAAGGCGTAGAAAGCATGTGTCTCCAGGCCCGATAAAGCAAGTAGTAGTAGTAGTAGTAGTAGTGGTAGTGGTAGTGGTAGTGGTAGTGGTAGTGGTAGTAGTGGTAGTAGTGGTAGTAGTAGTAGCACCACCTTAGGTGTGTTTGACACTTCGAGAAGGCGTAGAAAGCATGTGTCTCTAGGCTCGATAAAGCAAAAGAGAGATTGGACTTGGAGGTGAATGGATGGTTTTATTGATATGCTTTGCCCTACCTCCTCCTATGCTCTGCATATCAAGTCGCACATAAAGGAAAAAAGGCAGTGAGGTCTGGTGCAATACCACGAGATGGGGAATACTCCAACATAGGGTAGCTAGTCCCTCGCCCCCATACATAGCATATTAGACTTTACATACTGTAGGCCGTCCGTAGGTGAATGAAGACTTTACATACGTTAATTTTGTTGAGTTATAAGAGAAGAAATCCCTTCTCAAAAAATTTAAGAAAAAAAATGATGATAACAAAAATAAATTATTTGTCGTAACGTAGACCAAATGGAAACGATGAAGGCCATGATGTTCAGGATCATGAGGCATATATTAATCAATGTATCCCATGTCCTTGCTCTCAATGCAAGCTAGCAATTAGACAAAAATATTGATTGTCGATAGAATACGTACGACACTTGGGCGAGTTTCAATTAGTGATCACATTGATAAGGCAATCTCAAATTTTGAGAAAACTGTAAGAAAAGTGTATATCAATCATGTATTGTATTCGCAAACTAATTGAATATCATATACAAAAACATTGAATGTGGCCGTAAAATTTATTGCAAGGAGGTGACATCTCATCCCAAGGAAGAGTGCACCTTTTGTGGCCAGTTAAAAGAGTTCATGGGCCTGCGATGGATGGAGTGCCTAAACCAATCCACCACTTGGAAGGCACTACCCAATCTATACCATCAATACCAAAGGAGATAGGCAGCCTTTCAAACTTTCCTATAATCTTGGAGCGTGAGATGGAGGCAATGATCAATGCATTGATATCCATGGATATCAAGACATCTGATCCACTTAGAGAGGAAGCATCCATACCATTATATGATGGGTGCCGAGTATCTCGCCTGAAGACACTGCTTGCACTCCTAACTGTGCAAGTAAAATATTGGTGGAGCAATGCGAGTGTGACTGAGTTGTTCAGTACCTTCTACGTATGCTTCATTGATTTCTTTTTGGCACCATCTTAAAAAACAATTGTTCTTTTGCAAGGTGTTTTATAATTTCTTTTCAGATTGCTAAAGTATCATATATTACCACTTGCAAATACCATGTCTGAGTCTTGTGATGATGCACGATATGTTTTACGAAAGCTTAGCGTGGACTACAACAACATCTATGCATGTGTCAATGATTGTGTACTGTTTCAAGGAGAATATGAGACTATGGAGACATGTCCAAAATGTGGTGCTCACACGTAACGACAAGACTTGCAAGGGCAAACCATCCCTCAAAAAGTTCTTAGACACTTTCCACTTAACCCCCTATATACATCACATGTTTTGTATATCCGGCATGGCAAGCTTGACAACCTGGCATGCACAGAATAGATTCACAGATGGAATCCAATGAATTTCAATGGATTCATGCACATGGAGCCACATTGACTTTCCAAGCTTTGCCCGAGAGCTAAGGAATCTTTGGCTCGGTCTTACTATGGATGGCGGAAAGCCATTCGGTCTGTGCTCAACTTCTTACAGTGTGTGGCCTCCTATAGTCCTTGTTAACTACAATATCCCTCCATGGCTTTCTACAAAGAAGGATACCTCATCCTTAGCTTGCTCGCTCCTGGTCGCTACAAAGTCAAGAATATGGACGTGTATCTTCATCCATTACTTGATGAGCTTACAATTTTTTGGGAGGAGGGGATCATCCTGGAAAATATGAGCAAGCCTGATGGTTGACATTCTGCCAATATACGAGCCATTCTCATGTGGACCATGCATGACTTTCCGGGATTGTGCTCAAGTAAGTAGACTTCCATTCTTGTTGGTAATATCTATGTTCTTGTTGGTAATATCTATCATAGCTCGTTCAAGTCTGTATTCATTGTATAGAGGTGTTGGGAAAGGTATGGTTACCTTAGGTTATCATGCATATCCATTGTGTGGGCCACAGTTAGACTCCCGAAGGTCACGAACCATGAAGAAGATGGTATATCAAGGACACATCGCTTTCTTGCCGAAGGGTCATGAACTGAGGGAAGGTTTTCTTGGACGACCTCCAACACGAATGAACACCCAAAGCTGGTACAAGCTGAAAATGGTCCACACAGAGTCATATCCAAATGGAATGTGACGGTTCTCAGTTTCCTATGAGTTGTCGCATTGGACCCCCTTATAGATCAACCACTTGTTAGATCCCATGCATATTTTCAATAATGTGGGTAGCTTACTATGGGACCACATCATAGGAAAGAGATACACTACAAGGGCACAAATGGATTTGAAGGAGGTAGGCAAGATGGAGATGCTTTGGTTGCAATCGAGTGGCGCTGATGGTCGCTTATAGCTACCTCACACTCCTTGGGTTTTGTCCACTAAAGAAGAGCACCTTGTGAAGCAAATTATCAAGTCTATCCGCACTCCAATGGATATGATGCATTCTCTCACGTCCGCATTTTTTAAAGATGACCAATTATTAGGGCTAAAATCCCATGATTAGCATAAGATATGTGAGGTTTGTACTACAAATGGATTGTAAGTAGGCTACGTATTTTGCTATTTGGAGTGTAGTCGTTGTTCATAATGCTTCTTCATTTGTGGCAGTTTGTACTACTGATCACGATCGCAGGATGCCTTACTCCAGAAATACGCAGAGCGATTTACATGTTGTCAAATTTAGTGCAATGGATCTCACAGAAGGAGATTCAACACATCCTCTATTAAATCCACAAGGCAAGAAGCAGTGGAGATGGTCTCTCTCTTTGAGAAGTACTTGCCCACCAACATGATAACGATACAAATCCACCTTCTAATGCATCTTGTAGATGAAGTGGAGATTGTTGGACCTATCCATACGCAATGGATGTTCTTCTTAGAGTGCTTCATGAAAACCCTGAAAGGCTTTGTGCGACAACGAGCTCAGCCAGAAGGTAGCATGGCTGAAGGTTGGTTGGTGTCTGAGGCGTTAGTGCATATTTCACAGTGGCTACCAATGGTGGATTCAGACAACAATATGCTATGGTCGTTGAAGGACGATAGACTGATCGGAGATGTGGTGGTTAAAAATGGGGTGGAAAAAAGAATGGATGCTGCAATGGAGGAGAAATTGAATTGTTTTTGTATGTTGCACCATGCTTCCATGGAGACGTGGCTCGCTAGGTACAAGCAAGCCAGGAAAGATTGCGAAGAAGCGTGATCTGAATTTCGATGTAGTACATGCCATCGACTGATTCGATATCCCGAGGGCATGAAGGAGATGCCGCAGTTTATGTCAACGCAATGGTTGTATGGAGCTTTGACTACAGCGTCTCGTGAAGGGCCGGAGATCTCAACTGAGGAAGTGGGAATTCTCAAGGGGATATTGTCCAAAGGTAACAACGTGTTTAGGGTTTGTCGTATCTAGATTTTATATGCGACAACTAATTGATTGTTTCAATGTACAGTACAAAATATGTGGTCGCATATACGATATTTTCGCATGGAGAGTATTGACAAAATGCGCTTCACAACAGATTATGGTATCATGGCAAAGTTCAAGCAAGAGAGCTGACGACGAGCAATGGATCCAAACACCGTTATAGATGAGATGGAGTATTCTGGGAACTTGCAAAGTATTATCATGGTGGATTACCATAGATTCTCCATGATCCTATTCGATGTGCAGCGGTTCAAAGTAGTACTTGAAGGAGTTGGGGCAACAGTTCGACGAGGTCCGTCTGGATTTCTTAAAATAGATTTCGAAAAAAGATGGATGGATTTGCGCAACATGTTTTTATTGCCGACCCATTGTGAACAAGTACATGAACTCAAGTTTTTTTTATTTTATTACAACATGGTACATATCACAAAAGTTAAATCTCTCTTGTACGTGATTTTGAAAATGTAATTTTCTATCCAAACCCCTGATAACCTCAATGGTGGTATATTGTACCTCCAACTCCCCGAAGTGCAAGAGTATATGATGAAAGCAATGTTCTCAATGTAGATGAGGACAGTATGCAAATAGAGAGGTCGATATTGTAGGGGGTGGAGGCCGCCGAAAGCTTGGAGCGTGTAGAGGAGCTAGAATTTGGTAACAATGATGGAAAGACAGGAGACCAAGAATTCTTTGAGAACGAGGTGGACTCATCCTTTTGTGGTGACCTTTTTATCGACCTTCCAGTGTATGTGGAGTTGTGTCAGGAGATTGACATGGGACCATAGGGTACATCATACTTGGAGCATCCACCTACTTAATTCGTTGATGAATCACTTATAAGGGTACATAAGATTTGCGTTTTAAGTAAGATCATTATTTTAAGATTTATATTATCGTGCTTTGCTTGATTTATACTAATTATGCTAAAATCAATTTTTGTCTATGCAAGTGAACTTTGTGGATATTTAGATCCGCACGATGAGTCGAGGGATGAGTGACGAGGAGCTATAGGAGATCTTCACACGTATGTCTCCATATCAAATGGCTCGATTTAGGGATATGGTGGACCAGGAGCCATATCTCGGACACCGTCAAGCTGTTCTATTAGATCTACTTCAGTGTGCTCTGATGCTTTGATTTCTAGTACATGAGCTCGACGCTCCAAACTTGGGCCAGGCGGAGGGAGTGGTTCTGGGGGATACTACAGAGATGTGGATGCAGTCGGCTCAAGATACAGGTGCTACTCCTCGCTCTCGTGAAGATTCAAGAGAGCATGGCTCACGTGGTTGTTATGGAGGTATCGACGCAGTATCTCCATCTCGTCATTTTACTAGAGTTGCGTCACCTGTGAGATTTGTCACACCTGTGGGGAAGTCTACTCTAGTCACTCCAACTTTTGCTTAGTCGTCCGCAGGTGGCACCCCTATGGATGCTACTCCGAGAGGTACCACCCCCGTATGTATACCAAATATACAAGGGTCTCTTGGATATGCCCAAGAGGAGTGCGATCACAGGTGGGAGAGGATACATCTTAGGCATACCCCAGAGGGGTATAGATACCTTCTAGATGATAGGACAGGAGCCATCATCATGAATGAGGGGAGGAGGGTGATGGCTTGTATGAGAGAGTTGTGCCAACAAGTTTTTCGGCACAACGTCTTGGATCATTGGAAGAACATACCGGAGGGGAGCAAATACTACATAGTAGCATCCTTGTATGAGGAGTTTCCAGTACCCACCACAACAGATAGGTTTTCCACACACTGGATGATGGATTGCATGCATGCATACATGTCACAAACGATCGGACACACGCAAGGCACTTAAGAGTGGGGCCTTAAAGCCTGAGTGGCTAGATGCAGATGACTGGCATCAACTCAAGGAAGAGGCTATAGATTCTCCGAGACGTTGGAGATAGCAACACAAGCCAACAAGGGCACGACTGGAGAGTTAGGAGTGGTCCATCATCTTGGGAGTGGCCACCACAGGACTTATCCGGAGGACTTTGTAAGTTTTTCTTTTGTTCTTCTCACTTATTTTTTTGCAATATCCCTTGTACTAACAATCGTGTTTCTAACAGTTGTATTTTGTTTTCTTTATAGCACTCCATTACAAACCGTGATCCCACTACACTAGAGACTTGATATGCAGAGAGACATGGTCTCACTGTATTGATCGACCGATTATATGCACACGGTGGCCCAATAAGTCACTCATCTTTCTTGCTCGTAGTTACTAATTTTAATTAAAATGCATTATTATATGGTGGACTGATGTGTAGTTGTTTCTTTTTTTGCAAAGTTTGTTCGATGCTCCTTTGTGGCGAGACAAGCTTTCGAATGGCGAGGATCTATATCTCGCCCTTGGATTTGTGGAGCACACATCCTCGTCTTTTTTGGTCATGTGATTTATGTAGGCATTTTCTATGCACTATGTTATTATCATCCTTTGTATCCTACAATGATTCTACCGTCACTTTCATTACATGATCTTGTATTTATTTTATGTATCAGTCTTATGGATTCAAGTACACTTTGCCTTCATTTTGAGGAGCATTGTACACTTTACTGTAACTTTTTTATATGGCCCAAATAAAGCATGTAGTGCTATTTGTGGTAGGACTGCCCTGCCACCAAAAAAAAAATCTCCGTAACCGTCGCTATTAGCGTCGCAAATATACTACATGCGTCACTATTAGTGTCGCAGTTTGTGTCACAAACCGTCGCTATTAGTGTCGCTATTTGCATCGTTATCAGCCACACAAATGATAGCGACGCAAATAGTGATGCTAATAGCAACGCTTATAGTAATGGTTCTATGCCGTCGCTAATACCGACAACAGGGGCAAATTTTTTTATGAACATCTTTATCGCTTTGAACGTCGGTATGAGGCCTGTATCTTGTAGTGTGCCTTAATATGCTCACCCCAAAGTCTAACAATGATGGTTCTTTTAATCTTTTAAAGGCCCTTTTAATTTAGGAGTGAAAAAAAAAACAAACAAGAGAAATAGAAATGGCCATGTACTACTATGTTGTTACAAGTGTTGTGTGTGTGTGTGTGTGTGTGTGTGTGTGTGTGTGTGTGTGTTACTATTGGAAAGAAGGATATAGATGCAACACACATGTCATGTATAACCACATACTCTCTCTCTCTCTCTCTCTCTCTCTCTCTCTCTCTCTCTCTCTCTCTCTCTCTCTCTCATAAAAGGATCAAAGTTCATCTACATTAACATCAAATGGGGCTCACAACTTGTAACTTTTTAAACCAAAAGGCATCAAAAATAGCAACACTTAAAGCTTGCATATAATTTTTTTTCAATTTGAATTTGGACATGGAAGCCTAGTAATAAATGAAGAACTATAGATTGTGTCAAAGGGTCCTTTTTTGGGAGGGGGAGTCATTAGAGAGAGAGAGAGAGAGAGAGAGAGAGAGAGAGAGAGAGAGAGAGAGAGAGAGAGAGAGAGAGAGAGAGTGTGTGTGTGTGTGTGTGTGTGTGTGTGTGTGTGTGTGTGTGTGTGTGTGTGTGTGTGTGTGTGTGTGTGTGTGTGTGTGTGTGTGTGTGTGTGTGTGTGTGTGTGTGTGTGTGTGTGTGTGTGTGTGTGTGTGTGTGTGTGATATGTTGGTTATACTTTTCTTTCATGAATCGCAAAGGGAATTTATGGCTTCTATTTGCTTTCAAAAGCACGAAGTGAGCATGGATAACAACCAACAAGATGCATTTAGTAGGCCTACTAACAAAGCTTATCGTGCCAACTATTTGTCGAAGATACTATGAAGTTTTGCCTTACTTTGCTAGGTGCTACTAGAAAGGTAAAGGTAGCTATTACATTCTATAAAAGATTTCCTTCAAATTCCTGATTAGTTGGTTTTGATCAATGGTTTTACTTTCCCCTTTTTGGTGGGGAAGCCTAACCCCTCCATTTATTGCTTATGTAATAGGAAGTTCATTCTATAAAACTATTAAGAATGCTATTAAGTGAGTCATAAGTGTCTTGGAGATAAAAGTTGACAAGAGAGAACTTGTAGGTAAAGAGAAAAATGGTTTTGAGAAACAACCATGCTATTTCATTTAAGCAAGTTAGCTATCAAGCATGCTTCGTAGCTTAAGTCCCAATGGGGGAAAGAGGGCAATAAGGGGCACATTTTATTGAGATGCATGCCATGTCCAATGTTACAATCCAATGTCACAGCTACCCTTCTTTACTCTAGTTGTATATATAGGTTCACAAGTCAATTTGCTCATATGTCCAATGTGGCTCTTGGAGTTGGAAGCAAACCATCATATTATTGGTTAGACATGAGTTAACTATCACCCATTTTTGGAATGTTGAACTTCTTAATACATTATCAAGTTGGTTTTCTATCCACAAGTGAAATTTTGAAATAAGCTCGAAAGTTTGAAGTCTTGGCCAAGTCCATGAATAAATAGAAGCCCAACATTCATGAAAAAGCAAGATTTACTGCGAAGTGAATCATTACAATAGAAAATAAACTTTTTAATTGTGAAATCTAGGTTTTGTTTTTGTCATAATATGATCAAGGAACTGACAAAATCTTTTTATTATAAAAACCTACAATTGAAAGAAAGGAAAAAAAATTGCAAATCTATAAGGGAGGTTCAACTAAAAAATAAAGGGGAGTTCAAGACAAATACTTAAAATATTAAGAAAGAAAGCCTATAAAAAAGGGAAGTTCAAGACAAATACTTAAACTTGCGAAAGTTGGGGTCTAAGGATTTAAAATTTTAGGGAGAGATTTAAAAACTTAAGGAAATAATGAAGAGAAATTATAAGATGGCTACTTTTAACTTATTTTTCAGCACCATTTCCTAACAACTATTTTTTACCACATGCGATGAGGGCTACTATTTATATGTCAATCATTTTTCGACAAGCCCAATTTACATAGAGGGTTGGGTTTATTTTTTAGACCGCATTTTCTTTTGAAAAAAATAACATTTGTGAATTTTTGTATGCATATGATGTAGTTTGGGCCATTGATCCCAACTCGTATTGAGGGTCTTAAAAGGCCGAGAAAGAGATAGTCCCCAAGGTACTAAGAGCTCGAGTGGCTAATTGGGGGACAGGAATCCTATTCCCCCTATTAGCTCTTGGTCATGCCGCTACTAGTAGGGTTAGTGGGGGTTGCTTCCCCTTGCATTTCCTCCACTAAACCCCTGAAAATTATGGGTGGTAGTGTAGCATTGACAGCGCTAACCAACTGGTCTCATTCTTTTTTAGATGTCAAAATACGACCACCAATTCAAGTGTTTTTATTTTCAAAAATCATGGAATATACTTTCTTTTCATTTTCAAAAATACTAGGATATACTTTAAAAATATCTTCAGATTGCTCCTACCACATAAAAAATTGCTCTTCGTTTTTCTTCTTCTACTTCGCCTCCCTTGCTCTTCCCTTTAGTGATGGAAGCCTTGGTGCGACCAAAGGCTCTAAATGTGGAGCTCGTTCGCCTCCGAAATTTTGGCCTTTTCAGTAGCCTTTACGCTCGATTTGAGTGTTGCCGTGCGGCGTGTATCAATTATTGCGCATTCCTTTGCGGTCCTTCGTGAGAGGTTGCGTTGGCGTACAATTTTACAACCAACAAATATCAACAGTGCTCTGCACACACAAATATCAACAATAATTTGGATAAGCCTCTGGCCCACCATCTTGGCGACAGCCCCGAGCCCCATGCACGTTTGGACAAACCTCGAGCCTCGAGCCTCGGCACCACCTGACGTATAAGTTTACAGCTCCTGATCGCAAATAATATGGTTAAGACAGAGGTATAGGTTTCTTGGCTTTGTTCTGCCTCTCTCTGCCTGCAGGCTGCCATCTTGCTTTGTTCGCAGGCTGCAGCCCCGCCCAGAATGCAGTGCCTCCATCTCCCCTCTTGCTTTCTGGGGGCGAAGCTTCCTACCTTCACAAAAGAAAGCGCTTTACATGCCCATACTCATACATTGACTGTCAAGGCCACTTTGTCCATCGATGAGAAGTCTCTGAGACCTTCTGTCAATAGATCGCACCTTCAAGCTCTAGAAGAAGAAGAAGAAGAGCTGCAGGAAGAGAAGGCTGCACAGAGAGAATCAGTGCCTGACCAGGCCTCCCAATCCCAGCTGCTGTTTCCTCCCTCAAGCAACCCGGCAGAGGCCGGGGTGAGACAGGACCACAAGACACATGTCGAGAAGATGCAAATTCAGGCTCCCCCTCGCGTGATCCATACTCCAAAGCCGGCTGAGCTGAATTACAACGAACTGATCGCATCCAACATGGATGATCAGAATGCCCTATCGACACTCTGCAATGTGATGGACACGCTGGTGAACTCCGTCCTCAGCTTGCAGGAGCTGGCGTCGGATGTGGATCCAGCAGTGCAGTTGTCCGGCAACTTCTGCCCGGTAGGAGAGACGCCGCCGACGGAGTGCCGCGAGATGAGGGGGCAGCTCCCGCCAGACCTGAGCGGGATCTACATACGCAATGGGCCTAACGCGGTGCACGTGCGCGACCGGGAGGGCTACCACAGCTTCGACGGCGACGGAATGCTGCACGCCGTCAGGATCAAGAGCGGCCGGGCCACCTACTGCGCGCGCTACGTCAAGACAAGCCGCCACCTCCAGGAGGAGGCCGCCGCCAGGCCCCTCTTCCCTAAGTTCTTCGGCGCCCTCCGGGGGTTGCCGGGGGTGGCGCGCATGGCGCTAATGGCGGCGCGCGTGGCGGCGGGGCTGGTGACAATTACAGAGGGCTGGGGCCTGTCGAACACTAGCGTTGGCTACTTCAACGGCCAGGTGCTGTCCATGTCGGAGGACGACATGCCCTACGTCGTGCGGGTGACGGAGGCCGGGGACCTGGAGACGGCGGGGCGTGTCCAGTTCCGGCAGGGTAACGGCTGGCCGAAGATAAACATGTGCGCGCACCCGAAGGTGGATCCGGCGACGGGGGAGATGGTGGCCTTCGGGATTAATCCGGCATTCCCACCATTCAGTGTCTTCCGCGTGTCAGCCGACGGGATTCTGTCCGGCGAGGCGTCCGTGCCGCTGCTGGACGTGCCGCTGGTGCACGATTTTGCCATCACGCGCCGGTTCGTCGTCTTCCCCGACAGCCAGTTCGTCGTCCGGCCCTGGGAGTTTGTCGCCGGGCGCATGCCGGTGGTCTGCGACGGGGCGAAGGTGCCGCGTCTGGGCCTCCTCCCGCGCTACGGCACCGCGTCGGAGGTCCTGTCGGAAGCGCGCTGGTTCGACGTCCCGGGCTGCAACTGCCTCCACTATGTAAACGCCTGGGAGGACGGTGACGACGTGGTGCTGGTGACGTCCATCCTGTCGCCGCCGGAACGCTTCCTGGAGATCCCGGCGACGGGGACGAACTGCACGCTGACGGAGGTGCGGCTGAACGTGAGGTCCGGCAGGGCGTCCCGGAAGACGATCTGCGAGGGCAACTTCGAGTTCGGCACCATCAATCAGAAGTACGTCGGGCGGCGGAGCAGGTACGCGTATCTGGCCTCGGGCTTCTACCCAGGGCTCACCGGGGTGGTGAAGGTGGACCTGCAGGAGGGGGCCGTGGTCGGCCGACGGGAGTTCGGGCCGCACTGTCACGGCAACGAGCCTTTCTTCGTCCCTCGACGGCCTCGTACTCGCACACCTGCTGACAAGCCGGCAGTTGCAGCATCAGGTGCAGCAGCCGCAGAAGAAGAAGAAGAAGAAAAACAGCAACAACAACGTCAAGAAGAAGATGACGGCTACCTTCTCTGCTTCGTCCACAACAACAGCACCCAGGTCTCCGAGCTGCTCGTCATGGACGCTCGTTCCCCTTCCCTCCATATCCTCTCTGCTATCACTCTCCCTTCTCGCGTCCCTTATGGCTTCCATGGCTTCTTCATCGACGAAGAGCAGCTCGCCAGCCAATTTGGTCCACGTACTTAGTAGGCATTTCTATACACATGTAACATATTGTTCATAACACTACATGAATCTCCTTACACTCTTAATGTATAAATCCGAGATAACTCCATAGCACACTACACTAGAATGGCAACTACCATGGGATGTAGATTTGTCTTTGTCTTTCATAATTAAGTTGTAAATAACAATTTGAAAGGAAACTAAATGCATTTCAGTTTATTTCTTCCTACCACATGCTGCGTAGCTACTAGCATGTGGGTCACATTTGAACTTTTAGGCCTTAAATGGCTTTGTTTAATTGATGTTTGAACTTTCAGGTCATGTTTGCACTTTTAGGACTATGGCTTTGTGAATTGATGAAGAGATTGATACATGGCAAGAGATAGATTGAGGAACAATTACATTCCCAAAAGAGGGAAAAGTTTGGGAAAAGTTTAGTGCAGCCAAAAACAAAAGTACAACATGTATCTAGTGAGAAAAAGTATTGTACATTCAAAGAAAAAGAGTTATTACCAACTACTTTGTAGAAAGTGGCACTCTAAAAGATTCCTAAATATCATAATAACAAGATCCCATATTTAGAGGGCTAACTTAGCTCTTTCCTCCTCCAACTAAAGTATGAGGTTTGCCAATTGGGCTTGAAGTTCTTAACATTGTTTTTGCAACCCTTCTACTTCTTACTCCATATATTTTATTTCTAGGTCATGTTCATCTAATTGTGCTTGGAGGTCCAATAGCTATTGAGTGGATTGTATTATGAATCTTCTATAGACCTCCTAGGCCTCATCCAACAATGCTTGGAGTTCTGATTTACTATGAATGGCTTCGACCTTGTCTCTTCATATAGAGATTCCAAGGCACAAATTATAATGCCAACTTAAGGACCCTTGAGATACAAATCCAAGAGAATATTGGAGGTCAAAGAGAGACCCCTTATTAATTACCCTCTCCAAGAATACCTAATGTAATGGAAAAACTTTCCAAAAGAAGCTACAATGTGGATTGAGGAATCCATATTTCGAGGAGATTGTGTTGAGTTTCTCTGGAGACAAGTTATACCATGCAAAGGTGATACATTATATATAGTAGTACAAATGTAGCACAATGTGAATGGAAGGATAAAGGGATGGGTGGATGGAGCATTAAATAGTATTGCCTATGTGACAAAATAATAGGCTATTATAGTGTCAAGGGTACAACCATGCAAGGCAATCCTATCTAACTACATCCATCAAGATTGGTGAATATAGTATATCATGCATCCTTGATGAGGTGGTGCATGTATAGCATTTGGTTAGTCTCTCAATGCTAGCAAGTACTACTTGTGCTGCTAGCAAATCTCTATAGTCTCTCTCTATTGTGAGTTATGTATCTTATATCCCCACACCTTGGACTGATGTGCAACTCTAATATTCTTAGCTCTCTAGAGTGTCATCCCTCTCTCAATGGGGTGAATGTGTGATCATTGTCTAGAAAAAGTTAGTAAGTTGTGACTAGCTTGCTCCCATCTACAAGGTACCTAACTAGAGTGATGATGTGTGGACTCTCTAAATATTGGCCCTGATCTGGGGATTCCATAATGACTAGTCTAGTGAGATGTCTTATATGAGAATGTAGGGTATCCCAACTGGATTGTTTTGCAGACCCTACATCTACACATGGTGGTCCTATCTCCATCCCCTTTGAGCACAGTTTGCAAGTCTTTTGGCTCCAGGGATGCAAATTGCTCTCTTTGGTTCAATCTCAATTAGAGAGAGAAAATACCCTAAATTGATCAATGTGGCTAGTTCCATCTCATGGGACATGGATATATCTAGAAGAACCATGTGGTGTGATACTAAAAAAGTCATCCTTCTAGTATGGCATCTTTATTAGAGCCCACAAGGATGACTCTCCTATATTTTATGTGGAATAGAGTGAGATAATGTGTGATAGCGAAATGATTGACACGTGTCACAATATAGTTTACTAATAATTGAAGAACTAATGGTATGTGTGTAATTAGTCTACTTATGTGAGCTAAGATAGGACGTGTGTTTCTAAAGTGTTTGATATGTCAACCTTGTTTGAAAGAGTAAGAAACTTGCTCAATAGCGCATATATGGAATGTATTTTATGTTGTTTGCTCTTTCTTTATTTGATTTAAAAGTCTTATAGCTAGCTTCTCTAATGGAAAACTTGAGTTTCACAATGCATTCATATAATAACTTTGAGTATTGTGGAGTTGGCAAGTATTTTGCTACTATAGGTTCATGCTAAAACATTATATAATAGGTTAAATGTTTTTGTTTACCTAAACAAGTAGGCTAAATGTAGCATCACCCTCCTACCTTTTATAATTGACACTTGTCTATCCTTAAGGGATAATGTTGTAAAGTATTAGTGGTACTAGTAGAAATATATGTGCTTATCTATTTTTAGAACCTCCTAGCAATGCAAGTTCATATGCAATGTAGAAATAATAGATAGGTAAGTGGAGGGTAAGTGGCGCAAAAGTAGCATGTGCTCCTCTATTTTTAGAACCTCATGGTGCCAATGCATATGCCATCTGGAAAATAATAAATAGATATTAAAGATTTTGCTTTGCATATACATGATCCACATGTGTACACATGGGATGATGATGAGTTGATGTGATACCTATGTGGTGCAATGATGTAAATGTAATGTGTTATGGAATTATGGTATCCACAACATATTATTATAATTCACTCTAGAAATGAGATTTTTTTTAATTTTATTTATTGTGGATTTTGTATATTTGTTACATGATTCATGACTTGTTGCATGAGTGCACATGTGTGACACTAGTCACATTATACTTGACAAATAGATGGAAGGATACTAATGTGTTTTGTGTTGTGTTGAGTACATTATTAGATAGAGTCACGCAAAACAAATATTTTTGGGAGATCATTTTAATGTGTGAAAATTACATGCTTCATAGTATGGAGCTGTTATATTTTTTTGGCACTCATTAGTGCAAGGACTTTGCATACACACATACAAAATTGATTTATTTTGAGTGTATTTATTATAAAATCTTAGAAAGGCTAAAATAGTATTTTTGGATATAAAGTTATTTAGAATAGGTTATGCTAGATTTATTTTGACGAAAGCAAGTCATGCAAGAAGAGTAAAGGCAAGAACTCAAAAACATGCCTTGAATGTATTTTGAGCACAAAAGTCTAATACAATTTATAAATACATACATGTGGGAGGTGCTCACCCATTCATGGGGGAGATTGTATCCAATGTTATTGTGTCAAGCAACCTTTGTTAATTTCTCTTCTCTCTTGCAATTTGTTCTATTTCTATTTTCTTGCAATAATTGTTTATTATATGATAAAGGCTAGCAACATTGGTATCAAAGTGCATTGATTGGTGCATGCATCAACCCTTATTACAATCCCTATCAGTAGCTCTAAACGCAAAACATAATTTCATATGAAAAAGTCTTGGATATTAGCCCTCCACTTCACCCAAGCACTTCCATGGTTTATGAGTGGTCAATACTAATATCAAGCTCTATCTAGCTCTCCACCTCTTCCAAGCATAATGTTGCTCAAGAGTGATTGTTAAACTAACACTAATCAAAACACATCAATACATCAAGTATGTCTTCTATCATGAGATAGAACCTGATGTCTTTCATTGCTTTCTTTCCATAAAGCATCCACACAGACATAAACAAATACATGCAAATTTAGTGCAGCATCCTTTTTTGCTTTAGATGTAAGCAATAAGATAGGCCTCTAGCATCACAACCTAGCATTATGTTTCCATTTAAAATAATCTATTTTGTCCCCATATTCATGTGCATTCAATTATCTTCAATTCTTTAGTTTAAGTAAATCCTTCTATGCTAACTTGTTGGAAGTGAACATTTAATTGCTTTCTCCAACCATCCATGACCATAGATTACTTAAGAAGCAACATATCAAAAGCCATGAATTTTGATATGATCTTTCTTCGCAAGTCCAACCTATACAAGAAATTTGGGAATGTTTTTGTGTTGGACACCTTTAAATTAGCTCTAATAATCACCTCTAGAATCGTCTCCATCTCTCTTTCACTATGTAGCTTCCTAGTATTTATGTGCAATGAAAACTCTTTCGCTTTTATGCATCATCTCTAAAGAAGATATTTGAGTTAATTGTAGGAACTATAGCATGCTATTAATTTTTAGTTGACTTCTTTTCTTATTTGATGTGATTGATTCCCTTGAAGCAATCAAAATTTAGGATGCTCCTTCATTTCTTAATCATCTATAGTCAATTATATCAATAGGATAAAAGTTAACAATTTGAAAACATCCCTTTCAACATTCATATTGCATGTAATATCTTTATATTATTATTCATCACGACTAGGTCATTGATATGCTTCATAGTCCTTATCCATATTCCAAAGCAATCAATCAATAGATTGCCTTGTTAAAGTTACCTCTACAGTTTTGATATTATTACATCAAAAACTTACATACACTACAAGATACAGGTCTCATAGCGACGTTCAAAGCGATGAAAATGTTCATAAAAAATTTTTCCCTCGTCGTCGTAAAAAATATCGGTATTAGCGACGCCATAGAACAACCGTTATTATCCTCGCTATATGTGTTGCTATTTGTGTCACTACGCTGATAGTGACGCAAATATCAATGATTTGCGATGCTAACTGCAACGCTAATAGCGATGCATGCAGTAAATTTGTGACGCTAATAGTGATGGTTACAGGAAAAAAAGTTGGAATAGCACTATGTGCTTTATTTGGGCCATACAAAAGAGTTATAGTAAAGTATACAATGGTCGTAAAAATGAAGACAAAGTGTACTTGAATCCATAAGACTTATACATAAAATAAATACAAGATCGTGTAATGAAAGTGACAGTACAATCATGGCAAGATACAAAGGATGATAATAAGATAGTGCATAGAAAATGCCTACATAAATCACATGACCAAAAGAGAAGAGGATGTGTGCTCCACGGATCCAAGGGCGGGCTATAGATCCTCGCCATCCGAAAGCTTGTCCTGTTGCAAAGGATCATCAAATAGACTCTGCAAAAAAAGAAACAACTACACATCAGTCCACCATACAATAATGCATTTTAATTAAAATTAGTAACTATGGACAAGAAAGATGAGTGACTTACTAGGCCACCGCATCCATAAAATCAGTCGATCAATGTAGTGAGACCTTGTCTCTCTGCATATCAAGTCTCTAGGCCGATGGGATCACGGTTTATAATGGAGTGCTATAAAGAAAACAAAATACAACTATTAGATTCATGATTGTCAGTACAAGGCATATTACCAAAAAATAAACAAGGAGAACAAAAGAAAAACTTACAAAGTTCTCCAGATAAGTCATGTGGCCGCCACTCCCAAGATGATGGACCACTCCTGCCTCCAGTCATACCCTCGCCCTCTCGAGCTGTTATCTCCAACGTCTTGAAGAATCTGTAGCCTTCTCCCTGAGTCGGCACCAGTCATTTGCTTCCTCCCTGAGTCGGCGCCAGTCATTTGCTTCTAGCCACTCGAAATTTGAGGCCCCACTCTTAAGTGCCTTGCATGCGTCCGATCGTCTGTGTGACATGTACGCATGCATACACTCCATCATCCATCCTGTGGAAAATCTATCTGCAACGACGGGTACTGAAAACTCCTCATGCAAGGATACTACTATGTAGTCCTTGCTCCCCTCTGGTATGTTCTTACAATGATCCAAGACGTTGTGCTAAAAAACTTGTTGGCACAACTCTCTCATGCGAGCCATCACCCTCCTCCCCTCATCATTCATGATGATGGCTCATGTCCAATCATCTACAAGGTATCCATACCCCTCTGAGGTATGCCTAAGATCTGTCCTCTCCCACCTGCGACCACGCTTCTAGGCATATCTAGGAGACCCCTGTACATCTAGTATACCTACAGGGGTAGTATCTCTCGGAGTAGCATCCATAGGGGTGCCACCTGTAGAGACGGCTAAGCAAAAACTGGAGTGATTGGAGTAGATGACTCCACAGGTGTGACAAATCCCATAGGTGTTGCAACTCCAACAGAACGACGAGATGGAGACACTACATCGATACCTCCACAACAACCACCTGAGCCACACTCTCTTGAACCTGCAGCACGAGAGCGAGGAGTAGCACATGTATCCCAAGCCAAACCGCATGCTCACTACATCCACCTCTCTGCAGCATCCCCCAAAACCACTCCCTCCATCCAGTCCAAGTCTGGAGTGTCGACATCATTTTACTGGATTCTGAAGCATCAAAGTGCACTGAAGTAGATCTAACAGAATGGCCTGATCGTGTCTAAGATAGCTCCTGGTCCACCATATCTTTGAATCAATCCATCTAATCTTGAGACATACAGGTGAAGATCTCCTATAGCTCCTCATCGCTCATCCTCAACTCATCATGCGAATCTAAATATCCACAAAGGTCACTTGCACATACAAAAATTGATGTTAGCATAATCAGTATAAATCAAGCAAAGCACGGTAATATAAATCTTCTAAAAATGATCTTAAAACACATATCTTATGTACCCTTATAAGCGATTCATCAACGAATTGAGTAGGTGGATGCTCCAAGTATGAAGTACCCTATGGTCCCATGTCAATCTTGTGACAACTCCGCATACACTGGAAGGTCGATAGAAAGGTCACCACAAAAGGATAAGTCAATCTCGTTCTCAAAGAATTCTTGGACTCCTGTATTTCCATCATTGTTACCCAATTCTAGCTCTTCTACATGCTCCAAGCTTTCGGCGGCCTCCACCCCTTGCAATATCAACCCCTCTATTTACATACTATCCTCATCTATGCTAGAAACATTGCTTTGATCATATACTCTCGCACTTCGTGGAGCTGAAGGTACAATATACCACCATCGAGGTTGTCGGGGATTTGGATAGAAAATTACATGTTCAAAATCACGTACCAGATGGACCACATCAAACTGTTGCCCCAACTCCTTTAAGTAGCATTTTAAACCACTGCACATCGAATAGGATCATGGAGAAGCTACAGTAATCCACCGTGATAATACTTTGCAAGTTTCTAAAATACTCCATCTCATCTATAACGGTGTTTGGATCCATTGCTCGTCGTCAGCTCTCTTGCTCGAACTTTGGCATGATACCAGAATTTATTGTGGAGCGCATTTTGTCGATATGCTCCATGCAGAAATGCCGTTTACTTGACCACACCGCACTGTATATTTTGTACTATTCATTGAAACAGTCAATTAGTTATCGCATTATAAAATCTAGATATGACAAACCCTAAACACATCGTCACCTTTGGACTACATCCCCTCGAGAATTCCCACTCCTCAATTGAGACCTTCGCCCCTTCGCGAGACACTATAGTCAAAGCTCCATGTAACCATCACGTTGGCATAAACCGTGGTATCTCCTCCATGCCCTCGAGATATCGAATCAATTGATGGCGTGTACTATATCAAAATTCAGATCGCGCTTCTTCCCAATCTTTCTTGGCTTGCTCGTACCTAGCGAGCCATGTCTCTATGGAGGTATGGTGCAACATACAAAAACGATTCACTTTCTTCTCCATTGCAGCATCCATTCTTTTTTCCACCCCATTTCCAACTACCACATCTTCGGTCATCTATCATCATCCTTCAATGACCATAGCATACTGTTGTTTGAATCCACAATTGGTAGCCATTGTGAAATATACACTAATGCCTCTTAGATACCAACCAACCTTCAGCCATGCTACCTTCTAGCCGAGCTCGTTATCGCATAAAGCCTTTCAGGGTTTTCATGAAGCAACTGACCATCTATCATCGTCCTTCAACGACGAACATAGCATATTGTTGTTTGAATCCACAATTGGTAGCCACTGTGAAATATACACTAATGCCTCTCAGACACCAACCAACCTTCAGCCATGCTACCTTCTAGCCAAGCTCGTTATCGCATAAAGCCTTTCAGGATTTTCATGAAGCAACTGACCATCGGCACTCGACTGCAACCAAAGCACCTTCATCTTGCCTACCTCCTTCAAATCCATTCGTATCCCTGTAGTGTCTCTCTTTCCTGTTATGTGGTCCCATAGTAAGCTATCCACATTCTTAAAAATATACATGGGATCCAACAAGTGGTTGATCTCTAAGTGGGTCCAACACGGCAACTTGTAGAAAACTAAGAGCTATCGCATTCCATTGGATGTGACTCCGTATAGACCATTTTTTGCCCGTACCAACTTTGGGCATTCATTCGTACTAGAGGTCGTCCAAAAAAACCTTCCCTCTGTTCATGACCCTCCGACAAGAAAGCGGCGTGTCCTTGATATACCATCTTCTTCATGGTTCATGACCTTCAGAAGTCTAATTGCAGCCCACACAATGGACATGCATGATAACCTGAGGTAACCAAACTTGTCCCAACACCTCTATCCAGTGAATACAAACTGCAATGAGCTATGATAGATATTACCAATGATAACAGAAGCCTACTTACCTCAGCACTCCCCGAATCCCAGAAAGTCATGCATGGTCCACATGAGAATGGCTCGAATATTGGCAGATTGTCGACCATCGCGCTTGCTCATATCTTCCACGGCGACCCCTCCTCCCACAAAATCTTAAGCTCATTGACTAATGGATGAAGATACGCGTCCATATTCTTGACTTTGTAGCGGCTGTGAACGAGCAAGCTAAGGATGAGGTGTCCTTTCTTTGTAGAAAGCCATGGAGGGATGTTGTAGTTAACAAGGACTACATGCCACACACTGTAAGAAGTTGAGCGTAGACCGAATGGGTTCACGCCATCCATAGCAAGACCGATCCGAAGATTCCTTGGCTCTTAGGCAAAGCTTGGAAAGGTAGAGTCAATGTGACTCCATGCACGTGAATCCGTTGATATTCATTGGAATCCATCAGTGCATCTATTCTGTGCATGCCACATTGTCATGCTGCTATGCGTACACCATGTAAAAAAATCTAGAGTGTGGCTTCCTTATAGATTTAGAGATCCAATGTCACTTTAGGCATTAGTATTAGTGTCCATGGTTCAAAAATATTAGATTTTTGGACAAGTTTTAGCCCATTTTTGATATTTTTGATATTATCTCTTGTAAAAATCCATAAAACTATAGATAACTTCTAGATTAGGATGACATGTAAATGAAAGCATGTAGCTTTCAGCCAATTTGAGAGGATTTTATGTAAAAAGAGAGATTGATGAAATCCCATGACGTGCAATCGTTGTTTTTGAACAATGAACAGTACTTTGAAGTGAAAGATGAAGAAGGAGTGATCTGGCAGAAATTTGGACAGGTGTCCTACTATTTTACCCACCTCTTCGGAGCCAATGGAAGCATTAGATTGGTGATCTAAGCAGCATAGAGGAAGGTATTATTTTATACATGTTTTTGTCTACAAGAGTTTTATCTTCTCATAATGCAAAAATAAATTGGCAGGCTTCATCTCTGTTGGTATTCTTCTACATTTTCTAATTCTTTTTAGGAGTATTCTTCTATGTCTTCAATTTCTTCGAAACCCTTCTCTTCCATCTACTCCTCTCCCTGAATCTAACTTCATCCTGCTATCCCTTACCCCCGTGGTGGACTTTCGACACCAAACACTCTGACACCGTGTTAGGGGAAGTTTATGGTATCATCAGAGGTGAATTCCAAAAGATATTTGGGCCGATTTGGGGCTAATATCTTCAGCCATATTTAGAGCATTAGCTACATCAATGTTCTTTTAATTCATTTCTTACTCTACAGAAGACATCTTGTCAAAATATGCAAGTATTATGTGCCCCTATGGCAGGGCAATGCTTGTAGATCATTCATAGATACTTTGAGTTGAATTAAGAGGAGCTTTTTCTCTTATTTCTTGGCTATGGTAACTTATCCTTATCAAGAACTCAATTTGAAGCTCTCTTGAAGCAAGTCGCTTTGCCCTACAAGCCTTGTAATTGACTCATAAGCTTTTGTCCCTAACAGTCTACATTGAATGTAATCATGCAAACTTGATTCATGCTATGGCATCATGTATGAATGATGGGATGCAGAGTTGTTTATGATACATGATAGCATATTGTACTTGATTTTATAATTTGTGATTGCTCTTACAGTCAAGAAAACAAGCTTGATTTGAGTTAGAACTTATGAGATAATGCTCTTGTTATCTTTGCTAAGAACATGCAGTTGTTGGAAGCTTTATTAATATCTTCAAGAACTTGGCTTGAAACCTTCAAACCTTCTCTTATCTCTACCATCTCTGAAGTTTAAGCTCTTGAAACCCCATACATTATTCTCTCTCAAGCCCCTATGACTGACCATGAAGTACCTCTTGAACCTTTAAACATTCACTGTAATCTACTTATCTCTTGAAGACACATCTCTATCTATCTTGTCGAGTTTTCTTGCCAAACCCCTGTGGTGACCTTCAACCCTACATGCTGCAACATTGGTGAACCCAACGTGGTTGGTGTAAGAGAACTCCAAGATGGGGGATTCTTCAGGAGATACTCTACAACAGTTGGTGCGCATATTGGAGCAAACTCAGCAACAACAAATCCAAATGTTACAACAACAACAACAACAAAGGCAAGATGAAGAGAAGATTGATTACATATCTATCAAGGCCCTAGAGGAAGTTGGGCGGAAATTAAAATAATTTAATGGTCAAAATGTCTCTCTTTTCATTCGCTTGTATGTTGAGAAAATGCTCTTCTTTGGTGTACCACAACATGCATGGAGTCGCTATTTTGCCAGACTAGCCAAGCATGGTCTTCAAGAAAGAATCCATGATCTTTTCAGTGAGATACGGATTGGGTTGCATTCAAAAAATCCCTACGCGAAGAATTCTTCTTAGAAGACTCTGGCCTAATGAAGAAGAAAAGTTTCACTACTTGGGTTGAGAAACCCAACAAAGGTTTAGCTGCAACAACTTTTGTTGAGTGTTGAAATGACTTGTTTTTTGGCTGATTTTTGTTGTTTTTGAGAGCTGAATGGTTGATTTTATGGGATGATTGATTGATTTGGAAGTGGTTTGAGAGTGTTTTAGATGATAATGATTTTGTTTTGGAAGTTCATGATGTTTGTTGGTGGTTCTGTGATGTTCTGATAGGTTTTGATTGGTTCTATATACCTTCTGTTTTGCTCTGTTTTGGTCTGTTTTGTTCTGATTGTCTTCTGTAAAGAGGGAAGGAGTATTGATTGATGAAGAATGAGATATTGTGAAAGTTTATTAAATGGTTTGTGAGAGTTTGGAAGTGGTTTGAGAGTGAGTTATGTGGATTTGATGACCTTCTGTAACCTTCTGTAGGTCTTCTGTAGAGCTTCTACTTCTGTTCTGTCTCTGTTCTGTTCTGTACTGTAGCTGTTCTGGTACTGTTCTGTAGACTGTTCTGTATGCTTCTGTAAGTGTTCTGTGGAATGTATATGTGACTTTGGGAAAGTTTTCTAGCCTTGGAAAGAGGTGAATACAAGTGCAAAAGAGCTGAAAGAAGTGGAAGAAGTAGCTGCCAAAGACTCAAGTGAAGACTAGAGTGAAGTGACAGTAGTGAGCTGTGAAGAGACACTGTAGTGGCTCTGGTGACTCTTCATATCAGACATACCTCTTGGGAGGGGTATCCACGACCTAAGAAGGATTATTGAGAGTGATTTTTGAGAGATTGTAGTGAGGATATGATGTATTATTGATGGAGAGAGAGAGAGAGAGTCAGAGATAGCCAATTCTACTCAAATAGAGTGATTGTATATGAGAGATTGAGAGAGAAGACTATGAAGATATTGAAGATGAATACTATGTGATGTATTTCCATTCAAAGATGGTGTATTCCTTTGCTTTCTTTGTTCTATTGATGGATTTTGTGAAGATGTTGAAGAATATGGTTGATTCTATCAAAACCGTGGGAGGTCTACATGATGCTGCATGAAGATTTGTTGTGCCTGGTGTTCTTTTCTTCATTGTGATCATATGAAACATGATAAACAAGCTTGTTGATGTTACAAGATAGATTTTCTTGCAAGAGAATTCACTTTTCCTTGGTGTTCCTCTCGGGGCTCCATGTTTTTGGTGCGCAGCCGGGGAAACTTGCCATCAACAAGCACCAAAAGAGGCTGAAAATGAAGGAAATGGCATTGCCAAGAAGAGAAGAATTCAATGGATGTTTGTAAAATTCCTTCTTCCACTGAAGAGTTGGAATTTCTCATAATCAAAGCCACTTTCCACAAAAAGTTCATCCCACAATGGCGGAAACACATCACCATCATGATGCATGCTCTATGTGGTGGACAGTTTCCTCTTCCTATTGAAGCAGCAGAAACTTGCATCTTGGTGGCAAACTGTTTGGGAACAAACTAAAGAGCAGAAACAAAGAGAATGACCATCCATGGAAGATTTGGCATTTATTGAAAAGTTTCCAGACAACATCAAGTGGGAGATTGTGAAGAAGCTTCAGGAGTCTTGGTCTGTAGAGGTTCACAAAGACAAGAAGAAAAAAAGTTGGAATTTGTTCGTGGATGCTCAACAACAAGATACATGGGATGCCTGGTGTACTGATAATCTTCTGTTTGTTCAATTAGCAACCCACTGAAAGTTGGTAGACAGAGTGTTTTTCACAACATATACTGTTGAAACCATCAGAAGTTGGCATTACTATGATGATGGCACTACCACAATGCTCAAACGTATGCATTTTGACACCTTTAGAACCGAATACCTTCCTCTGTGCAGTGGCATGAAAGAAGAATTCAGGGACGTTGAAAAGAAAGAAGTAGAAGAAATGTTGGCAAGAGAGTCCTCCAGAGACTGAAGCCTTCTGTTAACCCTCTGTGGAGCACTAACAACATAGTGGAGCCACACCCCTGATGAATGACGCGATAAAGAGGCAAGCGTTAGAACGAATCCAGAGGTACGTGAGAAGAGAGAAAGCAAAAATCAGGGCTGAGAACGAGCTAGCAGCAGAAGCCGCCTTTGACGCCCTTGCGGAACTCTTTACAGAAGACCCAATGGCACATCAAGCCCTTCCTCCTGCTGGAGGTCCACTTCCAAGCCAGATCCGTCCTGGAAATATTGATGACAGACCAGTGAATGTAGTCCCATTGCCAGTTTTTAAGGGAGAGTACAATGAAGACCCCGATCTTCATGTAGCAGAGTTTATGGTAGCGTGTGTGGCTAACAATGCCAAAACCCCTGAGCATTGGTTAGCAATATTCCCCGCCACTTTCAAGGGCGCGGCGTTTCAGTGGTATGAGAGACAAGCAGCAGGAACTTTTGGCACATGGGACGACCTGAAGTTGGCCTTCCTCACTAAATTCAGGCGTGAAGGTTTTGAAGAGCGGATGAGAGAGGAATTTATGAACCTAAGTCAGTCCTCTGGAGAAAGAGTGGAAGCTTATGTCTCAAGAATGGAATCCATCCTGAAGAGATGGACTAACCATAATCTAGATGATGGCATTCAGAAGGGGGTGTTTCTCAGAGGATTACAACCAGAAGTCCGTAAGTTTGTGGAGCTACAAAGACCAGCCACCCTGCAAGCTGCAACAGAAGGTGCAAGACTGTACGATGAAGTGGAAGCTAGATTGGCGATGAATACAGGAAGAGGAGTCCTACCTCCCCTGATGCCAGGAATGATGTATCCACCAAATGCAGTTCCAGGGACTGTTCCCTACCCCTACCAACAGATGCCCCCGGTATCACAGTACAGTGCACCAAATCCACAGTGGCCACAATCCATGCCTCAAATGATGGCTCAACCACAACAACAATGGTCCCAACCAATTTCCTCAATGACAAATCAGCAGCAACCGTGGAACCCTACCCACTGGAGTCAACAGCCAACAGTTCAAACAGGAGCCCTGAATCAGAACCAGAACAGAGACCCCTCTATACCAGCCCAACCCGTTTATGCAGTGATTACAGAGACTCCTCAAAACCCTCCTGCCAGTACGTCCGGAGGAGAAAGCTTGAAGGATTATTTATCCAACTCAGTTGCAAACATCAAAAAGGAGTTGATGGATGTGATCACAGAGCAACTACAGACGTTAAAAGTGAACACAGCAAGCATATCCAACGTTGCAGGAGCAGGAAGAGATGTGATACGGTCAAATACTTGGTGTGGTAAGTGTCATCAAGCAGGCCATTTAGCCACTGAATGTACACGCAAACCAACCATTCCTGGAGCCTTCTGTTCCTACTGTTTGCGGAAGAATCATACAGAGGACATTTGCTCTCTGAAGGAGATGCATGATAGGAGAAGGAAGGAAGAAGACGCAAGATTTAACTTGCTGGAATCCAAAATGACAACACAAGATATTGGACCCAAGCCTAGAGAGTTTGGTCCTAACTTCGGACCCAGAAGATTTCCCTCTCAAAGTTACAGAGGAAGACAGTCTGGCGGTGGTCAGAGATCAGAAGTGGAATGTTACAGATGCGGAGAAAAGGGACACATCTCACCAAATTGTCCAAATCCTCGAAGGTCAGTGGATTACAAGCCCTTATGCAGTCGATGCAAAGGAGAAGGCCACACTGCAAAAGACTGTCCAAGCCCAGCCCCAGTGAAAAACAGTGCTACTGATAGTCCGGTCAAGGCCCAAGAGCCTACCTCCAATTTAGTGGAATTGGAAGTTGCTGCCATCACGCGTGCAAAGCAGAAGGAACCACTTATCCAGAAAGAAAATAACCCTCCTGCTAGAACAGTGAAGTTCAATCTTCCACCAGAAGAACAGAACAGAACAGAGCCTAACAGTGCCGTACAGAGCACTACAGTGCCACAGAGAGTTACAGAGACAGTTACAGAGACAGGACCAGAGGTCCAGGATACAGAAGAGGAGGCAGTGCCACAAGTGGCAGAAGAAGTTCCTGTAATTCCTCTGTTAGAAGAAAGAGGGAAAATGAAAATGGGTGTTGCCCCATTCCCTAACCGGTTAGAGACGCCAGTGGATCCTATTAAGGAATACGATCTAGTCAGAGATCTAGATACCTTTAAACCAAACCTCACATTCCGACAATTATTGATGTTGTCTCCCAGTTGCCGGAAAAGGTTCAAAAGTATACTGACAAGAAGACGTGGTTTAAGGATTGCTCCCTCAACAGCAACAAAGCCCAACAAGGCTCCAGAGCCTGTAAAAGAAGTGGATGTGGCTAACGCTTTCCTAGATCCGAGTACTCCAGAGACTGGTGTATGGATAGAAGGTTGCTTCATTTCCAACGCACTGATTGATGGTGGTTCGTCAGTGAACATTATGACGGATGTGACAATGAAGGATCTAGGCCTACAAGGTGTGCAACCAACCCAATGGCTCATCAGACTGGCGGATCAGAGTAGAATCAAGCCTTTGGGCATTCTTCCATATGTGAAGACTATAGTGGCTGGAAAAGATTATTGGCTAACCTATCTGGTGGTGAAGCCAAACTCTTATGGTACATCCTATCCTCTGTTACTGGGCAGACCATGGCTTTTTGAAGCCAGAGCAAGGACGGATTGGTTCAAAGGAACCTTGACCTTGGGCAGAGGACCCAATAAAGTGGTGCTGAAACTGTATGGTTCTCAAAAAGGACATGGATCCACCTCCTTGGAATTATCTTCTGACTCCCCTAATGAGGTTACGGATGAAACATCAGCAGATGAAGATGTTGTCAAACAGATCCTTCCAAAGAAAACAGTGGCACATTCCTTAACAGTGGATACTGTAAGCCGACTTCCAAAAGATGCAAAGCCGTTATCAATGGGTGAATACTTCCTGCCTGAACCAGGAATGACTTCTGAAATCACTTCTGACAGTGAGATAGAAGCATGGATGTACTGCTCTCCCTGTTACATGGCCATAGCAGAAACAGAGACAGAGGCAGGAGAGGAAAGAGAGAATCTGTTCTTCTGTTACAAAGCTCCTACAGAGACAGAAGCAGAGACAGAAGCAGAAGCAGAAGCAGAGACAGAGACAGAGATAGAAGAGGATGAATATGATATGGACGAAGAAGGTTATGAAAGTGAAACGGAAAAATCTATCCACCCTGAAGAGGACACATTTGAGGGAGAAGTTCCAGAAGCATCAGAAGCCGACGAGCTCATGCTATGGGACAGTATGGTGATGATACCATTTGGTCTAGTAAATGGATCTTCTCATATGCAAAACCTTTATAAGAAATGGATTAAGAAGAACAAGCCGTCTTTCAAGAGTGGCTCCTGCCGTCCTAACCCATCCTTGCAAAAGAAAGATGATGATGATGCACCGTGCCAACAAGCACCACTCCGACAAACCCAACAGAAATTAGAGGGTCCCTGTTATGTGACGTTCGTGGATGTGTCATCTTCGGAAGATGAGTCTTCAAGCCAATAGGTAATTAATTTTGAAACCAAACCCGAAATAGCTCTAATCCCATTCCAACATCTTAAGGAGCAACCTAAGTCTCCACCAAAAGAAGAAGTTGGTTCTAGTGGGAAATCAGAAGAGGACACCACTCCCTTGAAGGAGTCGGATCTGTATCCAGAAGCAGTCCGTGGGACCTTCATCCGTGAAGTAGAAGGTGAAAGGCAGTTAACCTTTGTGGATGCAGATGGCACTAAACGCCACTTGAAGGTGGGTAGCAGTCTCCCAGAAGAGGAGTTGTCAACCTTGTACAACTTGTTGAAAGAAAATTTGGACGTCTTTGCATGGTCCTACAAAGACCTAAAGGGGATTGATCCCACAATATGTCAACATCATATTGACTTGGAGCCTGATGCCAAGCCAGTACGGCAACGACAGAGGCGAATGAACCCGAATTATTCCACATTGGTGAAAGCGGAGCTGCTGAAGCTTCTGGAAGCCGAGTTCATCTATCCAGTGGCAAATAGTGAATGGGTTTCACCCATCGTGGTTGTACCCAAGAAAAATGGCAAATTGCGAATATGTGTGGATTTCCGAAAGCTTAATTCCAAGACGAAGAAGGATCATTTTCCTATCCCTTTCACAGATCAACTGTTGGACACAGTGGCAGGACATGAGCTTTATTCCCTTCTGGATGGATTCAGTGGATACAACCAAGTGCAGATTGCGGAAGAAGACCAATCCAAAACAACCTTCACCACAGAATGGGGAACCTATGCTTACCAGGTGATGCCATTTGGGCTCTGCAATGCCCCTGCTACTTTCCAACAAGTCATGATGGCCGCATTTCAAAATCATCTGCACGACTTTATTGAGGTATATTTGGATGACTTCTGTGTCTATAGCTTGATCCATGAACACTGGGAACACCTGGAACAATGCTTTGACCGATGCCGGGAGTATGGGATTTTCCTCAACCCCGACAAATGCATCTTTGGGGTCTCTTCTGGAGTTCTGTTGGGCCACATTGTCTCTGCACAAGGGATATCAACAGACCCTGCAAAGATTGAAAACATCGCAGCTCTGACAGCACCCACCAACCTCAAACAGTTGAGGGGATTCCTAGGCCATGTGGGTTACTACAGAAGGTTTATAGCCCATTTTGCGACAAAGGCAACTTCCTTGCACAAGCTTCTGAGGAAAGATGCAGAGTTTACTTGGATAGAAGAATGTGACAAAGCCTTCCACACTCTGAAGCAGTGTCTGATAGAGGCACCCATTCTGCAACCTCCTGATTGGACGAAAGAGTTCCATGTACACACTGATGCATCAATTGAAGGGTTAGGTGCTGTCCTCTGCCAAAAGGGCTCCTCCAAATTGGATCAACCAATCTATTATGCAAGCCGAAAAGTCACTGATAGGGAACGGAACTATACAGTGACAGAGCTGGAGTGCTTGGCAATGGTGTTTGCCTTGGAAAAGTTTCGTCATTACCTCCTATCTACCCACTTTAAATTTTATGTGGATCATGAGGCCCTGTCCTTCCTGATGAACAAAGCAAATGTGAAAGGACGAATGATGAGATGGCTCCTTTTATTCCAGGAGTTCGACTTTGAGGTGATTACTAAGCCTGGCCGTTCCCATGTTCTGGTTGATCATCTGTCGCGTATCCCACAAACTGCAGACGAGGAGCAGGATGATCCCGACCTTCCTGATGCTTCCTTATTCTTGGTAGAAACGGTAACTCCCTGGTATGCAGACATTGCCAATCTGCTGGCAACCCAACAGTACCCTCCTGGTATTTCTAGTCGGGAAAGGAAGAAGCTCATGCTAGAATCAGCCCCATACACCCTGCTAGGTGGTGCACTGTACAAGAAAGGCAAAGATGAAGTGCTCCGAAGATGTGTTGCAGGAAATGAAATTGGGATTGTTTTGAAGGCTTGCCATGACGAGCCATGTGGAGGTCACTTTGCAGGAGAAGCTACAGCCAGGAAGGCTCTGCTAGCAGGATATTGGTGGCCTACCATTCATAAGGATGCCTATGATTACTGTAAAAGATGTGATGCTTGTCAAAGAATGGGGAAACCCACGAAGACAAGTGCCATGCCACTGCAACCTATTCTTCCTTTGAAGCCGTTTGAGAAGTGGGGCATTGACTTCGTCGGTCCAATCGATCCTCCCACTAGAAGGAAACAGAACAAATACATCCTTGTATGTACGGATTATGTCACAAAGTGGTGTGAAGCTAAAGCCCTAAATCGGGACGATGGTAACAGCGTGGCCCTATTCATGTACGAGAATATCATCACCCGTTTTGGTAGTCCCTTAGAGCTGGTAAGTGACAGAGGCACTCATTTCCTCAACAAAGTCATGGAAGAGTTGACAGAGTTGTATAAGATCCGCCATCGCAAGTCCACTCCTTATTACCCTAGAGCCAAGGGCCAAGTCAAAGTCACGAATCGCATCCTCTGCTCGATTCTGACAAGAACAATTGCCGCACATCGTCGTGATTGGGATGATCGACTTATAGAGGCCCTCTGGGCGTACAGAACCTCCCATAAAGCAGCAACAGGACAAACACCCTTCCAGCTGGTGTATGGTACAGAAGCTGTTTTTCCTGTTGAATTGGAACTACCCTCTTTGAGAGTGGCTATCAAAGAGCGTTTGGGGGATGATGATTCACTGCAACGCCGTCTCCTGCACTTGGAATGTTTGGACGAAATTCGTAGGATGGCTCTATAGTGCATGGAAGCCACGCAAGCTCGACGTAAGGCTTACCATGACAGCTTCATCAAGCACAAGGAGTTCAAAGAAGGTGATTTGGTCCTAGCCTATGATACACGCTTTGGCAAGTTTCCTGGCAAGCTCCAACAGCGGTGGATGGGCCCTTATAAAGTACTTGCAGTCAACCCTAATGGCTCTGTCCAAGTGCAGACCGTTGATGCCTCTGATGATCCCTTTCTGATCAATGGATATCGCCTAAAGAAGTACTTCCCTCCTTGGGGATCTTGACAATTACAGACACTTGATCCTTTCCCTCGTTGGCGCGGCACTGTACTTCTTATGATGCTACTTTTGATAGCCGTTCTTCAGCCACTTCTGATGAGGTGGACGCAACCCTCTGTCCCCTCAAAACCCCCTTCCAGCCTTGATCTCTTATCCTCTATTTTCCACCAGCGACAGTGGCGAGGTGGGTTTTGACAAATGGTCTTTCTACCATTCCCTTGCTCAATTTGCAGAAAAAAAAAAAAGAAGAAAAAAAAAAACAAAACATATCGATCATGGGAGAAAAGGACTTAGGTCCCTGTCATGCCGACCTATTCTTCGAGAAAAGGTGGAAACACCCTCGGGAATAGGGGAAAATAAGAAAAAGAAAAAAACCAAAGAAGAAAAAAAAAAACAAGAAAAACAAATCTGTCATGAGAGAAAAGGAAGCAATTCCCTATCATAGCAGGCCTCGTTCCAAGAAAAGGTGATAAACACCCTTGGGCGAGAAGCTGGCTGTGGAAAAGGTGGTAACACCCAGCAGTCCAGAAAGTGGATTCATTGATTGATATCCCTCGGATCCAATTCCGAAGCTGCCTCCCTTGGTACGCTGCGTCTTGGGTCTCTCTGCAAAGTGTCTAACTGTCCTCTAGCAGACGACATGTTCTTGTCCAACACAACGTTCGATTTGATGGCTACCTCCCTGGGTACGCCTCTTCAACAACTGATGATACGATCTTCATCGACAAACAATCGAGTGATGTGAGCTTTCATCCTAACCGGATGGGGAAGTGAGTAAGGTTACCCTCTGTAATTATCAACCGAGCGTGAGATAGAGGGTGGGGCGAGAGACCAGTCTTTTCCCTTCAAATCAAATGAGAGGTGAGTAGTGTGAATGAAATGTTGCACGCACGGGATGGGCCTCTCAATGCACAAAGCACAATTTGTTTCTGTGCACTGCACCATAAGGCTCCCTGGCTTTCCTTCTCGCACCGTATGTCGGCACAGGGCGGAATGCACAGTTGCACCATCAAATGCGCACAAGGCATACAACCTTTACACAAGTGACTATGAGGATTACATCAATGGGTTTCAGAAAAAGGTTGCCCTTCTGTAACTATCAACAGAGCGTGAGATAAGGGGTGGGCTGAGTGTGACTGGAGTTTCTTCAATCAATTACCGAGAGGTGCGATTGAGGGACGTTACGACACTTGGAGTCAGGTATGTTCCCGTTTCCCTATGCACCCACGGGATGGGTCTTTACTGTCAACACCAGACACGTCACCATGTTCTGTACACTGCACTGTAAGGCTCTTTTGCCTTCCTTCTTGCACCTATGCCAGACGGGTTGGACGCACTAATGCACCATCAACTATGCACCCTGGCATACTCCTTCTGTACCATTCGCCCCTTGTCGATTCCTCAACCGGGTATGAGATATGGGTTTCAATCCTTTTTCCTCAAGTGATATTAGTCATGGGGCGGGTGACTGTTCTTTCATTCCAATTGAGTGACTGTGAGTTGAGTGTAGTATCCCTCATCATCATCGACGAATTTCCTGTGATTCCTTCCATCAGCTACCTCCCTGGGTGCTGCCGTGTGGTCCCTTCCATGACGGACGTGTGCCGAGAAGATGCCTTGGTACCTCCAGACGCCGACAACAACACTGGACGTGCCATCGACACTCACCCTTACTTTGATCCTCAACAAAATGGGCCAAGTTTTTCTAACCCTACATTTTGGTTTCTTCGTGCCGTTCATGTTTTAAGTGTGGGGACGTTATTGGATGGTCTATGGCGTGGTCCTAGGTCCCTGTTGCTCGGTTAACCCTATCCATTGAGGTCTTAAGTGTGGGGACGCGTCCCTGCGCGTCTACATTGCATACCCTTTTGTATATGCCTTAACCTGTTCATGCATGTATGCCATGCCTTGCTTTTACCCTAATGGGATCCCTTCCCACCCACCCAGTTATGTTCCACCCACCCTTGGGGCTGTTCCCTTCCAGTTTTCCTTTATTCCCTGATTTTGAGGTTTTTCTATGTGAATGCACCCTACGTTCACCAAAGTCCAAATCCAACTTTATAGCCATGTTCCTCCCTTTGAACTGATCATTTTTCCTTTTTACCTACCCTTGTTCCGGTGCACGGTTTTTGAGTTATTAATTTTTGAAGCATTTTACGCAATTTAGGCGGTTTTTCATGTGAACGCGCTTTTCTTGCTTCGGAATCATGCTCTGACATCATAGCCCTGACCACCACTTTTTCCCTGACATTTTTCCTTTTTATTCCGCATCATTCCGCTACACGGTTTGTCCGTTATTAATTTTCTGGTTTTTTAAGACTTTTTCATGCGTATTTTTGACATTTTTCCATGTGAACCTGCCCTATTTGCATCGGAATTCCAATTTGATTTGACAACCGTGTCCCCTGTGCCTCCCCCTACCTTTTTCCTCCACCCTTTTTCGACTTTCGGATTTTTACTTATTAATTTTTAAATGAGTTTTTGGGCGTATTTTTGGAGTTTTTCGCATAGGAACCCCTCCTATTTCCATCGAAACTACGTTTTAACGTGATACCCCTGTGCCACTCCTTCCTGCGGCCATTTTTCCTTCTTACTGCATGTCATTCCGGTGAACGCTTAGTCCGATATTAATTTTCGATCCCATTTTCGAGTTTGTTTTTTGAGTTTTTCCCATGTGAACGCGTCTTATCTCCGTCGGAATTATGTTTTGATGCGATAGGATTGTCGGGCACATCTTTTTGCACAGTTTTCCTTTTTTCTGCACCTCATTCCGATGCACGGATTTTTCGCTATTAATTTTTAAATTGCGTTTTTTGGTTCATTTTTTGTGTTTTTTGCACGTGACCGCCCTTCCCCCCCCGGAACCTTCGTCCCATATTTTCCTTATTTTTTCCCCCTGCCGTCCTGCCCACTTTTTGTTTTTACACTATGTCGTTTTGACGTCCGGATTGGGAGTTATTAATTTTTCTTTATTTTTTACGTGTATTCGCGCGCCCGTTTTGCGCGTGAACGCGCCCTTTTTCGATTTTACGAGTCTCCACGCGCCCCGGTTGTGTCCGCATGACCCATAACGTCCTCCCAGCGTCATTTCAATCCCATCACCGCAAATTATTATTTTTTTACCCCGCCCCGCGCACGTGCGCGGGACGGGGGTACGCACCCATCCCTTCCCACCCTTACCCTTCCCTCGGGCACCCCTTATCCCCCTTGGACCCCTACCTCTACCCGCCCACTACCCTTCCCCTACCTATCCCTTCCCACCCTTACCCTTCCCTCGGGCACCCCTTATCCCCCTTGGACCCCTACCTCTACCCACCCACTACCCTTCCCCTACCTACCCCTACCCGCCCACTACCCTGCCCACCCGACCCTTCCCCCCCCAACCACCTCTTCCCCTCTCCCCTTCTCTCTCTCTCTCTCCCTTCTCCCTCTCTCTCTTTCCCCGACCTGCGTCCCCCCGACCTGCGCCTTCTTCTCCTCCATCCGCCCTCTCTCCTCCATCCGCCCTCTCCTCCTCCTTCTCCCCCCGACCTGCGCCTTCTCCTCCTCCATCCGCCCTGCTGCCAGCCGCCGCCGAATCCGCCCTCTCTTCCTCCCTGTCCGCCGTCCTCCTCCCTTCTCCCTCCTTGCCCTCCCGCCGTCCGTCCTCCTCCCTTCTCCCTCCCTTCCCTCTCTCCCTCCTCTTCTTCCTCCCCCGCCGTCGCCTGCCCGCTTCCCCCTCCGCTCGCCACCGTGACGTCGCCCGCCGCTCGTGACGTCGCCCGCCGCCATGGAGTCACCCGCCGTCGACCTCCTCGCCGCAGCCGTGCCGAAACGCCACCGTCGACCTGCCGAGAACGCCGCCGTCGCCGCCGCCCTGCCGCCAACCCGCCGCCACCTTCCTGCTCCACCTCCTCTCTAACCCTCCTTAGGTTAGTTCTACTAACTTTAGTTAGTTAAACTAACCCTAATGTAGTTAGTCTAACCCCCCTAGGTTAACCTAACCCCCTAGTCACCCTAACCTAACCCCACCCACTAACCAACTAACCCCAGTTAGTTGTCACTAACCTTAGTTAGGTTAGTTTACTAACCCTAAACCTAACCCACCCCCTAACCAACTAACCTTAGTTAGTTCCCACTAACCCTAGTTAGGTTAAACTAACCCCCCTGGTTACATTAACCCCCCCAGGTTAACTAACCCCCCTTAGGTTAGTTCCCACTGACCAAACTTACCCTGATTAACCTAACTTAGCCTACCCCAGACTAACCTGACTTGCCTTGCCTTAGTCTATCTACCTGACTTTGACTAACCTAGACTAACCTAAGCAACCCTGACTAACCTGACTTGACTTGGGCAGACTAACCTGACTTACCCCCACTAACCAGACTTAATTGACTTATTCCTAACTGACTTATTTGATTAATGTGATTTAGGTGATTTAATTCATCACTACATTAATTTTTCCATTTAAAAAATTCAAAAAAAATTCTAAAAATTCCTTTTGCCTTTTGCCAATTTTTGGGAGTTTGTCCGCTGGCGATTACCTACCCTATAATTTCTGAAAATTAAATATTTCCTAATTTTACCCCCAAATTGCCAATAAATGTAGAAAATTCATTTAAAAATAGTACAAAATTCTAAAAAAATTCTAAAAAATTCCGCTCACCTCCCTTGATCATTTTCCATTTATTCAACCATTAATAATCACAACTTAACAAAAAAAACCATAAAAAATAAAATAAAATAAAATAAAATAAAAATAAACAACCAACACACACCAAATCCACACATCCGCTAAGGTGTTGTCATTGTTGTTTCATCAGTGGTCTTTACTTTTCCTTTCCTGGATTCACTTCTTTTGGGAGACTCTTCCGTGCGCATTTCTGCATTACATACACACCCCTTCCAAGTATTTATTTTATGTATTTTATTTATTTTCATTTTTCCCTTAATCACAAATTAATTGTTAAAATGAACTCTTTATTCACCCACAGTTTCCACGCGCATTCGCGCTATACACACATTTTTTTTAATTAAAATAAACCAGCCGTTCACTTAGCACGCACTACGTGCGCTACAGAGGCACTTTTAAATTTTCATTAAAATAAACCAGCCGTCACATGAGCACGCGCTGGCAAAAAAGCGCTCCACATCACCTTAATTTGTAATCAATGAATTGCATTTAGAGACCCAGTCGGGAATCGAAGTCCGAGAATCGAATAACTGCACCGTTTTAACCTAATAATTGGTAATTTAATTTATAATAAGGAACCGCCGTTTTCTTGCTAAGGTTTATCACCTAATAAAAATTCACCCATTTTTAATAATTGATTAAAATCAACCCTTCATTAAATTAATTTCCCCCTCACTGCACTTAATTTCCCTTTTTAATGAACCATTTCGTGGGATGGGTATGCGCAGTCATTAGAGTTGTTTTCCATGGTCCAGTCTTGGTTTATCACAGATGTAGTATTGATATGTGTCGGATGTGATCTTATTTTGGTTTACTGTTTTAGCTACGGTTACGGGTACGGTATGCAGTTTTTTTTCTTTTGTTGCCTGATACGGGGTTCAGGGTGTTTGTCTGATGCATCGCATGAAGCTTTCGGTCGCATTTGTCTCAAGGTCATGTCAAATTTTTTCTAGGATGTGGTTTGCTTGGGGTTAGTTGGTCGTGTCACGTTTTATTGGTTGTTCTCTTATCCTTGGTTTTTTGTCTGTTGCTTTGCAGCCATTCTCCTTGATTGTCTGTGTTTGTGGTGTGTGTGTAACCATCTGAATGGCGCCTTCTCATGCTCCTCCCCCTATCCAGTACGTCCCATTAGTTAGTAGGGATTACTCTTCCCTACTTACTTTTGAGCCTCTCACGAAGGCGGGACTTGCTGCTTTTGTGGCCACTCCTTTTCCATTGCTTCCAGAGGATCCGTCCTTATGTGATGAGTTCCTGGCCTCTTACAGCAAGAAGACAGGACTAGTCCAAGGCCTGTCTATGACATTGACATCTCGAGGCTTAGGGAAGGCTCTGTCTCTTCCCTTCAAAGGAGAACCTTTTGTGACCACTCGTCAGCTCTTCTCTAATGAAGAGATTGTGAAGCTGTTGCAGAAGCAGACAAGGGAAGTCCTTGATGTTAAGAAGGTGATCAACTCTTCAGGAGTTTCCTTTTCTATGATCACTGATCCCGTATGGAAGTCGATCTGTCAGTTCCTTCAGGACAGGTTTATGCCTGCCAAAACGCCATCCCACTATTTGTCCAAAGAGCTTTTCACAGCTTCCAGGATGGTGCTGAAAGGAGTTGCTATTGATTGGAGCACTTACCTCCTCACTAAAATGGATCAGCATTTTGTTAAAGTCACCAGGGGTAATGTTACCAATGTTACATATGGATCCTATTTGTCTGCCTTCTTGACCTATTCAGGTTTACAAAAGACTGTACCTCCACCTCCTCCATCAGATCCAGTACCTCCTCCTCCACCTTCAAAAGAGTTAGAACCTATTGACATTGAGGATGATGATTCTCCACCTCCCCTGGTCATACAGCGCAAACGCTTGAAAAGGGTAGCGGATAAAGCTCCTTCTGTACTTCCTTCAGTACATATCCCTACTACCTCTGGCAGTGAACTCCCTGGGTATCTCACTTGCAATAACCTGTTCAGAGCACATCGAGAAGGATCCTTGGAGATATCAGTTCCTTCCCTGAACAGTCTCGTCTCAGGAGATGCCATTCCTTTCCTCTGCAAGGATATTCAAAGTTCCATTGAGTTGTCAGTGACAGTCTATGTTCAACAGCTGTACGCATCTTTCTATGAAGAGCTCATGCAGTCCAAAGACCAGTTGCATAAGGCAACATCTGAGTTAGCTTCTGCTAAGGATACCCTAGCAGATTTATTTAAGCAAATGGAACAACAAACCCAACTGGTTGCCACCCAAAGCGATGAGATTTCTTCATTGAAGACCTAGTTATTCGAGGCTCAATCCCAGGTTACTAGCCTTTCAGCAGAGAAGGAGAGGATGTCCAGTGAAGCGATGGAATTCCAAGTTCTCTTAGATGACAAGCTTTCAGCTTTACAGATGGCTAATGACACAGTGGCCAACCAAGCCTCTCAAATCCAGCAGTTGCAAGATCAGCTTGCAAAGTCCCGCTCTGTTCCTCCAAGCCCTCCTGTTCCATTGATTCCTTCTCTTTCACAGCAGGACTTGGCTGCTCTTCAGAGACAGGCTACTTTGTGCCCTCTATTCCAAGATAAAGTGGAAAGATTGCAGTCCAGAATGGACTTGTTATGATCTACCTTTGAGCAGTTTCAGGAATATGTTTTACCTGACCATTCTTTCTTTGTCCACTACCACTTACAGAAGTTGGTCTTCTATATGAAGCTTTCCACGATGGATTTACCTTTTCCAGAGGATGGCTGGAGTGGGGCTTGGTCTGCTGAGTTGTTGACAGAGGTAGTCAGAATGGTCTTTGAAGATTTTGTCACGCCAGATACCATGTTGATGTCATACATGTATCTACGAGGAGACTTGTTAATTCCAGATGAGGTAGATATGGCATGGTATGTGGGGGATGTGGTCTTATAGGCTGTTTTATATGTCACTCATTTGGAGTTGTGCATAGCTGACATGTTCCAAAGTTATTCCTCCAAAGTAGCTGATTGTCATGATAATTCGTGGCATCCCATGATTGATTCGGTGGTCCTAAATCAAAGACAAAACATAGCTCCTACCTTTGCCCAGAGTACTAACCAACTGAGGATGGATCTCTTAACCTATCTTTCCAAACATAATCCGTTTGATGCTACCTTCTTTGATGCCTATCATAGACGATCTCTCTTAGGACCTTCTGTTCCTACCCTCCTCTATTACCAACAAATGGCTCACCGCTATGCTATATATCTTTCCCTTTGTCAGTCTAATTCCACAATAATTTTACCCCTTCTTTTCCAACCTTCAAATTTCCCTCAAATTCCTATTTTCACTTACTGTTCCTTTATTGAGGATAGGGTATTTTCCCCTTCTCCACCCTGTTCTTCACCCCTCATTAATGTACCCTCCACATTTCTTATTTATCAGCTAACACCGTTCCTTAGTGATTCCTTACAAATTTCTGCCACTCCTTCTTTAACCTTTTCTTCCTTTTATGATTTTTCCTATCCTTCCCTACATCCACTTTCCCTTATTCCACTACCCTCTCCTAACACTTCCATATCTCAACCACCTCAGTTGGTTAGTGACTGTGATGGGTTTGATAATCAGATTTCCAGAAGAAGGGGATGGAGTTCGGATGATTGCCTTACAGGACCGCAGATCAATTGGCCAGTAATTCCAGGAGAATGGACAGCTTCCAGTCAAGCTTATCAAAACTATGTTCATTTTGCCCAGCAGTATTCACAGTCTGCAGATCCCTCAGTGAGATTAACTGCTCACTTTGCTTGGTACCTGGCATATATGCATAGGCACTCTCATAATGATTCAAAGCCTATTCCAAAGTTGTGCCTGAATGTCAACGTTAGCATTGATTCCCAACAGCTGGAGATATTGTATTTTCATGCCCTCTGTTTGCCTAGCAGATACCTGGTCCTGTTGGAAAGGATGTGCTGTCTCCAATTTTTTCAAAATCCTCCTAAAAACTTTGTAGATGAATCCTTATCTATGGATCGATTCCGACAACATCAATATTTTAAGAGGGATCATCTTCATTAATACCTTTCCGATGTATAATGGAAGCTTTTTAATGCAAAACTCTCTTTTTGAAGGAGTCATTCAGATGGTTGTGTTGTATATTAGTGTTTGTGTTGTGAGTTCATTTATGTCAAATGAACGTGGTGGTTTCCTATTGGATTTCGTGTACAAGCTACGTTTTGGAGAATTGTGGTGTTGGGTTCATGGTTGGAGAGTTGAAGCTGATGCAAATGATGAAGAAGCAAACTCTTATATCCTTTACAAATTTGTTGTGATTTTTAGTTTGATAAGAGGTGTTAATGTATAAAGAGTTTTCCTTTCTTTGTATTTTTCTATCAGAAACAGGTTATAAGTTGGGGTCATGGTGGATGGATTCTTTGTGAAAAGCTATTGAAGATCAAAGTTGAGATTTTTTCAACGAATTTGTATTCCCTTTTTCCTGGGTCGTGAGGACGCTTCCTTATTAAGTGTGGGGATATGTTGAGTGTTGAAATGACTTGTTTTTTGGCTTATTTTTGTTGTTTTTGAGAGCTGAATGGTTGATTTTATGGGATGATTGATTGATTTGGAAGTGGTTTGAGAGTGTTTTAGATGATAATGATTGTGTTTTGGAAGTTCATGATGTTTGTTGGTGGTTCTGTGATGTTCTGATAGGTTCTGATTGGTTCTGTATACCTTCTGTTTTACTCTGTTTTGGTCTGTTTTGTTCTGATTGTCTTCTGTAAAGAGGGAAGGAGTATTGATTGATGAAGAATGAGATATTGTGAAAGTTTATTAAATGGTTTGTGAGAGTTTGGAAGTGGTTTGAGAGTGAGTTATGTGGTTTTGATGACCTTCTGTAACCTTCTGTAGGTCTTCTGTAGAGCTTCTGCTTCTGTTCTGTCTCTGTTCTGTTCTGTAATGTAGCTGTTCTGGTACTGTTCTGTAGACTGTTCTGTATGCTTCTGTAAGTGTTCTGTGGAATGTATATGTGACTTTGGGAAAGTTTTCTAGCCTTGGAAAGAGGTGAATACAAGTGCAAAAGAGCTGAAAGAAGTGGAAGAAGTAATTGCCAAAGACTCAAGTGAAGACTAGAGTGAAGTGACAGTAGTGAGCTGTGAAGAGACACTGTAGTGGCTCTGGTGACTCTTCATATCAGACATACCTCTTGGGAGGGGTATCCACGACCTAAGAAGGATTATTGAGAGTGATTTTTGAGAGATTGTAGTGAGGATATGATGTATTATTGATGGAGAGAGAGAGAGAGAGTCAGAGATAGCCAATTCTACTCAAATAGAGTGATTGTATATGAGAGATTGAGAGAGAAGACTATGAAGATATTGAAGATGAATACTATGTGATGTATTTCCATTCAAAGATGGTGTATTCCTTTGCTTTCTTTGTTCTATTGATGGATTTTGTGAAGATGTTGAAGAATATGGTTGATTCTATCAAAACCGTGGGAGGTCTACATGATGCTGCATGAAGATTTGTTGTGCCTGGTGTTCTTTTCTTCATTGTGATCATATGAAACATGATAAACAAGCTTGTTGATGTTACAAGATAGATTTTCTTGCAAGAGAATTCCCTTTTCCTTGGTGTTCCTCTCGGGGCTCCAACTTTATACCATGAGTTTGAGGGTAAATTTGGACAACCAAATGCTGAAGACCAACAAAGTATGGAAGGTCAGAAGATTGAATTACTCCTTAAGGCTGCAAATCCCATTCTGCAAGAGAAGCTTGTTGATCACCTAGAAGATGCTACCTCCGAAGAGTCAAGACTGCATGGAAAAATGTTACTGATGTAATTAACATGAACAAGAAAAGAAGAAATTAAACTACCACTACCACTACCACTACCACTACCACTACCACTACCACTACCACTACCACTACCACTACCACTACCACTACCACTACCACCGCCACCGCCACCGCTGCTACCGCTACTCATTGGCATCCAACTGCGCATACCGACTTTCAAATTCATGGAGCAAAGTTGTAGCAACCAACCCTTTATTGGGCTTTTCAATCCAATCTACAAATATCCTTTTTAGTTACCAATCTTGCATCTTCCAAGAAAAACTCTTCTCTCAAAGCTTTCTTAAAAGCTGCCCAATCAACATCTCTTTTATGTAACTCATCGATCCAATCATGCAATGCATGCATGGCCAAATGGGAGAAATACTGACTCCATGCATATTGTGGTGCCCCATGAAACAACATCTTTTCTTCATACAACCGGATGAAGGCCGAAACATTTTGACCCTTAAACTACTTCAATTCTTGTCATAGTACCTGCAATGCATTCACAGCTAAGGAATCAATTCTTTCTACTTCCTGTCGAGTTTGCATCTGCTATTGTAACAACAACTATTGTTGTTGTTGTTGCTACAACAAAGCAATCATCTATTGTAAAGCATCACCACCACTTGAACGTGCAGAATCCCCCATCTTTACACACATGCTGCCAACTTTCACGTCGGGTTCACCATTGATGAAAGAGAAGGGGTTTGAAGAAATAGAAGATGTAGAAGAATACTCATAGGGGTGAAGCCTATCAATTTATTTCTACATCCTGAGAAGATAAATCCCTTATAGATAAAAAACGTGCATCAAATACTAGCTTCTTCTCTATTTCCCAGACCTCCAATCTGATGTGCTTCCATTGGCTCTGAAAGCGGAGTATAATTCCAAAAACCTACTCAAAATTCTCCCAGATTACTCCTTCTTCTTTTCCGAGTTCGGAGTGTTATTTGCTGCTTGTAAACTGCGATCGTGCGTCACGCAATTTCACCAATTCTTCCTTTTACATAAAATCCCCCAAAGAGGGTTGAAAGCCACTTGCTTTTTTTTTTTTACATGTCATCCTATTCTAGAAGTTGTCTACAACTTTTGGATATTTGCAAGAAATAATATCCAAAATATCAAAAATAGACTAAACTTGTCCAAAAAACTAGTGTTTTTGAACCATCCACACTACGGACACTAACACTAATGACTAATATGGCATTGACTCTCTAGATCAATAAGAAATCCAAACAACAATGCACTCTAGAGTTTTTCACACTATGTCTATGTAGCAGCACGACAATGGCCTAAACTTTTAGCCTCAAAAACTCAAAAAATAACCCATATATGCAAAAAAATTATATATTTTGAGCTAATATTTGCCCAAAGATAGCTCAAATATAGGTTTTCACTCAACGTTCACCTATTTTCTTAACTCTTCATCATTGATCAACCAAACATTTGCCCATCTATCTACAAACTAAAAATCATGGGGTCCCTTATTTTTTACTCTAACACACACATACACATTGTCTTTTTTTTTAATGTGTAGGATTGTCTTCTCATTTTTCCTTATGTCTGAGTTTTTACTTTATTATGCTATGGGCCTCCTAATTAAGGGACATTATGCTTAAAATTAATAATAATAATAATAATAATAAAGATATTGGAGCATGCCTTGAATTTTCTCTTTTTTTTTTGCTTAGGGTTTCGGTCCCTATAAAATGGCCTTCTCTCTTTCTTCACCCCCTCTTTTCTTGACAAACTTGAGCATAGCTTGTTAGCTATGCAATGACTTCTAAAATAGATGTATGTTCAATATCTTTGCTATACATCCTTCTTTCAGACCAACCTCACATTGGATACTCCATACAATGACTTCTGAAAGGGATGTATCTTCAACCTCTTTGCTATATGCATCCTCCTTCCACCCTCACATAGGACACTCTATGCTCTATGTAGCCTCCTTTCATAGGCTATGGACATACCTCATTGCCCCACATGGAGTCTCTAAAGGATCTCTAGTCACCATTTTCATGTAGTCATACTCAACGGCTCCTTCTCATAAGCCCCATTATGCATGTGTTGAGCTCCCCTTACTCCTCTTGGAAATCATGCATTTAGTTTTATTTTTGCTAAGTTGATTTTCTCCCTTTCCTATTTTTCTTTTCTGGGATGATTCAATGGGTAAAATCTAAGTATGACATTACTCTATATCACAATTTACCTCCTTTCATTGCGTTCCCACATAAATATGACCATCTAGGATGATTTAACTTATAAAATCTAAGCATGATGTGACTTCATAGCACAAATGGTCTCCTTTCGTTATGGTATTGCATGAATATGATCATCTTGTTGTATGCATATCCCATAAGCAATGTTAACGAATATGATCACTCTTTCATTTCAGTTCACACCCGCCCCTACTTCATTGCAATGATAATGGCATTCCCCCTCACTGAACATGTGCATTGGTTTGATCTATTATTCTCTTGCTTCATAATTTACTGCTATTGTTCTCAGTTTATGTAGGGTATGCACTTGCATTATATTCCACCTAGTACCATGTTTGATCTATTATTTCCTTACTTCATACCTTACTGCTATTGTTTTCAGTTTATGTAGGCTATGTATTTTGCATTATATTCCACCTAGCACCATGTTTTGTCTTTGTCTTTATCACTACTCCAACTATTGAGAATCGACATATCATCATAATGCTCCTCATTTTCAAAAATGTCTTTTTTTTCCTAATTTCTTAGCTTCTTGTGGTGTTATCCCTCCTATTTTTTTGAAACACCAATATTACTGACGCAATTGATTCATGATTTAGTCTCTTATCAAGTTTTCATTGGTTGATCCCTTATTAGCTCTACTTCACAACCATTATTATCCTTTGCCATTAAAATCCCTATTAGATAACAATACAAACATGACTAGTGCATTCCCACATTTTATATTTGGTTCTTGAAGAACCTTAGTTCATTTTTTAGCTCTGTTCAATGTTGATGTATCAATCACATTACATGTCCATGATGGTACGCTGTCGCATGTCTACAAAAGGTATCATTATCATATCATTATCATCTTGATTTTAATCCATTTTTCTCCATAACTTTACATTCTCTATTTTGAAATCCCTACTTTCATCAACCTCCTAGTATGAAGCCTATTACTATTTATCTAGGCCTTAATTACACACCATGTCTCTTTTCAAATTGAACTATTTCTTCCACCCTTATTCCCTCTTGTATGTGTAGTCATTTATTTGCATTCCTCCAATCACTTACATGTACATCAATCTAACATGATACCTACTCTCTTCGCCACATTATTTAATGTGTAGTTGGCTACAATATGGTTATATCTTTAACCTAGCACGTATATAATTAGTGTTGTTAGGTCTAATCACATAGGTAGCCCCACTTTTTGAAATATGCTAGCTTCTATGATTGCCTACATGGTGGTCCATGTTTCCCAACTATTGAAGGAGGTGCCTTAATTCCTTCATGATCAGAAATTCAAAGTTAAAACACTTCAATCCTTAATTTCTTTCTAAGTTAAAGCACTTCAATCCTCAACGCTCAGACTTGGATATGCAAGATGCATAAGGTGGGTCCATTGTAATACTACTTATGTTTTTCTTGGATTTATTGTATCATTTACAATAGTTCTTCTTGTAGATAATGTGTCATTTTTCACCTCCTCAGGTTATGCTTCTCGTTGCTCCCCATATGCAATAGTGTAATGATTGGATATCTCTAAAGCCCTAGAACCAACCTTCCATCTCCTCTTTCCTTGTAAATGGTACCCATGAATTAATTACCCTTAATTTTTGCTCTTCACTCTTTTTCTACCAACTCATTCCTCCACCTTCTAGCAATAACCTTTCTCTCCTAAATCTAGTCGATAATTACTTTGTCACTCCTCTTACCTTTCTATGTGATTGAGTGTCTAAAAGCTTTTTTAATACCTTGACTTTACTTCTTGGCTACTTATATGAACCCTATCATGGGTGTTTGTCTCCACACACTAGTTTCATATAAAAGCTATCAAAGTGTTGCATCTCTTTTATCTCCTCCGTTGGACTTAACATGTTTTCAATGGAATCCAACAAGGTGAGTATGCAAGGGTTAGAGCAACATGGATAGCAACAATGTCTATGTTTGACACTTGCAATGTAAGAACTCAATTTTATTTCTCACTAGCTAGGTTCCTATTTGATTTTGTAGGTAACAAGATGGACCCTTCTAATTCTCACATTTTTGTCATCATGGATTGCATTTATCAAAATCTATGATGTTAAACATGTTGCATCTACTTAATATGATGCTATTTATTCATATTCAAGCTATTGTAATGGTTACATACATATAATATTAAAATATAGATATGTGTGCACAATATATATATATGCATGTGTCTATGAATGTCCCTGTTGTATAAAAGCTATGAATGTTCTAAGTATTATTGCATGTTTACTTGTGTCTATGTGTATTCTTAAAGTACAAAAGTAATCAATATTCTCATCCTTATTGTATGTTTACTTATCTTTTTCACAATTCTTTCATGTTACATGATTTTAAAAATAGATACAATTTTATTGTCAAAATGACTAGATTTTGTGATTTGCATATAATAGTTGAAATTCTTGCAAGTATTCCTCAAATGTGACATTAAATATGTTGTATCTACTTATAATGATGTTATTTATTTATATTCAAGCTATTTTAGTGGTTACATACTAATGTTAGTAAGTTATCTTGTGAGTATTCCTCAAATGTGACCATATTGGTTCAAGTTTCATTTTTTACTTACTTTTGGCTACACACATTAACGATGGTGGTGCTAAGCTAGTCACCCCTTATCATCCATTCTTATGGAAATCTCATTCTAGTATATTCTAATTTGCAGTCTTCATATCAACACCAAGACTTGATAGCCCTTGGCTACAAGGATCCCCTTCTCACTCCCGGCATATTAAGCTATATTAGCTCTACCAAGTTTCATCAAATGCTCATTAGCATGGATATGCTACCTAGATTTTGCAGACCATCTCCTAATTTTCATGCAAGACCCTTGTTCCACAAGATTTCTTTCAAGAGGAGGGTGAATGTTTTATTGTAGGAGACCCCAAATCGGGTTAAACGGCATGAACATGTTTATGGATTCCTTTGTCCCTCCCATGTTGTTGGAAATCTATCCACATGCTTGCAACCATCAACCATGGGTGTATGTGGTTTTTGCTTTGGCCACTTCTATCCCTTCATCCCTTTGGAAATATGGTTGGTTCTTCTCAATGAAGATGATATTCTCACCATTGAGAGGGCTTCTATCCCTTCATCCCTTTGGAAATATGGTTACTTCTTCTCAATGAAGATGATATTCTCACCATTGAGAAGGATTCTCTAATATGTCTCATGAGGATGTCTCCTCACTTAATATAACTACCATCTTGAACGGACCCATTTCCATTTGACGCCATTTGTAATGTGCCCACTCTGAGACATCCTCAACAACATGATTTAGTGGTCCCCTTAATTAGCCCTTTTAGTCACAATGTTCATTCACATAACTTAAGTCACAACACACAAACAAGGAATACAATCCTTTGAAATACAACTTCTTTATTTATTAGAAAGTCTTATACAAGTGTTCACCTTCCACCCATATGGAAGAGCAACCTGAAGGCCTTTATTTTACCAAAATCTCACCCCTAACTAGTAATGGGGCTCTCAAGAAGTCCATCGTAAGTCACATAGAGATATGGAAGATTCTTATAGCTTATGAAATGCTATCTATTCTTTAATGTGTTGGATTACCTTCTCATTGTCCCTCTTATATGTGTTTTTTCTTTATTATACTATGGATCTCCTTTCTAAAGGGCATTATGCTTAAAAGCCACTAATAATAATAATAATAATAATAATAATAATAATAAGGATATTATAATAAATGACATCATATTGCATCCTTTGGTCGTCCAAGGTCTTCCAACTAGATGGTGGGATGTGGTCCCATAGATACTTTATTTCCACCTCTACATCTGCCAAAAGTTAGCAATGATTGTTCTGGAGAGCACAACAACTCGCTCCAGGGTAGTCGTTTCTCAAAACCTTAACAATGTTCCACAAGCAAAAGCCACTTAGGGTCCTTACAGGAAGAGTTAGAGAAGTCCAAAGAAGTCTTGGGGAGGGTGGTTTTGTGGTACTTCAAGGGAAATGGGCTCCCCTTTGAGCGCTTCCTTCCCTTTACCAAATGATGATGGGAGTGGGGTTATTCCTTCTTGTGCCTTGGTTGTTCACAAGGCATGCTCCTTCTTCACTTGAGCTTGATCTCTATGGACTAAGATAGGCTTTAGGCCCACCCCACCATGAGCTGCAATATCGATGGTGACCAAAATGAGTGTTTGGATTGTCATTGCCTTGCCAAGTGCTGCGGGCACAGATTGTGTTTCACATGGGGAGTTGTTGCCCTACGGACACGACATGCTAGCTTCGCATGCCCTCCGTTGTTTGCTCCAGTGCGATCTTCTAAGCCGGCCTTCTTAGCTGAGTTAGCCTCTCTCATTAACTATAGCTGCCCTGTCCACCAAATCGCCTCCTCAAAATTTGGCTTCTAACCTCCCCCCTTCAGCAGGTTTCGCACTCCTTGGACTTGGACGAGGGACATTGAATTTGGGGAAGGCACGCAGTGCCTTTGGGCCTCTCGGTGATTCCATGCGCATAGCAAGCAAACCAAACATGTCAAAATCTCAACATGACCTGAGTCACAGTTGATCGATCAACTTGACACCTTACTCTTGGATGCAAGTGCCTGCAAATTTAGGAGTAGCCATCGCCAGCAGCAGCAGCAGCAGCAGTAGTAGCATGACATTTGGCTAGTCCACCATTTCTGCACTCGTCGTTTGCCCTACTTTCATGGTCACACACCTACTTACATTACCCATTCTAGAGAATGCTTTTGCAAAAACAAAAATGCTAAGGTTTAAACGGCAAAACCTTGGACAATTGCAATTGCCAAGACTGCCCTAATACCAACTCAAAAAAACTTCAAGTAGAGGGAGACCACGATGGACAAGCAAAGGTGAGGAGCTATTATTCTACTCATCTTATCTTCTCTTCAACCAACCCTTGCAAGTCTCTCTCTCACACACTTAATACCACCATGGATAAAGCTTATGCTTTTTCCTTATGTTTCAACAAATGGGACTTCCAATATGTTCTCCCACATCAGTCATTACTGCTCTTAGCACTATGGCCTTTGACCTATCAAAGCATGAGAGGTATAGGAAGCATCAACATTCTTTTTATTAACCTCTTCATTCAATAATGTATCCTCTACATCCTACAATTTTAAACCATCCTTAAGCATATTAGCACACATGGTAGTACAAAAAATATCCCATGACTCAGGAAGTATTACAAGCAAGAACAAGGGAGGATTATTATCCTTAAACCCAATGCCATGCAATGTCAACTGGCTGAAAATTGAGTAAAATAAAAATGTATGGATACACTAGTCTCTTCCTTCATGCGAACGTCCATAGTTGTTTAGACCAATATATTTGTGAAGCGTTCCAGCTTTACACCCTCATGTCTCAATGGCTTAATCTACAATTTACGCACCAAAACTTATCATATTTGTGCATTCCAATAGTTGTAATTAGTGCCGTCTAGTTTATCAATATTAAAGATAACATTATTATTTGATCCACTAGTCATCATGCCAAGAAATGAAACCATAGTACAAGCAAACAGGTTGTTGTAAATTACTACAAATCAACCCCAAATTTGCAACCAACACAAGGGCTAAGCAAGAGAAACTGCCAAAATAGTGAGTTGTCCAGTGATTGCAAACAGGTTGTTGTAAATTACTACAAATCAACCCCAAATTTGCAACCAACACAAGGGCTAAGCAAGAGAAACTGCCAAAATAGTGAGTTGTCCAGTGAGTTGTCCAGTGATTTCAACCACTGTGAAAGTTGACCTTTTGAAGAAATTTTAATTCCGATCTTCCACAGTCACTTAAAATTGTTGGATTCGCGTATTCCACTTCTGTCAGGCTTTAAGTTCTACTTAAGATTTGCATCATTCCGCATTTATTTGGCATGTCTTCGGTATTTAAATCCCACTCTTAAAGGTAATCAACTATGAACAAATATAGCATCAACTCAATGATCACTATCCAAACCTCAAGGTAGTTGAGAGTTGAAAAGATGAGTGGGTTGCTTCTTACCCACCCAACCTCCAATCCTCACTAGAGAGCTAAAGAATGGCACCACCTAGCCAAAGGGAGGATGGGATAGGACATCCCTTTCCTCAAAGAGAATGGAAAAAACCAAAACACAACTTCACGAGAGAGAATTTGTAGCCCATATTAAAGAAAATGAAGATGATGGAAGGTTAAGAGAGGTGGTGGCTCCTAATTTCTCCCATGAACATATATATAACATGAGAAAATAAAGATTCCCTACCAATAGAGCATATGGGAAGTCTTACTTAATAAGTTTAAGTATGAATGTAGAGGGAGAATTAGAAGAGAGTACATATGATCTAGACACAATATTAGAATATGAGAGAGAGAGAGAGAGAGAGAGAGAGAGAGATGAGAAGAGAGGAAGACAAGAGGAGAAGAGGTAGAGGAAGCTTGTCATTATGTATTCATGGAATGCTGTATAATAAAATAGACTCACTCATAGCTTTCCTCAAAGAGATGGACTAGTACGAGGGTGTTCTAGAGTGCTCTCATGTGCTTGTCATTGTGTTTCTTTACATCTCCATGGGCACCTTATATAGCCTCCATGAGGGATTAGATTAAGCTAATCTTCTTAATTAACATAATCCTAGATTATGTATGGCATCTTTGAAAATATGGAGAATAGTGGATGGGACAAGTCTCCACCTTGATCATCATGCAAGAAGCCAAGGGTGGTGGTAGACAAGCTAGAGAAAGGGAGCTAGATTATAAGAGGTGGATGTCCAAAGAATATTATTATAATATATTTACAAGAAGGATAAAATAGGAAGTTGATGTGATAAGGGTGAAAGAGAGAAGAAAATTTTGTGCAGCCCAGTAGTCTGTGCCTTCATAACTTCAAATCGGTGAAGAATCTGAAAAAAGTTTCTTCCGCAACTTTGTGGACCATGTCAAAACTAGTCAGGCAACATGGAAATTTTCTTAAAATTTAATTTCCCTTAGGATTTATTAAAATTATAAAAAATGGCTTCCAAAAGATGCTTTGACTTTAGTTCCTTATATATATATACATATATATATATATATATATATATACATATATATATATATACATATAATCATGTGACGGAGGGGGTCTATGCTTGTAAGCTTTTGTGTAAGATCCGAATGACACCATGATGTCGACACTGACTTGTGTACAAGGGTGATGTGTCCTCTAATGATGGTAATAGATCCCAAATCTTGGTGATGCAAGTGGAACCCACATGTAGTTGGAGGCTAGTCCTTTGAGAAAATCTATGTACTCACTCAACCCCTAGGTGTAATCCATTTCCATCTTCACTAAGATAACCCATCCCTTTTACCCTTTACATTGACATCCCTCCTAAGAACTTGTTTCCCCACTTGCCAGAGTTATCATAACCAAGAAGCAATATAGCATACCTAGTGCTTGAAGAGTAAACCCAGAGTGATAAGATGTAGGGTTTAAGCTATGGCTAAGGCTCTTGATAGGGGTAGTCATAGTTGAATATGACATAATTAAAGTCTAGGAGAACACCACCATAAGTTCTAATTCTCATATAAATGGAAGTAGCAACTATGACCCACAAATTCCGAAACCAACCAAATCGACTAACTCGAAGACCTAAATTCTAGTATATTTAAGGTGAAAACACTTACACCACAATACTCATAACAACGAGTCAAAAACTTGAAAATTAAAAAAAGAACCACAAGACCTTTTCCATGATTCACAAAGTTAAAAAAGAATGATTGAGTAATTTTGTTGCTTGGTGCAAAGTGTAGGAACCAATAAAGGTCAAATAAGTGAACATTATAGCATCTAAAAAAACCCTAAGATTGTGTACATTGTTGAGGACCTCAACGTAGAGAATGATGACTTGCTAGAAGAATATTGGGACATTTTCACTTGAAACTTCTCTGACCTTAAGGGTATAGTATCTCAAGTTCTTACCCATAATCTCTCTAAAGGAGTATGTTTATCCTATCATGGAATGAGTCATGACCCTCCCATATGATTCCTTGATATGCCCATCATGTCAAAGAAGAAATGAATAAGTTACAAAAAGCATCATGTTTCATGTATGAAATTGAGCATACCGATTGGGTGCCACATATCACTATGGTACTAAAAAAAGAATGGAGAAATTCATGTATGCATTAGTTACAAGAATGTAAATCCTACAACCAATAGAGATCACTATTTACCAATCATACACAAACCAAATTATCAAATGGGTAGTTGTTGTCAAGAAACATGGATCCTTGAGCAAGGTCTAGCTATGGAGGATGGAAGTCAATGGCAAGAAGCATGATGGCTAGGACTAGACACTAACTATTAGTCAAGTGAATCAAGTTCCAAGATATATTAGCTTGGACTCATAAACACAATCTTGAGTAGAGAGACAAGAGCGAAAGTATAAAGTACAATAGCATTCATAATTTAACTCAATGTTAGGTATATGCTTTAATAGTTGTAGGATGATTTCCCTTTTTTCACTATGCCTATGGGATTGAGGCAACTTCTCCTATGCTGTTGCATGTCCTTTGTTCTACTACTGCATAAAAGAGGCTATCTTAGGAGTGCAATTGCAAAAATATCAACACCCCTCCTCAATCACAACCATAAAAAGCACTGAGTATACATAGGCTGTCATGAGTAGAATCATATTGAGTGTAGACATGGAAAAAAACCAACCACATAAAGTTGGAGGCTATCACAAGACCTCATTAAGTGTGTAGAGGTTATAGTGCATATGTTGCATGAGGATTGTTGAGAGTTTGGCAATCACGCCTACTTGTATGCATATTATTATGGGGCAATGGGAAAGGGAAATGCGAGGAGTATAGGAAGAGGTAACTGAATCCCATAAGCACAGTGGTGTAGAATGCTACTATCCAACTACTATAAAGAATTGTACTTGCCTATCATCATGATACTTTCTTCTTTCAATTAGTGTCACTGTCATTGTCAATCTCCTACATAAGATTGTATTTATGAGTCTAAGCTTCCATCTTGGAACCTATTTCAGTTTTGTAATAGTGAGTCCATTGTCTATGTCATCATGAGTTTTGTATTCATTTTCCAACCTCCATAGCTCCTACCATGCTCTAGATCCATATTTCCAACATGTTATCAAAGCCCAACTAAGCATGGATTAGCTCTACTCTACTCCTCAGGTATCTCTTTACCTTTGGTGAGTTGTAGCTCATGGTTTCATTTCTCACCTCCATCTCTAGTTGACCTTCTTGTTTGCAATAGCCAGACTAGACCAATAGCACTTGGAGCTTTCATAACTCTCTCCACAAGCCATATCTCAACTTGATTTCTTCTAGAGAGTTTCTCTACAATCTAAGGTGCTTCATCCCATCACAAAATTTGAGTCGCAGATCAGCCAACATTGTGTGGTTTTGTCTTTGTTGTCATATGTGCGCATGTTTACTATGGTACGGCCTAATCTTTCTCTGCACATCACGATACATCCTCTGAGTATAGAGCATTTGAAGCCCATTGTATGAGCTCTCTCCTCATAGAGGGTTCTTCAAATGATGTACTATAGCTCCTACTATAAGCAAAAAAACCAGATCTATAGAAAATCCTACACAAAGACTCCATAGACAAGTACTCTTCAAGCTCTTTTTTACTTCATTGCCTCACTAGTTCTAGCACACTGAAGGTTCTATCACTCAGATCTGAAGTTTCCAACAAGTCAAACCTTAGAAATAAGATTTGGAGAAACCCACCTAAATTCAAGGAGTCCAATTGAAGTTCAAGAAGACCACCTAAAATTAGGCAAGATCAAGCCTGAAAATCAAGCTCGTATCTTTTGATACTATTTTGCTTGTGTCTCTTGACATATTGAAGTATAAATATTTTTGCTAGATATTCTCCATTATTTGAAGCTAATTCCCATCAAGGGAATGGCCAAAATCAAGTCTTTTATGAATATTCTTGTTATGAAGAGTGATATAAGTCTCATTGCCAAATTGTATTACATAGAAGATGCCTTTATTCTACCCACAGGAAGAAATGTAGCTGCCCACACTAAAGTGCAATCAATGATTACATTTGAAGACTTTTAAGACACTCCAACTACCTGAGTTGTCAGGCAAATCTAAAAAATGGTGATTTTTTTGCTTGAGGGGGACATGAAGATTAATGCAAGCAATGTCAATGATGAAGAAGACCAAAGAGTCCATAAAGAAGAAAACCAAGAAAAGGAAGACCATGAGGACAAAAAAAGCATCAAAGAAAGCAAAGTGGACTACATCAAAGAAGAGGACAAAGAAAAGAAGATTTGTTATGCCTACCATGACATATCTGATGAAGAAAACCATAAGGGCTTGTCAGTCCTTGGCTCCACATTTTACTAGAATTTTTTATTATATGTACTTGCAATTAATGATCCTTTCATAAGCCATGGAAAACTTCTCATGTGACCTATGCATAATAGTCTCTATAGACTTAGTGAGGCAAATTAATAGCCCCTTGGTGTCAGCCATGTTTTTGGTACCCACACTTAGTCATTTTCTGTGACAGCCTCTGGATGATTACCATGTTTATGGCATACCCACACTTAGCGAGGTTGTACTCATGAAAATCTTTGTACACTTTGTGCCTTTTCATGGTTGTGATTGAGGAAGAGTGTTGAGAGTTTGGCAATCACATTGGATTTTATGCCTCTTTGTATGGGGCAATGGGCAAGGGAAATGAAAGAAGTCTAGAAAGATGTGGTTGAATCCCATAAGCACAATGATATAGAATGCTACTATCCAACTACTATAAAGCAGTGTACTTGACTATCACTTTTAGTGAGTTGAATGCAATATATCATGATGCTTTCTTCTTTCAATTAGTGTCATTGTCATTTTCATTGTTAATCTCCTACACAAGATTGTATTTATGAGTCTAAGCTTCCATCTTGGAACCTAATTCTCCTATGTAATAGTTAGTCCATTGTCTATGTTAGCATGAGTCTTCTATTCATTTTCCAACCTCCATAGCTCCTACCTTGCTCTAGATACGTATTTCTAACATGGTATTAGAGCCCAGCTGAGCGTGGCTTAGCTCTAATCTACTCCTCAAGTCTCTCTTTACCTCTAGTGAGTTGTAGCTCATGGTTTCATTTCTCACCTCCATCTCCACTTGACCTTCTTGTCTGCCATAGCCACAGACTAGACTAGTAGCACTTGGAGCTTTCATAACTCTCTACAAGCCATATCTCAACTTGATTTATTCTAGAAGGTTTCTCTACAATCCAAGGCACTTCATCCCATGAAAAAAATTGAGCCGATTGATGCACGGAGCAGCCAACATTGTGTGATTTTTTTTTGGTTGTCATATATGCACCTATTTACTATCATATGACCTAATCTGTCTCTACAAGTCACGATACATCCTATGAGTATAGGGCATTTGAAGCCCATTGTATGAACTCTCACCTCATAAAGGGTTCTTCAAATGATGTACTATAGCTCCTACTATAAGAAAAAAACCAAATCTACATAAAATTCTACACAAAAACTCCATAGCCAAGTACTCTTCAAGCTCTTTTTCACTTCATTTTCTCACTAGTTCTAGCACATCGAAAGCTCTGTCACTTAGGTCTGAAGTTTCCAGCAAGTCAAACCTTAGAAAGAAGATTTGGAGAAATCTACCTAAATTCAAGGAGTCCACCTGAAGTTCAAGAAGACCACCTAAAATTAGGTAACATCAAGCCTGAAATCACAAGCTAGTATCTTTTGATACTATTTTTCTCGTGTCTCTTAACACATTGAAGTATAAATCTATTTGCTTGATATTCTCCATTATTTGAAGCAAATTCCCATCAAGGGAATGACCAAAATTAAGTCTTTTATGAAGATTCTTGTTATGAAGAGTGATATAAGTCTCATTGCCAAATTGTATTACATAGAAGATGCATTTATTCTACCCACAGGGAGAAATGTAGCTGCCCACACTAAAGTGCAATCAATGATTACATTTTAAGACTTTTAAGACACTTCAACTGCCTGAGTTATTAGGCAAATCTAAAAAATGGTGATTTCTTTGCTTGAGGGGGACATGAAGATGAATGCAAGCAAAGTCAATGATGAAGAAGACCAAAGAGACCATAGAAAAGAAAACCAAGAAAAGGAAGACCATGAGGACAAAAAAAGCATCAAAGAAAGCAAAGTGGACTACATCAAAGAAGAGGACAAAGAAAAGAAGACCAATTATGCCTGCCATGACATATTTGATGAAGAAAACCATAAGGGCTTGTCGATCCTTGGCTCCACATTTTACTAGAATTTTTTATTATATGTACTTGCCCTTAATGATCCTTTCATAAGCCATGAAAAAATCCTAATGTGACCTATTCATAATAGCCTCTATAGACTTAGTGAGGCAAATTAGTAGCCCCTTGGTGTTAGCCATGTTTTTGGTACCCACACGTAGTCATTTTCTGCAACGGCCTTTGGATGATTACCATGTTTATGGCATACCCACACTTAGCAAGGTTGTATTCATGACAGTCTTTGTGCACTTAGTGCCTTTTCATGGTTGTGATTAAGGAGGGGTGTTGAGAGTTTGGCAATCACATCGGCTTATATACCTCTTTGTATGGGGCAATGGGCTAGGGAAATGCAAGCAGTTTAGGAAGAGGTGACTAAATCCCATAAACACAATGGTGCAAAATGCTACTATCCAACTACTATAATGCATTGTACTTGACTATCACTTTTAGTGAGTTGAATGCAATATATCATGATACTTTCTTCTTTCAGAGTTAGTGTCATTATCATTGCCAGTCTCCTTCACAAGATTGTGTTTATGAGTCCAAGCTTCCATCTTGGAACCTAATTCACTTGTGTAACAATCAGTCCATGAGTCTTCTATTCATCTTCCAACCTCCATAGCTCCTGCCATGCTCTAGATCTGTCTTTCTAATAAGGATTACAAAGCTTATGATTCGAGCATTTAAGTACATACAAGGCTTTAAAAAGTTGGTTTGAATGGTGGAAATAGAAGGATTGATGAGGCTTTTCCTTCTATTCTTGAGTGTCTCCTTCTTCATGGTCTTCTTCTTCTTTAGCAAGTACTACAAGGGATGTATTAGTCTTCATATCCAACCTAAAAATACCAATCAACAATCCATATTTTGAAGATTTAGATTGGGCATCAAACAATGTGTCCAACTATCCCCAAGTGGCATGAGATGTATCACATGTGTCTATACGGTGGATATAACTATCATCAAGCTCAAGATACTTGATGATGGCTTGGACTTTGTCATTATTCTTTTACCATACTACTGCAAGAATACTATCTTTGGGTTTCCTTTCTTGGCCACTAGTTATTTACTAAAGGCCATTCTTCATCAGGATCAACTTGATCCTTACTAGCCAAGTGTGGAAGTCCGTTCCTTTGAAGCAGCATGACAATGAATCTTTTCCCATACTAGATGGCAAGAGTTGTTAGAAAGATGAGAGAGAGATAAAGGCAACAGAGAATAGGTAGCTCTCAATGTTCTTCTTCTTTATTATCCATCACACTTTTTCTAACTAAGTAACACAAAGTACAATGTACTACAACCCTAAGACAAGTAGTGTAATGTAACGTGTCCCCCTGTCCACTTGAAGGACATGTCTTAGCAGCCCATCGGGAAGAGAAACTAGAAAGCGGTGCCCAGCACTCCCAAGGAAAGTCATGGGGTTTGCAATCTAGGTCTTCCCGAGTCTGCCAACGAAGTGGAAGCGTTTCGGCCATTCCCACTTAGGACCAACTTGAATCAGGGATTTCCTAATAGTCAAGTTCCTAGGAGGTAGCTAGCGTCGAACCCTAGATGGACTACTTTGCGTAGAAACATCAGGGTCGAAGCGGATCTATACTGCACTTGGTTCAAGGAGAATGGGAAATGAGAGGGATGCAAAGCTCGACCTCTCTGCCCGTAAGGCATAGTCCCATTCCGTTCCCCTAAAACAGCATAAATCGAGACTCTAGCTCTATAGATTCTAAGTCATTGTTACCTCGGTGTCAATTCCTTTGAGAAAAGTTTCCAGCCAACCGAGACCACCCTTTCGTAGGAAAGACCCAGAGTCACATCCACCGCACTTTCCTCAGGTTGCTTTAGTTATCTAATTACCTACCACATTTAGTTTGAGAAGCAAAAACAGCTTCCTTAATTAACCAAATTAATCATTGGTTCCTTCACGTAACTTAAGCACTAACAAAAAAAAACAATGTCAAGAAAGTTCATTTTCATCATTTGATCTTTATTTATCAATCTTTGGAAATACATCAAATAAACCTACCAGAAGACTAGTCCAGCAATCCTCAGGGATTGCAATTCCAACAAGTTCCGCTTGTTGACTAGTATGTGGGCCTCGAGATCCCATCTTGAGTCACGTCCGCCTCTTGTGCAGGATCCGGAGGCAAGGGATTTATGGGTCAGAGCCTCCCCTGGCACCCAAGCATCCTCTTGCTCCAAGTAGCACCCATGGAGAGATCTCTCGCGGCAGGTTCAGTCCACGAGAGGTCTCTCCGTACGTGCTATAACTCCAAATCTTTAGATTTGTCATAACTTGAACACTATAACTCCAAATTGAGCACTCTACAGCTCAATAGATTCCATTTTTCAAACGCTTTCCAATGATAGGTCACATCATATGGTTTTGAGAAACTTATGGGCATGTTATCTGGGTGCCACATTTTTTGTATTCAAAAAATGGGAATTAGGAGATTCCCAAACTCACTAATATTGTGTTAACCCCCTTGGATAGGATTAGGCAGACAGTCGAAGGTAACTGGTACTGCCTCTCCCTCGAGGCTTTTAACCTGAAGAATTAGATGTTTTTCCTGAATTAGTTCCTTGAGCAAAGAAGTACAAACAATGCATCTAAATGTACAATCACGAGCATTCTAGTGGTCGTTTGTACAGCCAATTGCTAAAGTGTGATTTCTTCTCCCCAATTGCTTCCAGCATTTTATCCTGGATCAATCACCACTTGGCAAGATCCGAAGGGTTTCGTAAGCTAAGTTGCTTGATTACCCTTTTTTCCTTGGGTTATGGTTTATACCCTGTTAACCCAAATTGTTGTAGAGATTGAGAGAGACAAAGATAGAGTGAAGAGCTAGTGTGCTCTCTTCTTCTTCCATTTATTATATCATAACCACACATAGCATAAGTGTATACAATAGTACTAAGGTCCGTAGGACCATTCACACTAGGTCTAAGACCACCGACTTATTTAATGTCCCACACTTTCTGATACATCTGGACAAGGCTAATGTCGGTCATACATACTAAGAGGAGAATAATATGAGCTTGATATTCTAACACTCCCGCTCAAGCTCAAATCATCTTATGAACTCCAAGTAGCTGTCTAAAACTACTAAACATATCTTTACCCAAAGACTTGGTAAAGATATTTGCAACATGTTCATCAGTCTTCAAATGCATAAGATCTACTCTCCCTGCAAGAACCATCTCTCTGATAAAATGGTAGTGTACCTCTATATGTTTTGTCCTGGCATGGTATACTGGATTCGTTGCCAGGAGTACACTACTGAGATTGTCACATAATAAGGTCACTAGAGCATCCACCTGAATATCCAAATCAGCCATAAGCTTGAGCAGCCATGAAATCTCACATGCTGCCAATGCAGCACCCCTGTACTCTACCTCAGTACTAGACAATGCAACCGTTGGTTGCTTCTTTGCTGCTCCAGTTGATCATGCCAATTCCAAAGCCAAAATCATAACCACTCATAGATCTGCGATCATATGAGCATCCTGCCCAATCCGCATCTGTGTATCCAACCAGTTTCAAGGGCTTATCTCTCATATAGAACAGCCCATAATCTACAGTGGACTTAACATATCTCATAATCCGCCTAACAACATCCAAATGTGGCTTCCTAGGCTTCTGCATAAACTAACTTATGAGCCCAACTACATAACTCAAATCTGGCCCAGTGATGGTCAAGTAGATCAGTACATAGTCACATCCTGAATCTCAGCTCCAGTGCTAATGTCCAACTTGACATTCTGATCAAGGGGTGTATCCAATGGTTTGCATTCAGCCATGCCATACTTTTTCAGCATTTCCATGGCATAATGTTTCTACATCAAACCATTTTCAGCCTTAATTACCTCAATACCCAAAAAAATACTTCAACTCACCTAGATCTTTCATGTCAAATTTAGATTTCAGCATCTTCATTACATGGTGTATGCCCAAGTCATCATTACCAGTGATTATCAAATCATCAACATATATGACCAGCACTACCAAGCCATTGTCAGTCTTCTTTGTAAATAGGCTGTGATCAGCCCTACCAACAGTAAATCCCAACCTCTGCAAGTAGTTACTGATCCTAGCATGCCAAGCTCTCGGAGCCTGCTTCAGCCCGTACAATGCCTTTTTTAGCTTGCATACATAATGTTGAAAATCAGGGTGAACATACCCTTCTGGCTGAAACATATAGACATCCTCTGCTAAGTCACCATTAAGAAAGGCATTCTTCACATCCATCTGCTGTAATTTCCAGCCTCTAGCAGCAGCCAAAGCAATCACAGTGCGTATGGTTGCCATCTTGGCAACAAGGATGAATGTTTCCTCATAATCAAGTCCTTACTGTTGGGCATACCCCTTAGCAACCAGCCTGGCTTTTTACCTTTCCACACTGCCATCCGACTTGCATTTGATTTTGTAGACCCATTTGTAGCCAATGATCTTTTTTCCTTCAGGTAATGGCACAAGATCCCATATCTTATTTTCAGCCAAGGCATTCATTTCTTTGTCCATGGCTGCACACTAGTTCTCATCTTCCACTGCTTCAGCATATGTACCTGGTTCTTTGATCTCCATCACTTTTTTCATGTAAGCATAATGCTTTGTAGTGTAGCCACTATATGTCAACCTATCAATAGGGTATCTGACCCTCTATGAGCGTCTAGGCTATGGTACACTGCCCAATTCCCCTCTTTCTAATAAGGATTACAAAGCTTATGATTCGAGCATTTAAGTACATACAAGGCTTTAAAAAGTTGGTTTGAATAGTGGAAATAGAAGGATTGATGAGGCTTTTCCTTCTATTCTTGAGTGTCTCCTTCTTCATGGTCTTCTTCTTCTTTAGCATGTACTACAAGGGATGTATTAGTCTTCATATCCAACCTAAAAATACCAATCAACAATCCATATTTTGAAGATTTAGATTGGGCATCAAACAATGTGTCCAACTATCCCCAAGTGGCATGAGATGTATCACATGTGTCTATACGGTGGATATAACTATCATCAAGCTCAAGATACTTGATGATGGCTTGGACTTTGTCATTATTCTTTTACCATACTACTGCAAGAATACTATCTTTGGGTTTCTTTTCTTGGCCACTAGTTATTTAGTAAAGGCCCTTCTTCATTAGGATCAACTTGATCCTTACTAGCCAAGTGTGGAAGTCCGTTCCTTTGAAGCAGCATGACAATGAATCTTTTCCCATACTAGATGGCAAGAGTTGTTAGAAAGATGAGAGAGAGATAAAGGCAACAGAGAATAGGTAGCTCTCAATGTTCTTCTTCTTTATTATCCATCACACTTTTTCTAACTAAGTAACACAAAGTACAATGTACTATAACCCTAAGACAAGTAGTGTAATGTAACGTGTCCCCCTGTCCACTTGAAGGACATGTCTTAGCAGCCCATCGGGAAGAGAAACTAGAAAGCGGTGCCCAGCACTCCCAAGGAAAGTCATGGGGTTTGCAATCTAGGTCTTCCCGAGTCTGCCAACGAAGTGGAAGCGTTTCGGCCATTCCCACTTAGGACCAACTTGAATCAGGGTTTTCCTAATAGTCAAGTTCCTAGGAGGTAGCTAGCGTCGAACCCTAGATGGACTACTTTGCGTAGAAACATCAGGGTCGAAGCGGATCTATACTGCACTTGGTTCAAGGAGAATGGGAAATGAGAGGGATGCAAAGCTCGACCTCTCTGCCCGTAAGGCATAGTCCCATTCCGTTCCCCTAAAACAGCATAAATCGAGACTCTAGCTCTATAGATTCTAAGTCATTGTTACCTCGGTGTCAATTCCTTTGAGAAAAGTTCCCAGCCAACCGAGACCACCCTTTCGTAGGAAAGACCCAGAGTCACATCCACCGCACTTTCCTCAGGTTGCTTTAGTTATCTAATTACCTACCACATTTAGTTTGAGAAGCAAAAACAGCTTCCTTAATTAACCAAATTAATCATTGGTTCCTTCACGTAACTTAAGCACTGACAAAAAAAAACAATGTCAAGAAAGTTCATTTTCATCATTTGATCTTTATTTATCAATCTTTGGAAATACATCAAATAAACCTACCAGAAGGCTAGTCCAGCAATCCTCAGGGATTGCAATTCCAACAAGTTCCGCTTGTTGACTAGTATGTGGGCCTCGAGATCCCATCTTGAGTCACGTCCGCCTCTTGTGCAGGATCCGGAGGCAAGGGATTTATGGGTCAGAGCCTCCCCTGGCACCCAAGCATCCTCTTGCTCCAAGTAGCACCCATGGAGAGACCTCTCGCGGCAGGTTCAGTCCACGAGAGGTCTCTCCGTACAAGCTATAACTCCAAATCTTTAGATTTGTCATAACTTGAACACTATAACTCCAAATTGAGCACTCTACAGCTCAATAGATTCCATTTTTCAAACGCTTTCCAATGATAGGTCACATCATATGGTTTTGAGAAACTTATGGGCATGTTATCTGGGTGCCACATTTTTTGTATTCAAAAAATGGAAATTAGGAGATTCCCAAACTCACTAATATTGTGTTAACCCCCTTGGATAGGATTAGGCAGACAGTCGGAGGTAACTGGTACTGCCTCTCCCTCGAGGCTTCTAACCTGAAGAATTAGATGTTTTTCCTGAATTAGTTCCTTGAGCAAAGAAGTACAAACAATGCATCTAAATGTACAATCACGAGCATTCTAGTGGTCGTTTGTACAGCCAATTGCTAAAGTCTGATTTCTTCTCCCCAAATGCTTCCAGCATTTTATCCTGGATCAATCGCCACTTGGCAAGATCCGAAGGGTTTCGTAAGCTAAGTTGCTTGATTACCCTTTTTTCCTTGGGTTATGGTTTATACCCTGTTAACCCAAATTGTTGTAGAGATTGAGAGAGACAAAGATAGAGTGAAGAGCTAGTGTGCTCTCTTCTTCTTCCATTTATTATATCATAACCACACATAGCATAAGTGTATACAATAGTACTAAGGTCCGTAGGACCATTCACACTAGGTCTAAGACCACCGACTTATTTAATGTCCCACACTTTCTGATACATCTGGACAAGGCTAATGTCGGTCATACATACTAAGAGGAGAATAATATGAGCTTGATATTCTAACACTCCCGCTCAAGCTCAAATCATCTTATGAACTCCAAGTAGCTGTCTAAAACTACTAAACTTATCTTTACCCAAAGACTTGGTAAAGATATTTGCAACATGTTCATCAGTCTTCAAATGCATAAGATCTACTCTCCCTGCAAGAACCATCTCTCTGATAAAATGGTAGTGTACCTCTATATGTTTTGTCCTGGCATGGTATACTGGATTCGTTGCCAGGAGTACACTACTGAGATTGTCACATAATAAGGTCACTAGAGCATCCACCTGAATATCCAAATCAGCCATAAGCTTGAGCAGCCATGAAATCTCACATGCTGCCAATGCAGCACCCCTGTACTCTACCTCAGTACTAGACAATGCAACCGTTGGTTGCTTCTTTGCTGCTCCAGTTGATCATGCCAATTCCAAAGCCAAAATCATAACCACTCATAGATCTGCGATCATATGAGCATCCTGCCCAATCCGCATCTGTGTATCCAACCAGTTTCAAGGGCTTATCTCTCATATAGAACAGCCCATAATCTACAGTGGACTTAACATATCTCATAATCCGCCTAACAACATCCAAATGTGGCTTCCTAGGCTTCTGCATAAACTAACTTATGAGCCCAACTACATAACTCAAATCTGGCCCAGTGATGGTCAAGTAGATCAGTACATAGTCACATCCTGAATCTTAGCTCCAGTGCTAATGTCCAACTTGACATTCTGATCAAGGGGTGTATTCAATGGTTTGCATTCAGCCATGCCATACTTTTTCAGCATTTCCATGGCATAATGTTTCTACATCAAACCATTTTCAGCCTTAATTACCTCAATACCCAAAAAAATACTTCAACTCACCTAGATCTTTCATGTCAAATTCAGATTTCAGCATCTTCATTACATGCTGTATGCCCAAGTCATCATTACCAGTGATTATCAAATCATCAACATATATGACCAGCACTACCAAGCCACTGTCAGTCTTCTTTGTAAATAGGCTGTGATCAGTCCTACCAACAGTAAATCCCAACCTCTGCAAGTAGTTACTGATCCTAGCATGCCAAGCTCTCGGAGCCTGCTTCAGCCCGTACAATGCCTTTTTTAGCTTGCATACATAATGTTGAAAATCAGGGTGAACATACCCTTCTGGCTGAAACATATAGACATCCTCTGCTAAGTCACCATTAAGAAAGGCATTCTTCACATCCATCTGCTGTAATTTCCAGCCTCTAGCAGCAGCCAAAGCAATCACAGTACATATGGTTGCCATCTTGGCAACAAGGATGAATGTTTCCTCATAATCAAGTCCTTACTGTTGGGCATACCCCTTAGCAACCAGCCTGGCTTTTTACCTTTCCACACTGCCATCCGACTTTCTTTCGCAAGTACTACAAGGGATGTATTAGTCTTCATATCCAACCTAAAAATACCAATCAACAATCCATATTTTGAAGATTTAGATTGGGCATCAAACAATGTGTCCAACTATCCCCAAGTGGCATGAGATGTATCACATGTGTCTATACGGTGGATATAACTATCATCAAGCTCAAGATACTTGATGATGGCTTGGACTTTGTCATTATTCTTTTACCATACTACTGCAAGAATACTATCTTTGGGTTTCCTTTCTTGGCCACTAGTTATTTACTAAAGGCCATTCTTCATCAGGATCAACTTGATCCTTACTAGCCAAGTGTGGAAGTCCGTTCCTTTGAAGCAGCATGACAATGAATCTTTTCCCATACTAGATGGCAAGAGTTGTTAGAAAGATGAGAGAGAGATAAAGGCAACAGAGAATAGGTAGCTCTCAATGTTCTTCTTCTTTATTATCCATCACACTTTTTCTAACTAAGTAACACAAAGTACAATGTACTACAACCCTAAGACAAGTAGTGTAATGTAACGTGTCCCCCTGTCCACTTGAAGGACATGTCTTAGCAGCCCATCGGGAAGAGAAACTAGAAAGCGGTGCCCAGCACTCCCAAGGAAAGTCATGGGGTTTGCAATCTAGGTCTTCCCGAGTCTGCCAACGAAGTGGAAGCGTTTCGGCCATTCCCACTTAGGACCAACTTGAATCAGGGATTTCCTAATAGTCAAGTTCCTAGGAGGTAGCTAGCGTCGAACCCTAGATGGACTACTTTGCGTAGAAACATCAGGGTCGAAGCGGATCTATACTGCACTTGGTTCAAGGAGAATGGGAAAGGAGAGGGATGCAAAGCTCGACCTCTCTGCCCGTAAGGCATAGTCCCATTCCGTTCCCCTAAAACAGCATAAATCGAGACTCTAGCTCTATAGATTCTAAGTCATTGTTACCTCGGTGTCAATTCCTTTGAGAAAAGTTCCCAGCCAACCGAGACCACCCTTTCGTAGGAAAGACCCAGAGTCACATCCACCGCACTTTCCTCAGGTTGCTTTAGTTATCTAATTACCTACCACATTTAGTTTGAGAAGCAAAAACAGCTTCCTTAATTAACTAAATTAATCATTGGTTCCTTCACGTAACTTAAGCACTGACAAAAAAAAAACAATGTCAAGAAAGTTCCTTTTCATCATTTGATCTTTATTTATCAATCTTTGGAAATACATCAAATAAACCTACCAGAAGGCTAGTCCAGCAATCCTCAGGGATTGCAATTCCAACAAGTTCCGCTTGTTGACTAGTATGTGGGCCTCGAGATCCCATCTTGAGTCACGTCCGCCTCTTGTGCAGGATCCGGAGGCAAGGGATTTATGGGTCAGAGCCTCCCCTGGCACCCAAGCATCCTCTTGCTCCAAGTAGCACCCATGGAGAGACCTCTCGCGGCAGGTTCAGTCCACGAGAGGTCTCTCCGTACAAGCTATAACTCCAAATCTTTAGATTTGTCATAACTTGAACACTATAACTCCAAATTGAGCACTCTACAGCTCAATAGATTCCATTTTTCAAACGCTTTCCAATGATAGGTCACATCATATGGTTTTGAGAAACTTATGGGCATGTTATCTGGGTGCCACATTTTTTGTATTCAAAAAATGGAAATTAGGAGATTCCCAAACTCACTAATATTGTGTTAACCCCCTTGGATAGGATTAGGCAGACAGTCGGAGGTAACTGGTACTGCCTCTCCCTCGAGGCTTCTAACCTGAAGAATTAGATGTTTTTCCTGAATTAGTTCCTTGAGCAAAGAAGTACAAACAATGCATCTAAATGTACAATCACGAGCATTCTAGTGGTCGTTTGTACAGCCAATTGCTAAAGTCTGATTTCTTCTCCCCAAATGCTTCCAGCATTTTATCCTGGATCAATCGCCACTTGGCAAGATCCGAAGGGTTTCGTAAGCTAAGTTGCTTGATTACCCTTTTTTCCTTGGGTTATGGTTTATACCCTGTTAACCCAAATTGTTGTAGAGATTGAGAGAGACAAAGATAGAGTGAAGAGCTAGTGTGCTCTCTTCTTCTTCCATTTATTATATCATAACCACACATAGCATAAGTGTATACAATAGTACTAAGGTCCGTAGGACCATTCACACTAGGTCTAAGACCACCGACTTATTTAATGTCCCACACTTTCTGATACATCTGGACAAGGCTAATGTCGGTCATACATACTAAGAGGAGAATAATATGAGCTTGATATTCTAACACTCCCGCTCAAGCTCAAATCATCTTATGAACTCCAAGTAGCTGTCTAAAACTACTAAACTTATCTTTACCCAAAGACTTGGTAAAGATATTTGCAACATGTTCATCAGTCTTCAAATGCATAAGATCTACTCTCCCTGCAAGAACCATCTCTCTGATAAAATGGTAGTGTACCTCTATATGTTTTGTCCTGGCATGGTATACTGGATTCGTTGCCAGGAGTACACTACTGAGATTGTCACATAATAAGGTCACTAGAGCATCCACCTGAATATCCAAATCAGCCATAAGCTTGAGCAGCCATGAAATCTCACATGCTGCCAATGCAGCACCCCTGTACTCTACCTCAGTACTAGACAATGCAACCGTTGGTTGCTTCTTTGCTGCTCCAGTTGATCATGCCAATTCCAAAGCCAAAATCATAACCACTCATAGATCTGCGATCATATGAGCATCCTGCCCAATCCGCATCTGTGTATCCAACCAGTTTCAAGGGCTTATCTCTCATATAGAACAGCCCATAATCTACAGTGGACTTAACATATCTCATAATCCGCCTAACAACATCCAAATGTGGCTTCCTAGGCTTCTGCATAAACTAACTTATGAGCCCAACTACATAACTCAAATCTGGCCCAGTGATGGTCAAGTAGATCAGTACATAGTCACATCCTGAATCTTAGCTCCAGTGCTAATGTCCAACTTGACATTCTGATCAAGGGGTGTATTCAATGGTTTGCATTCAGCCATGCCATACTTTTTCAGCATTTCCATGGCATAATGTTTCTACATCAAACCATTTTCAGCCTTAATTACCTCAATACCCAAAAAAATACTTCAACTCACCTAGATCTTTCATGTCAAATTCAGATTTCAGCATCTTCATTACATGCTGTATGCCCAAGTCATCATTACCAGTGATTATCAAATCATCAACATATATGACCAGCACTACCAAGCCACTGTCAGTCTTCTTTGTAAATAGGCTGTGATCAGTCCTACCAACAGTAAATCCCAACCTCTGCAAGTAGTTACTGATCCTAGCATGCCAAGCTCTCGGAGCCTGCTTCAGCCCGTACAATGCCTTTTTTAGCTTGCATACATAATGTTGAAAATCAGGGTGAACATACCCTTCTGGCTGAAACATATAGACATCCTCTGCTAAGTCACCATTAAGAAAGGCATTCTTCACATCCATCTGCTGTAATTTCCAGCCTCTAGCAGCAGCCAAAGCAATCACAGTACATATGGTTGCCATCTTGGCAACAAGGATGAATGTTTCCTCATAATCAAGTCCTTACTGTTGGGCATACCCCTTAGCAACCAGCCTGGCTTTTTACCTTTCCACACTGCCATCCGACTTTCTTTCGCAAGTACTACAAGGGATGTATTAGTCTTCATATCCAACCTAAAAATACCAATCAACAATCCATATTTTGAAGATTTAGATTGGGCATCAAACAATGTGTCCAACTATCCCCAAGTGGCATGAGATGTATCACATGTGTCTATACGGTGGATATAACTATCATCAAGCTCAAGATACTTGATGATGGCTTGGACTTTGTCATTATTCTTTTACCATACTACTGCAAGAATACTATCTTTGGGTTTCCTTTCTTGGCCACTAGTTATTTACTAAAGGCCATTCTTCATCAGGATCAACTTGATCCTTACTAGCCAAGTGTGGAAGTCCGTTCCTTTGAAGCAGCATGACAATGAATCTTTTCCCATACTAGATGGCAAGAGTTGTTAGAAAGATGAGAGAGAGATAAAGGCAACAGAGAATAGGTAGCTCTCAATGTTCTTCTTCTTTATTATCCATCACACTTTTTCTAACTAAGTAACACAAAGTACAATGTACTACAACCCTAAGACAAGTAGTGTAATGTAACGTGTCCCCCTGTCCACTTGAAGGACATGTCTTAGCAGCCCATCGGGAAGAGAAACTAGAAAGCGGTGCCCAGCACTCCCAAGGAAAGTCATGGGGTTTGCAATCTAGGTCTTCCCGAGTCTGCCAACGAAGTGGAAGCGTTTCGGCCATTCCCACTTAGGACCAACTTGAATCAGGGATTTCCTAATAGTCAAGTTCCTAGGAGGTAGCTAGCGTCGAACCCTAGATGGACTACTTTGCGTAGAAACATCAGGGTCGAAGCGGATCTATACTGCACTTGGTTCAAGGAGAATGGGAAAGGAGAGGGATGCAAAGCTCGACCTCTCTGCCCGTAAGGCATAGTCCCATTCCGTTCCCCTAAAACAGCATAAATCGAGACTCTAGCTCTATAGATTCTAAGTCATTGTTACCTCGGTGTCAATTCCTTTGAGAAAAGTTCCCAGCCAACCGAGACCACCCTTTCGTAGGAAAGACCCAGAGTCACATCCACCGCACTTTCCTCAGGTTGCTTTAGTTATCTAATTACCTACCACATTTAGTTTGAGAAGCAAAAACAGCTTCCTTAATTAACTAAATTAATCATTGGTTCCTTCACGTAACTTAAGCACTGACAAAAAAAAAACAATGTCAAGAAAGTTCCTTTTCATCATTTGATCTTTATTTATCAATCTTTGGAAATACATCAAATAAACCTACCAGAAGGCTAGTCCAGCAATCCTCAGGGATTGCAATTCCAACAAGTTCCGCTTGTTGACTAGTATGTGGGCCTCGAGATCCCATCTTGAGTCACGTCCGCCTCTTGTGCAGGATCCGGAGGCAAGGGATTTATGGGTCAGAGCCTCCCCTGGCACCCAAGCATCCTCTTGCTCCAAGTAGCACCCATGGAGAGACCTCTCGCGGCAGGTTCAGTCCACGAGAGGTCTCTCCGTACAAGCTATAACTCCAAATCTTTAGATTTGTCATAACTTGAACACTATAACTCCAAATTGAGCACTCTACAGCTCAATAGATTCCATTTTTCAAACGCTTTCCAATGATAGGTCACATCATATGGTTTTGAGAAACTTATGGGCATGTTATCTGGGTGCCACATTTTTTGTATTCAAAAAATGGAAATTAGGAGATTCCCAAACTCACTAATATTGTGTTAACCCCCTTGGATAGGATTAGGCAGACAGTCGGAGGTAACTGGTACTGCCTCTCCCTCGAGGCTTCTAACCTGAAGAATTAGATGTTTTTCCTGAATTAGTTCCTTGAGCAAAGAAGTACAAACAATGCATCTAAATGTACAATCACGAGCATTCTAGTGGTCGTTTGTACAGCCAATTGCTAAAGTCTGATTTCTTCTCCCCAAATGCTTCCAGCATTTTATCCTGGATCAATCGCCACTTGGCAAGATCCGAAGGGTTTCGTAAGCTAAGTTGCTTGATTACCCTTTTTTCCTTGGGTTATGGTTTATACCCTGTTAACCCAAATTGTTGTAGAGATTGAGAGAGACAAAGATAGAGTGAAGAGCTAGTGTGCTCTCTTCTTCTTCCATTTATTATATCATAACCACACATAGCATAAGTGTATACAATAGTACTAAGGTCTGTAGGACCATTCACACTAGGTCTAAGACCACCGACTTATTTAATGTCCCACACTTTCTGATACATCTGGACAAGGCTAATGTCGGTCATACATACTAAGAGGAGAATAATATGAGCTTGATATTCTAACACTCCCGCTCAAGCTCAAATCATCTTATGAACTCCAAGTAGCTGTCTAAAACTACTAAACTTATCTTTACCCAAAGACTTGGTAAAGATATTTGCAACATGTTCATCAGTCTTCAAATGCATAAGATCTACTCTCCCTGCAAGAACCATCTCTCTGATAAAATGGTAGTGTACCTCTATATGTTTTGTCCTGGCATGGTATATTGGATTCGTTGCCAGGAGTACACTACTGAGATTGTCACATAATAAGGTCACTAGAGCATCCACCTGAATATCCAAATCAGCCATAAGCTTGAGCAGCCATGAAATCTCACATGCTGCCAATGCAGCACCCCTGTACTCTACCTCAGTACTAGACAATGCAACCGTTGGTTGCTTCTTTGCTGCTCCAGTTGATCATGCCAATTCCAAAGCCAAAATCATAACCACTCATAGATCTGCGATCATATGAGCATCCTGCCCAATCCGCATCTGTGTATCCAACCAGTTTCAAGGGCTTATCTCTCATATAGAACAGCCCATAATCTACAGTGGACTTAACATATCTCATAATCCGCCTAACAACATCCAAATGTGGCTTCCTAGGCTTCTGCATAAACTAACTTATGAGCCCAACTACATAACTCAAATCTGGCCCAGTGATGGTCAAGTAGATCAGTACATAGTCACATCCTGAATCTCAGCTCCAGTGCTAATGTCCAACTTGACATTCTGATCAAGGGGTGTATTCAATGGTTTGCATTCAGCCATGCCATACTTTTTCAGCATTTCCATGGCATAATGTTTCTACATCAAACCATTTTCAGCCTTAATTACCTCAATACCCAAAAAAATACTTCAACTCACCTAGATCTTTCATGTCAAATTCAGATTTCAGCATCTTCATTACATGCTGTATGCCCAAGTCATCATTACCAGTGATTATCAAATCATCAACATATATGACCAGCACTACCAAGCCACTGTCAGTCTTCTTTGTAAATAGGCTGTGATCAGTCCTACCAACAGTAAATCCCAACCTCTGCAAGTAGTTACTGATCCTAGCATGCCAAGCTCTCGGAGCCTGCTTCAGCCCGTACAATGCCTTTTTTAGCTTGCATACATAATGTTGAAAATCAGGGTGAACATACCCTTCTGGCTGAAACATATAGACATCCTCTGCTAAGTCACCATTAAGAAAGGCATTCTTCACATCCATCTGCTGTAATTTCCAGCCTCTAGCAGCAGCCAAAGCAATCACAGTACATATGGTTGCCATCTTGGCAACAAGGATGAATGTTTCCTCATAATCAAGTCCTTACTGTTGGGCATACCCCTTAGCAACCAGCCTGGCTTTTTACCTTTCCACACTGCCATCCGACTTTCTTTCGCAAGTACTACAAGGGATGTATTAGTCTTCATATCCAACCTAAAAATACCAATCAACAATCCATATTTTGAAGATTTAGATTGGGCATCAAACAATGTGTCCAACTATCCCCAAGTGGCATGAGATGTATCACATGTGTCTATACGGTGGATATAACTATCATCAAGCTCAAGATACTTGATGATGGCTTGGACTTTGTCATTATTCTTTTACCATACTACTGCAAGAATACTATCTTTGGGTTTCTTTTCTTGGCCACTAGTTATTTACTAAAGGCCATTCTTCATCAGGATCAACTTGATCCTTACTAGCCAAGTGTGGAAGTCCGTTCCTTTGAAGCAGCATGACAATGAATCTTTTCCCATACTAGATGGCAAGAGTTGTTAGAAAGATGAGAGAGAGATAAAGGCAACAGAGAATAGGTAGCTCTCAATGTTCTTCTTCTTTATTATCCATCACACTTTTTCTAACTAAGTAACACAAAGTACAATGTACTACAACCCTAAGACAAGTAGTGTAATGTAACGTGTCCCCCTGTCCACTTGAAGGACATGTCTTAGCAGCCCATCGGGAAGAGAAACTAGAAAGCGGTGCCCAGCACTCCCAAGGAAAGTCATGGGGTTTGCAATCTAGGTCTTCCCGAGTCTGCCAACGAAGTGGAAGCGTTTCGGCCATTCCCACTTAGGACCAACTTGAATCAGGGATTTCCTAATAGTCAAGTTCCTAGGAGGTAGCTAGCGTCGAACCCTAGATGGACTACTTTGCGTAGAAACATCAGGGTCGAAGCGGATCTATACTGCACTTGGTTCAAGGAGAATGGGAAATGAGAGGGATGCAAAGCTCGACCTCTCTGCCCGTAAGGCATAGTCCCATTCCGTTCCCCTAAAACAGCATAAATCGAGACTCTAGCTCTATAGATTCTAAGTCATTGTTACCTCGGTGTCAATTCCTTTGAGAAAAGTTCCCAGCCAACCGAGACCACCCTTTCGTAGGAAAGACCCAGAGTCACATCCACCGCACTTTCCTCAGGTTGCTTTAGTTATCTAATTACCTACCACATTTAGTTTGAGAAGCAAAAACAGCTTCCTTAATTAACCAAATTAATCATTGGTTCCTTCACGTAACTTAAGCACTGACAAAAAAAAAACAATGTCAAGAAAGTTCCTTTTCATCATTTGATCTTTATTTATCAATCTTTGGAAATACATCAAATAAACCTACCAGAAGGCTAGTCCAGCAATCCTCAGGGATTGCAATTCCAACAAGTTCCGCTTGTTGACTAGTATGTGGGCCTCGAGATCCCATCTTGAGTCACGTCCGCCTCTTGTGCAGGATCCGGAGGCAAGGGATTTATGGGTCAGAGCCTCCCCTGGCACCCAAGCATCCTCTTGCTCCAAGTAGCACCCATGGAGAGATCTCTCGCGGCAGGTTCAGTCCACGAGAGGTCTCTCCGTACGTGCTATAACTCCAAATCTTTAGATTTGTCATAACTTGAACACTATAACTCCAAATTGAGCACTCTACAGCTCAATAGATTCCATTTTTCAAACGCTTTCCAATGATAGGTCACATCATATGGTTTTGAGAAACTTATGGGCATGTTATCTGGGTGCCACATTTTTTGTATTCAAAAAATGGGAATTAGGAGATTCCCAAACTCACTAATATTGTGTTAACCCCCTTGGATAGGATTAGGCAGACAATCGGAGGTAACTGGTACTGCCTCTCCCTCGAGGCTTTTAACTTGAAGAATTAGATGTTTTTCCTGAATTAGTTCCTTGAGCAAAGAAGTACAAACAATGCATCTAAATGTACAATCACGAGCATTCTAGTGGTCGTTTGTACAGCCAATTGCTAAAGTCTGATTTCTTCTCCCCAAATGCTTCCAGCATTTTATCCTGGATCAATCGCCACTTGGCAAGATCCGAAGGGTTTCGTAAGCTAAGTTGCTTGATTACCCTTTTTTCCTTGGGTTATGGTTTATACCCTGTTAACCCAAATTGTTGTAGAGATTGAGAGAGACAAAGATAGAGTGAAGAGCTAGTGTGCTCTCTTCTTCTTCCATTTATTATATCATAACCACACATAGCATAAGTGTATACAATAGTACTAAGGTCCGTAGGACCATTCACACTAGGTCTAAGGCCACCGACTTATTTAATGTCCCACACTTCCTGATACATCTGGACAAGGCTAATGTCAGTCATACATACTAAGAGGAGAATAATATGAGCTTGATATTCTAACACTCCCGCTCAAGCTCAAATCATCTGATGAACTCCAAGTAGTTGTCTAAAACTACTAAACTTATCTTTACCCAAAGACTTGGTAAAGATATTTGCAACATGTTCATCAGTCTTCAAATGCATAAGATCTACTCTCCCTGCAAGAACCATCTCTCTGATAAAATGGTAGTGTACCTCTATATGTTTTGTCCTGGCATGGTATACTGGATTCGTTGCCAGGAGTACACTACTGAGATTGTCACATAATAAGGTCACTAGAGCATCCACCTGAATATCCAAATCAGCCATAAGCTTGAGCAGCCATGAAATCTCACATGCTGCCAATGCAGCACCCCTGTACTCTACCTCAGTACTAGACAATGCAACCGTTGGTTGCTTCTTTGCTGCTCCAGTTGATCATGCCAATTCCAAAGCCAAAATCATAACCACTCATAGATCTGCGATCATATGAGCATCCTGCCCAATCCGCATCTGTGTATCCAACCAGTTTCAAGGGCTTATCTCTCATATAGAACAGCCCATAATCTACAGTGGACTTAACATATCTCATAATCCGCCTAACAACATCCAAATGTGGCTTCCTAGGCTTCTGCATAAACCTACTTATGAGCCCAACTACATAACTCAAATCTGGCCCAGTGATGGTCAAGTAGATCAGTACATAGTCACATCCTGAATCTCAGCTCCAGTGCTAATGTCCAACTTGACATTCTGATCAAGGGGTGTATCCAATGGTTTGCATTCAGCCATGCCATACTTTTTCAGCATTTCCATGGCATAATGTTTCTACATCAAACCATTTTCAGCCTTAATTACCTCAATACCCAAAAAAATACTTCAACTCACCTAGATCTTTCATGTTAAATTCAGATTTCAGCATCTTCATTACATGGTGTATGCCCAAGTCATCATTACCAGTGATTATCAAATCATCAACATATATGACCAGCACTACCAAGCCACTGTCAGTCTTCTTTGTAAATAGGCTGTGATCAGCCCTACCAACAGTAAATCCCAACCTCTGCAAGTAGTTACTGATCCTAGCATGCCAAGCTCTCGGAGCCTGCTTCAGCCCGTACAATGCCTTTTTTAGCTTGCATACATAATGTTGAAAATCAGGGTGAACATACCCTTCTGGCTGAACCATATAGACATCCTCTGCTAAGTCACCATTAAGAAAGGCATTCTTCACATCCATCTGCTGTAATTTCCAGCCTCTAGCAGCAGCCAAAGCAATCACAGTGCGTATGGTTGCCATCTTGGCAACAAGGATGAATGTTTCCTCATAATCAAGTCCTTACTGTTGGTCATACCCCTTAGCAACCAGCCTGGCTTTGTACCTTTCCACACTGCCATCCGACTTGCATTTGATTTTGTAGACCCATTTGTAGCCAATGGTCTTTTTTCCTTCAGGTAGTGGCACAAGATCCCATATCTTATTTTCAGCCAAGGCATTCATTTCTTTGTCCATGGCTGCACACTAGTTCTCATCTTCCACTGCTTCAGCATATGTACCTGGTTCTTTGATCTCCATCACTTTTTTCATGTAAGCATAATGCTTTGTAGTGTAGCCACTATATGTCAACCTATCAATAGGGTATCTGACCCTCTATGAGCGTCTAGGCTATGGTACACTGCCCAATTCCCCTCTTTCTAATAAGGATTACAAAGCTTATGATTCGAGCATTTAAGTACATACAAGGCTTTAAAAAGTTGGTTTGAATAGTGGAAATAGAAGGATTGATGAATCTTTTCCTTCTATTCTTGAGTGTCTCCTTCTTCATGGTCTTCTTCTTCTTTAGCATGTACTACAGGGGATGTATTAGTCTTCATATCCAACCTAAAAATACCAATCAACAATCCATATTTTGAAGATTTAGATTGGGCATCAAACAATGTGTCCAACTATCCCCAAGTGACATGAGATGTATCACATGTGTCTATACGGTGGATATAACTATCATCAAGCTCAAGATACTTGATGATGGCTTGGACTTTGTCATTATTCTTTTACCATACTACTGCAAGAATACTATCTTTGGGTTTCTTTTCTTGGCCACTAGTTATTTACTAAAGGCCCTTCTTCATCAGGATCAACTTGATCCTTACTAGCCAAGTGTGGAAGTCCGTTCCTTTGAAGCAGCATGACAATGAATCTTTTCCCATACTAGATGGCAAGAGTTGTTAGAAAGATGAGAGAGAGATAAAGGCAACAGAGAATAGGTAGCTCTCAATGTTCTTCTTCTTTATTATCCATCACACTTTTTCTAACTAAGTAACACAAAGTACAATGTACTACAACCCTAAGACAAGTAGTGTAATGTAACGTGTCCCCCTGTCCACTTGAAGGACATGTCTTAGCAGCCCATCGGAAAGAGAAACTAGAAAGCGCTGCCCAGCACTCCCAAGGAAAGTCATGGGGTTTGCGATCTAGGTCTTCCCGAGTCTGCCAACGAAGTGGAAGCGTTTCGGCCATTCCCACTTAGGACCAACTTGAATCAGGGTTTTCCTAATAGTCAAGTTCCTAGGAGGTAGCTAGCGTCGAACCCTAGATGGACTACTTTGCGTAGAAACATCAGGGTTGAAGCGGATCTATACTGCACTTGGTTAAAGGAGAATGGGAAACGAGAGGGATGCAAAGCTCGACCTCTCTGCCCGTAAGGCATAGTCCCATTCCGTTCCCCTAAAACAGCATAAATCGAGACTCTAGCTCTATAGATTCTAAGTCATTGTTACCTCGGTGTCAATTCCTTTGAGAAAAGTTCCCAGCCAACCGAGACCACCCTTTCGTAGGAAAGACCCAGAGTCACATCCACCGCACTTTCCTCAGGTTGCTTTAGTTATCTAATTACCTACCACATTTAGTTTGAGAAGCAAAAACAGCTTCCTTAATTAACCAAATTAATCATTGGTTCCTTCACGTAACTTAAGCACTGACAAAAAAAAACAATGTCAAGAAAGTTCATTTTCATCATTTGATCTTTATTTATCAATCTTTGGAAATACATCAAATAAACCTACCAGAAGGCTAGTCCAGCAATCCTCAGGGATTGCAATTCCAACAAGTTCCGCTTGTTGACTAGTATGTGGGCCTCGAGATCCCATCTTGAGTCACGTCCGCCTCTTGTGCAGGATCCGGAGGCAAGGGATTTATGGGTCAGATCCTCCCCTGGCACCCAAACATCCTCTTGCTCCAAGTAGCACCCATGGAGAGACCTCTCGCGGCAGGTTCAGTCCACGAGAGGTCTCTCCGTACAAGCTATAACTCCAAATCTTTAGATTTGTCATAACTTGAACACTATAACTCCAAATTGAGCACTCTACAGCTCAATAGATTCCATTTTTCAAACGCTTTCCAATGATAGGTCACATCATATGGTTTTGAGAAACTTATGGGCATGTTATCTGGGTGCCACATTTTTTGTATTCAAGAAATGGGAATTAGGAGATTCCCAAACTCACTAATATTGTGTTAACCCCCTTGGATAGGATTAGGCAGACAGTCGGAGGTAACTGGTACTGCCTCTCCCTCGAGGCTTTTAACCTGAAGAATTAGATGTTTTTCCTGAATTAGTTCCTTGAGCAAAGAAGTACAAACAATGCACCTAAATGTACAATCACGAGCATTCTAGTGGTCATTTGTACAGCCAATTGCTAAAGTGTAATTTCTTCTCCCCAAATGCTTCCAGCATTTTATCCTGGATCAATCGCCACTTGGCAAGATCCCAAGGTTTTCGTAAGCTAAGTTGCTTGATTACCCTTTTTTCCTTGGGTTATGGTTTATACCCTGTTAACCCAAATTGTTCTAGAGATTGAGAGAGACAAAGATAGAGTGAAGAGCTAGTGTGCTCTCTTCTTCTTCCATTTATTATATCATAACCACACATAGCATAAGTGTATACAATAGTACTAAGGTCCGTAGGACCATTCACACTAGGTCTAAGGCCACCGACTTATTTAATGTCCCACACTTCCTGATACATCTGGACAAGGCTAATGTCGGTCATACATACTAAGAGGAGAATAATATGAGCTTGATATTCTAACACTCCCGCTCAAGCTCAAATCATCTGATGAACTCCAAGTAGCTGTCTAAAACTACTAAACTTATCTTTACCCGAAGACTTGGTAAAGATATTTGCAACATGTTCATCAGTCTTCAAATGCATAAGATCTACTCTCCCTGCAAGAACCATCTCTCTGATAAAATGGTAGTGTACCTCTATATGTTTTGTCCTGGCATGGTATACTGGATTCGTTGCCAAGAGTACACTACTGAGATTGTCACATAATAAGGTCACTAGAGCATCCATCTGAATATCCTAATCAGCCATAAGCTTGAGTAGCCATGAAATCTCACATGCTGCCAATGCAGCACCCCTGTACTCTACCTCAGTACTAGACAATGCAACCGTTGGTTGCTTCTTTGCTGCTCCAGTTGATCATGCCAATTCCAAAGCCAAAATCATAACCACTCATAGATCTGCGATCATATGAGCATCCTGCCCAATCCGCATCTATGTATCCAACCAGTTTCAAGGGCTTATCTCTCATATAGAACAGCCCATAATCTACAGTGGACTTAACATATCTCATAATCCGCCTAACAACATCCAAATGTGGCTTCCTAGGCTTCTGCATAAACTAACTTATGAGCCCAACTGCATAACTCAAATCTGGCCCAGTGATGGTCAAGTAGATCAGTACATAGTCACATCTTGAATCTCAGCTCCAGTGCTAATGTCCAACTTGACATTCTGATCAAGGGGTGTATCCAATGGTTTGCATTCAGCCATGCCATACTTTTTCAGCATTTCCATGGCATAATGTTTCTACATCAAACCATTTTCAGCCTTAATTACCTCAATACCCAAAAAAATACTTCAACTCACCTAGATCTTTCATGTCAAATTCAGATTTCAGCATCTTCATTACATGCTGTATGCCCAAGTCATCATTACCAGTGATTATCAAATCATCAACATATATGACCAGCACTACCAAGCCACTGTCAGTCTTCTTTGTAAATAGGCTGTGATCAGCCCTACCAACAGTAAATCCCAACCTCTGCAAGTAGTTACTGATCCTAGCATGCCAAGCTCTCGGAGCCTGCTTCAGCCCATACAATGCATTTTTTAGCTTGCATACATAATGTTGAAAATCAGGGTGAACATACCCTTCTGGCTGAACCATATAGACATCCTCTGCTAAGTCACCATTAAGAAAGGCATTCTTCACATCCATCTACTGTAATTTCCAGCCTCTAGCAGCAGCCAAAGCAATCACAGTGCGTATGGTTGCCATCTTGGCAACAAGGATGAATGTTTCCTCATAATCAAGTCCTTACTGATGAGCATACCCCTTAGCAACCAGCCTGGCTTTGTACCTTTCCACACTGCCATCCGACTTGCATTTGATTTTGTAGACCCATTTGTAGCCAATGGTCTTTTTTCCTTCAGGTAGTGGCACAAGATCCCATATCTTATTTTCAGCCAAGGCATTCATTTCTTTGTCTGCCCTTTGCCTTCATATCTCCTTGCTTCTTGTAACAATCCTTTGCAATATGCCCATACCGGCCACAATAATGGCAGTCCTTGTCCGTGTTGGACTGATCAGACGACTGCCATGAACTAGAACCACCACCTCTACCTCGGGGTGATCTTCCCTTGCCTCTAAACCCACCAGATCCACGCTGGCCTTGTGTATTTGCACCATGCCAATTACTCTGCTGCTGCTGCTGTCCATAAGTATTACGAGTGTCACCACGACCTCAAAATGAACCACGACCTCTAGATCCTCTACCACGCTGGCTAGAGTACAACACAGTGTCTCTACTCTGAGATGCACTAGAATCTGTATTCAAACCAATTTTGACTTCCTCATGCAGCAACAAAGCAACTAGCTCTTCCCAGCTAGGGGGCTCTTCTCTGACAGAAATGGAAGTGTCAAAAGCTTTGTACTCTTTCTAAGCCATTCAAAGCAACATCAATCATATCATCTTCTGATACACTTGAGCCAATAGTAGCAAGTTGATCAGCTATGGTCTTAATCTCCATGGTATACGTCTGGATGCTCTTGCCATTCTTAGACATGTTGTTGAACTGCTGTTTCAACTGGATCTTTCTTGCATGTGTCATGGTCCCATAATTTTTCATCAGTATGTCCCAAGCATCCTTCAGAGTCTCACATCCAGTGATTTGAATTACCATAGCATCAGATATACATAAGGAAAACCAATGCAGCACCTTGCATGCTCTTTCATTCCATAGCCTGTAGGCTCTTTTCTGTTCATTTGTTGGATTGTGTGCAGGCAACTCAGGAGCAACTTCATCTCCTATACATAAATCCCAATAACCTCTCCCAACCAGAAATTTTTTCATTCTGAATTTCCATAATGTAAAGTTCTTATTATCCAACTTCTCTCCAACTATCTGAGTGATATTGTCTGTCCCATGTGCATTAGCCATGATGCAATAGACTATCTATCAAGTGCCTGACTCCCTGCAGTCCAATACGTATGACTGACTAAGTTCAGTCCGTAACAGTTTATGACAGTTTTCTGCACTAAATTGCAGAAAAAAAACCAGGGTATTTCAGCCCACTGACACCCCAAAACAACCCTCAAACAAGTGGTCTCAACTGTAGATATAACTGTCAATACATAAGCTATGTGTTTGCTTCAGCTTAAGCTTTTGTAACCTCACTGTCAGGGTACATACATGCAGTCTGAAAACTGTAAACTGTGAGTAACCAGCAACAATTTCAAGTCCAAAACTAAGTGTGTCAACAAATTCAGCTTCAGGTTGCAGTCAACCAAGATTCAGCATACCAAGCTCCAAGCAGCTCCAAAATGTCTTTTGACCATGTCATACATTTATTTTGTAGTGGCAAGTTCAATACATGAGCATCTGAGTAGGCATAGACAACCTGTCTTCATTGACCAATGGCATAAACCTCATGAGCTGTTTGTAATTAACCAGGACAGTGTAACTACATTTACTTCAGCTTCAAAATTCAGTTTTCAATGATGCTCATTGCTTGCTTCAATTCTCCATGCATTCAGCATGTATAGGCTAGTTCATATAGATGATGGAACCCCCAAGATGACCTGTATTGCTTCAGTAATGCACAGTACTTGTCATTGACTGTGTATGACAGTTTTCAGCCTGTCATTGATTTTCAGATCTGAGTATTCTGTCATTGACTGTGTATGACAGTTTTCAGCCTGTCATTGATTTTCAGATCTGAGTATTCTGAGCAAGAGATCTTAGCTCCAAGACATTTGATCCAATGTATACATGCTTTGACACATTCTTGTGCTCCAAAGATGCCTTCTGAGTGTAGTACAAGGCTCCTGTGTGTCAGTAATGACTGAATGCATGCTGTCCATTCATGTTTACAACAGTTCAGAAATGATTACAGGTCTATGTCTATCACTCCAGCTCATAACAGAGCTCCCACACAAGCATTTACTCCTTGTACACTTCAAATACCTTCAATAGTGAGCATACATGCTCTATGAACCTTGTCCAGGTGCCCCACTGAAGATTGACAGGTTGTTGTCCATTCAGATCAATAGGCGCAGATTTTCAGATACAGGTTGTTGTCCATTCAAATCAGCAGTGCAGATTTTCAGATACAGGTTGCTGTCCATTCAGATCAGCAGGTGCAGATTTTCAGATACAGGTTGCTGTTTTTCAGGAGGCAGTCCACGATTTTCAGACACAAGTTGCAGTCCACATTTCAGGACACATATTTCAGGAGGCAGTCCATGATTTTCAAACACAGGTTTCAGGAGGCAGTCCACGATTTTCAGACTCGAGAGGCAGTCCATGCTAATTCCTTCCTTTGACTATGGCTTCATTTGCAAGTGTCCAGCTTCTTCCTCATTCCTTACTTCCATCTCCTTTGCACTGCAAGTTGTCATGCCCATTCTCCCATAGCCTCATGGATGAAGCTCTGATACCATGTTCAAAGAGTAGAGAGAGAGAAAGGGAAAGACTCCATATCCATGAGCCTTCAGGCTCTCAAGCTCATTCCTTCATTTCCACACACTCTACTGAAAAGCACACACACACTACAAGATAAAGTGACCTAGTGTAAATGTAGACTAGACTACTAACTCTAGGCAGGTCACTGACTGACTACTAACCCGACTTATTTAATGTAGTCACATGTAGACAGCTGTACACACTAGATATCATAGATGTCGGTCATAGATGAAGACACACTGACGGTGAGCTTGCTTTCTAACATTTAGGACTAAAGAGCTTATGAAGTACTCTAGATTTTGCATGGTTTGTAAAGGTTGTGATTTTGATGCCACCATGTTTCAAAAGAGTCAATAGTAGATAAAAGTTCCTTATCAAAAATTTCAGAATTTATTTGGAATGTTGAAAATTTTCTACAATAAAAACCCATTGAATGTATTTGGCCATCATCCTAGCTTGGAAAAGAATAGCACCAGCAGTGAAATTCAATGCATCAATCTCCAAGAAGAAAGGCTTGGATGAAGCTACATGTATCAATATGGGGGTCGTAGTGAAGGCTTGCTTAAGTATTTGAAAAGCCTTCTCTATATCAAAAGTTCACATCAATTTATCATTTTCTATTAATCATGTGATTGGCATCGTGATCTTTGAATTATCTTTAATGAGGATTCATTAAAAGTTTGAGAATCTCAATGAGCATTGCATATCTCAAATTGAACTTGGTGTCTCCCATTTAAGAATAGTCTTCACCCTTTTTTCATCCATTGAGATTCCATTTTAAGAGACAATATATCCAAGGAATTATGTTTCTAGTTGATGATAAGATTAGTTTTCCAATTTAGCATACAAGTCCTTTTCACATAGCTTATCATTCAAGAACTAACCACATGTGGTGCTTGTGCTCATCTTGATTCTTTGAAAATATTGAAATGTCATTTAAGTATTACCATAAATTCATCTAGGTTTTGTTATCTATTAGATCCTGGAAGACTACTGGACCATTTGTGTGATCAAATGGATGACAATGTATTCAAAGTGGCCATACCTTGTGCAAGAAACTATCTTCCATTCATCACCTTCTGTCATTTTGACAAGATTATAGGCCTCACTTTATAAATGCTAAAATGTAGAGAAATGTTTTTTCATACAAGTCTTTGTGCATAACATTGCTACTATACAGAAATTGTACTATTTGTAGTAAGCCATTGACGATTCCCCAAATACTTGCATGCACTAGGTGAAGGAGACTTACTATAATTATCAAGGTAAAATACTATGGAAACTTGAAACTTTTATCAATGTACAATAGACCCATCCTATTATCAATGGATAACAATACCCATCCTAACTTTTAGAGCATCTATATCAATGTATAATGTATCCACCCTAGCTAGATTAGGGGAGGCAAAATTTAGCAATTGCTCAAACACCTTTGTATGAAGAGTACTATTTGTCAAGATGTGGGATCTAGAGCATGGCAAAGGTGAAAATTATGGAGGATGGAAGATAAAGACACAACTCATGTTGACATGACAATGTAGACAACTGTTACACAAGTGAATTAGGTTTCAAGATTGAGACTTGAACTCATAAACACAATCTTGTGTATGGACAACAATGACATAGACACTTGATAGAAAGAGACAAGTGCTATTGCATTATCATCATATGAAAGTGATAGTTCAAGCGCATCATTATATAAAGTTCTTTGGAAGCACTTAACATCCACTGTGCATATGGGATATGTCTCTCTTTCTGGAATGGACTGCATCTTCCTAGCTTAGATGTTCCATACAAAGGGACTAAAGTAGGTGTGATTGCAAATATCTCAACACCCCTCCTCAATCACAACCAAAAGTACAAAGTGTGTAGAGGCTTTAGTGAAAGCAACACCTGCAAAGTGTGGGCACACCATAAACATGGCAAAACACCAGAGGATGTCGTAGAAAAGGCTAAGTGTGGGTGCCACACACATGATGGACATCCAGAGGCTGTAGCAGGGGCCTTATAAAGTGTACAGAGGCTGTAGTACAAGGATAAGTGAGGAGTTTATAAGTTTATGTTTGAGACATTAGGGCTAGGAAATACAAAACTAAAAAAGTCTATCTAAATTGAAAACACACTATGTGGAGACTATGTCTGTGTTGATGTTGAGCTTGAATCTTCTTTGTTCGAGGTCGTCGATCCTTCTTCAATCTTTCTAGGTCCTTCCCCTCCTTGATTTGATGCTGGGACAATAGATCAGAGTGGCAGTGTGTTGCTCCAAGTGGCAGGAGAGAGAAAATGATGAGATTTTTTAGCTTGAGTGAAAATTTGGCTATTGTGGATTTTAGGGTTTCATGACAAGGGCCTAGTTTTTTTGACATTGCAGGAGCTATGGTGGATCATTTTCAAAACTTTTTTAATGAAAGTGTAGCTTATGTGATGCTCTACCAAAGCCCTATCCTCCTCGTCCACATCGCGGCCCGTACTGCGCATGCAGAGAAGACGACCGTGATCAGGTGTAGTTCAGCCGGATTTTCGCAATTTCATCAATGCCGGAGCAGAGGGTGATCAATGTCATGGATGTTGGTGCTAGGATGAAGTGCCTTGATGTAAGAAATGATTCCTTAGAAGGAAGCAAGAGAAGATATGCTTTGTGTTGGGTGATCCAGGGACTCCAATCAAGATATGTCCTACAGGTCACAAATTTAGGCTATGGCAGTGTGACTGACAATTTGAGCAATGCTGAGCTATGGAGTGGCCAATGTCAAGCTCTTAAGTGATAGGAGAAGCCTTGGGATTCAAGGAGCAAATGTCCAGAAGAGAACAGGTTCAGATATGACCTGTGGAGAGAGATCCAAGAGCTTCAAGTTGACAGAGTGCTGCTGGCTATGGCTGCCAAGAAAGGTCAAGTAGAAATGGAGGTGAGAAATGGAACCATGAGCTGGACTTGAGCTGACCTGAGGTTAAGAGGGACTGAGAGAGCAGAGAAGGGATTTATGCCATGCCCGACTGGGCTCTGATACAATGTCAAGATGTGGGATCTAGAGCATGGCTAAGGTAGAAGTTATGGAGGATGGAAGATAAAGACACAACTCATGTTAACATGACAATGTAGACAACTGTTACACAAGTGAATTAGGTTTCAAGATTGAGACTTGAACTCATAAACACAATCTTGTGTATGGAAAACAATGACACCGACACTTGATAGAAAGAGAGAAGTGCTATTGCATTATCATCATATGAAAGTGATAGTTCAAGTACATCATTATATAGAGTTCTTTGGTAGCACTTAACATCCACTGTGCATATGGGATCTGTCTCTCTTCCTAGAAGGGACTGCATATTCCTAGCCTAGTTGTTCCATACAAAGGGACTAAAGTAGGTGTGATTGCAAATATCTCAACACTATTTGGATTCCATTGGATGCATAGACTTGATTGGTTAGTATCTGAGTCTACCTTACAATACAAAATGTCAAGGTTTCAATCCAAACGTATGAGCTTGAAAGACCATATATTCTATGGTCTTCCTTTAAAAAAACCTAACACTCATCCTACAAATGTCACTTCATAGCTGCTCAAGATGAGAGTAACCAATATCACACTTGGTTCATGGAGAGGATGATAGTCTTTTAGTCTTCCATGGCATCAAAGATTAGCACTTTACAACGCATTGTTCTCCTAAAGAAATCTTATTCCAACCTACCACTTAGGCACTCATACTAGATCAAATATAGCCCTAAATAATGAGGTAGAAAGCCACCCAACTAATTGGGTCCACTTGTCCTTAAGATAGGTCATCAACACTATCATCCACCTCCTTTCTACCCATGTATCCTAGCCACATTAATAAATAAATAAAAATAATAATTTTCAAAAAAGTAATTTTAGAAGGACTTGTATAGCTCTTGGATAAATCCTTCATCATGTTCCATCCTAACCTCATTTACAATCAAGCCTTCCAATGCCCATACATTGTTCTCATGAGGGAGTTATTCTCCATCTTAGGATCCACCATGGGGATTATTTGAACTATTGGAGCCTTATTGGTTCCTATGCCACCATAGGAGTAAATCTTTCTTCCAAGGATGACCTCTTTGCTCAAGTGTTGATTAGCACTTTGAGAATAAATGGCTTTTGGTGAGAGAGATCCATTGAGGAACTTAGCGAGGTATGTCAATAAATCCTCCAAGTTTGATCATACTATACAAACTTGAATAGTAACTTTTTCAATCAAGACTAGCTACCATGAATAACCAAGCCATAATACAAAATAGTCATTCCAATGCATTCAATGCACTTCAAGATAATGCATTGCATACGTCCAATCATTGCATATCAATGCATCCACATAAGTACTAGGTGTTATTTAGTTCCGTCAACATTTGTTCTTAGTATGAATTTGATGAATTCTTGGTTTCAACCATAACTTTTCTATGGGATTTTAAATTAATCATTAAGAAACTCCATTATCATCCCTTTTGTTGTGCTTTAAAATGGTGGATTAGGACATCAATTGAAGAATCCTTATTTCTTCCAATGCACTTATATTTTTTAGCTTGGTTTCTTAAATGAGCTTTGGGACCTATAAACTAGAGAACAAATGTTCTCACAAGAACCTATATATGTGGTAGATTTGTCAAGACTTTTTGTAGTTACTATATCCTAAAAGTTTCCTTTGTTAAACTAGTATGATTTATTGAAAAAACTCTTGTTGTCTATACTTTCTATCTTTAAGATAAGGGGGTTCACCCATCAATATGTAAGTGTATCACGTGGGTTCAAAAGAATGAAAATTTTAAATATAATTTTTACATAAAAAGAGTGCCACATAAAGGATTTTTTCAAAAATTGAATAGAAAACGGGTATACAGATAATGAACCCTCAAGTCCTTAAGGCAATGTACCCCCTTCTAAACCCAATTGTTTATCGTAAGGTCCATCTTTTTATTTTAGGTTACTATGAAGTCATTATTATTTCCTCCTATGCAGTTTAGTTAGGGCCTTATTGGTAGTTTGAGGGTTGCCCTATTCTAGAGCTCCCTTATTATTTTCCAACCTTCTCTTTAGATAATCAAGGATCTCATTACCTTACAAACTTGGGCTAACAAAGACCCATTTTTCCGTAAGGTCATAAGTGGGTCACTATTTTAACAATGAATATCTGCTCTAATTCATCATTATTTTCTCCTTTTTGGTTTAATTAGGACCTTATTGGTAGTTTAAGGCCTACCCTATTCTAGAACTCCCTTTTTCTTTTCGACATCTTTTCTTCAAATAATCAAGGATCTCACTGCCTTGGAAACTTGGGTTATTCTTAACTAAGACCCATTTTTCATTAATGTGCTCTTAAATTCCTATCTTATGTGAACCCTTTCAACAACAACAACCTATATCCATAGTAGAATAGGAGACAATACTATCCTAGGCCTCCACCCCATAGCTAGCCTCGCTAGCTCCTATCAAACAAAAATCAGTCACACAAAGAGAGAAAATTAATCCATCAAGCATATCTTGCCCCCCAGCTCCTATAGTCTCTCATCCTTTGAGAGAGACTCCCACCCACTACATAGAGGAGACAACCAAAGAAAAGGAAAATTCAAATCTATACTTACCTATGATGAAGATGGCAACACACTACATAGAGGATCCAACTAAAGAGAAGGATATTCAAATATATATTGACGTATGATGAGGATGGCAACATAGTCCTTATGGACTCTTGACCCATACTAGTCATGGTGCTAGGCAAGGAAGAGAAAGAGCTCCAACCCAATTCAAAGACCCCATTGAATGCTAGAATTATGAACAGCTTGAAGGTGTATCGTCAAGATGTCCATAGAAAACCAAACCCTCCATGGATGGTAAACTCGATCAACAATGCCTTGAATGCAAGATCAGACACATATACCTTGGCTATCTTGAGAGAAAAGCTAGAATAAGTAAGGAAATTGTCCCATCAGTGCCCCTCACACAATTCAAAGTTAGAGATGATCCATGATGAGGACATGATACCGATATATGTGAATGCCATCAAAAGGGCTCAAGAAAAGAAAACCTATATTAGTATCCCAAAACCATCAAGTACTCATGGATCGATTATCAAAAAGAAGAATGAAGAAAAGATAAGAAAGAGAGCAACTAAGAAACTTTTGTTATACAAAGCTAGGTGGTTACTGTCAAATGAATTAAGAAAGTTGCATTGAGCACCGAAAGTGCAATGATTACCACTCAAACCAAGAAGGTTGTGACCTCAAGGGAAAAGGCGTGCCCCAATATTGAGAGGCAATTGGAAATAATAGACAAAGCCAAGAGCTAGGTTCAAGAAACCTAGGAAGCTATTGAGCGTATGAACTCAAATCTAAGAAAAAGTATGCATCACCTCATCCCTAAGTTGAGATTCAATCATAGCCTCTTCACAAACTCAAACAAGTCCAAAAATATTTCTTTTCTAGAATAACCATCACACACTCTCAAAATTCCAATATATTCGAGTGATAAGCAGTAGCATAATGATTTCAAAAATCATTCCATGAAGTGTGTTTCATCACCAACATGTCAAAGTAACTCAATCATCAGCATGGGCTCCATACTTAGACTCTTTAAAATAAAAAACAACAAGGTTTTTTATTAATGCAAAAAGTGTTTTTTTCAAACAAAGATTCACCGATCATAGATGATCTACTGAAACAACATCTCATGGATCCTTTCCCTATGGAAAGTTTCATGTTTATTTCCTCATATATTGGTGGTATGTCATGTATATGACAAATAACATAGCTTGGTAGTTCCTAGCATAACCCCAACATCTAGTTCCAATATTAGGCCTTCTAGGCATTACAGTAACTTTTTTTTGAAGGTATTATTTGCAACACTTGTTGATAGACCTTCAATGTCTTAGGTATAACCTAAATACCAAAAATGAGTAAACGTTTATTAAAAGTAGCAAACAAAAAATATATATATTGACTATCCTTAACCATTCGACCCATCAAATCCTCCATTGCTCATAATGGAGAAGGAAGCTCTAGCCAACAAAGATTTGCATATATCATAACTCAAAGTGAGGTCATAATACATTTGGAGGAATGAATATCATCTCTAGGATCTCAAATATGGCTTCTTAATTGTATGAAAAGTTATCCAATCATAAGGCCAATTGATACATGAAGGGGAAATTTTCTCGAAAGCATGTTGCTTCCTCATCTTCGATTTCGTATGGTCATAGTATATCTACTAGAGTCAATGCAAAGCAATCAATAATAGTTCACTATGGTAGGTATGTTTACTTAATTAATTCATTTTATTGGTCAACTACTTGACCTTCAAACCCTTCAAACTTGGCTCTAATGACTTTGATACCATGTCTGAGGTGCCTCCTCTACCATCAGGCCTAGAGGAGTCCTCTAGTAATCGACCAAAATTCATATCCATATACAATGCTACCCAATATCCTAGTAAAAAATGTTGAGATCAATTGAATATGGGAATCCCAAATCCACTTCATAAGGGAAGTGTGGATGGGGATCATCCCTAACAATAATCTAGTGCACCCACCTAAGAATATCATTTTGTAATCAATCAAAGATGAGAGCATGGTTAATATCACACTTGGTTAAAAAAGAGTGAAAGACGAGAGAGTATAACTTGATCCTCTTATTCATAAACTAAAATTGCAACTTCTGCTTCCTAAAATGGTTTTGAACTCAGTGACTAGTTTTATTGAATTTGGGAAGGTCATGAACTAAATAGCTCTATCTAATGTTGGAAAGTTGTTCAACTTATTGGGTCCACCTAGCCATAGGTGTTCAATTGTCAGGATTGAAGTCTCCTACTTTATTCACTTGGGTTTCCTCTAGTTTTCTACTTAAGCAAACTATTCTACCAGACTATTTTGACATGTAGAAATAGATTATTTTTATTATCCCATTGACAAGGTTTGTTAAACTCAATCTTTAGCATATGACAAACTATTCAAAAACCAATAGTTTATTTCACAATAATAAAATCAAGACCTTCACTCCATAGAGTGGTACAAAAATCATCTCTCCACATAGAAGACATTGTCCAACCTAAGATAGGACCTTTCAATCTTGTAGGATCAGATTGTATGTGATTGTAGCTTAGAGCCCCTTTAAGCTTCCATGAATCTCCAAAGTTGTCCTACATTACAAGGGTACTTATCACTTAGCCCTTTGTCCTCTCAAGCACTGGAGTGATCAAAAAAGTAAAAAAACACCTACCTCCCTCAAGAGCATAGGGTTCCCAACTACAGGTGAGTTTCCCAACATTCTATAAAATGCTAAGGAACGTCGGGCTGGAGATCCCAATATTCTAAACCACCAGAATCATCAATCCATCTAGCTATTACAAGCATAGAATCATAACATAATGTATTCTCAAGACTTCTCAAAAACAAAAGCATCCATAACCATTAAACATTGTGTTTAGAGCATTTTTAAGATATGTGATGTATAGAAACCATTTTTTTAAATCCCATTGTTGTGCAAGCTGTGAATGAGAATAACCCTAAACACTTTGGCAATCACTAATCTTAAAGCAATCTTGGTAGTATGACAAAATAAATCAATTTTGAAAATTTACCCCCCAAGACTACCACCCAAATAACAAACTATTGCCCTTATAAAACCATTTATGACAACTAGACAAAGGAGGCTATGTCATAGTTATAGAAAGTCAATAGCACAATAGATGTCTTCAGATGTCAAGAGGAAGGTGTGATGAATCTTGCAAGATCCTTGTCACCAGATAGCATTAACAAGATTCCTTAGATATCTAGTAGCAATTGAATGTATCCTTTGTAGATCTCGATACCATGCACTAACAGCAAAGCACCATAATTCACCATCCACGCATCAAGAGCGTCAATACTAACCATGAAGCATAATAACCCACCAATGTCTCAAAGTACTATGGGCATCTTCTCTTCGAACTTGAAGCAAAAGGATAGTATGCATAATGCAATTATCAAGAATCGTTTCTACCAAGGCAATAAACATATCCAAGCATGAAAGGAGAAGAGTAAGAAAGCACTAAATGCCTTCCTTATTCATCAATTGCATAATTTCAATGGCGATGAGCAAAAGGATGAGACATAACAGCATGAGTCCAATGACAAGTTCTAACATTCTCTTTTTGCATTATAGGAAAATCATGAGACAACATGATAATGAAAGCACGGACAAGAGCTTAAAAATCACATCAAACACATGCTCAGTCCTTTTAAACAATGACTGAAGTTCTCTCCTTCAAAAGATGGTGGATAACCACCAAGCTTCCGCGCTTCCATTAACTGCAGTCGAGTCCTCTACTTCCAGCCCGGTGCCACAATGCTGATCATCGCGTCGATAGTCCCCCTCGAGGCTGTTGCAATCGGGAATCCCCTGGCTTTTGACATTAACGACTGCAGTGTCCCTGATCCGTTGATGATGATTACGAACAATCAGTAGCTCTTCCAAAATTATGACCAGCTCCTCGGCAATCCGGCACTCTTTGCAGGCTGATTGGCTGCGCCGCCCTCTAAAGCAGTCGAGAAGAGGAAAGGGCTCCCTCAGCACCATGCATGCGGGACTGCAGCAGCTAATGATCCCGAAGGCCACGCTGCTGGTCGTGGCCCTTACGACGTTGATCGAATAGGCAGCTGCCCCCAGGAATGACACTGCCAGTACAACGTCCGAATATTCAGGTTGCCACACCCAAGAACTGCGCTCCCTCCTTTTGCATTGTGACTTCCTTAATCTTTCTTGCGCCGCTTCAACCCCTCACACAATATGTCCCTGCTTGATCACAACGGCACTCCTTCATCCAGTCCTGTAACCCCAAATGATCAGGAGTTCTCCTCCCTTTCTTCTCCAAGCCATGCATGCTCACAGTTTGTTGGCTATCCATGCTTTCTTCCATGTAGCTTGATTTTTGATTTTTTGCTCTAGTTTGTTGGCCTTCCCACATAAATGCAATCCTTTTGTCCTTTCTCCTCCATCAATCTTGCATACAGGCATGCAGTCAGTCCTTTTGTCCTTTCTCCTCCATCAATCTTGCTTTAGGCTTACCCCTTTAGAAGCTACTTTCCCATCCACTTAACTTTCCCTCTTCTTACTACTCTTTACCCTTGGTTACATTAGTAGATCTTCTCTCTTCTCTTTAAGCCTATAGCCTTTAACTCCTTAACCTTTGATATTGCTGCCCCTTTGTATTATTTCGTGCAAGGTTGCATCCTATTGAGTATAGTGTGACAATATACTATGAGATATAGTTCCAAGCACAATAAGAGATTCTACTCACTCCATCAATGGAGGCTAATATATATGTGAGATAGTATGCTTTGTCGTCGTGTTTACATGGGTACCTAAATAAGAGAAGCTAAATAGAGTTATTGGCATACCTATATGCAATATTATGGACTCATTCAAGGGAATTTTTTCACTTATTTAGAGTGGGGGAAGCTTGCCTAAAAATGCCTTAATACCGTGATCTTTCTATAAACACAAATAAGAGATTCTAATATGTTTCTCTGTTTGCTATGTGTATTTTTAAGTAATTTACAGCCATCTCCAATTTTAAGACGCATAAGACTAGTGCTATGCTATTTTCCTACCATCCCAAGGTTATTCTTTCAATTCTTGTGAAATTCACATAGATGACTACAAAACTAATTAAGAAAATCATAAAATCTAAGAAAATTTCCAGGTATTCAAAAATATCCTTGAATTATTACACCCAACCTAATCATTATCATTCGACTATCCATCGGTATTGCAAGGTATGACCACAACCTCAAGTTAGCATGCAATTATTGTGTCATCAAGTTGTGTGGGTTTCAAGGCTTCTTCAACGCTGCACTTCAGCCTCAAGTTGAACCTTAACTTCAACAATCCCTTATTACTAATGGGAGTATATAGCCTCTCTATGATATTTTAGGACTATACAAATAGTCTTTCGGATATTGTCTTTATGAGTGCACACAAATGAACCTTAAAATCCAAGTTTGCTATTACCTAGGGGTAGAGCAAGGCTACAAAAGGATCCAAAAATTTGGCTTGACTTGACCTTGTTTGGATCCACTGGATTTCAAATCTTGATACACAGAAATTAGGACTTATAATAAGTGAATCTGGGTGTAGGATAGTATAAACAAAATTTAAATAATGTAAAGTTTGATGTTTGCAAGCATGAGAAAAAAGGAAATCAACATGAGGGCACCATATTCTTACAATGCTTGGGAGATTACGCTCAGCATAGTGAACGATCTTTCAAATAATCACTAGATCTAGAATTCTCACATTCATAAGGTTAGGGTGCTCCAACGGATCACCACGATCCAAAGGAAAAAGAATCCATGGTTTTTGGCCTAAAGGAGAAGTTTATATAGAAGAGAGAAGAGGAGGAGCCCTACATGCTTTTAGCTTTCCCCTTGTTTTATTTGGAATTTCTTGTTTTCAAGGGTTTTAGTCCAATGTGCCTTCCTAAAAGTATACCCCTTCTTTTGACTTCTTCTTTTTTTGCCTTCTCTATTTTTTTGAAAAATAAAACTTGAATTTCCATTTACCCTCTGAAAATTATTTTCCTCGTCTCTCTTATGTTTTATTCCCAAAGCACTTTTACTAACTTGTTTTGAGGAATGCACATTATTTTATATAAGTGAAATGTATACAAACATTGTTTATTATAGCGTACTTAGTAATGGAGGCATTACACTACAAGAGATCAAAGGGATTAAGAGTGTGTGAAATAATATGCATACAACTATTTAGGTCTAGCACAATCATAATAGGAAGCTACAATGAGCAACAATTAAACAACATGGTTCAAATGACTTGAGATCTAATTCTGAAATGACTTCACAAAGGTGAAATGAGTGGCAAGAAAAAAAATTGAATGCTCTTGTCTTTATTTTCCCTTCACGATGGCTGTGGGAGGACTTTCCTTTGTTACAAAATTCTCCCATAGAATTGTGATGATAGAGAGCCTACAAAAGAACACAACATTGGACCTAAAAGTCTTCAACCATTTTCCCACCAATGATTATAGTCCATGTTGCATTTTGGACTAGAATACGTTGAAGCATGTTCCATTAGTGTGGTGACCTGCTAGCACAAAGTATCATCGCTAAAAGGGGGACCATCACTTTTTCATCCCCCTAATTACCCTAGATCCCCTCACACCTTATCTACCTAAAGCACCTCAATGCTTACTCACCATTGTTGAAAACCAGAGTTGCAACATTGGAATGTGTGCACAAGAGGGAGAAGAGAGCTCAAAGTACAAGAATGAAATCTTGCTTACTAAGTTGCTTAGAGTACAACTTGGATATACTCTCTCTCACTTGATAGTGACCCATAGGCTGTTTATATAGCCTTTTCCAAGCTAGGATTAGGGTTTCCCCTGCCCCTAGGGCTATTCACACTCATCTGCCCTTATACTCCCTTGCTTATAGTGGGTTCCTATGCCTGCCTTCTAACACCCCCCCCTCAATGCCAGGGTGGCATTGGATTACAAAGCATGTAAGAGGTTCCCCCCCTTCTTGGGATGCCTTTATAAATCAGGCTTACAAGGTTGTTTTAGGTAGATGATTTAAATAGTCAAAACAGTATATCTTCAGATGGATTGGAGGCATAGTTGGCCACCAATTCTTTGGGTATATTAGGAGTGTTGGGGCATTTACTAGTGATATGCCATGTCTTCTTGCACTTGTTACATTTCATCTTCTCGGGATACTTCTTCCAGCAGTTGTTTACAAGATGTCCTTTTTTCTTACAAAAAGAACATCTAGTGAGAACTGTATGAACCAATACTTGATCACGGGAATTTGAAGTTGCCTGACTATTGTTGCTTTCTTTGTGGTTCCTCTTTTCTTCATTCAAATAGAATTGAATGGTACTTGCCAAAGTAGGATCTGGAATGTTGGTGAGAGTGGTTACAAGAGTAGGAAACACCTGTTTTACAGCTTTTTGGAGAATAGCAATAGCATCTTCTTCATGTATTGGAGCTTGTACAGAGGCAAGCTGTGCCATAAGTCCCTTCATATGAGAGATGAATTTTCCCAAATCTTCTCCTGAACGATATTCCAAGCTAAAGAATTAAATTTTAAGGAAGATTTTAGTATTTTTGCCAATGGCTCCATAGAGCTTTTCAAGCTCATCCCATTTTTCTTTAGCAGTGTTTAGTTGATCAACATGATGAATCAAGGATTCATCTAAGTGTAACATTATGATTGCTTGAGCACAATGGTCATCCTCTATATCAACCAGATTTGCAAAGTTTACAGCTCTACTGCCTTGAATGAGACGCCAATACACTCTCTCCATCATTTTGTATTTTATAAGTACCTGCCATGGGTGGAAATCTTTGCCATCAAACTTTCGAATTTGAGGACAGACATCAGCATATGTTGTGGTCATTGGGAAGGTCTTACCACTTGTTAGGACAAGGACAGTGTCTAGTCCCTTACAAACTTTCCACTGAATGCAGAAGCAAATCAGAAAATTTGAAATTAAAGTTGCAATGAAGAGAAAGGCTGAAAATCATATAAATGTAATATTTCAAAGTATGACTGTGGTGGTCCTTTCTTATGTGCAAACTTCTTCCGAGGTTTAATAGTATTTTTAGGTTTTAATGAAGTAAACCTAGACTAGACTTCAGGCTCCTCCTTGTGGTATGGCTTAGTGGATGAAGCTTGTGTTGGAAAAGGTTGGTCTATGATCCCAATGCTTGTTGCTGATGATTCCGAGGAGAGTACAATGACACTCATGCTTTTGATTTCATTGACCAATGTACTTGAAACAAAGTCACTCACGGTATGTAATACACGTCTAGTGTATGATGGTCTATGTGTTAATTGTACACATAACCTTACAACAATATAAGAAGAGAAATAAAAAACTCACTAGATTTTAGTGGATGCCCAGCAAGCAAATGATTAGCTGATTCATGATTAGTGTTTAGAAAACACTATTGTCCTTAGTGAAGTGCTTGAATGGAACCCAGTTGGAAGTCGGCTTCCCAATGCTTAGTGATGTCCATTGAGCATGCCCAAGAGCTTTAGAATCTAGAATAGGCTTCAGAGACTCTGCTTCAGTGATTAGAATCGCTGTTAATGAAGCTCAGAGTGAAAATTTGACAAAATGTCAAGCTTGGAGCTTGTTGGCTATGGCTGCCACAAAATACACAGTTAGGGTTTGGCAGAGATCTCTCTCTGTGAGAGGAATTTCTAGAAGCCCTCTTGTGGGAGGATGGCCCACTAGGGGGGCTATAGAATCCCTATGGTGGTGGCTGAGATTGTGCCACGTGTTGCCCACTCCATTCCTGAAGACGCCACACTATCAAAAACTGCACTATTTCTGGGATTTTGGCTATGTTGCCCACGCCATCGACTAATCCCGAGGTTTATCATGCCAGGCTGATTCGTCCTGGGATAGGCAAGAAGTCCCTAGAAGAAATCAGAGGGAGATATGGCATCCTTTGTCCTCCCCAAGTCCTCCAATGGAGGTAGGTTGCAGGCAACTATGGAGGAAAGAAGGATAAGATGTAGGAGGTAGAGGCTCATGTGCACTTAGTGATAGCTGAGGCTGAAGGAAGCTTAGGAGATCAGAGATGGCTCTGATACCATGTTGAAAACCAGAGTTGTAGCATTGGAATGTGTGCACAAGAGGGAGAAGAGAGCTCAAAGTACAAGAATGAAATCTTGCTTACTAAGTTGCTTAGAGTACAACTTGGGTACACTCTCTCTCACTTGATAGTGACCCATAGGCTATTTATATAGCCTTTGCCAAGCTAGGGTTAGGGTTTACCCTACCCCTAGGGCTATTCACACTCATCTGTCCTTATACTCCCTTGCTTATAGTGGGTTCCTATGCCTGCCTTCTAACAACCATGGTTGTTTTGGGCAAATTCTACAATTTGTGCAAATCATGTTACTACATGACAACACGAAAGCCCATCAAGCACTTATTATGATTTTGGAAGTGCATGAGATTTGCATACATATTGACATAAATTGCTTGCTACATGAGAGCTCTCTCCAAGTAGCTCTTTGTTTAGCATATTGGCACCCTAGAGCCTTTTTGCAAGTCATTTTTCTTGGTACAAGTGCCACTCAATGCTCATGAGTGCCTATTGTAAACTTCAAGATTCAATGGATTTCCTTTTTAATTCCTATGGAGAGCATCATAACACAGATATATAAAAGATTACTTTTTGGATTTCTTGCACTAGATGTCCTTATAAACCAATATCACATTTTCTTACAATGAATGTCCTTACCAGAAGTATCAAATGTATGTTTTAAAGGAAGTTTTTTTAATAAAACCAAGGATATAACCAATTCAAAACTACTATTGGTCCCTAAAGGACTCCTTGCTAACCTAAATGCATAAAGTTTGATATGTTTTAAGGTAAAAATTGTGTGATACAAGCAAGAACTATAGCCTAAAAAGCTTCTTTGAAGAGCTTTGAGATAGACTTTATTTCACTTGCCCTTCCATGGTTACAAAGAATCTGATAGCTCATGGATGCAATTCACATAAATATCAACAAGGTGGTCATATCATTCATAAGGCCTACTAACTAACCTAGATGAAGAGACTAAAATATATATCTTGAGTACCCATATATAAATTTATCTTGTGAGAACCTAATTGACCTCATCTATCTGGTTAAGTATGCTTGATGTGTGTACTATCTGTCAAGATTGTGGGAGAGAAGGAAGGAGTCTCGCTTGAAGCTTTCTTGCTTGCACAATGGGGGAAGACACACAAGGGTGGAGGCTGAAAACTGTTTTCCTCTTCTTAGTTGTGTAAGCCAAAAGAACTCAAGTACAAAGAAATAGAAGAACCCTCTATATGGGTCTCAAACCAAACTCAACTAACTAAGGTGGCATACTAACTGAGCCACGAACTAGAGTAGATAAGGATAGCTATCATGTAGCTATTATTCATGGGCGGTGTACCAACCGCGTCTGCAACTGACAAGTCGGTGACATAAATACACAACGGTCACCCTGGCGTATCACGAGTGGAGCTCGATATCTCAACACTCCCCCTCGAGCTCAATCCCAATTCCTGCACACCAAGCAGGTCTCTGAACTTGCGCAGCTTCTCTGCGCCCAATGCCTTCGTGAATATGTCAGCTACCTGATCCTCTGTGCTGACATAAACTAGATCAATAAGACCTAGTAAAACCCTCTCTCGCACATAGTGATAATGCACCTCAATGTGCTTTGTTCTAGCATGATAGACTGGGTTATTTGCCAAGTGTATACTACTCATGTTGTCACAATAAATGACAACTGGCCCATCTGTAGACTGATGCATATCATAAAGTAGCTTATGCAACCAAGCTACCTCACATGCAGCCATTGCTGCACCCCTGTACTCAGCCTCTGTGCTCGACAAGGCAACTGTAGGCTGTTTCTTGCTGCTCCAAGTGACTGCAGCACTCCCAAAAGAGAACACATATCCACTGGTAGATCGTCTATCAAAAATACTACCAGCCCAATCAGCATCAGTGTATCCATGTAGCTGTATCTGAATCCCAGTCTCATAAAATAGTCCATACTGCAATGTGGACTTCACATACCTGAGTATGCGTCTAGCCGCATCCAAATGTGGTTTCCTTGGAGCCTGCATAAACTGACTTACCAATCCAACAGCATAGCTCAAATCTGGCCTGGTAATAGTCATATAAATCAAACTTCCTACTATGCGTCTGTACATAGTAGGGTCTTCTAGAAGCTCACCTGTATCTGTGCTCAGCTTCACATTCTGCTCCAAAGGAACTGAAATAGGCTTACAACCTGTCATCCCATATTTGGACAGCATGTCCAATCCATACTGCCTCTGCAAGAGCTGTATCCCACTTGGTGATCTAATCACCTCAATGCCCAAGAAATATCGCAGCTCTCCCAAATCCTTCATCTCAAACTTCTGCTTCAATAGCATTTTCACATGAAGGATATCTTCATCACTGTCACCTGTCATAATCAAATCATCAACATAAATGACAAGTAGCATAATACCTTTCTCTGTTTTTCTCACATAAAGTGAGAAATCTGCCTTGGAAATCTGAAAGCCAATAGTGACAAGATACTGTCCTATCTTGTCAGACCATGCTCTAGGTGCTTGCTTCAAGCCATACAAGGCTTTCTTCAACCTGCAAACAAACTCAGGATGAACAGCATGCACATAACCTGGTGGCTGCTCCATATAGACCTCTTCTTGCAAATCACCATGCAAGAAAGCATTCTTTACATCCATCTGATGTAAAGACCATCCCTTTGATGCAGCCATAGCAATGACTGCTCTTACGGTTGCCATCCTTGCAACCGGACTGAATGTTTCTTCATAGTCAATACCATATGTTTGTGCATACCCCTTGACTACTAATCTTGCCTTGTATCTCTTCACAGAACCATCTGCATTGTGCTTCACCTTATAAACCCACTTACAGCCAATTGCATTTTTACCTTTAGGCAAAGGTACCAATTCCCATGTAGCATTTGCTTCCAAGGCATCCATTTCTTCATCCATGGCTTTCTCCCATTTTTCTTTTCCCATGGCTTCCTCAAAAGAAGTGGGTTCTGGTTCCTGTATCACTTTAACCATATATGCATAGTGAATGGCTGTAAATCCATCATATTTCAGCCTATCCACAGGATACCTAGCTCTCGTAGACCTGCGCAAAGTAGGTTCACTTCCAGGTGCTCTCAAAACATCCCTGGTCTTCCTTACTCCAGGTGTAACAATAGAAGGAATACCCAACTCATCATCAATGCTCTGTTCTGAGCCACTGGATTCACCATCCACATAAGAGTGACCTGCATTCACATCAAACATGGGCTGATCAACCTTCTCTTTTCCTTTTCGTGATACCTGCATACCACTATCTGTATTGCTTTGAGAAGATTCTCCTGATCTCAATCTGCCTGTCCATGGCGAAGAATGTGAACCACTGCTAGAGGATGCTCCAGGTCCACTAATATTTTGTGACTGCTGCTGTGAATTTTGTGCAGCATTATCATTTTGTGCATCTACATCATCAATCACATTTACTGGTTTATACCAGCTACTCATCTCATCAAAAACAACATCTCTGCTCACTGTAAACTTACGAGTAGAAGGGTTATAGCATCTATACCCTTTTTGCTGCAGAGAGTAACCAATAAAGATGCACTTCTCAGCTTTTGGATCCAACTTGGATCTCAACTCATCTGGCACATGTACATAGGCAATGCAACCAAAAATTTTCAAATGAGAAATATCTGGTTTCCTACCAGTATACCTCTCCTCTGGAGTCATTCCATGTACTGCTGCAGTGGGAGTCCTGTTCATTATGTAGACTGCTGTAGCAACTGCTTCAGCCCAATAAAAATCTGGCAAGTCTTTTTCATTGAGCATGGCACGAGATACCTCTCCAATATGCCTGTTTTTTCTTTCTGCAATTCCATTTTGTTGTGGGGTATGACTGCATGAATATTGCTGCTTTATGCCATGCTCCTGCAGGAACCTTGCAAACTCATTTGAGAGGTACTCTCCCCCTCCATCTGACCTTAGGCATTTTATCTGCAAGCCTGTTTCTTTTTCAACCATAGCTTTAAGAGTTTTGAAATGCCCAAAAACTTCACTTTTCTTTTTCATAAAATACACCCAAACTTTTCTGCTATAGTCATCAATAAAACTGACAAAATAATGACAGCCTCCAAGAGATGCAGCTTTAGTTGTCCACACATCAGAGTGGATTAATTCTAATGGCTTCTTACTCTCTTGAACATGTCTAGGAAATGGTTTCCTTGCCTGTTTTCCAAACTGACAGGTTTCACATACCTTATGCATTTCTGCAACCTTGAATTTTGGCAATCCTGCAACAATATTTTGGGCCTGCATTGATTTAAGTCGTTGTACATTAACATAACCAATGCGTTTATGCCAGATATCAATATCTGCAACTACACCGGTCCCATGTGCAAACATTGCTGCACTCAATTCAGACATGTCTGCATCCAATGTAAACATTCTGCCCTTCTTCTTTCCTTTTGCTATCAAGCGACCTTTATTTTTCATATCCTCAACAAAGCATCCATGAGGATTAAATCTGACCTGCAAGCCCTGTTCAACCATTTGACCAACAGAAACCAGATTCTTGGTGATATTCGGGACATGAAATACATCGGACAGGTATTTCTTTTTCCCATCCTGCATAGACAGGGTAATTTTTCCAATCTGCACAATAGGATGTGCAGTATCATCACCAGTCTCCACAAATCCTGGTTTTTCTATTTTCCTTGCATCCTCCATCCATTCTGCATGACCTGTCATGTGGTTTGATGCACCTGAGTCAACATACCATACATCATTGCTTTCTTCTGCACTTGTCACAGAATTGTTCATGTGCTACACCATAAACAGATGCTCATTTCTGTCATCACCCTGTCTACTAGAGGATGCATAATTTCCTTGTTGCAGTTTTCCATTCATGATGTCATTCTGCTTTTTATAGCAGTCTTTAGCCATATGACCCATTTTACCACAATAGTAGCATTCAACATTACTGTTTGCATTTTGGCCTCTTTGCCATCCACCACAACCTCTTTGGCTCCCCCTGCCTCTAGAGTTACCACGTCCTCCTCCATAGGACTGATTTTCTTGAGTTTGCTGCATATTCTGATTTCTACCACGGCCTCCAAATCGGCCTCCTCTACCTCTGCCTCTACCTCTTCTAACATTTGAGTAGAAGACAGCTTCTTTTGAAGTTCCTTCTGAAGAAGATGCACCACCATTTCTTTGCTCCTCAGAAATTAGAAGAGCAATCAGCTCCTCAAAATCAGGAAATCTTTCACGAACTGAAATGGATGTCCGAAACTGTGCATAATCCTTTCCTAGACCATTCAAGGTCACGGAAACTAAATCATCATCTTCCACTGGCGACCCAATGGAAGCAAGTGCATCTGCAATCTTCTTCACCTTCATGTGGTAGTCGTTGATGCTCATACTTTCTCTTTGCACATTATGCAACTCTTGCTTGAGCTGCATTTTCCTGGCTTGCGTATTTGTGCTATACATTTTTGACAAAGTATCACATGCTTCCTTTGGCGTACTTGCATCCTGAATATGCACAATCATAGAGTCTGAAATACTGATAGACAGCCAATACATAACTTTCCTGGCTCTCTCATGCCATGCTTTAAATGCCTGCATTTGCTGTTGATTGGGAGCATCAGGAAGAACTGGTTCTTCTTCATTTCCTGCAACAAATTCCCAATATCCTTTTCCCATAAGGAAATTCGTCATTCTAAACTTCCATGCTTGGAAGTTGTTCTTGTCAAGCTTTTCAGTGACAATCTGTGAAAGAGAATCAGATGCCATTACAGAAGACTGCAAAAAATTCTGTCACTGCAAAAACCACAGCTTCACCCTCACAAGGGAAAATCTGCAAAACTGGCGAAAGTGGTATTTGACCACACAGTCACTTCCTAGTGACGATTTTGCATCAACAGGCAACAGGGATGATTCTGTAACTCCCAATGTCTCTGCGCACAAGCATAGAATGCAATTTTTACAGTAACTATTCACCGACCTGTAGAACAGTGGCTGCACAGCATAAAACTGGGCCTTTTCCTGAGTGCGTGCAGAAAACTTCCGCCTCCAAAACAGGCCCCGAAATGGCCTCAAATCAAAAAAACAAGGTCGCCAAGGGCTAAAGCCCTGTCCCGCAGCATATACTGCCCTCTTGCTTCACCGCGAAGGGCGTCTCAACCTGAGACAATGCACTCCTGCACTTTCCGGCTGTGCTACCTACAGAGATCTGCTCCCAAAACAGAAAATGAAAGCAACACTGCTCCTCTTACCAGAACACCGCGAGCTTGGCTTGCTTTCTTGAGCTCCTTACCACGAACAAGGCTCTGATACCATGTCAAGATTGTGGGAGAGAAGGAAGGAGTCTCGCTTGAAGCTTTCTTGCTTGCACAATGGGGGAAGACACACAAGGGTGGAGGCTGAAAACTGTTTTCCTCTTCTTAGTTGTGTAAGCCAAAAGAACTCAAGTACAAAGAAATAGAAGAACCCTCTATATGGGTCTCAAACCAAACTCAACTAACTAAGGTGGCATACTAACTGAGCCACGAACTAGAGTAGATAAGGATAGCTATCATGTAGCTATTATTCATGGGCGGTGTACCAACCGCGTCTGCAACTGACAAGTCGGTGACATAAATACACAACGGTCACCCTGGCGTATCACGAGTGGAGCTCGATATCTCAACACTATCATCTAATATATATCAAGAATTTTACCACCACCAATTAGAAAATATATGTGGTGCATGAGTTAGAAACTAGGTGGGGGCCCTTGTACCTCTCCTTCCTAGTGGGAGGTCACCCATTCTAGTATTGTTCACACCAATGCAACTTAACTGGAGGTTTTCCATAATTGGATTAGCCATCTAGATGCAGCATCACATTGTGTGGAATAGGCCCTATTGATGTGTACCATTGATGCTAGTGCATTGGTATATCATATGCCCATGATTTGAGGTGGCTTTGAGCTTGATTTGAGGATTGATATAGTAAGTTTTGACAATGAATTTATTGTTGACCATGCCTATTTGGTCAATATATACTCTACCTATTAGTCACGCGTGCTTCCCGAGTGACTCATATGACTACACGGATGTGTACGGAGGTTGCAACAACATGTCTTGTATTTCTCCGAAATGCATTTTGAGCTTCAATCAAGCTCATGGCATGCTTTGTAACAGTCATTATGCCTATGGTCTATGCTTGACCCTTCGATACATGCTTTAATGCATATGTCAAAAATGCATGCTCCTTAGATTTTTTGTGTTTGATTGCCACTTGGAGCTTTAGTTGGGCTTTCATTTGCATACTTTGGAGCTCTTGGATGCTTATTTGGGTTGTCAAATATTTGACATTGATTGTTACATGATGTACTGGATGCTATAGGTGATGCTTGACCGATCCCTTGATTTGGACGCTCCATTGATATACAAACTTGGTTACATGATGTCTTATGTATTCACATGCTATCCTTGATCTTGGTTTCTCAATTCATTGATCTTTTGCCAAAGGGAGCTTCATGCTATCTCTGGATATTGCAGAACTTGTGGGCTATGTAGTTGAGCTTCTTGAGTATATGAGAGTGGGATCTCTTACATGTCTATGCTCTTGATAGATATTTGTCTGCATTGGATGCTTTTGGGCTGATTTGATCCATCTTCTCTTTGAGCATACAATGACCTTTGTCAGGTCCTTTCAATTAGGCATACACCTAGCTTGGCTTACTCTCTAAGTTCTTTATGCCAGGGCTTATATCCTCCTACTAACATCGATTGCTCTGACACATTTAGGTGTTCGGCTCATGGTTCTTGGCTACTACAGTGTTTGTTACATGCCTACTTCATGCAGGATCTGATCTAGCAATCATATTTGACTTTGGATCATTGTTAGCTCATTGTTTGCTCTCTTTTTCTCACTACTATGATTTAATGCAACAAGTTATTTTATGTGGACTGATGTATTTACTAAGTTTAATCATGTCATTTTGATATACTTTTTGCACTATTTGATGGATAGCTAGTTATTTTATCAGTTTCTCTTATTTTTAGCTTATTTTGGTAGTGATTTTGGCATGTTTATTACTAATTACAGTAGGCTGTTTTCTACATAGTCTACCTCTATTTGACTCATTATGGCTAGTCATCTCAAATATATGACTTTGTTTAATATTTCCAAGTTGGATGGTACTAAATATGGCTACTAGAAGTTTCAAATATGGCAGGTTTTGGTGCAAAAATTGTATATTAAGCCACTAAGAAACAAACTTGGTATTAAACATAAGAACATGGATGATGATGACTGGGTTGATTTAGATGCACTATGCAAGTGCACTATCATTTTATCACTCTCTGAAGAGATCCATAGTAATGTTGTCGAAGATGAAGATCAAAGTGCATGGAATCCATGGAAAAATATTCACAAACTTTATGCAAAGTAGAGCCCTCATTCACAAATGTATTGGCTTAAACAGTTAATGGATCTCCACAGCATGAAGGAGGGGACCCCATTGTCTGCTCACTTTAGCTAGTTTTATTCTATCATGAAGAATCTGCTTCAATAGGGTATTGAGTTTCAGGATAATGTTCATCCTTTGTTTCTGCTTGGCACTTTACCTGAGTCTTGGGATATATTTCACACTACAATCTATACCAACAAACTAAATGGGCTGATATTGAAATATGTAGAGAGAGCTCTTTCGACTGAAGAAATTAATAGGAAAAACAATGATGCTTCCCACAGTTCACATGCTTTATCCATTAGAGGTGGCAGAACTGGCAAGAAAGATAATGACCATCATGGGAAGGACTCTTAGAAGTCCTGGTCTAAGTCACGTGGACACAACAAGTCCTGTGGACATAGGTCTGATCTTACATGCCATTATTGTGGGAAAGCAGGACATGTACAGCTATAGTGCCATAAGAAGATGCACGATAACGAGCACAAACCAAAGGGGAAAGAAAAAGTGTAGGAGAAATCCAATGATTGCAGCATTATACCTGCAAAGTTCAACATAAAGATTGAGGAGATAAATGTCATGCAGCCTCTTGAGGAGTCCGATGGTGACTACATCTTAGCAACCTCTTCATGTGATGCCTCTCAGTTGACCGAGGCTCAATCTATGCATGCACATTGTTGGCTCTTGGATTTGGGTGAGTCTTTTCATGTGGCCCCCTACCATGAGAGTGCTTTCATACCTATTGCAGTGTATCTAGTATCATGCACTTAAGTGAGGATCAATCTCTTGCTATTGTTGGCATTACTGATGTCACTCTACAATTTCCCTCTAGTAGCACTTTTGTTTTGCATAATGTAAGTCATGTACCCACCCTAACTAAAATCCTTATGTCTATTGGGTAGCTTGATTATGCAAGTTATCATATATGCTTTGGTGATTCTGCATGGAAGTTAACTCGTGGTAGGCTTGTTCTTACAAGAGGTGCCAAGTCTGGTAGCCTCTACCCCTTGGTTGTATCTGGTACAGTTGACCATGTTTTGTCAATGGGTTCTATCCCACATGTATCTCTCTGGCATGCTCATCTTGGGCATATGTCACTTAAGGGAATGAAAATGCCTAGTACTTTGCAATATCTTCCACCTTTTGACTACTTGTATTTTGAGTCATGTGATCATTGTTTATATGGCAAGCAGACTAGAAATTCACATAAACAGTCTAGTATTCCACGCATGGGTGAGCCTTTGGCTCTTGTGCATTTAGATGTATGTGGATCCATGCCGTGTCAATCATTAGGAGGTGTGAAGTTCTTTGTCACATTTATTAATGATTATTCATGTAAGGTTTGGGCTGATCCCATAAAGCAAAAATCTAATGTCTTGGCAGTCTTTTAGTGTTGGCTTGCCGCTAGTAGAGAACTAGTCTCGGCATAGGCTGAAATACTTGAGGACTAATAACAAGGTGAGTATGGCTCACGTGCCTTTGAGAACTTTTGTGATGAAGATGAGTATTAAGTGTCAGATGACCACCCCTTACACTCCTCCCCAAAATAGTATGGCTGGGCATATGAATAAGACTATCTAGGAGAGGGTCCGCAATATGCTTAGCCAAGTAGGCTTACCACAACATTTTTGGGCTAAGGTAGTCTCTACTCTATGCATCTCATTAACAAGTCACCTTGCAGTGGTATTGACTTCCTGATTGTAGAGGGAGGTATGGACAGGGGATCCTAAAAGTGTGCAATGCATTCTCCTTGGCTATGGAGATGTAGGTGAGATGGGATATCGTCTTTGGGATGCATAGGCACAAAAAGTGTTCCACAGCCCATGATGTTGTGTTCCATGAGGACAAAATGCATATGCAGCCTGAGAAAGTTGTTGAGATATGCAAGGTTATCTTTCAGGAGGAGCCCCCTACTCTCGCACAACCACCTAGATAGCTTATACCAACACAACCGACGATCAGATGACAATCACTCCTAGGAGAGGGCTATGCAATCTAAGATTGACTCATTGCATAAGAATCAGACATGGCATTTGGTTTCCTTAACTAGTGGCAAGAGGGCTTTGCGTTGCAAGTGGGTGTACAAGTTGAAAAGTATCCTTTGACACCCCAAGATGGCATACAAGGCCAGATTGGTAGCAAAATTTTCTAAGCAACAGCATGATGTTGACTTTGATGAGGTCTTCACTGCATTTGTGAGGTCATTGAGGACAGGTCTGTTGATCTTGTCAAGATCTCGACTGACCAAAATCCTGAAAATTTGATCACAAAGAGCCTCTCTACAGAGCGATTTACCTTCCTTAGGAGGTTGATGGGTGTTGGATGAGATGACATCTTTCCTCATCCTGTTGTATCTATTTATATGTTGTACTATCTTTTCTTTTTTCTTTTCACTCCTCACTAAGGTAGATTCGCTTTTAAATGGGAGGTTGTTGGGGGTAAATCCGCCTCTTCCTATTTGCCCATGTATTACTACACTGATAGTACCCGCGCTTGCACACTACAAATGGCGAGCGCCCATCGTAGTCACTTCATTCTTTATTCTTTCAGTGACATTTGAATAAAAGGAAGGTCGGCCACACATTGTGACTGTTGGAGCTCCCACATGGTGTGCGTCTCTTTCTCTTGCTCTTGCTCCTTTCACCATAGCTCTTGCTCCCACTCATGAATCCACGTCAAGGCTCACCTCCCTTCAAAAACTTCCTCCATTTGGCGTAGGATTCAAATCTAGTCTCAATACATCGTTGTTGTACCAATAGTAAGCTAGTTTTCTCTAGCAAGTGTGGATTGTATTTCCAATAGCATATAATAATAGATCAATTTTTTTAATGTTATATGGGTCATTATAAAATAAGGATATAGACATACACTTTTTACACTCTTATTAAGTGAAAACACATAAGTCAAATTGTGTTCTCTCATTTAGTTATTCATGTATATTTTATCAATAGATTTCACATAACTTATACACAATGATAAATTAATTCTAATATTTTTTTGCAATATCCAATTTCATAATATCAAAGCTTCAAATACAAATTTATATGCTTAAATGTACTACAAATTGTATGTTGGAGAGACAACATGACATTGAATTTATCAACATTAAGCTATTTTGTCAAAAAATTTGCAAGCCAACATATATAGATGCAATCCATTTCACAAGATTTTAAAGTCTGAATCTTACAACCAGTTAAAGGATAAGTATCCATAGAAAATGGATACTATACAACACATTATACGATTCTCTCTTTAAAAACTTAGATTGATCATTTATTTAACTATATTTATTTTATAATACTATGAATATACACAAAATTTTCATTGAAACTAAAGATACTATGTCTAAATCATTAAATTTATGGGTATTATTTTTTGAGTCACTTTATGTTCTAGAACAAGAATATATACCACATTCACTATCACATTACTAGTCCTTTTTCAAAAAGCTCTCATAGAATTTTCACGCCCCTTAACCCTACATATGTTTAGACAATAGCATATTGAGAATGCAAGATTATGTCCACAATCTTTGCTTTTCCTAGAGATAATTTAAATGAAAATTGTGAGTATTACTTATATAAGGTTCTACAATCTGACTCACAATAGTATGACATTTTGCTTGCATATCTAAGTCAATGGATTATCAAAAATTGATCTAGATTAGGGACTATTCCTCTTTGCCAAGGTTATGAAATCACAATTTTATTTAAGATGTAACCCACTTTGTAATCATGAATTGCTAAAGATATACCATAAATATCAATCGCATGGTAAATTCCATCCTTAATACTTCTTCCACCACCAATCTATTGATAGAAAAATGCCCATGGAAATATGATGACATAACCAACATATATATTTATAGCATAGGATTATTCAAATAGGTGTTTGAATGCCATCTATGCATTACAATTGTATGTTGTTTGCTTCAAAGGTCTACTCTTTGGGATAACTTGCACCCTTTGTACCTTATAGCCTTATGACAAATTTTATGGCATTTCTAGTCTAAAACTTGAGAGCATGTATGTATAGGTATCATATGTATACCTATCTCTAAAAGCAAAGGCATCCTTAAGATAAAGCACTAGGAAGCCTCATATGTTGGCTATAATATTGTGAGATGTCTTATTTGCTGAAAAAGTTTATACCTAGATTGGAGACCATAATAAATGTCATCATTATTCCATTTGGCCATCAAATAATAAAGAGAGCATGTACACCTCATTGGATAGCATGTGAATAATTAATGGCAAGTGTTGTATATCCCTTCATGAAGGTAAAGCTTCATTAAGTATGTTCTACTTGGAAAGGATATGAGAATACATGAATATTTATTTAAAAAACATGCATGTAGCTTGTATCTACGTTCATGGAAAATATTTTTCCCATCAAATGGAAAAAGAAAGAGGTTTAAATGTGGCTAGTTTTTGGGGGGTTAATAGCCATTTTATAACTAAAATGTCCAAAAAATACCCAATTTTCATTTAAATTTTGATATTCATGTAATTTTTTGAAACTCCGCATGGGAAATTTTCAATAAAGGGCAATTTCATATGAAGGCTAAATTGGATATGTGTGTGGATATGTTATGGAAAGATATGGATAATAAATGTCTTTGTAAATGTGACCATGGGTTTATAAAAGTCAAAGTGATAGAAAGATATGTGTCAAATGGACAAGGCAAAGGCATAAAAACCACAAGGACAACATGAGATATTGAACCTTATCAATGTTTGTATTGAAGCTTACATTGTCGTATTTGGTGCCTATCTAATACCCTTCTAGTTTGGAAGCATTTGACAATCCTTTTTCAAAACATAAATATAGTATGCATGTGCATGCAACTTAACATTGTCTGATTTGGAAGAGTGGGTACACTTGAAATGATTGAAACGATATAATGATGAGGGGATGATAATTACACTCGATGTGGTTGTGGTGGCTCAATTCATCCTAGCCCTTTACAAACATTGCAAGATAGCATCTAGATATGTGGTTGAGGGAGGAGTTGTCATAACTTGGATCTTTGTAGAAGTAGCATCTACATATGTGGTCAAAGGATGAAGTTTTACAGCTTAAGAGGTTAGAGCTTTTCACAGGAGTTATTTTTGTTTATTCATATGACAATGTGTTAATCATATAAGGGACCCTTGTTTTACAAAGTGGAAAAAGATGTCCTTGCGCATGAACATTGCATTCTTGATTAGTCTCAAAACCAGTCAACTCAAAAAGACATGTTCCTATCAAGTATCATTATAAAGGCTTGGATTTCTTTGTTGTTTGCAATCATCACTCCTATTTCAAAAAATTTAATGTATTGTCAATAAGGAAAAGAATGCAATTTTCATTGAGCAAGTTATTAGATTATGTTTTAACACAACAAACTGATCATACAATGCCATTATAATCACCAAGAAATGCCTTACAATTGAGATAGTTCTAAGAAGGTTTTATGTGTACTTGTCACTTTGTTTAGCTTCAAGAAAGCTAATGGTGAACTAAAGTGATTGTAAAGTGGATATTTAGTTGGCTAAATAAAAGTGCAATACTATCAGCTAGCTAACCATAACTAGGACCAGACCTTAATACCTTTAAGCATGATATTAGGCACTAACAAGGTATATAAAATGGAAAATAGTCCACAACAAAAAACACATTACTTCAAGCTATAGGATTGTAAAAGTGAAACCATTAACCTTTTATTGCACTTGGTTTTAAACATATGATGCTAGGGAACTCAAGCAAGTGCTGGGTGTGCACCTTGTATAGGCTAACACCATATTAGGAAATTTGGGATTTCACATACACTTTGGGAACCCCCAATACCTTTATTATTTGACCACATGATCAAATCTTGTTTTCTTACTTAAAGGTGAAGTCTATCCTAAATGCTATTTAGGCTACCTTCCTAAATCCCACTTTCAAATATGGATCAAGATTTAGCCACGTGGTCAAATATTTATCACTTATTTGAATTTGGGACTTGGAAATTTTCTAATTTCTCTAATATGGTGATGGCTAGAGATTCATAATTTTTGGAATATTCTTGAGAATTGAAATTCTGCTAACATTGAAATCCAATACACATTTTTGGATTATGCAAGGAGATACACATGGTGCTCTGTGTGTGTGTGTGTGTGTGTGTGTGTGTGTGGGGGGGGGGGGGGGGGGGGGAGGCAAACATGAGGTTTTCTTGCCTAGAAGCAAAGCTCATCTCTTATCTTTGCCTAGAGGGAAAGCTAAAAGATGCTTTGGAAGAGAGCAACAAGGGCAATGGGGCATGCATATCTCATCTATTATTATCATGGTATTAAAAATGTGTATATGATTAATGATAGTCATGGGTTTATCTAATGGTTTGATGCACTCATGACTATTTTGTGAAAATCCAATGTTGTATAATGGTCACATGAGGCAAAGTGTAACTTATCTTGCAATTAGGTGCAAAAATTTATGGTATTTGCACAAGCATGAGATTAGGCATTTGAAATCTATGTCATGATGGGGAGCATCTTGGATATGAAGAAGTATGTCATGATGGGGAGCATCATAAATGAGGAGGACCATGTAACCTATGAAGAAAAGGGAATTCATGTGACAAGATATTTCTACATGGAAGTAAAATGTGTCGCTTCTAAAATTTAGATTAGAACAAACTTTTGTAGAAACAACAATTTTGTAGAACAATTTAAATGGATTTCTTGCAAAGGAAAACAACAAATTGATACACGTGGGATTTTTCCTTATGCCATGAAAAGGCTCGTTCATGAATGTACAAGGTCTACATCTTGGGCCAAATGCCATTTTTAAGGGTGAGTGTGTAAGGGGAGATTCGGAGCAAAACTAAGCACCATTCTTGAAATTTTTTATTGGTTCCCTACTACAATGTCACTACTACAATGTCATCAATCATATGGGTGGATCTAACCCCAATCTTCATAACAATTTCACTATCCATTTTTTGCTTTGTAATCACTCTAAATCTATTGCATTTAGGACAACTTATATGGCTACATCCATGACATTTATGTTCCAACACCATTATTGATGGTTGCAAGTGAAAGAAATAGCAATAACTTTACATGTGCACATGTCAAAAAATTTGTTGTGGACGAAATGTCATTTTTCCTTGTGATTTATGCAATACAAAAATTTCTTGTGCCTTGCCTAGCACATCTCTTTAAAAAAATTGTCATACTTGTTAGCATGCATGAAGCATCAAGAGAGGTAGTGCTCAAATGTGTAACTCAAATGATGATCTAGGGCTCAATATCAAACATAGTATTTTTCAAACACTTTCTTTGTAAAAATATGTAACTTGATTATACAAACGCCTTAAGGACACAATAGCTTCTACTAAAATATTTTCTTGCAATTGAGATGGTATGTTTTGGGGCTTTCAAATGTGTGAACTTTTTCCATAACATCTATCTCAAAGGTTCATTAGGATGTGGACCTCAAGAAATAGATTTGCAATCCATAAAACTTTGCTTTTTCAAGAGGAGAATAATGTCTACAACATTAAAAGCACAATTTAAATTGGTATTAATACTACACATGTTGATGAAATTGAACCATGAACTAGTTGCCAAAATGCACAAATCAACATTGGACACAAAATATAGAGAAACAAATGCAAAGAAAGTAAAACTTCAATCAAGTACAATCCCCCCCCCCCCCCCCCCGAAAACCCCCACAATGCATTGAGAGGGCTCTTCTGAATGCATGTAGTTATTGATTTCATTGATCTTGTGCCCAAGAATAGGATATCACATCCATACTTTTTGTTCCTTTCATAAATGGCTCATCTTTTTCTAATATCTAAATTGTATCTAAAATTTTTAAAAAATATATTTGGGTCTTATATAAATCTACGAAACCTTAGGACCACAATATAGAAGCATACAAGATATAAAATGTCTTGTGAACTAAGTGCATAAATACTACATTTTACATGCCAAAAATATTATTTACTTCATCTTACACTCCCTTGGTAATATAAAAATCATAATTTCCTCCAACTCTCCAATCTAATACTCTATCTATCAAAAATACAAAATACATTAATTCCCTTATTATCCACATAACGCAATGCGACCAATGTTATGTGTTCACATGTGTAACAAGTATGACCCTACTACAAATGAGAAAAACTAAAAATACACGTTAAAAATAGTATAATAAAATCACCTATTTAAATCAAGTACATCAATAATCATAAAATTTTCCAAGGGTAGAAAAGTAATTATTTTCAACTAACAACTAGTAAACAGCACAAGTGATCAACCACATACTAATGTTGTCTCATGTGATAAATTTGTACTAAGTCAACCAAGAAGTAACCAAAAGATGAATCCCAATAAATAAATTCAAATGAAAATAAATTTTGTGTTTTGCCTCATGCAACAAACTAGCTTATTCAAATTTGTGTTTGATATAGAATTTAATGTGCTTGTGATTGGTATATAGATATTAAATGATCATAAGTTGGAGAAAGGGTCATTTTCTAAATCCACTGGAATTCCCAAATAAAGTGATTTGTATATTTAACCAAGTACTGACGATATTCATGATCAATACAGATAGTGGATTTATAATGATCAATAATGATTTTAGGAATTAAGACCTTTCTATCCTCCTCAAGCAATGGAGGATCATCAACCACTAGAGCAATAAGAATATTGTCTTTAAAGGGCTTTAATAGGCTCATATGAAAGGAACTACTTGTTTGCCAATGGCACAAAATATCTAACAAAAAGAATTATCATTAATCTTATGAAAAATTCTAAAGGATCCATAATATATTGGGGCTAGTTCTCGATGTCATTCAATGGACTTTAATTTTTGTTTCTCGATTTGAGGCCAAACTAAATAATTTTCCTTAAATAAGATAGATTTTCTCTTTTTCTTTTCTTGAGCAATATACCTTAATTAAGATTTTCCATTCTTTTCAATGAGTTCATGTAAAAAATTTCAAGTGATCATTCATTAAAGAATCAGTTACCTAAGTTCTTGGAAATAGCAATCCAAAAATGATTACAAAAAAAGCCATATCATGCAAAAAGTATAACCTTGGGAGAATAGTGATTATAAATAGCTTACACTACAAGGATATTCACGAATAGTGGTGGGCAGTTCCGATACAAATTAGTGGTGTCACTATTTGTGTCGCTATAAATAGAGATGGTACTTAGACAAAAAAAAAGAGTCGAAACCCGAGCGCAGAATTTTGCTGCAAAGCGCAAAAGAGAGAGTGAAATAGATCGTGTGTTTAGGAGAGAAAGAGAGAAAGAGAGAAAGAGAACTTCTCGCCAGCGCCGCCGTTCATGAAGAAGAGGAGAAAGTGCAAGAAGGGCAAAGAGGAGCCTCCATCGCAAAGAGGAGCTGTCGTCGTGAAGAGGAGACGAAGATCCCATCCTTGGGCCTTTGCAGTGAGTGCATTGCTCAGGCTCTTGGTTTGTTTTTGTTCTTTCTCCTTTTCTTTTGTTAGTTATTGTTGAGAATGAGGTGCATTGAGGAAGAAAGAGAGGAAATGAGAGAGAGAGAGAGAGAGAGAGAGCGAGAGAGCGAGAGAGGGAATAAACATTAAACATAATAAAGAAAGAGAGAAATAGAGAGAGAGGGAGGGAGAGAGGAGAATGAATGAGACAACACGAGGGGGTAGAGAAAAATGAAGAGAGGGTTTGTTCTTGTTCTTTAATTTTTCTTGTTCTTTAATTTCTTCTTTTTTTGTTTGTTTTTTTTTTAACAATGATGTGCATTGAGGGAGAAAGACAGGAAATGAGAGAGGGATAAGAAGAAAGAACGAGAGTGAGAGGGAATAAACATGAAACATAATAAAGAGAGAGAGAGAGAGAGAGAGAGAGAGAGAGAGAGAGAGAGAGAGGGGGGGAGAGAGAGGAGAGAGGAGAATGAATGAGAAAACACGAGGGGGTAGAGAAAAACAAAGAGAGGGTTTGTTCTTGTTCTTTAATTTCTTATTTTCTTGTTTGTTTTCTTTTACAATGATGTACATTGAGGGAGAACGAGAGAAAATGAGATAAGAAATGGGAGAGGGTAGAGAATGTGGTGCATTGAGGGAGAACGATAGGAAACGAGAGAGAGAGAAGAAGAAAGGAAAAGGAAGAGAGAGAGAGAGAGAGAGAGAGAGAGAGAGAGAGAGAGAGAGAGAGATAGGAAATAAGAGAGGGAGAAGAAGAAAGGAAGAGGAAGAGAGAAATGGCCATCACGTCTGTTGTACTCTCATGTTTTGAAACTGTTGAGCAATATATGAAAGGTGGGATGGTGGATGTAGTAGTAGTAGTAGTAGTAGTAGTAGTAGTAGTAGTAGTAGTAGTAGTAGTAGTAGTAGTAGTAGTAGTAGTAGTAGTAGTAGTAGTAGTAGTAGTAGTAGTAGTAGTAGTAGTAGTAGTAGTAGTAGTAGTAGTAGTAGTAGTAGTAGTAGTAGTAGTAGTAGTAGTAGTAGTAGTAGTAGTAGTAGTAGTAGTAGTAGTAGTAGTAGTAGTAGTAGTAGTAGTAGTAGTAGTAGTAGTAGTAGTAGTAGTAGTAGTAGTAGTAGTAGTAGTAGTAGTAGTAGTAGTAGTAGTAGTAGTAGTAGTAGTAGTAGTAGTAGTAGTAGTAGTGAGAGAGAGAGAGAGAGAGAGAGAAAGAGAGAGAGGTTTTGTTAAAGGTGCACCTTGGGTGTGTTCGACGCTTCGGAAAGGCACGGAAGGCCTATGTAAGCAGGCTCGGTAAAGCAAAAGAGAGATTGAACTTGGAGGTGAATGGATAGTTTTCTTGACATGCTTTGTGCTACCTCCTCCTAAACTCTGCATATCAAGTCACAAACAAAGAGAAAAAGGTGGTGAGGTTCGTGCATTACCATGGGATAGACGTAGGGTAGCTAGTCCCTTGTCCCCATGCATAGCATATTAGACTTTACATACTATAGGCCCGCTGCCTATAAGGGGGTGGAGAGAAACAAAGAGAGGGGCAACAAAGAGAGAGAGAGAGAGAGAGAGAGAGAGAGAGAGAGAGAGAGAGAGAGAGAGAGAGAGAGAGAGAGAATAAAAGAGGGAGAATAAGGAAGAAAGAGGAATAGAGAATGAGAAAGAGAGAATAAACATGAAAGATAAAGAAAACATGAAAGAGAAAGGAGAGAGAACATAAAACAAAGAGTGCAAAGAAATGTGCAAAGAAAGGGGAAGAAAACCAATACTTTAGTTTATGTTAATTTTGTTGAGTTAAAAGAGAAGAAATCCCTTCTCAAACAATTTAAGAAAGAAAAAGAGAATGAGAACAAAACCAAATTGTTTGTCGATACGTAGACCAAATGGACAATGATGAAGGTCGTGATGTTCAAGATCGTGAGCATATCTTAATCAGTGTACCTTGTGCCCTTGCTCTCAATGCAATCTAGCAATTAGACAAAAACGTCGATTGTCTATAGAACATGTATGACACTTCAATGAGTTTCAATCAAAGATCATTGATCAGGCAATCTCGGACTTTGAGCAAATGGTAAGAAAAGTGTATATCAATCATGCATTGTATTCGCAAACTAATTAAATATCATATAAAAAAACATTGGATGTAGCCATAAAATTTATTACAGGGAGATGACATCTCATCCGAAGGAGAAGTACACCTACTGCGGCTAGTTAGAAGAGTTCATGGGCATTCGATGGATAGAGTGCTTGATCCAATCCATCACTTGAAAGGCACTACCCAGTCTATACCATCAATACCAAAGGAGACAGGCAGTCTTTCAGAATTTCCTACAATCTTGGAGCCTGAGATGGAGGCAACGATCGATGCATTGATGCCCGTGGATGCCGAGACATAATGCTTTAGAAAATGGATTATAAACCGTGGAGACATATGTTAGGTTTATACTACAAATGGATTATAAGTGGCCTACGTATTTTGCTATTTGGAGCGTAGTCATTGTTCATAATGCTTCTTCATTTATGGCAATTTGTATTACCAATCACGATTGGGGGATGCCTCACTCCAGAAATACGCAAGTCAATTTATAGGTTGTCAAATTTAGTGCAATGGATCTCACAGAAGGAGATCAAGACATCCTCTATTGAATCTGCAAAGCAAGGAGCAATGGAGACGGTTTGTCTCCTTGTGAGAAGTACTTACCCACTAGCATGCTCACAATACAAACCCACCTCCTAGTGCATCTTGTAGATGAAGTGGAGATTGCGGGACCTGTCCATATGTGATGGATGTTCTTCTTGGAGTGCTTCATGAAAGCCTTGAAAGGCTTTGTGTGACAATGAGATCGGCCAGAAGGTAGCATGGCTAAAGGTTGGTTGGTATCCGAGGCGTTAATGCATATCTCACAATGGCTACCAAAAGTGGATTCAAACAAAAGTACGCTATAGTCATCGCTGAAGGATGATGATAGACTAATCGGAGATGTGGTGGTTGGAAATGGGGTAAGAAAAAGGATGGATGCTTCAGTGGAGTAAAAAGTGAATCATTTTTTTACGTTGCACCGTGCCTCCATGGAGACGTGGCTCACTAGGTACGAGCAAGTCAGGAAAGATTAGGAAGAAGTGCGATCTGAATTTCGACGTAGTACGCTGTCAAAGGGGTTTTTGTCAAAAGGTCGTATCCACTAGGGATCAGAGGTAAAAGGAAGTAGAGATAGAAGATGGAAGAGAAGATAAAGAATACACAAGAGGTAAACACGATAATGACAAAGCACAATGAATCAAATCAATATGTATTGATAGAACCTGAAATTCTTTGTTTGGCACTACTCAGAAGCACTCTCCAGGCATTAGATCTCTTGGAGCTTCTTTGTAAAACAAAAATGTGGGAATCAAAAAATAATAGCTCCTTCTCTGTTGCTCGGAACCCAAATCTGATGGCTCTGTTGGCTCCAAAAGAGAGGTAAAACGGCATAACACTTGCTCACGGATCTCCTAGATCACTCGTTCTTCCTCTTCCAGTTCAAACTGCAGTTTTCATCCTATCAACAGCGATCGCGATGTGCACGATTTTGTCAATCTGTCTTTTTTATGAAAAATCTCATAACTGGCTAAAAAAACAATTTGTTTTTTGCATGCCATCCTAATCTAAAATCTTTTTTGTTTTTTTTTTATTTTTTATAATAAATAATATCAAAAATACACTAAATTTATCCAAAAATCTAGTATTTTGGGATAATCCATGCAACTCACACTAGTACTAATGACTTAGATCACATTGACTCTCTTTATCAATAAGAAAGTCGAATGATGATGCATTCTATGCTTTTTCACACTGTATCCGCATAGCATCATGGCAACGCACCATCGATCGATTTGATATCCCAATGGCATGGAGGAGATACTGCGGTTTAAGTCTATGCGATGATTGCATGGAGCTTTGATCGCAGCCTCTCACAAAGGGGTAAAGGTCTCTACTGAGGAGTGGGAATTCTTGAGGGGATGTAGTCCAAAGGTGACCACATGTTTTATAAGCTGTCGTATCTAGATTTTATATGTGACAACTAATTAACCATTTCAATGTACAGTACAAAACATACAGTGCGGCGTGGTCGCACAGATGACATTTCCACGTCGAGCGTATCGACAAAATGCGCTCCATCATGGCAAAGTTCAAGCAAGAGAGCCAACAGTGAGCCATGAATCGAAACACTGTTATAGAAGAGATGGAGTATTATGGGGACTTGCAAAGTATTATCATGGTGGATTACCATAGCTTCTCCATGATCCTATTTGATGTACAGTGGTTCAAAGTGGTACTGGAAGGAGACATGGCAACTATTCAACGAGGTCCATCTGGATTTCTCGAAATAGATTCTGAAAAAAGGTGGACAGATTTGCACGACATGTTTGTATTGCCGGCCCATTGCGAACAGGTGCATGAACTCATGTTTTTTAAATTTTATTACAACATGGTATATGTCACAAATGTTAAATCTCTCTTGTATGTGATTTTGAATAAGTAATTTTCTATCCAAACCCCTGACAACCTCAATGATGGTACGTTGTACCTTTAGCTCCCTGAAGTGCGAGAGTATATGATGAAAGCAATTTTCCCAGCGTAGATGAGGATAGTATGTAGTTAGAGGGGTCAATATTGCAAGATGTGGAGGCCGCCCAAAGCTTTGGAGCATGTAGTGGAGGCAGAATCGGGTAACAATGATGGAAAGACAAGAGGCCAAGAATTCTTTGAGAACGAGGTGGACTCATCCTTTTGTGGTGACCTTTCTATCAACCTTTTAGTGTATGTGGAGTTGTGTCAGAAGATTGACATGGGACCATAGGCTATGTTATACTTGGAGTATCCACCTACTCAATTCCTTGATGAATCGCTTATAAGGGTACTCTAGAATATGTATTTTAAGTAACATCTTTCTTTTTAGAGTTATGTTATCATGCTTTTCTTGAATCTTTATATTCATTATGCTAACATCAATTTTTGTCTATGCAGGTGACCTTTGTGGATTTTTGGACAACACGATGAGTCGAGGGATGAGCAACCAAGAGCTACAGGAGATCTTCACATATATGTCTCCAGATCAGATGGCTCAATTCAAAGATATGGTGGGTTGTCTCGAACACCATCAAGCCATTTCGTTGGACCTACTTCAACATGCTCTGATGCTCTGATTTCCAGTAGACAAGGTCCACGCTCCAGACTTGGGCTAGCGGATGGAGAGAGTGGTTCTGGGGGATGTTGATGTGGAGATGTGGATGTAGTGAGCCCACAGTCAGAGATACAAGTGATATTCCTCACTCTCATGCAAGTTCAAGAGAGAGTGGCTCATGTGGTTGTTGTGGAGGTACCGATGCAGTGTCTCCATCTCTTCGTTCTATTGGAGTTGCATCACCTATGGGATTTGTCACACCTATGGGGGACGTCTACTCCAATCACTCCAACTTTTGCTTAGCCATCTGCAGGTGGCACCCCTATGGGTCCTACTCTGAGAGATACCACCCCTATGGGTACACTAGATGTATAGGGGTCTCTTGGATATGCCCAAGATCACGGTCTCGCAGGTGGGAGAGGACACATCTTAGACATACCCCAAAGAGGTATGGATACCTTGTAGATGTAGAACATGAGCTGTCATCATGAATGATGAGGGGAGGAGGATGATGGCTCATATGAGAGAGTTGTGCCAACAAGTTTTTTGGCACAACATCTTGGATCTCATGCTATTTTGGCTATGCAAGTCCCCTATCATTTTGTCGTTGTTTAAGAAATTATGCTTTAATGTCATCAAGACTGAGGGTGGTGCAAATAGTTATGGGAGAAGATATGCGATCTTTATGATAAGCAAAATTGTATTTCACAATTATACTAGCTCAAAAAGCTTGTGGACCTTTGTACAAAAGAAAGTACATCTATGTCTACTCACTTGAATGAGTTTTACTCTATTTGCAACCAACTTAATTCACAAAAGATCATCTTTGATAATAACATAAAGTCTATGTTTTTGCTTATCACACTTCTAGAATCTTGGGATACATTTTGCATGGCTGTTAGCACTAGTGCTCATGAGAATGGTTTTTGATGCTCAAATGTAGAGGGAGCTTTACTCATTGAGGAAGTGAACATGAAGAATGTTGATGGAGCCTCCACCTCTCATGCTCTTACACATAGAGGCAAGAATGATACTAAAGACAGGTATGATCTCCATGGTAGAGATCCACAATAAAACAAATTTAAGTCTAGATCTCATGGGTAGGATTGTAGTAAATCATGTAGTCCTAAGCCTTCTCTTACTCATCATTATTGTGGGCAATAGGGATATATATGGCCATAGTGCCATAAGATGCGCCAAGATAAGCATGAAAAAGGCAAAGGAAAAGTGCAAGATAATGCTAAGACATATGAGTATTAGCATATTACTACATCCACAATTTAAATTGAGGATCTTAATGTATTAGAGTACAATTCAAATGATTATATTGAAAGGTGGAGCAAGAGTGGAAGCACAATTAGAAGCAAGAAAGAAGCAATACCTATGGAGGTTCAAGCAAGTGATAGCAAGACGGTATGTGGAAACTCCAACAATCACAATGTGTAACTTGCCTTCCCTTATTGTATTGTCATATAAAGAATAAAGAATAAAGTGATAGTGATGGGTGACCACCACTTGTAGTGTACATGTGAATGGGTAGTAAGCATAAGTAAATGTAGGTAGCTGAGCACATGCAAGCTTTAACATGAAAGACTCTATTACATGCCAACTAAATGGTGTGTATAGAGTCCAAATGTAACGTGGGCGTCGCAGTTACACCAAGGTCGACAATCAAACAGCCTAACAATAGGGCCTCCTTGCAAGCCTCAATGGGTACAATATGCCCAGCCTCGATAACAAACAAGCCCATGCATTTTTGTACCCTAGATACAGAGAAATAGCACCTCAAAAAAGGTGAAGACATAGCTAAAGGTGGACTTCCTACTATCAGCATGTCTTGCATAGTCAGTTTTCTATGTAGACCACAACTCTAGTATCCTGGCCACCACAACAAATGCACATATCTACAATATCCTTAAGGTATCTCATGATACTCTTCATAGCGTCCCAATGTCATCTACCAAGTGTCACATAATGAGCCACAACTCATGTTACAAATGATATGTCAAGTCCAATGCTGCCTAGCATAGCATAATACAAGTTGCCCATCACAAATGCATAAAAGACCTTGGCCACCTGAACCTTCTCATCATCTGATTAGGGACAAACTTCCTAACTAACATTCACGTGAGAAGGTAATGGGCAGTCAAGAGGCCTACCACCTCGAATGTAGAACCACTCAAGGACTTTATGAATGTACTTTTTCTATCGCGTGTAGAGGAGTCCTTTATAAATGATTATGCATAATGTGCATGCTAAGTATGTGAGAGGCATATCCCATGTCATTCATCCCAAAGCTCTTCTTGAGCTGATGAGAGCTAGATTTTAGGACCCGATTTGGACCCGTTCTTGGAGCGCTGGAGCCCGTTTTGAAGCCGAAAAATGCCCGAGAGGCGTTAAAAAACCAAATTTCATGAAAAATCAAACAGTGGTGGATGATTGAGCTGGAGTTTTCCTAGATACTTTTCGATGATAGGAATCCAATACAAGTCTCGATTTGTCAAATCGGGAGGTCATTTGACCCCCCCCCCAATTTAATCCCTACAAGGATCACTGTTATAAAGCAACTATCGGATCACGAAGCTGTAATGTGTGTGGGAGAGTCTAAGTTGATGGAGTTTGACGCCACGAATCCACTTATTTAGTCAGATTGCAAATAGGAGTTCGTTTGGGCCTTCAAAATCGAAAAATCCATTTGTCGGGGGGAGTGTGAACAAGAAAGGCTGAACCGGTTATTTTAGGTCTTTAAACCTTAATGAAGGATTAAAAGGGGGAAAAAACTCATGAAACTATCAAGACAGAAGGGGGTGCATTTCTTCATGATGCCCCGATGATTGGAGCATCTTCGTTATTGGGCGGGTGAGAGAGATGAAGATGGATTACTGATCCACACAGAGCACTCTCCATTCTGCCTGTAAGCACGCATCATATAATTGAGAAATAACAAACCTAATTTTTTTGGTATTTCTCTCTCCTCCCACTCTCTCCTGCAAGGGATAGTTCTTGCGTGTGAAGGGAGATGAAGCCTGGGTGGTGAATGCTTGTCCGACATGGTATCGGATCACTTCTGAGTCGACTTGGGGCTGGAGATGGATGATTGGAGATGGGCTGAGCATTAATGGTGGACTATTCTGTTGTCTCGAATCCATTTTTAGAAACCCGCAACCATAAAAAACCGGTAATTCTATCTTATAAAGGAAAAAGTATTTCTTTTTTAGATTTGGTTGTTTAAATTATGTTCACATTTGATGAAAATTGGTAGGAATGTTGTTTGCTATATTTTTTATGATTCTATGTCAAAAAAATCAAAATACATAATGCCATAATGCTGAAAATAATTTTCTAAAACCCGAAAACCACATTTTACAAAGGAAAAATGGGATTTTGCATGTTTCGAGTGGGAAAAAATGTGCACATGGACTGGAAATTTGTTTGAGCCTTGCTTGCATCATGTTTGAGGGTTGCACATGGGGAAATGTAGAACCCATAATAATTTATGGTCATAACTAATTACTTAAAACCCGAAGAACACGCATTTTACAAAGAAAATGGGTTTTTTTGTCATTTTGGATTAGATAAAAATGATGCATGAGGGATAAAATGTGAAAAATGAGTAATTCTCAGTTGTCATAATCAAGAAAACTAGAAAAACCAGTGAATGATCTATTTTCTTGATAAATAAATAAGAAAAAATAGCAAAAAATGGAAAATTTTAAGGTTTTTGGGATACAAAAATGTGAAAAAATATGGATAATGTGCGTGCATGTTTGGCAAGGTTGAGGCTTGAGGTATAGCCCTAGATCATCCTTGTTTATATTTGTTAGTGTGCTTTTATTGCTTTATACATTGAAAATGATAAAAATTAAAACCCTACAACTATGCAATGATGCAACACATAAGCAGTAGGGGGAAAAAAGGGTTGTGGAAGTGTTTAAGTACAGAAAATGAAGTAAAGTATAAGCTTTTGGTTATACACATCATATAGGATGATCTTTTGTTTAAGTTTTAAGAGGCTAGTAGGACGAGGTAACTCGGTGCTAGTCTCTAGCAACGCAGCAACAACGAATAGATTGAAAATCATTGAAGGGCTAATTTTTGCACTCCACTTTGCTGATTTGTTTTAAAATAAAATGTTTGTGCACAATAAGCATCCACTTTTTCATTTTGCATGCCACATGGTATAATCTCCTAGATGCATAGCACATGTATGCCGAACATTGAAGACCAACGCTGAGAGTGTGAGGAAGTCCTTTACTGTAGGCTAGACAAGCAGTTCCTTGGGATAAGTTCAATGAGGAAACATCAACTCCTCAATCATTTGATAAATCAAAGAGTGGAGTTTGTATGTTTGATTTTTTTATGTTGAGGCTACGTATCAAGGGGCCAATCCCCAAGATGTAGAAGAGCTGCAGTGAGACCATGGTGTTTTAGCCGAGAGGTTGCCTCTTGTGTATGTGATACGAGGTATTATACATGTGTATTATACATGTATGTTATGGGATCTCCCTCTGAGGAGAAGGGAAGGTAAACATTGGACTGTGTCCTATTACAAACACAAAATCAATATTCAAGTTTAGTGTAGTGTAAGCCTTAGACGCTCCTGGTCGTGAGGCCATGCAGGGTCTTGGGGATAAAAAGATTCCACTCCCCTAGCAAGTCCCATTAAGGCTTGCAATAGTTCCACGAGAGGTAGTTGCAATGGCGGCACTAATACGACCATCGGGCCTGTGAGTATGGATAAGCATGCTATGAGTAGTCCTATTTGTGCTATAGTAAGGCTCTTGAGAAGCCTTTTCAATTTATGGATGAATCATGCTTTCGAGTAGATGTTATTTCTTTTAGTAAAAGCATGGTTCCTATGGCTAAGCAGTTGCAGACTGGACAAAGGAAAGGAAAGACATCTCATATGAAGAAGATGTACCATGCCCAAGGTCCACCTATGCTGAATAAAAGCCCTAAGGATGTGAGGTCATTTGTATCAAGAATCGCATGGTGGAGGGACTTGCTTGAGCTGTTGCGCCAAACACACACTATACATAAGAGGAGGCTCACTCAAGAACACAAGAAGAGAGATGGAGGCCAAAACATTTTCTTGCTGATTTTTTCTTCTTCTTCCACACACTATACAATGTACACAAAGTATATATAAGATACAGCATAAAGGAAAGCGGCCTACCAAGTCAAATAATGCATAACAGACTACACTAATTGACTAGCGTTATATATTTGCTAGCAATAGGTAGGTGTAACAAACTAAATATAATATATGATAAGTCAGTGGCCATGTGAGTATCATAATGACCACCAACATGCTAAGTGTAGATGTGCGGACCCATCTAGCCAGGCAGTCCATCATCACTGTCTACACATGTTGAGCTGGCCATCTCAACACTCCCCCTCAAGCTCAACTCTATCTCTGCAACTTCAAGTAAGCTTCGAAACTTTTGAAGCTCCTCTGCACCCAATGCCTTTGTGAAAATGTCAGCTATCTGATCCTGTGTGCTGACATATACCAAGTCAATCTCTCCTGCAAATACCTTCTCTATCACAAAGTGGTAGTGCACCTCAATGTGTTTTGTCCTAGTATGGAACATTCCATTCCTAGCTAACTGTATGCTGCTCATGTTGTCACAATGAATGACAACTAGACCATCTTCCTGCACATCCAAATCACCTAATAACTTTTGCAGCCATACCACCTCACATGCTATCATAGCAGCACCTCTATACTTAGCCTCTGTACTTGATAAAGCAAGTGTAGGTTGCTTTTTGCTACTCCATGTAACTGCTGCACTACCAAAGGAAAACATGAATCCACTAGTAAATCTTCTGTCTACCAACCCAATCCGCATCTGTGTATCCAAAGACTTGTACATCCTTACCTGCCTCATAACAAAGTCCATAATGTAAAGTGGACTTCACATATCTCAATATATGTCTAATTGCATCCAAATGAGGCTTTCTAGGTATTTTTATAAATTGACCGACAAGGCCAACAACATAGCTCAAGTTTGGCCTTATGATAGTCATGTAAATCAAACTCCCTACCATCCTCCTAAACATAGTAGGGTATTCTATCTCATCCCCAACATTAGCACTCAACTTCACATTTTGCTCCAATGGTACTGAAAGAGGCTTACATGCTGTCATACCATACTTGGATAACATATCCAAGCCATACTGCTTTTGTGATAGCCATATACCATCATCACATCTGATCACCTCAATACCAAGAAAGTATCTCAGCTCACCCAAATTCTTCATCTCAAACTTCTTCTTCAATAAGTTCTTAACTTCAAAAATCCCATTGTCACTGTCACCTGCAATAATCAAGGCATCCACATAGATGACTATGATGACCAAGCCTGCATCTCCCTTTCTCACATAAAGTGAGTGATCAGCATCAGAAATACAAAATCCAATATTGACAAGATACTCTCCAATCTTGTAATACCATGCTCTAGATGCTTGGTTCAGCCCATAGAGTGCCTTCTTTAACCTACACACATATGTGGGATGCTCTAAATCCTCATAACCTATTGGCTGCTCCATATACATTTCTTCTTGCAATTCACCATGCAAAAAGGCATTCTTAGCATCCATTTGCTACAAAATCCAACCTTTGGTTGCTACCAAGGCAATCACACACCTAACAGTTGTTGCCATCCTACCAACTAATCTAAACGTCTCTTCATAATCTATGCCATATGTTTTAGCATAGCCTTTTGCAACCAGCCTAGCCTTATACTTGCTAATATAACTGAACCATCTGCATTATGCTTGACTTTGTAAACCCACTTACAACCAATAGCTTTCTTACCCTTAGGCAAGGATACCAAATCCCAAGTCTTATTGTCTTCTAATGCACCCATCTCCTCATCCATTGCTGCATCCCAATGAGCATGACCAACAGCATCCTCAAAACAAGTGGGCTCAACATCCTCAACTAGTTTCACCATATAAGCATAATGGTGAGCTACATAACCTTCAAAGCCAAATCTTTTAATAGGGTATTTGACCTTGCTAGAATTGTGTACCACTGGATCACTCAATGGAACCTTTACATTACTATGAGCTCTCTGTACACCTCATGTCCTAACTGAGGGAATACCAAGCTCATCATCCAAACTCTATGAACCGCTAGAATCTCCATCAAATCCCAAATGACTAGTAGATGCATTATTACCATCCAGCACTTTCTTCTTTCCTTTGTCTTTGCCTGCAACACTTATAGATACACCTGAAGATGTAGGGCTACTTAGTCTCCCAAACCAAGGGCTCACTATAGGTGTAGTACCAGATGATGTTTCTGGTCCACTAAGACTCCGTAATTCTTGCTTTTCTTTCTGCACATAGCTATCATGATCATTATCATCATCTAATACATCACTAGCAAGTGCATACCAACTATTCATCTCATCAAAAATAACATCCCTGCTCACTCTGAACTCACATGTGGTAGGGTTATAACAATGATACCCTTTCTACTCTAAAGAGTATCCAATAAAAATACATTTTTGAGCCTTTGGATCAAGCTTCTTCCATAGCTCATCTGGCACATGAACATATGCAACACATCCAAATACCCTCAAGTGTCATACGTCAGGCTTCTTGCCAATAAAGCATTCTTTAGGAGTCATCCCATGAACTGTAGCTATGGCACTTCTATTCATAATATAAACAACAATATGGACAACTTCAGACCAAAAATATTTTGTCATATTCTTTTCAGCCATTAATGCCAGTGCAACTTCTGCAATATGCCTACTTTTTCTTTCTGCAACTCCATTTTTCTATGGGATATACCTACAAGTAAATTGGCTTTTTATCCCATGACTCCTCAATAAGCCAGTAAACTCGTTAGAGAGGTACTTCTCCTCTCCATCTGATCTCAAATACTTCACTTTCAAGCTTGTTTTTGTTTCAACAGCTGCCTTGAAAGATTTGAAGTGCTCAAATACATCACTCTTTTCCTTCATGAAATATACCCATTGCTTCCTTGAACAGTCATCAATAAATGTGACAAAGTATTTGCTAGCACCAAGAGATACATTCTGTGTAGGCCCCCAAATATCTATATGCACTATATCAAGTATATTTATTCTCATTTCTCTGTACATGCAAGAAGGGTTGTCTTGCCTGCTTACCAAACTGGCATGCTTCACAAACTTTATGCAATTCTGCAACTCTAAATAAAGGCAACCCTGTAACCAATCCTCTGGACTGCATTAATTTTAGTCTTTGCACATTTGCATGTCCAATACGTTTATGCCATATTTCAATATCTGCAACACTACTCCTTTTCCTTTAGCATACATAGCAGCATCCATGCAAGAATTCCGACATCTAAAGTGAACATGCGGCCAACTCTACTTCCTTTTGCGACCAGCCTGCACTTATCATTAAAGTCTTATACAAAACAACCTTTTGCATTGAATCGAACGTGCAACCCTTGCTCTACCATTTGACTAACAAACACTAGATTTTTTGTGATTGATGGCACATATAATACATCTATTAGACTCTTTGTATGTCCATCATGCAAGGATAAGGGAACCTTTCCAATGTGTGAAATTGGGTGACATGAATCATCACCCGTCTGCACATAACCTGGATCTTGTAAGTCATGCATCTCTCCAAAACATTCAACATGACTAATCATATGATTAGATACACGTGAATTGGCATACCATACATCATCATGTGTCCCCTTTCCTGTAACTGCATTCATCATATGTTGCATAACAAACAAGCGCTCATTTTTGCATTCATTCTGTCGTGAAGATGATGCATAATTTCTTGTTATAATTTACCACATTGAATATCATCCTTATTAGCATAACAATGGGCTACAATATGACCTATCTTGCCACAATAATGGCAAACAATAGCAAAATTTCCAGAACCTCTGTTCTACCATCCACCTCTTCCTCTAGAGCTCCCCCTGCCTCTAAAGTTTCTTCGGCCTCCTGAATTTCTTGTCGAGCTTGTCAATAATGGGATTTCCACTACTCTCTACCATTATCACAAAAAAGGATACAACACAGCAATACACCAAGCAACCTTTTTCACTGATTGCTCAATAATACATGTAGTCTGCAACCTGTTTGTAGATAAACCTTATGTTTGCTTCCTGGTGAACACCTCAAAAATTACAAATTCAAAATCTGTAACCTGTGCACCCACTTTCAATCAATACAGCCGAAATCACATTGTACTGTTGAGAAATAAGCCAAAAGTCTAAGGCATAGTCTAAGCCTTATCATATTGTTGTATGTAAAGTGTCCTTAAGTTTGGGGGCATCTATCTTTTGAGGATACCACTTTAGTGAGTGGACTGTTGTTGGAGATAAGTGTGGGAGAATATTGAAGAAGAAGTGAATGAAGAATGGTTAAGCCTCCATATCCCATGCTATCCACTCTCCATTGCATGTCTTTCTTCCTCTCTTTTCAGTTGGTATCAGAGCACGAGCGCGGGAGCTCAAATTGGAGTGAGGAGCGCATCAAATCGAGGTCTACATCGACTTGGGAGCTAACTATCCACCATTGAAATCAGGTATACTAATCTTGATCTAAGCCACCCAAAGCAGGTATCGGGCTTGAGGAAGCCATTGAGGCTCAGATTTTGAGCTATTGAGTTCGCATCGGATGCATACGAGAAGAGAAAGCATGCTGGAAATCATGTATGACAGCAAGGAATCGGTTTGTTTTTGGTTCAAAATCGAGTCATGGATCGATGCCGAAAGCTTGGGGGCTGCTTGAGCTCAGCCCCAGCTTAAGCACAGGGTCTGCTTGCAAGAAAGAAGCAGGGGGCCTGCTTGCAAGAAACACAGGGCCAGCTTGTTTGAAGTAGAGAGCTTATCTTTAACAGACAAGAAAGAGTGTTGAGTTTGAGAAGATTTGATGGTGCTTAAGGAAGAGCTTTGGGCTCACAAAGTTGATCGTCTACGGCGGGAGTATGCTCTTGAATCATTCGGCGTCATCAAAAACAGGCCGCAGGATGACTGGGAGTGCGCCATTTTCTGAAGGCGGTGACTTGCACACGTGATGGATAATGTTTTTTTTTTTAACCTTATTAGCCTTATTACAAAGGCTTAAGGCCCTCTTAAATTACCCCTGTTCACACTTGTATGCATTGAACTAGATATTTTGGAACCCATGTTCATACTGGAGGAAGATGGAACTAGTTAATTGGTAAACTGGTTCACAGTCAAAGGATTTCACACTACAGAAGAACTTGAACTAGTTGTTTTGGAGCTGAGAAGGGCAGTTTCTATGCAATTTACGGGAGGCCATTTGAAGGCCAATTTTTGCTCAAAAAATTCCAGGAAAAATTCTGTAGCTTCCTCTTGATATGCACTTCTAGCCTGGCATGAAAAATTGCAAAAAATTTGCAGGAAAAATGGTCGATTTTAAGCCCGTGTTTTGATGCATTTTGGGTCATACGGACACCGTTTGAGGTCCGATTTGGATGTTTCTTGTTGGGAACTGAATGTATGACATGTTGGCATCATGGATGGATGTATATAACCATTTTTGGACACATGTATGATAGTCATATTGCTGAATACCATTTCTGGACAGATTGTATTATGGTTTTCTTCTAAATTTGCAGCAGTCATAATGTCCGACACGGCACAAATCACACAGATCGTGGGGGACAAATTGACCAAAGACAACTATAGTGTTTGGTCCTATAGGATGGAGAATTTTTTGATGGATAGAGGTCTATGGGATCTCATAACAGGTGATGATGAATGTCCAGAAGTTCCCGAACATCCAACTGAAGAGCCAAAGAAAGCGTACAAGGATTGGACTGGGAAGAACAGGAAGGTTTTGCATTGGATCTCCATATGTATTTCAGAAACATTGATTCCTCATATCAAAAAGGCAAGTACTTATAAGGAGGCATGGAAAATCATAGAAAAAATGTATGGAACATGTACAGAGGCTCGTAAGATACAACTTAAGCAGAGATTACATGGTGCATGGAGAGGCAATCACAGTATCAGTGACTATGTGGCAGAAATCAAGCAAATTGCAGAAGACCTTGCATCCACTAATGCACATGTTGATGATGATGATTTAGTGTCAGTAACATTAAATGGGCTTGGACCAGCTTTTAAATCTTTGGATACCTCTATTTCTATTAGGGGAGGCTCTATGCCTAACTTTGAGGAGCTTATTGGATTGCTACTTACAGAAGAAATCAAGTTGGGATTGAATGCATCTAGCAGTGGCAAAAATGTAGGTGGAGATAGTGTTTTCTATCACCAGAGAGGTCGTGGCAGCTCATCTAGAGCTAGAGGCTCTTCACCTGGTCGTAGTAATTATGGTTTTGCTCATGGAAGAGGCAACTTTGGTCGTGGTGACTTCATGCATAGAGGCAGGGGGAGATCTTTCCCTAGAGGTAGAGGACGGTCTAGTCCTTCTTCACAGAGAGATGGCACTTGTCATTATTATGGGCATTTTGGTCACTTTGAGAGGGATTGTTATCAAAAATAGAATGCTATGTCTAGGGGTTGTGGAAGGACCCAATATGGCCACTATGCAAGCACTTATGGTGGTACAGGTTATGGACCTAGAGGTGGATCGCCTAGAGGTCATTTATTTGCTATGGAGCATGTGCTTGGGAGCATGACTCATCCTCCTCGTGAGAATGACTGGTTTTTGGATTCAGGAGCTACAAACCACATGGCTCATCATGCTGAGTGGTTTGACAGCAAGGAGCAAGTGCAAAATGATGAATATGTTGCCACTGGTGATGATACTTTATACAAAATTGCTCATATTGGTAGTGTGCCACTTGTTACTAAAGATGGGATTGAGAACAAGCTTGGTGATGTACTTTATGTGCCCACAATAAGTAAGAACCTAGCATCGGTTGGTCAAATGACAGATCAAGGATTGTAGGTGAGATTCAATAAGTTTGGATGTTTCATTGAAGAGTTCCATAATGGGAGAACTGGCAGGGTGATTGCTCATGGTAGAAAGAAAGGGAGATTTTTTGCCTTGGATGCAGGTACTCCAGTGATTCAAAACTCTATGTATGTTGAGAGAGGACATGGGCAAGATAAGGATGTGGAATTATGGCATAGACGGATTGGTCATGTTAATTTGCAAAGATTGAAGCAAATGCAATCAAAACAGATAGTCTGTGGTCTACCGCATTTAGGATATGTAAATTTTGATCATGTATGCGAGGCTTGTCAATTTGTCAAGCAGTCCAGATTGCCATTTCCAAAGAGGGGGAGAATAAGCAGCTATCCTTTGGAAATAATACACTCAAATATTTGGGGCCCATGTCAGAATGTTTCCATGAGCGGAAAATGTAGATTCTATATCACTTTCATTGATGATTTCAGTAGGATGACTTGGGTGTACTTTATGCAGCATAAAAGTGGAGTGTTTGAAAAGTTCTTGGAATTTAAATCTATGGTGGCTGAAAAGCAGTTTGGATGCTACATAAAATGTTTGAGGTCAGATAATGGTGGAGAGTACATGTCATATGAGTTTTGTGACTTCTTGAGAGATCGTGGTATCAAAAGGCAATTGACATGCAGGTATACACCTCAACAAAATGGTGTGGCTGAAAGGAAGAATCGGATTATTGCAGAGGTTGCAAGGGCAATGATGAACCAAATGAACATGCCATTGTCATATTGGGCAGAAGCAGTGCATACTGCAGTTCACATTATGAATAGAACACCTACAGCCTTGATTCATAATATGTCACCATATGAGAGAATGTATGGCATGAAACCTACTGTTGCATACTTTAGAGTCTTTGGATGTGTCTGTTATGTTCATGTTCCGGATGATTTGAGGAAGAAGATGGAACCTAAGGCTATAAAATGCATTTTCCTTGGATATCCTGATGAGAAGAAGGGATACAAATGCTATGATCCAGTGAGTAAGGAAGTATACATAAGCAGGGATGTCAAATTCAGTGAATATGAATCATGGTACAAGCCCAAAATTGTAGTGGATGTTGATTCTTATGAAAGCAATGATGATAATGGCTATGGAAGGAAAATTTCAGCAAACAGCAAGGCTAAAAATCAGCATGTGGAAGATGCTTCAGGACCTCAAGAGAATGTGGAAAGCAATGGTAGCTACAGTCCATGGAGTGGTAGATTGAGAAATGCACAAAGGAGTGCAGAAGTTGCAAAAGGTAAGAGACCAATGACTGAAAGTTCAGAAGATGAATCTATAGATGATGAGTATGGCATTCCGCATGTTAAAACACCTGGCACTAGAAGTGCAGGAAAGTATGTGCCACCACATGCTAGATCAGATGAGACACACGGTAGTGCGCCTCAATTGAGAAGGTCAGAAAGAGTAAGGTATCCAGTTGATAGATTGACTTATAATGGGTTCATGAAGATGCATTATGCATACATGGTTTCTTATGTACAATATGTGGAACCTACTTGCTTTGAAGAAGTAGTAGAGAGCAAAGAGTGGAGACAAGCAATGGATGAAGAGATGGATGCACTAAGGAAAAACAAGACTTGGGATTTGGTGAAACTACCTTATGGCAAGAAGTCCATTGGATGTAAATGGGTTTATAAGATCAAATGTAAGTCGGATGGTTCTCTTGAAAGGTATAAAGCAAGGCTAGTTGCAAAAGGATATGCACAAACTTATGGTTTGGACTATGAAGAAACATTCAGTCCAGTAGCTAAAATGACGATAGTAAGATCAGTAATTGCTTTGGCTTCTATCTATGGTTGGAGGCTTTATCAAATGGATGTGAAAAATGCATTTTTGAATGGCAACTTAGAAGAAAAGTGTACATGGATCAACCAGAGGGCTATGTGGATCCAAAATACCCACATTATGTATGCAGGTTGAAGAAGGCTTTATATGGACTGAAGCAAGCACCAAGAGCATGGTGTGATAGAATCAGCAAATTCTTATGCAGTATGGGATTTCAGCAGAGCAAAGCTGATTATTCACTTTATGTGAGGCATACAGAAGATGGTATGGTTGTTGTGGTCATCTATGTTGATGATCTCATTATTACAAGTACACTTGAGAAGGAGATTACTGAAGTCAAGTATGGGTTACATAAAGAGTTTGATATAAAGGATCTTGGTTTGTTGAGATACTTCTTGGGTATTGAGGTTATTGATACACCTCATGGTATATGGCTGATACAAAGGCAATATGCATTGGAGATGTTGGAAAAATATGGCATGACAGGATGCAAACTGGTTGATACACCATTGGATCAAAATGCTAAGTTGATGGATGATGGATCTTATGTTGAGGATGTTACTATGTTCAGAAAGATGGTTGGTAGTCTTATCTACTTGACCATTACAAGACCAGACTTGAGTTACGTTGTTGGATTGGTAAGTCAGTTTATGCAGAAACCATGCAAATCACATTTGGATGTAGTAAGAAGAGTTCTTAGATATGTGAAAAAGACAGCTGGATTTGGGTTGTTTTATGGAAAAGGAATCAAGCCTACACTGTTTGGATACTCAGATGCAGACTGGGCAGGTAACTCTATGGATAGAAGATCTACTAGTGGCTATGCATTCTCATTTGGGTCAGCCATGGTAAGTTGGAGCAGTAAGAAGCAACCTACAGTTGCTTTATCAAGCACTGAAGCAGAATATAGAGGCATTGCATTGGCAGCATGTGAGCAGACATGGTTGAGATTGATCCTATATGACATGGGGATAGAGATTGATGGTGGAGTTATTATGTATTGTGACAATGTTAGCAGCATTATGTTGGCAAAGAACCTAGTCTATCATGCAAGGACAAAACATATAGAAGTGCACTATCATTTCATTAGAGAAAAAGTCATTGATGGAGATATTGACTTGGTCCATGTGAAGACCAATGACCAAGTTACTGATATCTTTACCAAAGCATTAGGTAAAGATAAGTTTGAGTACTTCAGGAATGCACTTGGAGTCTTATGTGTGCAAACTCATTCTGAGCTTGAGGGGGAGTGTTGAGAAATAAGCCAAAAGTCTAAGGCATAGTCTAAGCCTTATCATATTATTGTATGTAAAGTGTCCTTAAGTTTGGGGGCATCTATCTTTTGAGGATACCACTTTAGTGAGTGGACTGTTGTTGGAGATAAGTGTGGGAGAATATTGAAGAAGAAGTGAATGAAGAATGGTTGAGCCTCCATATCCCATGATGTCCACTCTCCGTTGCGCATCTTTCTCCCTCTCTTTTCATGTACCCTAAAACTGTTGACTGCAACCTTGCTTTTGGCTCTAAAACGGGGCCTAAAATGGCCTCAGATGCCCAAACAAACTGTGGGATATCCCTACACGACTGATCTGTAGAACATATAGTGCTCTACTTGCACACCAAATCTCATAGCAATCTGAGATTTTCCCTCTATCCTACTTCTGGTGCCTCCACAGGCACTATCCAAGAGAAAGAGTGAAAGAATGGGAGAGCTTCTTACCCATTGCTTGCTCGCTCAAATCTTGCTTCTCTTTCTTCACTTCAGCCTTCAAAATCAGCCTCTCTCAGTGGCGTGGCTCTAATACCATGTCAAGAATCGCGTGGTGGAAGGACTTACTTGAGTTGCTACGCTTGTATACACAAGAGGAGGCTCAGTCAAGAATACAAGAAGAGAGATGGAGGTAAAAATGTTTTCTTAATGATTTTTTCTTCTTATTCCACACACTATACAATGTACATAATGTATAGATAAGATACAACATAAATGAAAGTGACCTACTAAGTCAAACAATGAATAACAGACTATACTAATTGACTGGCGCTATATCTTTGCCAGCTATAGGTAGGTGTAGCAAACTAAATATAATAAGTGATAAGTCAGTGGCCATGTGAGTATCATAATGACCACCAATGTGCTAAGTGTAGACGTGCAAACCCATCTAGCTAGGCGGTCCATCATCAATGTCCGCACATTTTGAGCTTGCTATCTCAACAATTTGGCTATAGCAATAAGTCCGCTTTGAGTCCATTAGACCAATGTGGAAAAATGAGACAGTCTAAGGATATGAAAAGGAATATGAGATGGGTTTGGAGACCCAAAATTTCTAAATGTGTGGTTGGTGTGCCAGATGAAAGGCCAGGAATTCCATGTGGATATGCCTTGAGGATTTCCCAAGTGGATGAGATCAATGGCCATAATGACACATTTGATAATATGCACAACCCTAAGCTACATTTAGGTGATGGGCCTAGGGTTGAAGCTCTACCTAGTTTAGGTTACAACATTGACATATACCAAAATCAAAACAGGGAAGACTCGAATGAGCACAAAGCTGTGATTCATGAGTCCAATGAGGTCACTCATTTAGCTCATAGTACCCAAGAAGACATGGCCCTTATTACTGAGATATCAATAGAAAGGCTTGGGCTAGTGGATCTACAAAAGCCCAAGATCAAGCTTTGAGCTGACTCGCATAAGCAGTATGTGGCTAGCCCTCACATCTCATGATATCTTTGGTCTCGACTAGCCAAATAAGATGTAGTATATATGCCAAGAAGACCATGTATTGCATGAAGACATATCCATTTTAGGCCAAGAGGGCCATTTGTTTGTTTAGTGTGGGTGCGGTTAACGTTTTTTGTTCTAATGTTGTGCTAGACAGATTACATGGAACTTGGGGAGAAGCCTTTACTGCATAGGCACTTCTCGTGGCCCAATCCAGGTGATATCTTTCCTTTATGAGTACCTTGTTTTTATACTATATATGTTTGGTTACTTATGAGGAATTTCTTTTGTTGTTGGGGATTGGCAATCGAGGCATGAAGTCCCATGTTTAGGTTAGTATGTTTGTGTGAGGTCTGAGTAGTTGTGGCCTCCTATGCAGGCATTATCAGGCACTGAAAGACCTACTTTAGAAGGTAGTTCTAGTGATCCTATTCTGCTAACCTGCTAGGCAGCCATTCTAGGAGTTTCTATTTGTTGTGAGGCAGTTAAAAAATCCTACTAGAACAAATATATGCAAAGAAGCAAAACCCTACATAGCTGAAGAATAAAAATACAGAGGTGTGTAAAAACGGATTCTAACCCCTATAAGAATAGAAAAGGAAAGAAAGAAAAATCCTTGAGCAATTCTTCATCACCTTGCAAAGGCCTAATAGGTTATTGGGGCTGAGATAAGACCCGGGGCCGATGCCTTGACTTCCTAGGGGTGGGAACTAGCTCAAAAGCAAAGGAAACTAAGAAAGGTTGGAGCGAAAATAAAAGTGAGCATCAGCAAAGAATTAAGTGTCGCCTCGTGAGCGCTTGGTAGGATCTTGGGTATCGAGACATGACCTAAGGTGGATGCCCTGTTCTCCTTGGGTCACTACGCTCAACTCCCTCCTTTTTACAGGCCTGAGTATGAAAAAAAAACATTAAAGGCCTAAAAGAAAAATGTGCTAAAAGATAAAAAATTTTGATCAGGCCATAGGAGTCCTCGCCTAAGAGGAGCTCCTGGTTGAGTTGTCCTCAGTTAGGTAGATAGTTAAGACCACCATTTAGGATGACCTCTCTAATAGTTCTTTTTAGCTTGGCTGTGTTGGAGCAATCAGTTAATGACTAGCTTTAGGCTTTCTGTCAAACTATACTTGACCTACTCCTCGTGAATTTCATGCCTTGGTTTTGACAGGGGTAGGGTGAGAGCTGTGATGTGTTTTGTTGTGTATCTATTTTGTATTAGCTTGATGCTCTTTCTGATTATGCTTGTGCAAATCTGTTCGTGGGATTCGATGGGCTAAGTCGCCCTATCCCGTGGTCGCCAATGAGAGCTAGATTTTTGGACCCAATTTGGACCCATTCTTGGAGCGCTAGAGCCTACGTTTTGGAGCCAAAAAGTGCTCGAGAGGCATTAAAGAACCAATTTTCATGAAAAATCAAACGTTGGTGGATGGCTAGAGCTGGAGTTTACTTAGATGCATTTGATGTCAGGAATCCAAAGCAAGTCTCGGTTCGTCAATCGGAGGTCATTTGACCCTCCATTTAATCCCCGCAAGGTTCAACATTATAAAGTAGCTATCGGATCAGGCAGAAATAAAGTGTGTTCGACACCATGAAGTTGCTTGTCGAATTGGATTGCAAATTGGAGTTCGTTTGGGCCTTCAAAATCGAAAAATCCATTTGTCGGGGGGAGTGTGAACAAGAAAGGCTGAACCGGTTATTTTAGGTCTTTAAACCTTAATGAAGGATTAAAAGGGGGAAAAAACTCATGAAACTATCAAGACAGAAGGGGGCGCATTTCTTCATGACAGGTCCAAGCTTTCTACTCCAGTTCAGGAAGGGGACGTGGCAGGTTCTCTTCAAGAGGCCGTCGTATGGAATGTGGTAGTGACAACCAGCAAAACAGATTGAATCAGCAATTTGGTGATATGCAGGTTTCAGGAGGTCGTGGTAACTTCAGAGGTCGGGGGAGCTTTAGAGGAAGAGGTGGATGGCAGAACAGAGGTTCTAACAACTCTAGTATTGTGTGTCACTACTATGGCAAAACAGGTCATATTGCAGCCCAATGTTATGCTAAGAAAGATGAAATCCACAGTGGTAAGTTGCAGCAAAGAAAACTATGCATCGTCTTCACAACAGAATGAAAACAAAAATGAACATCTGTTTGTTATGCAGCATATGCTGAATGCTATTACAGGAAAGGGAACACATGATGATGTTTGGTATGTTGATTCAGGTCCATCCAATCATATGACCAGCCATGCAGAATGGTTTGGAGAGATGTAGAATTTGCATCAAGGATATTTCTGCTTACATCTCTGTCATTTGAAAAGGGTTGTCTTGCCTGCTTACCAAACTGACATGCTTCGCATACCTTATGAAATTCTGCAACTCTAAATGTAGGCAAACCTGTAACCAACCCTTTAGACTGCATTAATTTCAGCCTTTATACATTTGCATGTCCAATGCATTTGTGCATATAGACATTTGGGGGCCTGCACAAAATGTATCTCTTGGAGGCAGTTCATACTTTGTCACATTCATTGATGATTGTTCTAGAAAGCTGTGGGTATATTTTATGAAGGAAAAGAGTGAAGCGTTTGAGTGCTTGAGGTCAGATGAAGGGGGAGAGTACCTCTCGAATGAGTTCAGTGATTTTCTGAGGTCTCATGGGATAAAGAGACAGTTCACATGCGGGTATACCCCACAACAAAATGGGGTTGCAGAAAGGAAAAACAAGCATATTTCAGAAGTTGCACGTGCCTTGATGGCTGAAAAGAATATGCCTAAGCATTTTTGGCCTGAGGCTATTCATACTGTTGTTTATATTATGAACAGAACTCCCACAGCTGCAGTTCATGGTATGACCCCCAAAGAATATTTTACAGGTAAGAAGTCTGATGTTTCACACTTGAAAGTGTTTGGCTGCATTGCATATGTCCATGTGCCAGATGAGTTGCGGAAGAAACTGAATCCAAAGGAGGCTGAAAAGTGTGTCTTTATTGGATACTCTTTAGAGCAGAAAGGATATCGCTGTTACAACCCTGTCACATGTAAGTTCAGAGTGAGCAGGGATGTCATCTTTAATGAAATGAGCAGTTGGTATGCATCTAGTGGTGATGCATTGGATGATGATGATGATGATCATGACACTCATGTGCAGGCTGAAAAGCAAGAATCACAGACTCTTAGTGGACCAGAGACATCATCTAGTAGTCCTTGGTCTGGGAGACTAAGGAGCACCTCTACATCTTCAGGTGCATCTAGTAGCACTACAGGTAAAGACAAAGGAAAGAATAAGGTGTCAGAAGGCATTGATGCAGTTCTTGATGGAGACTCCAGTGGCTCAGAGAGCCTGGATGATGAGCTTGGCATTCCTTCAGTGAGGACTCCAGGTGTGCGGAGAGCACACGTTAATGCAAAGACTCCATTGAGTGATCCAGTGGTACGCAGGTCTAGCAGGGTGAGATACCTTGTTAAAAGATTTGGTTTTGAAGGTTATGCAACTCACCATTATGCTTATATGGTGAAACTAGTTGAGGATGTTGAGCCCACATGTTTTGAGGAGGGTGTTGGTCATGCTCATTGGGATGCAGCAATGTATGAGGAGATGGCTGCATTAGAGGCCAATAAGAATTGGGATCTAGTATCATTGCCAAAGGGCAAGAAAGCTATTGGATGTAAGTGGGTTTATAAGATTAAACACAATGGAAATGGTTCTATTAGTAGGTACAAAGCTAGGTTGGTTGCAAAAGGCTATGCCCAGGCATATGGCATAGATTATGATGAAACCTTCAGTCCAGTTGCTAGGATGACAAGTGTTAGATGTGTGATTTCTTTGGCAACAGCCAAAGGTTGGAGGTCACAGCAAATGGATGTGAAGAATGCCTTCTTGCATGGTGATTTGCAGGAAGAAGTGTATATGGATCAGCCAGCAGGTTATGAAGATTTAGAGCATCCCACGTATGTGTGCAGGTTGAAGAAGGCGCTCTATGGGCTCAAGCAAGCACCTAGAGCATGGTCTGACAAGATCAGAGAGTATCTTGTCAATACTGGCTTTTATGTTTCTGATGCTGATCACTCACTTTATGTGAGAAAGGGAGATGCAGGTTTGGTCATCATAGTCATCTATGTGGATGACTTGATTATTATAGGTGATAATGATAGTGGGATTGCTGAAGTCAAGGATGTTTTGAAGAAGAAGTTTGAGATGAAGGATTTAGGTGAGCTAAGGTACTTCCTTGGCATTGAGGTGATCAGATGTGATGATGGTATATGGCTGTCCCAAAGATAGTATGGCTTGGATATGTTGTCCAAGTATGGTATGACAACATGCAAACTACTTTTAGTCCCGTTGGAGCAGAATGTAAAGTTGAGTGCTGATGTTTGGATACACAGATGCAGATTGGGCTGGTAGTATGTCTGATAGAATATCTACCAGTAGATACATGTTCTCTCTTGGTAGTGCAGCAGTTGCTTGGAGCAACAAAAAGAAATCTACAGTTGCTTCGTCGAGTACAAAGGCTGAGTATAGAGGTGCTACTGTTGCATCATGTGAAGTAGTATGGCTACAAAAGTTATTGGCTGATTTGGATGTGCAGGTGGAAGGTCCAGTTGTCATTTATTGTGACAACATGAGCAGTATACAGTTGGCTAGGAACCCTGTGTTCCATGCCAGGACAAAACATATTGAGGTACACTACCACTTTGTGAGAGAGAAGGTACTAGCAGGTGAGATTGACTTAGTGTATGTCAGCACACATGATCAAATAGGTGATATCTTCACGAAGGCATTGGATACAGAAAAGCTTCAAAAGTTTCGAAGCTTACTTGGAGTTGCAGAGATGCAGTTCAGCTTGAGGGGGAGTGTTGAGATGACAAGCTCAACACATGAGGACATTGATGATGGACCGCCCGGTTAGATGGGTCCACATGTCTACACTTAGCACGTCGGTGGTCATTATGACTCTCACATGGCCACTGACTCATTACTTATTATATTCAGGTTGTTACACCTATTTACAACTGGCATAGTTATAGCGCCAGTCGACTAGTATAGTCGGTTATGCATTGTTTGACTTAGTAGGCCACTTTCCTTTATGTTGTATTTTATCTATACTTTGTGTACATTGTAAAGTGTGTGGAAGAAGAAGAAGAAATCAGCAAGAAAAATTTTTGGCCTCCATCTCTCTTCTTGTCTCTTGAGTGAGCTTCTCCTTATGCATTCTGTGTGTTCGGCGCAGCATCTTGAGCAAGTCTCCCCACCACACGATTCTTGACATCTAATACATCTTCCCTAACAATGTGTCCATATTGCAACCTTCGAACCAACCATCACTTGGCCAAGTATTCCATCCAACTATAGGCCAAAAGTGAAAGGTGAGAAGAATCGAAGCTTTCTAGGAAGAGCTATGGCGAGAGAGCAAGAGCAAGAAAGAAAGAGACACAAAATGGAAACTCCAACAGTCACAATGTGTGACCGGCCTTCCTTTATTCAAACTGTCACTAAAAGAATAGAGAATAAAGTGATGCTGACGGGCGCCCGCCACCTGCAGTGTGCAGTGGCAGGTACTATCAATGTAGTAATGTACGAGTGGCTAGGCAGAGGCGCCTTTACCCCCAACGACCTCCCACTTAAAGGTGAATCTGTCCCAGTGAGGAGTGAAAAGAAAAAGAAAAGGCAGTACAATGTACATATGTACAACAAGATGAGGAAAAACATCATCTTATCCAACGCCCATCAATCTCTTGAGGAAGGCAAAGCACTTAGTAGTGAGGCTTTTCGTGAGCAGATCTGCAGGATTTTCATCAGTGGAGATCTTGAAAAGGTCAACAGACTTGTCCTCCACCACAATCCCATGTATGAAGTGATACCTCATCTCAATGTGTTTCGTCTTCACATGGAAGATTGGATTCTTGGCTAGTTGAATAGCACTCATAGAATTCGAATGCAACGTAGGTATAGAATCAATCCCAAGGTCATGAACCAAACGGCCCAACCATATGGCCTCCTTGCAAGCCTCAATGGCTGCAACATATTTGGCCTTAGTTGTGGTAGAGAGAGTCGTACACTTGTGAACCCTAGACATCCGAGAAACAGCACCTCCAAAGCATAGGTGAATACATAGCCAGAAGTGGACTTCGTACTATCTGCATGTCCTGCATAATCAGAGTCTATGTTCCCCCACAACTCCAGTATCTTGGCTGCCATAGCAAATACACATATCTATTGTGCCTTTCAAGTATCTCATGATACCTTTCACGGCATCCCAATTTTTCTTGCCAGGTATAGCCATATAGCATGCCACAACACCAACTGCAAAGGCAATATCTGGACAAGTGGCTATCATGGCATACATCAAACTGCCCATGGCTGATGCATCAGAGCCTTGGCCATCTCAACCCTTTGCTCATCTGTTTGCGGACAATTGGCCTGTGAGACCTTCATATAAAAAGGTAATGGATAGCCAATAGGCTTTATGTCCTGCATGCGGAAACGCTAAAGGACTTTATAAATGTACTCCCTCTGTGAGACGTAGAGTAGTCCCTGATGCCTATTGCTCTTAATGCGCATACCAAGAATGTGAGAGGCCTATCCCAAATCCTTCATCTCAAAGCTCTTCTTCAGCTGAGATTTAAGAGCATCCGCCTGCTCATCATGAGTTTTCCCTACTATCAATATATCATCCACATAAAGTACCAAAATAAGCAATGAGCCATCACGGGCTTTCTTTGTGTAAAGACATGGATCCATAGCACTCCTGTTATAGCCATGTGACTGGATAAAGGCATCAAACTTATGATACAACTTCTTAGGTGTTGTTATGGTCGTACACTCTATGTCTCCTCAATGCAAACCTATATACCTATATATCCATATACCTATAGAGATGAGGCTCTACCCCACCTCACCCACCCTCTCACACTCCCTCTCTAGTAGTGGAGAGTCATGAAAGATAATTGCATCACATGCACTAGAAAGCAAGAGGGACTGCCAAGCCCTACCCTTAGACTAAAGAATATGATCTTTTTCATGCCTTGGCCTTAGCCAAGGCCAAAGAATCCAACTCAAAATCAAAGGAGGCAAATGACCCGACAAAGGAGTCTATATCTTGCTTCTTCATCTTCTTCTCCTTTTTCTTTCTTGAAGCTATTAACTCTTTGCAGTTCTTGCGTAAATGCCCCTCCTTACCATAGTGATAGCAATGGGCCTTAGACTTCTTCTTCCAAGCACATGTCTCTAAAGCTACAAAGACCTCATTTGAGCCACTAGACTATGATGGAACCCTTCATTCTATAAACAATAATATTAAGCATTAATATAACCATGTAGCATACCCAAACAGCATATGACATTCAATACATTAACATTAACTGTTATGAATACTTGCTATTCAAACCAAAACTATTCTATTCTATGTAAAATAAAGAACTAAAAGTTACAGAGAATCAACTTTGTGATTGCTCAAATCTTTAGTTCTTGTTGTACTCTTCATTTTGAGCTCTAAAACACCTCAATCAGAGATTATATGCAAGAGTTATTTCCAAAATATGAAGTGTTGTCAAGTTATTGTAATGTTCTGCACGCTCTTGCATACGAAACCCCCCCTTAGCTTAAATAAAAATTAATCAATTTTTTTCACGCCCCCTCCCCCCTTGTCGATGCTACTAGCTAGTGGAGGGAGGGGGAGCTGCAAAAACCAAACAATGTGGCGAAGGGTAGTGACAAGCACAAGGAGGAAGTGAAGGTGATGATGATGACGGAGTGGACTGCATGGCGGCAGCTCCACCCTAGTTGCCCACATGGAGGGGAGGGCCTCCATCACGCCCCCCATATTATCCCCCCTTCCCACTATAAAACCCCCCAGTCATAATAAAAAGATATACGAAGCCTTAGAGGAGGGGCCAGGACGTTGCAGAGAAGAAGAAGGAGAAGAAGAGGAGGAGGAGGAGGAGGAGGAGGAGGAGGAGGAGGAGGAGGAGGAGGAGGAGGAGGAGGAGGAGGAGGAGGAGGAGGAGGAGGAGGAGGAGGAGGAGGAGGAGGAGGAGGAGGAGAAGAAGAAGAGAAGGGAGAGAGAGAAGAAGAAGAGGAAGAAGAAGAGAGAGAGATAAGAAGAGGGAGAGAGAGGGTGAGAGGAAGAGAGAGGGAGAGAAAGAGAAGAAGAAGAAGAAGAAGAGACAATGATAGAGAGAGGAAAGGAAGAAGTTGAGGGAGAGAAGAAGATAGAAGAGAGACAAAGAAAGAAAAAATATATATAATAATAATTAATAGAAGAGGAGGGTATCATCTCAAAGGCCCTACTCTATCACCTCTTGTGGAGTCAAAGTCTCTCTCATCTCTTGCGAAGGCTCTACTATCTCCATCCTAGCTACTCAAAGCTAGATGATGCAACCCTCAAGTCCATTGAAGTTCTACTCAAAGAAACATGCATCCATCATGGGCCCTAAGAGGAGAAGTTTGGGAGCTATGAATGCGGAAGTCGCGAAAGCTGCACTTGGAAATGCCTGCGGAGATAACATTCTGACCCCCATCATGCAAACCCACGTTCATCTATTGCATGAAAGAGGGTGTCCACACGCATTCCTTCTCTCCCATTGGCCGTGGACCCATACCCCATTTCCACATGATTACTCCTTCGATCGCAAGATCATCTTGCTCCCCACTTGGCCCTTGCTAATCAAGTACAAGATGTGGAAGTCCTGTGCAAAGCACATCTAAAAAAGAGAAGAGATCGAGGATGGCGCCCACGCAGAAATTGTCGCACCCAGATGGCAATCCCTCAGAAGGCTCAGGTGAGGGCATCATTGCCAATCCGCATGAGATACCAATAGTAAGTAATGTATTTCCAAATTAATAGATGCTTGCTTTAATTTCTCACATTAGATCTGTATTATGCCGTGTAAGAATAGGACATTGAAAATGATAAACTGCATCGTAAGTATTCGAAAGATTGAATTCCCAAAATGCATGTATCAAGAGGAGTTAATTGTGTTTAGACACTACGCAATGAATTCATAAACAACATTTAAGGTTTCAAGCATGTCCTCGCAATAATAGGTGTGTTTTCCTTTCTTTGAAGGTATAAGTTGCAACTTGCATGCTTGGCGGATTGCATGGCAAGCAACTTAGTCTAGAAAATAATTGTTATCGAAGCTCTAGACCTTCGTCCAAGTTCTCATTAATAGCTTATGGTTGATAGATTAGGAGTCTTCATGTTATGCATAGTTAATACAAATGGCGATCATAAGGACTAAAACTGAGATGTCTTGAGATCTGTCCGATAGCCACAATGTTATCAATCCTATTCAGGGACTAGAATGGATACAAACAACTCTAGGCCTCAAAGGAAAAGGAAGGACTCAAGGGTTAGGAAACCCTAAGTCAAAGGAAAGACCGATGCTTTTGTACTCGTTAGGAAGAAGGTTTGGTTACAGTCAAAGTAAGGGAGTATTAGAACTCACATCTTGAGCAATGTTGAAACTTCGATATATGTCCTAGTCAAATAGAGAAAGTGTTAAGTAAATTTTTCATGTAATTGCTTAGATCCCAAGGGGGAGAGCAAATACGTGATGGAAAAGTTATCGCGACTATTCCTGCAATGTTTGGAAAAAAGGATACCATTGTTTTATTGATTGATCAAATAATGTCCTATATGCTTTTGCATTAAATTGATTGTTGAAATGTGATCTGAATGATTATTCCAGGATGATTATTCCAAGTGCTTGTGTTTGATGGTAAATGCATGGTAGGGTTCTGTAATGACAAGTTGCCATGGGAATAAATGAATGTTATCTTGGAATATGATATTAGGCTGATTGCCTTGATTGTGCTTGATTCTTAATTGGATTAATTAAGGAAGGATATTTTGTGTGGGTGAATCATCTCCAAGGTCATACTGAGTTTCAACTCGAGAGGGCACTACTCGATTCACGGGCCGAAGGTCGAGTGGTGAAAAGGCCAACCACAGAAATTGTGTCTCACTTCTAGATCGCTTGGCTTTAGTGGAGCTTTGGACACCCCTTGCCGAGTCCAGGACGACAGAGTTGTAGGCTGCCATGAGCCCAACATTTGGAGGTATTGGAAGATCCTATTCTAGATAATGGATGGAAATTGTGGTGCCATGTGATTTGGACCAGTTACTTCTACAGGGTAGAAGGGGTACTTCTATTGGATAGAAGGGGATATATAATTCTCCTGTATGGGCAGGAGACAAAGATTAACTTGAAGATAAGTTAATGAGCTTGTTTGAGCTTGTTTGTCCAAAGAATTACTTGCTCTATTTTCGTATCTATGCTATAAATTACGGAAATGAACCCTGTTCCCTAAAAGGCTTAATTAACGAAGCTGATTTTTTAAGTGTCGCACATAAATGTGGTAGGACCTATTTAGAAAACTAAAGCTATCAAGGGAAGCGAGTGGGTGGAATCTGTGACGGGTCTCTTCTACGGCAAGGTGGTTCCAAAGAACTGGGAGGCTTCTCACAAGATTTTATCATCGTTCGACCTTTAGGCATTGCTTAATTCATGTTGTTTTAGGGGACCGGAATGGGACTATGCCCTACGGGCAGAGAGGTTGAGCAGCGCATCCCTCTTGTTTCCCATTCTCTTTGAACCAAGTGCAGTATGGATCTGCTTTGGATTGGGTATCTCTGCATAAAGAAGGATGTCCAGAATCCGACGCTAGAATGCTATCAAGAGACCTTGTCCACTAGGAACCCAAGGTTTAGGTCCATCTTAGTGGGTTCAGCCGTGGACGTTCCGTTGCGAGGCGGACTCAAGAAACCCTAGGCAACAAACCCTGTGACATTCCATAGGAGTGCCATGCGCATTGCTAAAAACGTGCTTGGACAACTAATGGACAAGCACATTACATTATCATAGCTATCCACAAATTTTTTAGTGTGCTTTGTATTCACTCAAAAATGGATAGAATGGTGGCCAAATTCAAACACCAAATATAGCATGATCACAAATTAGTTATGAGTGAACTATGTGTCTTTAAACACTTTTGTCTCAATATGTTGGCCCTACTATTTCAAATGTACCTACTTCAAGCCAAATTTTATGTTGATCAAGAGAATGGCATTTGTAATTGCAATCATAATTATTCAATTGGTTTCCTCCCCTTGTTTCTTTTGTAAGCACAATGATTGTTAGCCTTCGTGGGCCAAAACTTTTTGTTGCTTATTTCCTTTCAATTTTATCAATAAGACATGGTGATGTGAAAATCTGACCTCTACCCTCATTGTAGAGATCAAGAAAAAATAAATTATTTTGTGGACTGAATGTCAATTGAAACCATTGTGGCCACATGGCTAGTCTTTGCTCCTTTTGCATGCACCTATACCTTAGTTTTATGAAAAAATTAACTAGTGCACATCATACTCTTATGGTGTTGCTTAGTTTGATACAATTCGCATGGGAGGGAATCCGGCTCTCAATAAAATATCCAATTGATTTACACCAAAATATATTTTCAAAAATTATGGAGCCTTTTACATTTGCAATTAGCAGTGACCTTAGCTTAATCATATTGTAGCATTTCTACTTGTGCTTAAGAGTACTTTTGAGTAGGGGAGAATAATCATCATTGTCATCAAGTGCCATGACTTTCAAGTTGAAATAGAAGTTTTTTTAAAAAAATTGGGATCTTGTAGCAAGAGTAGAAGAAGTGACTTATGGTATAGATAGGGTATGGTCTGCAAGTTGAAGGGTAAAATCTAGTGTATGAACCAATCCTATGCAACTCATGCTCTACTACACATGCACAAAGACCTTGGTCTTTAATTGAAGATGCTTAGTAAGGAGGTCTTCTAGAGAAATTGGAAATTTTAAAGAAAAGAAAGATCTACCTTTTCTCATTTTATTCGTCAGTTGCCTATAATTGACAATGGCTATATCAAAGTCTAAAGCTAGTTCAATTGTCAAAGTTTGTTGGAACCAACAATGCAAATCACGGGTGCTACTAGAATTGAAGTCTTAGAGGCTTGATATTAGGCCCCCCTCCTTCCATATTAGCGTGTGTAGCTATAGACTTAGAAGCATACAAGATATGAAATGTCTTGCACACTAAGTGCATAAATAATACATTTCAAAATGTTAAAAATATAATTTGTGCTCCATATAGTGCTCCCTTGGTAATATAATATAAAAATCATAATTTTCTCTAATTATCCAATTTAATAATCTACCCACTAAAAATACAAAACACATTAATTCCACTATCATCCACCTAGCACAATGCAACTAGCACTTTTACATGTGCAACAAATCGTGATTATGCAATGGATGAGCAAAAATAAAAATCCACATAAAACATAATAGCCAAATTACTTATGTAAATCAACAAAGCCAATATTCATAACAACACAGATCCATCCTAAGGACTACCTACAACCACAAAAATTGATCTAAGAATTATTTACATAGGTTTTAGCTAAAAGCCATGTAAACTCTGTGCTACCTTAACATATATACACACATTGACACACACACTGACATACATGGAGAGATCTTAATATGTATGAGGTATAGGTAAGCAAGTATTTCTCATGATAGTTACAAATCTTTACGTACATTGTTGTGACATCACTTCATTTAAATATTTCCACTAATTAAGTTTTTTGTATTTATCGTTGCCTTAGTTGCTCATTTACTATTTTATATCCCATCTCACATTTACTTGGACCATATGTACCATCAAATGTTCTCTAATTTCAATGAGTTGTTGACTTTGATATGAGTTACTCACTTTAATATTTATAAACATGTGAACTGTATGAAGAGAAACTGGCCCTAAATTGATATATATTTATGGTTTCCAAACACATTGCAGTGTTGTGTCTTTTTGCTTTTGTAATTATAGTTAAGAGTTTAAATAGTACTATTTTCTGAGACTTCACATATGCAATGAGAAATTATGAGTGGATGTCACAAGCAAGTATTTTGTGTCAATGTCAAGGTATTGTATATGTATAATAGGCATACATATATGTTTAAAAATGAGTTGTTATAAAATAGCAAATGCTTTTCATATGTTCCTTGTGTTGTAGTTGCCTTTTTATGTTATCCACACAACCACATGGCATAGACATTTAAATCTCACCTTGTCAAGAGATTTTACCTACCAATACACATGAAGATAAGTAGCTTGAAGCCATGGTGTAGAAGCATGGTAGGATAATTGTATTTTTAGAGAGTAACTTGGTATTTAGTCCTCTTTTTTGGTCCTTTCTTTCACTTGTGCTACAATCAAAGTGACTTTTCCAACTTTAACAATTCTTAGTTGCCACTTTATGCAAACTTTAACTTATGAAGTCATGCCCTTATGAAACTCTAAAAAACTCTTAAGCCTAAATTTTTCACACTCACACACAAATTTTTAGAAGTACATGATCAAAAATAGAGAGAGAGAGAGAGAGAGAGAGAGAGAGAGAGAGAATAGTGAATGAAGAACCAATATGGTTTTTTTAAGGGATTCAAATCCTTAAGATCAACCTATGGGATGAGCAATATGTTAAGTCTTTTTGAGGCCCTTCCAATCTAAGAATGGAGACTAAAAAAAGGGGGAGAGAGAAATGATCATGTGTCCCCCTACTATTGCATCAAAGGGCCAAAGAAAATCTACCCTCAAATCAAAGGATCCTCATCAATGTTGCTTATTGAACCAACACAATATCCAAGGCATCAAAAATAGCAACACTTAAAGCTTACATGCAAATTCTTTTCAAATTGAACTTGGATGGAAGCCCACTAGTAAATAAATAATGATGGATTGAGTGGAAGGGTTGCTAAGTGTGGAAGGATATGCATAGTAGAGAGACAAAAAAGGAGCTCATTTTAGTAATATATATGGTTGAGCCCATGAATACCTCAACTCATTGTAGACCTTCTCAATGGGGACATCCGTGGCCTCTTTCTCTGCCATTACAAGGATATAAAGGAATAGCAACGGCCATTTGCAACGTAAATTAGCAACGGACATTTGCAACGTAAATTAGCGACGGCCATTTGCAACGTAAATTAGTGGTGTCGTAAATTGCCGTCGTTATTTTGACGGTACTCAAACGAAAAAAAATAGGCCGAAACCTAAGCGCAGTATTTTGTGCAAAATAGCGAAAGAGAGAGTGAACTACACTGATCCCCCACTTCGGCCGTTGATGGGATGACACCTTTTGAGGCTTACTTTGGGACTAAGCCCGATGTTTCTTATTTTAGGGTCTTTGGGTGTGATGCTTATGTTCACATTCCCAAGGATCATCGTGATAAATTTGAAGCAGCTTCCCGAAGACAAGTATTTGTTGGCTACAGCTCCCAGTCCCAAGGCAAAGAGGAGCCACCCTTGCAAAGAGGAGCCGCCGAATCCATCCTCGAGCCTTTGATGTGAGTGCATTGCTCCCTCTTGGTTTGTTCTTATTTTTTCTTATTTTCTTTTGTTTGTTTTTGTTAAGAATGATGTGTATTGAGGGAGAAAGAGAAGAAATGAGAGAGTGAGAGAAAGAGATAAAAAGAAAGAAAGAACAAGAGAGAGAGAGAGAGAGGAAATAAACATGAAACATAATAAAGAAAGAAAGAAAGAGAGAGGGAGGGAGCGAGAGAAGAAGAGAGGAGAAGGAATGGATGAAAAACAAAGAGAGGGTAAGATCTTGTTCTTTAATTTCTTCTTTTATTGTTTGTTGTAGTAGTTGTAGTAGTAGTAGTAGTAGTAGTAGTAGCAGCAGCAGCAGTAGTAGTAGAAGTAGTAGAGAGAGAGAAATAGATGTTTTGTTAAAGGTACACCTTGGGTGTGTTCGACGCTTCGGGAAGGCGAGTAGTAGTAGTAGCAGTAGCAGTAGCAGTAGTAGCAGCAGTAGCAGCAATAGTGAGAGCTTTTGTTAAAGGTGCACCTTGGGTGTGTTCGATGCTTCGAGAAGGCGAGTACTAGCAGTAGTAATATGTGTTCGACGCTTCAGGAAGGCGAGTAGTAGTAGTAGTAGTAGTAGTAGTAGTAGTAGTAGTAGTAGTAGTAGTAGTAGTAGTAGTAGTAGTAGTAGTAGTAGTAGTAGTAGTAGTAGTAGTAGTAGTAGTAGTAGTAGTAGTAGTAGTAGTAGTAGTAGTAGTAGTAGTAGTAGTAGTAGTAGTAGTAGTAGTAGTAGTAGTAGTAGTAGTAGTAGTAGTAGTAGTAGTAGTAGTAGTAGTAGTAGTAGAAGAGAGAGAGAGAGAGAGAGAGAGAGGTTTTTTTAAAGGTGCACCTTGGGTGCGTTCGACACTTCAGAAAGGCGAGTAGTAGTAGTAGTAGTAGTAGTAGTAGTAGTAGTAGTAGTAGTAGTAGTAGTAGTAGTAGTAGTAGTAGTAGTAGTAGTAGTAGTAGTAGTAGTAGTAGAAGTAGAAGAGAGAGAGAGAGAGAGAGAGAGAGGTTTTTTTAAAGGTGCACCTTGGGTGCGTTCGACACTTCAGAAAGGCGAGTAGTAGTAGTAGTAGTAGTAGTAGTAGTAGTAGTAGTAGTAGTAGTAGTAGTAGTAGTAGTAGTAGTAGTAGTAGTAGTAGTAGTAGTAGTAGTAGTAGTAGTAGTAGTAGTAGTAGTAGTAGTAGTAGTAGTAGTAGTAGTAGTAGTAGTAGTAGTAGTAGTAGTAGTAGTAGTAGTAGTAGTAGTAGTAGTAGTAGTAGTAGTAGTAGTAGTAGTAGTAGTAGTAGTAGTAGTAGTAGTAGTAGTAGTAGTAGTAGTAGTAGTAGTAGTAGTAGTAGTAGTAGTAGTTAAGGATGTACCTTAGGTGTGTTTGACACTTCGAGAAGGCGTAGAAAGCATGTGTCTCCAGGCCCGATAAAGCAAGTAGTAGTAGTAGTAGTAGTAGTGGTAGTGGTAGTGGTAGTGGTAGTGGTAGTGGTAGTAGTGGTAGTAGTGGTAGTAGTAGTAGCACCACCTTAGGTGTGTTTGACACTTCGAGAAGGCGTAGAAAGCATGTGTCTCTAGGCTCGATAAAGCAAAAGAGAGATTGGACTTGGAGGTGAATGGATGGTTTTATTGATATGCTTTGCCCTACCTCCTCCTATGCTCTGCATATCAAGTCGCACATAAAGGAAAAAAGGCAGTGAGGTCTGGTGCAATACCACGAGATGGGGAATACTCCAACATAGGGTAGCTAGTCCCTCGCCCCCATACATAGCATATTAGACTTTACATACTGTAGGCCGTCCGTAGGTGAATGAAGACTTTACATACGTTAATTTTGTTGAGTTATAAGAGAAGAAATCCCTTCTCAAAAAATTTAAGAAAAAAAATGATGATAACAAAAATAAATTATTTGTCGTAACGTAGACCAAATGGAAACGATGAAGGCCATGATGTTCAGGATCATGAGGCATATATTAATCAATGTATCCCATGTCCTTGCTCTCAATGCAAGCTAGCAATTAGACAAAAATATTGATTGTCGATAGAATACGTACGACACTTGGGCGAGTTTCAATTAGTGATCACATTGATAAGGCAATCTCAAATTTTGAGAAAACTGTAAGAAAAGTGTATATCAATCATGTATTGTATTCGCAAACTAATTGAATATCATATACAAAAACATTGAATGTGGCCGTAAAATTTATTGCAAGGAGGTGACATCTCATCCCAAGGAAGAGTGCACCTTTTGTGGCCAGTTAAAAGAGTTCATGGGCCTGCGATGGATGGAGTGCCTAAACCAATCCACCACTTGGAAGGCACTACCCAATCTATACCATCAATACCAAAGGAGATAGGCAGCCTTTCAAACTTTCCTATAATCTTGGAGCGTGAGATGGAGGCAATGATCAATGCATTGATATCCATGGATATCAAGACATCTGATCCACTTAGAGAGGAAGCATCCATACCATTATATGATGGGTGCCGAGTATCTCGCCTGAAGACACTGCTTGCACTCCTAACTGTGCAAGTAAAATATTGGTGGAGCAATGCGAGTGTGACTGAGTTGTTCAGTACCTTCTACGTATGCTTCATTGATTTCTTTTTGGCACCATCTTAAAAAACAATTGTTCTTTTGCAAGGTGTTTTATAATTTCTTTTCAGATTGCTAAAGTATCATATATTACCACTTGCAAATACCATGTCTGAGTCTTGTGATGATGCACGATATGTTTTACGAAAGCTTAGCGTGGACTACAACAACATCTATGCATGTGTCAATGATTGTGTACTGTTTCAAGGAGAATATGAGACTATGGAGACATGTCCAAAATGTGGTGCTCACACGTAACGACAAGACTTGCAAGGGCAAACCATCCCTCAAAAAGTTCTTAGACACTTTCCACTTAACCCCCTATATACATCACATGTTTTGTATATCCGGCATGGCAAGCTTGACAACCTGGCATGCACAGAATAGATTCACAGATGGAATCCAATGAATTTCAATGGATTCATGCACATGGAGCCACATTGACTTTCCAAGCTTTGCCCGAGAGCTAAGGAATCTTTGGCTCGGTCTTACTATGGATGGCGGAAAGCCATTCGGTCTGTGCTCAACTTCTTACAGTGTGTGGCCTCCTATAGTCCTTGTTAACTACAATATCCCTCCATGGCTTTCTACAAAGAAGGATACCTCATCCTTAGCTTGCTCGCTCCTGGTCGCTACAAAGTCAAGAATATGGACGTGTATCTTCATCCATTACTTGATGAGCTTACAATTTTTTGGGAGGAGGGGATCATCCTGGAAAATATGAGCAAGCCTGATGGTTGACATTCTGCCAATATACGAGCCATTCTCATGTGGACCATGCATGACTTTCCGGGATTGTGCTCAAGTAAGTAGACTTCCATTCTTGTTGGTAATATCTATGTTCTTGTTGGTAATATCTATCATAGCTCGTTCAAGTCTGTATTCATTGTATAGAGGTGTTGGGAAAGGTATGGTTACCTTAGGTTATCATGCATATCCATTGTGTGGGCCACAGTTAGACTCCCGAAGGTCACGAACCATGAAGAAGATGGTATATCAAGGACACATCGCTTTCTTGCCGAAGGGTCATGAACTGAGGGAAGGTTTTCTTGGACGACCTCCAACACGAATGAACACCCAAAGCTGGTACAAGCTGAAAATGGTCCACACAGAGTCATATCCAAATGGAATGTGACGGTTCTCAGTTTCCTATGAGTTGTCGCATTGGACCCCCTTATAGATCAACCACTTGTTAGATCCCATGCATATTTTCAATAATGTGGGTAGCTTACTATGGGACCACATCATAGGAAAGAGATACACTACAAGGGCACAAATGGATTTGAAGGAGGTAGGCAAGATGGAGATGCTTTGGTTGCAATCGAGTGGCGCTGATGGTCGCTTATAGCTACCTCACACTCCTTGGGTTTTGTCCACTAAAGAAGAGCACCTTGTGAAGCAAATTATCAAGTCTATCCGCACTCCAATGGATATGATGCATTCTCTCACGTCCGCATTTTTTAAAGATGACCAATTATTAGGGCTAAAATCCCATGATTAGCATAAGATATGTGAGGTTTGTACTACAAATGGATTGTAAGTAGGCTACGTATTTTGCTATTTGGAGTGTAGTCGTTGTTCATAATGCTTCTTCATTTGTGGCAGTTTGTACTACTGATCACGATCGCAGGATGCCTTACTCCAGAAATACGCAGAGCGATTTACATGTTGTCAAATTTAGTGCAATGGATCTCACAGAAGGAGATTCAACACATCCTCTATTAAATCCACAAGGCAAGAAGCAGTGGAGATGGTCTCTCTCTTTGAGAAGTACTTGCCCACCAACATGATAACGATACAAATCCACCTTCTAATGCATCTTGTAGATGAAGTGGAGATTGTTGGACCTATCCATACGCAATGGATGTTCTTCTTAGAGTGCTTCATGAAAACCCTGAAAGGCTTTGTGCGACAACGAGCTCAGCCAGAAGGTAGCATGGCTGAAGGTTGGTTGGTGTCTGAGGCGTTAGTGCATATTTCACAGTGGCTACCAATGGTGGATTCAGACAACAATATGCTATGGTCGTTGAAGGACGATAGACTGATCGGAGATGTGGTGGTTAAAAATGGGGTGGAAAAAAGAATGGATGCTGCAATGGAGGAGAAATTGAATTGTTTTTGTATGTTGCACCATGCTTCCATGGAGACGTGGCTCGCTAGGTACAAGCAAGCCAGGAAAGATTGCGAAGAAGCGTGATCTGAATTTCGATGTAGTACATGCCATCGACTGATTCGATATCCCGAGGGCATGAAGGAGATGCCGCAGTTTATGTCAACGCAATGGTTGTATGGAGCTTTGACTACAGCGTCTCGTGAAGGGCCGGAGATCTCAACTGAGGAAGTGGGAATTCTCAAGGGGATATTGTCCAAAGGTAACAACGTGTTTAGGGTTTGTCGTATCTAGATTTTATATGCGACAACTAATTGATTGTTTCAATGTACAGTACAAAATATGTGGTCGCATATACGATATTTTCGCATGGAGAGTATTGACAAAATGCGCTTCACAACAGATTATGGTATCATGGCAAAGTTCAAGCAAGAGAGCTGACGACGAGCAATGGATCCAAACACCGTTATAGATGAGATGGAGTATTCTGGGAACTTGCAAAGTATTATCATGGTGGATTACCATAGATTCTCCATGATCCTATTCGATGTGCAGCGGTTCAAAGTAGTACTTGAAGGAGTTGGGGCAACAGTTCGACGAGGTCCGTCTGGATTTCTTAAAATAGATTTCGAAAAAAGATGGATGGATTTGCGCAACATGTTTTTATTGCCGACCCATTGTGAACAAGTACATGAACTCAAGTTTTTTTTATTTTATTACAACATGGTACATATCACAAAAGTTAAATCTCTCTTGTACGTGATTTTGAAAATGTAATTTTCTATCCAAACCCCTGATAACCTCAATGGTGGTATATTGTACCTCCAACTCCCCGAAGTGCAAGAGTATATGATGAAAGCAATGTTCTCAATGTAGATGAGGACAGTATGCAAATAGAGAGGTCGATATTGTAGGGGGTGGAGGCCGCCGAAAGCTTGGAGCGTGTAGAGGAGCTAGAATTTGGTAACAATGATGGAAAGACAGGAGACCAAGAATTCTTTGAGAACGAGGTGGACTCATCCTTTTGTGGTGACCTTTTTATCGACCTTCCAGTGTATGTGGAGTTGTGTCAGGAGATTGACATGGGACCATAGGGTACATCATACTTGGAGCATCCACCTACTTAATTCGTTGATGAATCACTTATAAGGGTACATAAGATTTGCGTTTTAAGTAAGATCATTATTTTAAGATTTATATTATCGTGCTTTGCTTGATTTATACTAATTATGCTAAAATCAATTTTTGTCTATGCAAGTGAACTTTGTGGATATTTAGATCCGCACGATGAGTCGAGGGATGAGCGACGAGGAGCTATAGGAGATCTTCACACGTATGTCTCCATATCAAATGGCTCGATTTAGGGATATGGTGGACCAGGAGCCATATCTCGGACACCGTCAAGCTGTTCTATTAGATCTACTTCAGTGTGCTCTGATGCTTTGATTTCTAGTACATGAGCTCGACGCTCCAAACTTGGGCCAGGCGGAGGGAGTGGTTCTGGGGGATACTACAGAGATGTGGATGCAGTCGGCTCAAGATACAGGTGCTACTCCTCGCTCTCGTGAAGATTCAAGAGAGCATGGCTCACGTGGTTGTTATGGAGGTATCGACGCAGTATCTCCATCTCGTCATTTTACTAGAGTTGCGTCACCTGTGAGATTTGTCACACCTGTGGGGAAGTCTACTCTAGTCACTCCAACTTTTGCTTAGTCGTCCGCAGGTGGCACCCCTATGGATGCTACTCCGAGAGGTACCACCCCCGTATGTATACCAAATATACAAGGGTCTCTTGGATATGCCCAAGAGGAGTGCGATCACAGGTGGGAGAGGATACATCTTAGGCATACCCCAGAGGGGTATAGATACCTTCTAGATGATAGGACAGGAGCCATCATCATGAATGAGGGGAGGAGGGTGATGGCTTGTATGAGAGAGTTGTGCCAACAAGTTTTTCGGCACAACGTCTTGGATCATTGGAAGAACATACCGGAGGGGAGCAAATACTACATAGTAGCATCCTTGTATGAGGAGTTTCCAGTACCCACCACAACAGATAGGTTTTCCACACACTGGATGATGGATTGCATGCATGCATACATGTCACAAACGATCGGACACACGCAAGGCACTTAAGAGTGGGGCCTTAAAGCCTGAGTGGCTAGATGCAGATGACTGGCATCAACTCAAGGAAGAGGCTATAGATTCTCCGAGACGTTGGAGATAGCAACACAAGCCAACAAGGGCACGACTGGAGAGTTAGGAGTGGTCCATCATCTTGGGAGTGGCCACCACAGGACTTATCCGGAGGACTTTGTAAGTTTTTCTTTTGTTCTTCTCACTTATTTTTTTGCAATATCCCTTGTACTAACAATCGTGTTTCTAACAGTTGTATTTTGTTTTCTTTATAGCACTCCATTACAAACCGTGATCCCACTACACTAGAGACTTGATATGCAGAGAGACATGGTCTCACTGTATTGATCGACCGATTATATGCACACGGTGGCCCAATAAGTCACTCATCTTTCTTGCTCGTAGTTACTAATTTTAATTAAAATGCATTATTATATGGTGGACTGATGTGTAGTTGTTTCTTTTTTTGCAAAGTTTGTTCGATGCTCCTTTGTGGCGAGACAAGCTTTCGAATGGCGAGGATCTATATCTCGCCCTTGGATTTGTGGAGCACACATCCTCGTCTTTTTTGGTCATGTGATTTATGTAGGCATTTTCTATGCACTATGTTATTATCATCCTTTGTATCCTACAATGATTCTACCGTCACTTTCATTACATGATCTTGTATTTATTTTATGTATCAGTCTTATGGATTCAAGTACACTTTGCCTTCATTTTGAGGAGCATTGTACACTTTACTGTAACTTTTTTATATGGCCCAAATAAAGCATGTAGTGCTATTTGTGGTAGGACTGCCCTGCCACCAAAAAAAAAATCTCCGTAACCGTCGCTATTAGCGTCGCAAATATACTACATGCGTCACTATTAGTGTCGCAGTTTGTGTCACAAACCGTCGCTATTAGTGTCGCTATTTGCATCGTTATCAGCCACACAAATGATAGCGACGCAAATAGTGATGCTAATAGCAACGCTTATAGTAATGGTTCTATGCCGTCGCTAATACCGACAACAGGGGCAAATTTTTTTATGAACATCTTTATCGCTTTGAACGTCGGTATGAGGCCTGTATCTTGTAGTGTGCCTTAATATGCTCACCCCAAAGTCTAACAATGATGGTTCTTTTAATCTTTTAAAGGCCCTTTTAATTTAGGAGTGAAAAAAAAAACAAACAAGAGAAATAGAAATGGCCATGTACTACTATGTTGTTACAAGTGTTGTGTGTGTGTGTGTGTGTGTGTGTGTGTGTGTGTGTGTGTGTTACTATTGGAAAGAAGGATATAGATGCAACACACATGTCATGTATAACCACATACTCTCTCTCTCTCTCTCTCTCTCTCTCTCTCTCTCTCTCTCTCTCTCTCTCTCTCTCATAAAAGGATCAAAGTTCATCTACATTAACATCAAATGGGGCTCACAACTTGTAACTTTTTAAACCAAAAGGCATCAAAAATAGCAACACTTAAAGCTTGCATATAATTTTTTTTCAATTTGAATTTGGACATGGAAGCCTAGTAATAAATGAAGAACTATAGATTGTGTCAAAGGGTCCTTTTTTGGGAGGGGGAGTCATTAGAGAGAGAGAGAGAGAGAGAGAGAGAGAGAGAGAGAGAGAGAGAGAGAGAGAGAGAGAGAGAGAGAGAGAGTGTGTGTGTGTGTGTGTGTGTGTGTGTGTGTGTGTGTGTGTGTGTGTGTGTGTGTGTGTGTGTGTGTGTGTGTGTGTGTGTGTGTGTGTGTGTGTGTGTGTGTGTGTGTGTGTGTGTGTGTGTGTGTGTGTGTGTGTGTGTGTGATATGTTGGTTATACTTTTCTTTCATGAATCGCAAAGGGAATTTATGGCTTCTATTTGCTTTCAAAAGCACGAAGTGAGCATGGATAACAACCAACAAGATGCATTTAGTAGGCCTACTAACAAAGCTTATCGTGCCAACTATTTGTCGAAGATACTATGAAGTTTTGCCTTACTTTGCTAGGTGCTACTAGAAAGGTAAAGGTAGCTATTACATTCTATAAAAGATTTCCTTCAAATTCCTGATTAGTTGGTTTTGATCAATGGTTTTACTTTCCCCTTTTTGGTGGGGAAGCCTAACCCCTCCATTTATTGCTTATGTAATAGGAAGTTCATTCTATAAAACTATTAAGAATGCTATTAAGTGAGTCATAAGTGTCTTGGAGATAAAAGTTGACAAGAGAGAACTTGTAGGTAAAGAGAAAAATGGTTTTGAGAAACAACCATGCTATTTCATTTAAGCAAGTTAGCTATCAAGCATGCTTCGTAGCTTAAGTCCCAATGGGGGAAAGAGGGCAATAAGGGGCACATTTTATTGAGATGCATGCCATGTCCAATGTTACAATCCAATGTCACAGCTACCCTTCTTTACTCTAGTTGTATATATAGGTTCACAAGTCAATTTGCTCATATGTCCAATGTGGCTCTTGGAGTTGGAAGCAAACCATCATATTATTGGTTAGACATGAGTTAACTATCACCCATTTTTGGAATGTTGAACTTCTTAATACATTATCAAGTTGGTTTTCTATCCACAAGTGAAATTTTGAAATAAGCTCGAAAGTTTGAAGTCTTGGCCAAGTCCATGAATAAATAGAAGCCCAACATTCATGAAAAAGCAAGATTTACTGCGAAGTGAATCATTACAATAGAAAATAAACTTTTTAATTGTGAAATCTAGGTTTTGTTTTTGTCATAATATGATCAAGGAACTGACAAAATCTTTTTATTATAAAAACCTACAATTGAAAGAAAGGAAAAAAAATTGCAAATCTATAAGGGAGGTTCAACTAAAAAATAAAGGGGAGTTCAAGACAAATACTTAAAATATTAAGAAAGAAAGCCTATAAAAAAGGGAAGTTCAAGACAAATACTTAAACTTGCGAAAGTTGGGGTCTAAGGATTTAAAATTTTAGGGAGAGATTTAAAAACTTAAGGAAATAATGAAGAGAAATTATAAGATGGCTACTTTTAACTTATTTTTCAGCACCATTTCCTAACAACTATTTTTTACCACATGCGATGAGGGCTACTATTTATATGTCAATCATTTTTCGACAAGCCCAATTTACATAGAGGGTTGGGTTTATTTTTTAGACCGCATTTTCTTTTGAAAAAAATAACATTTGTGAATTTTTGTATGCATATGATGTAGTTTGGGCCATTGATCCCAACTCGTATTGAGGGTCTTAAAAGGCCGAGAAAGAGATAGTCCCCAAGGTACTAAGAGCTCGAGTGGCTAATTGGGGGACAGGAATCCTATTCCCCCTATTAGCTCTTGGTCATGCCGCTACTAGTAGGGTTAGTGGGGGTTGCTTCCCCTTGCATTTCCTCCACTAAACCCCTGAAAATTATGGGTGGTAGTGTAGCATTGACAGCGCTAACCAACTGGTCTCATTCTTTTTTAGATGTCAAAATACGACCACCAATTCAAGTGTTTTTATTTTCAAAAATCATGGAATATACTTTCTTTTCATTTTCAAAAATACTAGGATATACTTTAAAAATATCTTCAGATTGCTCCTACCACATAAAAAATTGCTCTTCGTTTTTCTTCTTCTACTTCGCCTCCCTTGCTCTTCCCTTTAGTGATGGAAGCCTTGGTGCGACCAAAGGCTCTAAATGTGGAGCTCGTTCGCCTCCGAAATTTTGGCCTTTTCAGTAGCCTTTACGCTCGATTTGAGTGTTGCCGTGCGGCGTGTATCAATTATTGCGCATTCCTTTGCGGTCCTTCGTGAGAGGTTGCGTTGGCGTACAATTTTACAACCAACAAATATCAACAGTGCTCTGCACACACAAATATCAACAATAATTTGGATAAGCCTCTGGCCCACCATCTTGGCGACAGCCCCGAGCCCCATGCACGTTTGGACAAACCTCGAGCCTCGAGCCTCGGCACCACCTGACGTATAAGTTTACAGCTCCTGATCGCAAATAATATGGTTAAGACAGAGGTATAGGTTTCTTGGCTTTGTTCTGCCTCTCTCTGCCTGCAGGCTGCCATCTTGCTTTGTTCGCAGGCTGCAGCCCCGCCCAGAATGCAGTGCCTCCATCTCCCCTCTTGCTTTCTGGGGGCGAAGCTTCCTACCTTCACAAAAGAAAGCGCTTTACATGCCCATACTCATACATTGACTGTCAAGGCCACTTTGTCCATCGATGAGAAGTCTCTGAGACCTTCTGTCAATAGATCGCACCTTCAAGCTCTAGAAGAAGAAGAAGAAGAGCTGCAGGAAGAGAAGGCTGCACAGAGAGAATCAGTGCCTGACCAGGCCTCCCAATCCCAGCTGCTGTTTCCTCCCTCAAGCAACCCGGCAGAGGCCGGGGTGAGACAGGACCACAAGACACATGTCGAGAAGATGCAAATTCAGGCTCCCCCTCGCGTGATCCATACTCCAAAGCCGGCTGAGCTGAATTACAACGAACTGATCGCATCCAACATGGATGATCAGAATGCCCTATCGACACTCTGCAATGTGATGGACACGCTGGTGAACTCCGTCCTCAGCTTGCAGGAGCTGGCGTCGGATGTGGATCCAGCAGTGCAGTTGTCCGGCAACTTCTGCCCGGTAGGAGAGACGCCGCCGACGGAGTGCCGCGAGATGAGGGGGCAGCTCCCGCCAGACCTGAGCGGGATCTACATACGCAATGGGCCTAACGCGGTGCACGTGCGCGACCGGGAGGGCTACCACAGCTTCGACGGCGACGGAATGCTGCACGCCGTCAGGATCAAGAGCGGCCGGGCCACCTACTGCGCGCGCTACGTCAAGACAAGCCGCCACCTCCAGGAGGAGGCCGCCGCCAGGCCCCTCTTCCCTAAGTTCTTCGGCGCCCTCCGGGGGTTGCCGGGGGTGGCGCGCATGGCGCTAATGGCGGCGCGCGTGGCGGCGGGGCTGGTGACAATTACAGAGGGCTGGGGCCTGTCGAACACTAGCGTTGGCTACTTCAACGGCCAGGTGCTGTCCATGTCGGAGGACGACATGCCCTACGTCGTGCGGGTGACGGAGGCCGGGGACCTGGAGACGGCGGGGCGTGTCCAGTTCCGGCAGGGTAACGGCTGGCCGAAGATAAACATGTGCGCGCACCCGAAGGTGGATCCGGCGACGGGGGAGATGGTGGCCTTCGGGATTAATCCGGCATTCCCACCATTCAGTGTCTTCCGCGTGTCAGCCGACGGGATTCTGTCCGGCGAGGCGTCCGTGCCGCTGCTGGACGTGCCGCTGGTGCACGATTTTGCCATCACGCGCCGGTTCGTCGTCTTCCCCGACAGCCAGTTCGTCGTCCGGCCCTGGGAGTTCGTCGCCGGGCGCATGCCGGTGGTCTGCGACGGGGCGAAGGTGCCGCGTCTGGGCCTCCTCCCGCGCTACGGCACCGCGTCGGAGGTCCTGTCGGAAGCGCGCTGGTTCGACGTCCCGGGCTGCAACTGCCTCCACTATGTAAACGCCTGGGAGGACGGTGACGACGTGGTGCTGGTGACGTCCATCCTGTCGCCGCCGGAACGCTTCCTGGAGATCCCGGCGACGGGGACGAACTGCACGCTGACGGAGGTGCGGCTGAACGTGAGGTCCGGCAGGGCGTCCCGGAAGACGATCTGCGAGGGCAACTTCGAGTTCGGCACCATCAATCAGAAGTACGTCGGGCGGCGGAGCAGGTACGCGTATCTGGCCTCGGGCTTCTACCCAGGGCTCACCGGGGTGGTGAAGGTGGACCTGCAGGAGGGGGCCGTGGTCGGCCGACGGGAGTTCGGGCCGCACTGTCACGGCAACGAGCCTTTCTTCGTCCCTCGACGGCCTCGTACTCGCACACCTGCTGACAAGCCGGCAGTTGCAGCATCAGGTGCAGCAGCCGCAGAAGAAGAAGAAGAAGAAAAACAGCAACAACAACGTCAAGAAGAAGATGACGGCTACCTTCTCTGCTTCGTCCACAACAACAGCACCCAGGTCTCCGAGCTGCTCGTCATGGACGCTCGTTCCCCTTCCCTCCATATCCTCTCTGCTATCACTCTCCCTTCTCGCGTCCCTTATGGCTTCCATGGCTTCTTCATCGACGAAGAGCAGCTCGCCAGCCAATTTGGTCCACGTACTTAGTAGGCATTTCTATACACATGTAACATATTGTTCATAACACTACATGAATCTCCTTACACTCTTAATGTATAAATCCGAGATAACTCCATAGCACACTACACTAGAATGGCAACTACCATGGGATGTAGATTTGTCTTTGTCTTTCATAATTAAGTTGTAAATAACAATTTGAAAGGAAACTAAATGCATTTCAGTTTATTTCTTCCTACCACATGCTGCGTAGCTACTAGCATGTGGGTCACATTTGAACTTTTAGGCCTTAAATGGCTTTGTTTAATTGATGTTTGAACTTTCAGGTCATGTTTGCACTTTTAGGACTATGGCTTTGTGAATTGATGAAGAGATTGATACATGGCAAGAGATAGATTGAGGAACAATTACATTCCCAAAAGAGGGAAAAGTTTGGGAAAAGTTTAGTGCAGCCAAAAACAAAAGTACAACATGTATCTAGTGAGAAAAAGTATTGTACATTCAAAGAAAAAGAGTTATTACCAACTACTTTGTAGAAAGTGGCACTCTAAAAGATTCCTAAATATCATAATAACAAGATCCCATATTTAGAGGGCTAACTTAGCTCTTTCCTCCTCCAACTAAAGTATGAGGTTTGCCAATTGGGCTTGAAGTTCTTAACATTGTTTTTGCAACCCTTCTACTTCTTACTCCATATATTTTATTTCTAGGTCATGTTCATCTAATTGTGCTTGGAGGTCCAATAGCTATTGAGTGGATTGTATTATGAATCTTCTATAGACCTCCTAGGCCTCATCCAACAATGCTTGGAGTTCTGATTTACTATGAATGGCTTCGACCTTGTCTCTTCATATAGAGATTCCAAGGCACAAATTATAATGCCAACTTAAGGACCCTTGAGATACAAATCCAAGAGAATATTGGAGGTCAAAGAGAGACCCCTTATTAATTACCCTCTCCAAGAATACCTAATGTAATGGAAAAACTTTCCAAAAGAAGCTACAATGTGGATTGAGGAATCCATATTTCGAGGAGATTGTGTTGAGTTTCTCTGGAGACAAGTTATACCATGCAAAGGTGATACATTATATATAGTAGTACAAATGTAGCACAATGTGAATGGAAGGATAAAGGGATGGGTGGATGGAGCATTAAATAGTATTGCCTATGTGACAAAATAATAGGCTATTATAGTGTCAAGGGTACAACCATGCAAGGCAATCCTATCTAACTACATCCATCAAGATTGGTGAATATAGTATATCATGCATCCTTGATGAGGTGGTGCATGTATAGCATTTGGTTAGTCTCTCAATGCTAGCAAGTACTACTTGTGCTGCTAGCAAATCTCTATAGTCTCTCTCTATTGTGAGTTATGTATCTTATATCCCCACACCTTGGACTGATGTGCAACTCTAATATTCTTAGCTCTCTAGAGTGTCATCCCTCTCTCAATGGGGTGAATGTGTGATCATTGTCTAGAAAAAGTTAGTAAGTTGTGACTAGCTTGCTCCCATCTACAAGGTACCTAACTAGAGTGATGATGTGTGGACTCTCTAAATATTGGCCCTGATCTGGGGATTCCATAATGACTAGTCTAGTGAGATGTCTTATATGAGAATGTAGGGTATCCCAACTGGATTGTTTTGCAGACCCTACATCTACACATGGTGGTCCTATCTCCATCCCCTTTGAGCACAGTTTGCAAGTCTTTTGGCTCCAGGGATGCAAATTGCTCTCTTTGGTTCAATCTCAATTAGAGAGAGAAAATACCCTAAATTGATCAATGTGGCTAGTTCCATCTCATGGGACATGGATATATCTAGAAGAACCATGTGGTGTGATACTAAAAAAGTCATCCTTCTAGTATGGCATCTTTATTAGAGCCCACAAGGATGACTCTCCTATATTTTATGTGGAATAGAGTGAGATAATGTGTGATAGCGAAATGATTGACACGTGTCACAATATAGTTTACTAATAATTGAAGAACTAATGGTATGTGTGTAATTAGTCTACTTATGTGAGCTAAGATAGGACGTGTGTTTCTAAAGTGTTTGATATGTCAACCTTGTTTGAAAGAGTAAGAAACTTGCTCAATAGCGCATATATGGAATGTATTTTATGTTGTTTGCTCTTTCTTTATTTGATTTAAAAGTCTTATAGCTAGCTTCTCTAATGGAAAACTTGAGTTTCACAATGCATTCATATAATAACTTTGAGTATTGTGGAGTTGGCAAGTATTTTGCTACTATAGGTTCATGCTAAAACATTATATAATAGGTTAAATGTTTTTGTTTACCTAAACAAGTAGGCTAAATGTAGCATCACCCTCCTACCTTTTATAATTGACACTTGTCTATCCTTAAGGGATAATGTTGTAAAGTATTAGTGGTACTAGTAGAAATATATGTGCTTATCTATTTTTAGAACCTCCTAGCAATGCAAGTTCATATGCAATGTAGAAATAATAGATAGGTAAGTGGAGGGTAAGTGGCGCAAAAGTAGCATGTGCTCCTCTATTTTTAGAACCTCATGGTGCCAATGCATATGCCATCTGGAAAATAATAAATAGATATTAAAGATTTTGCTTTGCATATACATGATCCACATGTGTACACATGGGATGATGATGAGTTGATGTGATACCTATGTGGTGCAATGATGTAAATGTAATGTGTTATGGAATTATGGTATCCACAACATATTATTATAATTCACTCTAGAAATGAGATTTTTTTTAATTTTATTTATTGTGGATTTTGTATATTTGTTACATGATTCATGACTTGTTGCATGAGTGCACATGTGTGACACTAGTCACATTATACTTGACAAATAGATGGAAGGATACTAATGTGTTTTGTGTTGTGTTGAGTACATTATTAGATAGAGTCACGCAAAACAAATATTTTTGGGAGATCATTTTAATGTGTGAAAATTACATGCTTCATAGTATGGAGCTGTTATATTTTTTTGGCACTCATTAGTGCAAGGACTTTGCATACACACATACAAAATTGATTTATTTTGAGTGTATTTATTATAAAATCTTAGAAAGGCTAAAATAGTATTTTTGGATATAAAGTTATTTAGAATAGGTTATGCTAGATTTATTTTGACGAAAGCAAGTCATGCAAGAAGAGTAAAGGCAAGAACTCAAAAACATGCCTTGAATGTATTTTGAGCACAAAAGTCTAATACAATTTATAAATACATACATGTGGGAGGTGCTCACCCATTCATGGGGGAGATTGTATCCAATGTTATTGTGTCAAGCAACCTTTGTTAATTTCTCTTCTCTCTTGCAATTTGTTCTATTTCTATTTTCTTGCAATAATTGTTTATTATATGATAAAGGCTAGCAACATTGGTATCAAAGTGCATTGATTGGTGCATGCATCAACCCTTATTACAATCCCTATCAGTAGCTCTAAACGCAAAACATAATTTCATATGAAAAAGTCTTGGATATTAGCCCTCCACTTCACCCAAGCACTTCCATGGTTTATGAGTGGTCAATACTAATATCAAGCTCTATCTAGCTCTCCACCTCTTCCAAGCATAATGTTGCTCAAGAGTGATTGTTAAACTAACACTAATCAAAACACATCAATACATCAAGTATGTCTTCTATCATGAGATAGAACCTGATGTCTTTCATTGCTTTCTTTCCATAAAGCATCCACACAGACATAAACAAATACATGCAAATTTAGTGCAGCATCCTTTTTTGCTTTAGATGTAAGCAATAAGATAGGCCTCTAGCATCACAACCTAGCATTATGTTTCCATTTAAAATAATCTATTTTGTCCCCATATTCATGTGCATTCAATTATCTTCAATTCTTTAGTTTAAGTAAATCCTTCTATGCTAACTTGTTGGAAGTGAACATTTAATTGCTTTCTCCAACCATCCATGACCATAGATTACTTAAGAAGCAACATATCAAAAGCCATGAATTTTGATATGATCTTTCTTCGCAAGTCCAACCTATACAAGAAATTTGGGAATGTTTTTGTGTTGGACACCTTTAAATTAGCTCTAATAATCACCTCTAGAATCGTCTCCATCTCTCTTTCACTATGTAGCTTCCTAGTATTTATGTGCAATGAAAACTCTTTCGCTTTTATGCATCATCTCTAAAGAAGATATTTGAGTTAATTGTAGGAACTATAGCATGCTATTAATTTTTAGTTGACTTCTTTTCTTATTTGATGTGATTGATTCCCTTGAAGCAATCAAAATTTAGGATGCTCCTTCATTTCTTAATCATCTATAGTCAATTATATCAATAGGATAAAAGTTAACAATTTGAAAACATCCCTTTCAACATTCATATTGCATGTAATATCTTTATATTATTATTCATCACGACTAGGTCATTGATATGCTTCATAGTCCTTATCCATATTCCAAAGCAATCAATCAATAGATTGCCTTGTTAAAGTTACCTCTACAGTTTTGATATTATTACATCAAAAACTTACATACACTACAAGATACAGGTCTCATAGCGACGTTCAAAGCGATGAAAATGTTCATAAAAAATTTTTCCCTCGTCGTCGTAAAAAATATCGGTATTAGCGACGCCATAGAACAACCGTTATTATCCTCGCTATATGTGTTGCTATTTGTGTCACTACGCTGATAGTGACGCAAATATCAATGATTTGCGATGCTAACTGCAACGCTAATAGCGATGCATGCAGTAAATTTGTGACGCTAATAGTGATGGTTACAGGAAAAAAAGTTGGAATAGCACTATGTGCTTTATTTGGGCCATACAAAAGAGTTATAGTAAAGTATACAATGGTCGTAAAAATGAAGACAAAGTGTACTTGAATCCATAAGACTTATACATAAAATAAATACAAGATCGTGTAATGAAAGTGACAGTACAATCATGGCAAGATACAAAGGATGATAATAAGATAGTGCATAGAAAATGCCTACATAAATCACATGACCAAAAGAGAAGAGGATGTGTGCTCCACGGATCCAAGGGCGGGCTATAGATCCTCGCCATCCGAAAGCTTGTCCTGTTGCAAAGGATCATCAAATAGACTCTGCAAAAAAAGAAACAACTACACATCAGTCCACCATACAATAATGCATTTTAATTAAAATTAGTAACTATGGACAAGAAAGATGAGTGACTTACTAGGCCACCGCATCCATAAAATCAGTCGATCAATGTAGTGAGACCTTGTCTCTCTGCATATCAAGTCTCTAGGCCGATGGGATCACGGTTTATAATGGAGTGCTATAAAGAAAACAAAATACAACTATTAGATTCATGATTGTCAGTACAAGGCATATTACCAAAAAATAAACAAGGAGAACAAAAGAAAAACTTACAAAGTTCTCCAGATAAGTCATGTGGCCGCCACTCCCAAGATGATGGACCACTCCTGCCTCCAGTCATACCCTCGCCCTCTCGAGCTGTTATCTCCAACGTCTTGAAGAATCTGTAGCCTTCTCCCTGAGTCGGCACCAGTCATTTGCTTCCTCCCTGAGTCGGCGCCAGTCATTTGCTTCTAGCCACTCGAAATTTGAGGCCCCACTCTTAAGTGCCTTGCATGCGTCCGATCGTCTGTGTGACATGTACGCATGCATACACTCCATCATCCATCCTGTGGAAAATCTATCTGCAACGACGGGTACTGAAAACTCCTCATGCAAGGATACTACTATGTAGTCCTTGCTCCCCTCTGGTATGTTCTTACAATGATCCAAGACGTTGTGCTAAAAAACTTGTTGGCACAACTCTCTCATGCGAGCCATCACCCTCCTCCCCTCATCATTCATGATGATGGCTCATGTCCAATCATCTACAAGGTATCCATACCCCTCTGAGGTATGCCTAAGATCTGTCCTCTCCCACCTGCGACCACGCTTCTAGGCATATCTAGGAGACCCCTGTACATCTAGTATACCTACAGGGGTAGTATCTCTCGGAGTAGCATCCATAGGGGTGCCACCTGTAGAGACGGCTAAGCAAAAACTGGAGTGATTGGAGTAGATGACTCCACAGGTGTGACAAATCCCATAGGTGTTGCAACTCCAACAGAACGACGAGATGGAGACACTACATCGATACCTCCACAACAACCACCTGAGCCACACTCTCTTGAACCTGCAGCACGAGAGCGAGGAGTAGCACATGTATCCCAAGCCAAACCGCATGCTCACTACATCCACCTCTCTGCAGCATCCCCCAAAACCACTCCCTCCATCCAGTCCAAGTCTGGAGTGTCGACATCATTTTACTGGATTCTGAAGCATCAAAGTGCACTGAAGTAGATCTAACAGAATGGCCTGATCGTGTCTAAGATAGCTCCTGGTCCACCATATCTTTGAATCAATCCATCTAATCTTGAGACATACAGGTGAAGATCTCCTATAGCTCCTCATCGCTCATCCTCAACTCATCATGCGAATCTAAATATCCACAAAGGTCACTTGCACATACAAAAATTGATGTTAGCATAATCAGTATAAATCAAGCAAAGCACGGTAATATAAATCTTCTAAAAATGATCTTAAAACACATATCTTATGTACCCTTATAAGCGATTCATCAACGAATTGAGTAGGTGGATGCTCCAAGTATGAAGTACCCTATGGTCCCATGTCAATCTTGTGACAACTCCGCATACACTGGAAGGTCGATAGAAAGGTCACCACAAAAGGATAAGTCAATCTCGTTCTCAAAGAATTCTTGGACTCCTGTATTTCCATCATTGTTACCCAATTCTAGCTCTTCTACATGCTCCAAGCTTTCGGCGGCCTCCACCCCTTGCAATATCAACCCCTCTATTTACATACTATCCTCATCTATGCTAGAAACATTGCTTTGATCATATACTCTCGCACTTCGTGGAGCTGAAGGTACAATATACCACCATCGAGGTTGTCGGGGATTTGGATAGAAAATTACATGTTCAAAATCACGTACCAGATGGACCACATCAAACTGTTGCCCCAACTCCTTTAAGTAGCATTTTAAACCACTGCACATCGAATAGGATCATGGAGAAGCTACAGTAATCCACCGTGATAATACTTTGCAAGTTTCTAAAATACTCCATCTCATCTATAACGGTGTTTGGATCCATTGCTCGTCGTCAGCTCTCTTGCTCGAACTTTGGCATGATACCAGAATTTATTGTGGAGCGCATTTTGTCGATATGCTCCATGCAGAAATGCCGTTTACTTGACCACACCGCACTGTATATTTTGTACTATTCATTGAAACAGTCAATTAGTTATCGCATTATAAAATCTAGATATGACAAACCCTAAACACATCGTCACCTTTGGACTACATCCCCTCGAGAATTCCCACTCCTCAATTGAGACCTTCGCCCCTTCGCGAGACACTATAGTCAAAGCTCCATGTAACCATCACGTTGGCATAAACCGTGGTATCTCCTCCATGCCCTCGAGATATCGAATCAATTGATGGCGTGTACTATATCAAAATTCAGATCGCGCTTCTTCCCAATCTTTCTTGGCTTGCTCGTACCTAGCGAGCCATGTCTCTATGGAGGTATGGTGCAACATACAAAAACGATTCACTTTCTTCTCCATTGCAGCATCCATTCTTTTTTCCACCCCATTTCCAACTACCACATCTTCGGTCATCTATCATCATCCTTCAATGACCATAGCATACTGTTGTTTGAATCCACAATTGGTAGCCATTGTGAAATATACACTAATGCCTCTTAGATACCAACCAACCTTCAGCCATGCTACCTTCTAGCCGAGCTCGTTATCGCATAAAGCCTTTCAGGGTTTTCATGAAGCAACTGACCATCTATCATCGTCCTTCAACGACGAACATAGCATATTGTTGTTTGAATCCACAATTGGTAGCCACTGTGAAATATACACTAATGCCTCTCAGACACCAACCAACCTTCAGCCATGCTACCTTCTAGCCAAGCTCGTTATCGCATAAAGCCTTTCAGGATTTTCATGAAGCAACTGACCATCGGCACTCGACTGCAACCAAAGCACCTTCATCTTGCCTACCTCCTTCAAATCCATTCGTATCCCTGTAGTGTCTCTCTTTCCTGTTATGTGGTCCCATAGTAAGCTATCCACATTCTTAAAAATATACATGGGATCCAACAAGTGGTTGATCTCTAAGTGGGTCCAACACGGCAACTTGTAGAAAACTAAGAGCTATCGCATTCCATTGGATGTGACTCCGTATAGACCATTTTTTGCCCGTACCAACTTTGGGCATTCATTCGTACTAGAGGTCGTCCAAAAAAACCTTCCCTCTGTTCATGACCCTCCGACAAGAAAGCGGCGTGTCCTTGATATACCATCTTCTTCATGGTTCATGACCTTCAGAAGTCTAATTGCAGCCCACACAATGGACATGCATGATAACCTGAGGTAACCAAACTTGTCCCAACACCTCTATCCAGTGAATACAAACTGCAATGAGCTATGATAGATATTACCAATGATAACAGAAGCCTACTTACCTCAGCACTCCCCGAATCCCAGAAAGTCATGCATGGTCCACATGAGAATGGCTCGAATATTGGCAGATTGTCGACCATCGCGCTTGCTCATATCTTCCACGGCGACCCCTCCTCCCACAAAATCTTAAGCTCATTGACTAATGGATGAAGATACGCGTCCATATTCTTGACTTTGTAGCGGCTGTGAACGAGCAAGCTAAGGATGAGGTGTCCTTTCTTTGTAGAAAGCCATGGAGGGATGTTGTAGTTAACAAGGACTACATGCCACACACTGTAAGAAGTTGAGCGTAGACCGAATGGGTTCACGCCATCCATAGCAAGACCGATCCGAAGATTCCTTGGCTCTTAGGCAAAGCTTGGAAAGGTAGAGTCAATGTGACTCCATGCACGTGAATCCGTTGATATTCATTGGAATCCATCAGTGCATCTATTCTGTGCATGCCACATTGTCATGCTGCTATGCGTACACCATGTAAAAAAATCTAGAGTGTGGCTTCCTTATAGATTTAGAGATCCAATGTCACTTTAGGCATTAGTATTAGTGTCCATGGTTCAAAAATATTAGATTTTTGGACAAGTTTTAGCCCATTTTTGATATTTTTGATATTATCTCTTGTAAAAATCCATAAAACTATAGATAACTTCTAGATTAGGATGACATGTAAATGAAAGCATGTAGCTTTCAGCCAATTTGAGAGGATTTTATGTAAAAAGAGAGATTGATGAAATCCCATGACGTGCAATCGTTGTTTTTGAACAATGAACAGTACTTTGAAGTGAAAGATGAAGAAGGAGTGATCTGGCAGAAATTTGGACAGGTGTCCTACTATTTTACCCACCTCTTCGGAGCCAATGGAAGCATTAGATTGGTGATCTAAGCAGCATAGAGGAAGGTATTATTTTATACATGTTTTTGTCTACAAGAGTTTTATCTTCTCATAATGCAAAAATAAATTGGCAGGCTTCATCTCTGTTGGTATTCTTCTACATTTTCTAATTCTTTTTAGGAGTATTCTTCTATGTCTTCAATTTCTTCGAAACCCTTCTCTTCCATCTACTCCTCTCCCTGAATCTAACTTCATCCTGCTATCCCTTACCCCCGTGGTGGACTTTCGACACCAAACACTCTGACACCGTGTTAGGGGAAGTTTATGGTATCATCAGAGGTGAATTCCAAAAGATATTTGGGCCGATTTGGGGCTAATATCTTCAGCCATATTTAGAGCATTAGCTACATCAATGTTCTTTTAATTCATTTCTTACTCTACAGAAGACATCTTGTCAAAATATGCAAGTATTATGTGCCCCTATGGCAGGGCAATGCTTGTAGATCATTCATAGATACTTTGAGTTGAATTAAGAGGAGCTTTTTCTCTTATTTCTTGGCTATGGTAACTTATCCTTATCAAGAACTCAATTTGAAGCTCTCTTGAAGCAAGTCGCTTTGCCCTACAAGCCTTGTAATTGACTCATAAGCTTTTGTCCCTAACAGTCTACATTGAATGTAATCATGCAAACTTGATTCATGCTATGGCATCATGTATGAATGATGGGATGCAGAGTTGTTTATGATACATGATAGCATATTGTACTTGATTTTATAATTTGTGATTGCTCTTACAGTCAAGAAAACAAGCTTGATTTGAGTTAGAACTTATGAGATAATGCTCTTGTTATCTTTGCTAAGAACATGCAGTTGTTGGAAGCTTTATTAATATCTTCAAGAACTTGGCTTGAAACCTTCAAACCTTCTCTTATCTCTACCATCTCTGAAGTTTAAGCTCTTGAAACCCCATACATTATTCTCTCTCAAGCCCCTATGACTGACCATGAAGTACCTCTTGAACCTTTAAACATTCACTGTAATCTACTTATCTCTTGAAGACACATCTCTATCTATCTTGTCGAGTTTTCTTGCCAAACCCCTGTGGTGACCTTCAACCCTACATGCTGCAACATTGGTGAACCCAACGTGGTTGGTGTAAGAGAACTCCAAGATGGGGGATTCTTCAGGAGATACTCTACAACAGTTGGTGCGCATATTGGAGCAAACTCAGCAACAACAAATCCAAATGTTACAACAACAACAACAACAAAGGCAAGATGAAGAGAAGATTGATTACATATCTATCAAGGCCCTAGAGGAAGTTGGGCGGAAATTAAAATAATTTAATGGTCAAAATGTCTCTCTTTTCATTCGCTTGTATGTTGAGAAAATGCTCTTCTTTGGTGTACCACAACATGCATGGAGTCGCTATTTTGCCAGACTAGCCAAGCATGGTCTTCAAGAAAGAATCCATGATCTTTTCAGTGAGATACGGATTGGGTTGCATTCAAAAAATCCCTACGCGAAGAATTCTTCTTAGAAGACTCTGGCCTAATGAAGAAGAAAAGTTTCACTACTTGGGTTGAGAAACCCAACAAAGGTTTAGCTGCAACAACTTTTGTTGAGTGTTGAAATGACTTGTTTTTTGGCTGATTTTTGTTGTTTTTGAGAGCTGAATGGTTGATTTTATGGGATGATTGATTGATTTGGAAGTGGTTTGAGAGTGTTTTAGATGATAATGATTTTGTTTTGGAAGTTCATGATGTTTGTTGGTGGTTCTGTGATGTTCTGATAGGTTTTGATTGGTTCTATATACCTTCTGTTTTGCTCTGTTTTGGTCTGTTTTGTTCTGATTGTCTTCTGTAAAGAGGGAAGGAGTATTGATTGATGAAGAATGAGATATTGTGAAAGTTTATTAAATGGTTTGTGAGAGTTTGGAAGTGGTTTGAGAGTGAGTTATGTGGATTTGATGACCTTCTGTAACCTTCTGTAGGTCTTCTGTAGAGCTTCTACTTCTGTTCTGTCTCTGTTCTGTTCTGTACTGTAGCTGTTCTGGTACTGTTCTGTAGACTGTTCTGTATGCTTCTGTAAGTGTTCTGTGGAATGTATATGTGACTTTGGGAAAGTTTTCTAGCCTTGGAAAGAGGTGAATACAAGTGCAAAAGAGCTGAAAGAAGTGGAAGAAGTAGCTGCCAAAGACTCAAGTGAAGACTAGAGTGAAGTGACAGTAGTGAGCTGTGAAGAGACACTGTAGTGGCTCTGGTGACTCTTCATATCAGACATACCTCTTGGGAGGGGTATCCACGACCTAAGAAGGATTATTGAGAGTGATTTTTGAGAGATTGTAGTGAGGATATGATGTATTATTGATGGAGAGAGAGAGAGAGAGTCAGAGATAGCCAATTCTACTCAAATAGAGTGATTGTATATGAGAGATTGAGAGAGAAGACTATGAAGATATTGAAGATGAATACTATGTGATGTATTTCCATTCAAAGATGGTGTATTCCTTTGCTTTCTTTGTTCTATTGATGGATTTTGTGAAGATGTTGAAGAATATGGTTGATTCTATCAAAACCGTGGGAGGTCTACATGATGCTGCATGAAGATTTGTTGTGCCTGGTGTTCTTTTCTTCATTGTGATCATATGAAACATGATAAACAAGCTTGTTGATGTTACAAGATAGATTTTCTTGCAAGAGAATTCACTTTTCCTTGGTGTTCCTCTCGGGGCTCCATGTTTTTGGTGCGCAGCCGGGGAAACTTGCCATCAACAAGCACCAAAAGAGGCTGAAAATGAAGGAAATGGCATTGCCAAGAAGAGAAGAATTCAATGGATGTTTGTAAAATTCCTTCTTCCACTGAAGAGTTGGAATTTCTCATAATCAAAGCCACTTTCCACAAAAAGTTCATCCCACAATGGCGGAAACACATCACCATCATGATGCATGCTCTATGTGGTGGACAGTTTCCTCTTCCTATTGAAGCAGCAGAAACTTGCATCTTGGTGGCAAACTGTTTGGGAACAAACTAAAGAGCAGAAACAAAGAGAATGACCATCCATGGAAGATTTGGCATTTATTGAAAAGTTTCCAGACAACATCAAGTGGGAGATTGTGAAGAAGCTTCAGGAGTCTTGGTCTGTAGAGGTTCACAAAGACAAGAAGAAAAAAAGTTGGAATTTGTTCGTGGATGCTCAACAACAAGATACATGGGATGCCTGGTGTACTGATAATCTTCTGTTTGTTCAATTAGCAACCCACTGAAAGTTGGTAGACAGAGTGTTTTTCACAACATATACTGTTGAAACCATCAGAAGTTGGCATTACTATGATGATGGCACTACCACAATGCTCAAACGTATGCATTTTGACACCTTTAGAACCGAATACCTTCCTCTGTGCAGTGGCATGAAAGAAGAATTCAGGGACGTTGAAAAGAAAGAAGTAGAAGAAATGTTGGCAAGAGAGTCCTCCAGAGACTGAAGCCTTCTGTTAACCCTCTGTGGAGCACTAACAACATAGTGGAGCCACACCCCTGATGAATGACGCGATAAAGAGGCAAGCGTTAGAACGAATCCAGAGGTACGTGAGAAGAGAGAAAGCAAAAATCAGGGCTGAGAACGAGCTAGCAGCAGAAGCCGCCTTTGACGCCCTTGCGGAACTCTTTACAGAAGACCCAATGGCACATCAAGCCCTTCCTCCTGCTGGAGGTCCACTTCCAAGCCAGATCCGTCCTGGAAATATTGATGACAGACCAGTGAATGTAGTCCCATTGCCAGTTTTTAAGGGAGAGTACAATGAAGACCCCGATCTTCATGTAGCAGAGTTTATGGTAGCGTGTGTGGCTAACAATGCCAAAACCCCTGAGCATTGGTTAGCAATATTCCCCGCCACTTTCAAGGGCGCGGCGTTTCAGTGGTATGAGAGACAAGCAGCAGGAACTTTTGGCACATGGGACGACCTGAAGTTGGCCTTCCTCACTAAATTCAGGCGTGAAGGTTTTGAAGAGCGGATGAGAGAGGAATTTATGAACCTAAGTCAGTCCTCTGGAGAAAGAGTGGAAGCTTATGTCTCAAGAATGGAATCCATCCTGAAGAGATGGACTAACCATAATCTAGATGATGGCATTCAGAAGGGGGTGTTTCTCAGAGGATTACAACCAGAAGTCCGTAAGTTTGTGGAGCTACAAAGACCAGCCACCCTGCAAGCTGCAACAGAAGGTGCAAGACTGTACGATGAAGTGGAAGCTAGATTGGCGATGAATACAGGAAGAGGAGTCCTACCTCCCCTGATGCCAGGAATGATGTATCCACCAAATGCAGTTCCAGGGACTGTTCCCTACCCCTACCAACAGATGCCCCCGGTATCACAGTACAGTGCACCAAATCCACAGTGGCCACAATCCATGCCTCAAATGATGGCTCAACCACAACAACAATGGTCCCAACCAATTTCCTCAATGACAAATCAGCAGCAACCGTGGAACCCTACCCACTGGAGTCAACAGCCAACAGTTCAAACAGGAGCCCTGAATCAGAACCAGAACAGAGACCCCTCTATACCAGCCCAACCCGTTTATGCAGTGATTACAGAGACTCCTCAAAACCCTCCTGCCAGTACGTCCGGAGGAGAAAGCTTGAAGGATTATTTATCCAACTCAGTTGCAAACATCAAAAAGGAGTTGATGGATGTGATCACAGAGCAACTACAGACGTTAAAAGTGAACACAGCAAGCATATCCAACGTTGCAGGAGCAGGAAGAGATGTGATACGGTCAAATACTTGGTGTGGTAAGTGTCATCAAGCAGGCCATTTAGCCACTGAATGTACACGCAAACCAACCATTCCTGGAGCCTTCTGTTCCTACTGTTTGCGGAAGAATCATACAGAGGACATTTGCTCTCTGAAGGAGATGCATGATAGGAGAAGGAAGGAAGAAGACGCAAGATTTAACTTGCTGGAATCCAAAATGACAACACAAGATATTGGACCCAAGCCTAGAGAGTTTGGTCCTAACTTCGGACCCAGAAGATTTCCCTCTCAAAGTTACAGAGGAAGACAGTCTGGCGGTGGTCAGAGATCAGAAGTGGAATGTTACAGATGCGGAGAAAAGGGACACATCTCACCAAATTGTCCAAATCCTCGAAGGTCAGTGGATTACAAGCCCTTATGCAGTCGATGCAAAGGAGAAGGCCACACTGCAAAAGACTGTCCAAGCCCAGCCCCAGTGAAAAACAGTGCTACTGATAGTCCGGTCAAGGCCCAAGAGCCTACCTCCAATTTAGTGGAATTGGAAGTTGCTGCCATCACGCGTGCAAAGCAGAAGGAACCACTTATCCAGAAAGAAAATAACCCTCCTGCTAGAACAGTGAAGTTCAATCTTCCACCAGAAGAACAGAACAGAACAGAGCCTAACAGTGCCGTACAGAGCACTACAGTGCCACAGAGAGTTACAGAGACAGTTACAGAGACAGGACCAGAGGTCCAGGATACAGAAGAGGAGGCAGTGCCACAAGTGGCAGAAGAAGTTCCTGTAATTCCTCTGTTAGAAGAAAGAGGGAAAATGAAAATGGGTGTTGCCCCATTCCCTAACCGGTTAGAGACGCCAGTGGATCCTATTAAGGAATACGATCTAGTCAGAGATCTAGATACCTTTAAACCAAACCTCACATTCCGACAATTATTGATGTTGTCTCCCAGTTGCCGGAAAAGGTTCAAAAGTATACTGACAAGAAGACGTGGTTTAAGGATTGCTCCCTCAACAGCAACAAAGCCCAACAAGGCTCCAGAGCCTGTAAAAGAAGTGGATGTGGCTAACGCTTTCCTAGATCCGAGTACTCCAGAGACTGGTGTATGGATAGAAGGTTGCTTCATTTCCAACGCACTGATTGATGGTGGTTCGTCAGTGAACATTATGACGGATGTGACAATGAAGGATCTAGGCCTACAAGGTGTGCAACCAACCCAATGGCTCATCAGACTGGCGGATCAGAGTAGAATCAAGCCTTTGGGCATTCTTCCATATGTGAAGACTATAGTGGCTGGAAAAGATTATTGGCTAACCTATCTGGTGGTGAAGCCAAACTCTTATGGTACATCCTATCCTCTGTTACTGGGCAGACCATGGCTTTTTGAAGCCAGAGCAAGGACGGATTGGTTCAAAGGAACCTTGACCTTGGGCAGAGGACCCAATAAAGTGGTGCTGAAACTGTATGGTTCTCAAAAAGGACATGGATCCACCTCCTTGGAATTATCTTCTGACTCCCCTAATGAGGTTACGGATGAAACATCAGCAGATGAAGATGTTGTCAAACAGATCCTTCCAAAGAAAACAGTGGCACATTCCTTAACAGTGGATACTGTAAGCCGACTTCCAAAAGATGCAAAGCCGTTATCAATGGGTGAATACTTCCTGCCTGAACCAGGAATGACTTCTGAAATCACTTCTGACAGTGAGATAGAAGCATGGATGTACTGCTCTCCCTGTTACATGGCCATAGCAGAAACAGAGACAGAGGCAGGAGAGGAAAGAGAGAATCTGTTCTTCTGTTACAAAGCTCCTACAGAGACAGAAGCAGAGACAGAAGCAGAAGCAGAAGCAGAGACAGAGACAGAGATAGAAGAGGATGAATATGATATGGACGAAGAAGGTTATGAAAGTGAAACGGAAAAATCTATCCACCCTGAAGAGGACACATTTGAGGGAGAAGTTCCAGAAGCATCAGAAGCCGACGAGCTCATGCTATGGGACAGTATGGTGATGATACCATTTGGTCTAGTAAATGGATCTTCTCATATGCAAAACCTTTATAAGAAATGGATTAAGAAGAACAAGCCGTCTTTCAAGAGTGGCTCCTGCCGTCCTAACCCATCCTTGCAAAAGAAAGATGATGATGATGCACCGTGCCAACAAGCACCACTCCGACAAACCCAACAGAAATTAGAGGGTCCCTGTTATGTGACGTTCGTGGATGTGTCATCTTCGGAAGATGAGTCTTCAAGCCAATAGGTAATTAATTTTGAAACCAAACCCGAAATAGCTCTAATCCCATTCCAACATCTTAAGGAGCAACCTAAGTCTCCACCAAAAGAAGAAGTTGGTTCTAGTGGGAAATCAGAAGAGGACACCACTCCCTTGAAGGAGTCGGATCTGTATCCAGAAGCAGTCCGTGGGACCTTCATCCGTGAAGTAGAAGGTGAAAGGCAGTTAACCTTTGTGGATGCAGATGGCACTAAACGCCACTTGAAGGTGGGTAGCAGTCTCCCAGAAGAGGAGTTGTCAACCTTGTACAACTTGTTGAAAGAAAATTTGGACGTCTTTGCATGGTCCTACAAAGACCTAAAGGGGATTGATCCCACAATATGTCAACATCATATTGACTTGGAGCCTGATGCCAAGCCAGTACGGCAACGACAGAGGCGAATGAACCCGAATTATTCCACATTGGTGAAAGCGGAGCTGCTGAAGCTTCTGGAAGCCGAGTTCATCTATCCAGTGGCAAATAGTGAATGGGTTTCACCCATCGTGGTTGTACCCAAGAAAAATGGCAAATTGCGAATATGTGTGGATTTCCGAAAGCTTAATTCCAAGACGAAGAAGGATCATTTTCCTATCCCTTTCACAGATCAACTGTTGGACACAGTGGCAGGACATGAGCTTTATTCCCTTCTGGATGGATTCAGTGGATACAACCAAGTGCAGATTGCGGAAGAAGACCAATCCAAAACAACCTTCACCACAGAATGGGGAACCTATGCTTACCAGGTGATGCCATTTGGGCTCTGCAATGCCCCTGCTACTTTCCAACAAGTCATGATGGCCGCATTTCAAAATCATCTGCACGACTTTATTGAGGTATATTTGGATGACTTCTGTGTCTATAGCTTGATCCATGAACACTGGGAACACCTGGAACAATGCTTTGACCGATGCCGGGAGTATGGGATTTTCCTCAACCCCGACAAATGCATCTTTGGGGTCTCTTCTGGAGTTCTGTTGGGCCACATTGTCTCTGCACAAGGGATATCAACAGACCCTGCAAAGATTGAAAACATCGCAGCTCTGACAGCACCCACCAACCTCAAACAGTTGAGGGGATTCCTAGGCCATGTGGGTTACTACAGAAGGTTTATAGCCCATTTTGCGACAAAGGCAACTTCCTTGCACAAGCTTCTGAGGAAAGATGCAGAGTTTACTTGGATAGAAGAATGTGACAAAGCCTTCCACACTCTGAAGCAGTGTCTGATAGAGGCACCCATTCTGCAACCTCCTGATTGGACGAAAGAGTTCCATGTACACACTGATGCATCAATTGAAGGGTTAGGTGCTGTCCTCTGCCAAAAGGGCTCCTCCAAATTGGATCAACCAATCTATTATGCAAGCCGAAAAGTCACTGATAGGGAACGGAACTATACAGTGACAGAGCTGGAGTGCTTGGCAATGGTGTTTGCCTTGGAAAAGTTTCGTCATTACCTCCTATCTACCCACTTTAAATTTTATGTGGATCATGAGGCCCTGTCCTTCCTGATGAACAAAGCAAATGTGAAAGGACGAATGATGAGATGGCTCCTTTTATTCCAGGAGTTCGACTTTGAGGTGATTACTAAGCCTGGCCGTTCCCATGTTCTGGTTGATCATCTGTCGCGTATCCCACAAACTGCAGACGAGGAGCAGGATGATCCCGACCTTCCTGATGCTTCCTTATTCTTGGTAGAAACGGTAACTCCCTGGTATGCAGACATTGCCAATCTGCTGGCAACCCAACAGTACCCTCCTGGTATTTCTAGTCGGGAAAGGAAGAAGCTCATGCTAGAATCAGCCCCATACACCCTGCTAGGTGGTGCACTGTACAAGAAAGGCAAAGATGAAGTGCTCCGAAGATGTGTTGCAGGAAATGAAATTGGGATTGTTTTGAAGGCTTGCCATGACGAGCCATGTGGAGGTCACTTTGCAGGAGAAGCTACAGCCAGGAAGGCTCTGCTAGCAGGATATTGGTGGCCTACCATTCATAAGGATGCCTATGATTACTGTAAAAGATGTGATGCTTGTCAAAGAATGGGGAAACCCACGAAGACAAGTGCCATGCCACTGCAACCTATTCTTCCTTTGAAGCCGTTTGAGAAGTGGGGCATTGACTTCGTCGGTCCAATCGATCCTCCCACTAGAAGGAAACAGAACAAATACATCCTTGTATGTACGGATTATGTCACAAAGTGGTGTGAAGCTAAAGCCCTAAATCGGGACGATGGTAACAGCGTGGCCCTATTCATGTACGAGAATATCATCACCCGTTTTGGTAGTCCCTTAGAGCTGGTAAGTGACAGAGGCACTCATTTCCTCAACAAAGTCATGGAAGAGTTGACAGAGTTGTATAAGATCCGCCATCGCAAGTCCACTCCTTATTACCCTAGAGCCAAGGGCCAAGTCAAAGTCACGAATCGCATCCTCTGCTCGATTCTGACAAGAACAATTGCCGCACATCGTCGTGATTGGGATGATCGACTTATAGAGGCCCTCTGGGCGTACAGAACCTCCCATAAAGCAGCAACAGGACAAACACCCTTCCAGCTGGTGTATGGTACAGAAGCTGTTTTTCCTGTTGAATTGGAACTACCCTCTTTGAGAGTGGCTATCAAAGAGCGTTTGGGGGATGATGATTCACTGCAACGCCGTCTCCTGCACTTGGAATGTTTGGACGAAATTCGTAGGATGGCTCTATAGTGCATGGAAGCCACGCAAGCTCGACGTAAGGCTTACCATGACAGCTTCATCAAGCACAAGGAGTTCAAAGAAGGTGATTTGGTCCTAGCCTATGATACACGCTTTGGCAAGTTTCCTGGCAAGCTCCAACAGCGGTGGATGGGCCCTTATAAAGTACTTGCAGTCAACCCTAATGGCTCTGTCCAAGTGCAGACCGTTGATGCCTCTGATGATCCCTTTCTGATCAATGGATATCGCCTAAAGAAGTACTTCCCTCCTTGGGGATCTTGACAATTACAGACACTTGATCCTTTCCCTCGTTGGCGCGGCACTGTACTTCTTATGATGCTACTTTTGATAGCCGTTCTTCAGCCACTTCTGATGAGGTGGACGCAACCCTCTGTCCCCTCAAAACCCCCTTCCAGCCTTGATCTCTTATCCTCTATTTTCCACCAGCGACAGTGGCGAGGTGGGTTTTGACAAATGGTCTTTCTACCATTCCCTTGCTCAATTTGCAGAAAAAAAAAAAAGAAGAAAAAAAAAAACAAAACATATCGATCATGGGAGAAAAGGACTTAGGTCCCTGTCATGCCGACCTATTCTTCGAGAAAAGGTGGAAACACCCTCGGGAATAGGGGAAAATAAGAAAAAGAAAAAAACCAAAGAAGAAAAAAAAAAACAAGAAAAACAAATCTGTCATGAGAGAAAAGGAAGCAATTCCCTATCATAGCAGGCCTCGTTCCAAGAAAAGGTGATAAACACCCTTGGGCGAGAAGCTGGCTGTGGAAAAGGTGGTAACACCCAGCAGTCCAGAAAGTGGATTCATTGATTGATATCCCTCGGATCCAATTCCGAAGCTGCCTCCCTTGGTACGCTGCGTCTTGGGTCTCTCTGCAAAGTGTCTAACTGTCCTCTAGCAGACGACATGTTCTTGTCCAACACAACGTTCGATTTGATGGCTACCTCCCTGGGTACGCCTCTTCAACAACTGATGATACGATCTTCATCGACAAACAATCGAGTGATGTGAGCTTTCATCCTAACCGGATGGGGAAGTGAGTAAGGTTACCCTCTGTAATTATCAACCGAGCGTGAGATAGAGGGTGGGGCGAGAGACCAGTCTTTTCCCTTCAAATCAAATGAGAGGTGAGTAGTGTGAATGAAATGTTGCACGCACGGGATGGGCCTCTCAATGCACAAAGCACAATTTGTTTCTGTGCACTGCACCATAAGGCTCCCTGGCTTTCCTTCTCGCACCGTATGTCGGCACAGGGCGGAATGCACAGTTGCACCATCAAATGCGCACAAGGCATACAACCTTTACACAAGTGACTATGAGGATTACATCAATGGGTTTCAGAAAAAGGTTGCCCTTCTGTAACTATCAACAGAGCGTGAGATAAGGGGTGGGCTGAGTGTGACTGGAGTTTCTTCAATCAATTACCGAGAGGTGCGATTGAGGGACGTTACGACACTTGGAGTCAGGTATGTTCCCGTTTCCCTATGCACCCACGGGATGGGTCTTTACTGTCAACACCAGACACGTCACCATGTTCTGTACACTGCACTGTAAGGCTCTTTTGCCTTCCTTCTTGCACCTATGCCAGACGGGTTGGACGCACTAATGCACCATCAACTATGCACCCTGGCATACTCCTTCTGTACCATTCGCCCCTTGTCGATTCCTCAACCGGGTATGAGATATGGGTTTCAATCCTTTTTCCTCAAGTGATATTAGTCATGGGGCGGGTGACTGTTCTTTCATTCCAATTGAGTGACTGTGAGTTGAGTGTAGTATCCCTCATCATCATCGACGAATTTCCTGTGATTCCTTCCATCAGCTACCTCCCTGGGTGCTGCCGTGTGGTCCCTTCCATGACGGACGTGTGCCGAGAAGATGCCTTGGTACCTCCAGACGCCGACAACAACACTGGACGTGCCATCGACACTCACCCTTACTTTGATCCTCAACAAAATGGGCCAAGTTTTTCTAACCCTACATTTTGGTTTCTTCGTGCCGTTCATGTTTTAAGTGTGGGGACGTTATTGGATGGTCTATGGCGTGGTCCTAGGTCCCTGTTGCTCGGTTAACCCTATCCATTGAGGTCTTAAGTGTGGGGACGCGTCCCTGCGCGTCTACATTGCATACCCTTTTGTATATGCCTTAACCTGTTCATGCATGTATGCCATGCCTTGCTTTTACCCTAATGGGATCCCTTCCCACCCACCCAGTTATGTTCCACCCACCCTTGGGGCTGTTCCCTTCCAGTTTTCCTTTATTCCCTGATTTTGAGGTTTTTCTATGTGAATGCACCCTACGTTCACCAAAGTCCAAATCCAACTTTATAGCCATGTTCCTCCCTTTGAACTGATCATTTTTCCTTTTTACCTACCCTTGTTCCGGTGCACGGTTTTTGAGTTATTAATTTTTGAAGCATTTTACGCAATTTAGGCGGTTTTTCATGTGAACGCGCTTTTCTTGCTTCGGAATCATGCTCTGACATCATAGCCCTGACCACCACTTTTTCCCTGACATTTTTCCTTTTTATTCCGCATCATTCCGCTACACGGTTTGTCCGTTATTAATTTTCTGGTTTTTTAAGACTTTTTCATGCGTATTTTTGACATTTTTCCATGTGAACCTGCCCTATTTGCATCGGAATTCCAATTTGATTTGACAACCGTGTCCCCTGTGCCTCCCCCTACCTTTTTCCTCCACCCTTTTTCGACTTTCGGATTTTTACTTATTAATTTTTAAATGAGTTTTTGGGCGTATTTTTGGAGTTTTTCGCATAGGAACCCCTCCTATTTCCATCGAAACTACGTTTTAACGTGATACCCCTGTGCCACTCCTTCCTGCGGCCATTTTTCCTTCTTACTGCATGTCATTCCGGTGAACGCTTAGTCCGATATTAATTTTCGATCCCATTTTCGAGTTTGTTTTTTGAGTTTTTCCCATGTGAACGCGTCTTATCTCCGTCGGAATTATGTTTTGATGCGATAGGATTGTCGGGCACATCTTTTTGCACAGTTTTCCTTTTTTCTGCACCTCATTCCGATGCACGGATTTTTCGCTATTAATTTTTAAATTGCGTTTTTTGGTTCATTTTTTGTGTTTTTTGCACGTGACCGCCCTTCCCCCCCCGGAACCTTCGTCCCATATTTTCCTTATTTTTTCCCCCTGCCGTCCTGCCCACTTTTTGTTTTTACACTATGTCGTTTTGACGTCCGGATTGGGAGTTATTAATTTTTCTTTATTTTTTACGTGTATTCGCGCGCCCGTTTTGCGCGTGAACGCGCCCTTTTTCGATTTTACGAGTCTCCACGCGCCCCGGTTGTGTCCGCATGACCCATAACGTCCTCCCAGCGTCATTTCAATCCCATCACCGCAAATTATTATTTTTTTACCCCGCCCCGCGCACGTGCGCGGGACGGGGGTACGCACCCATCCCTTCCCACCCTTACCCTTCCCTCGGGCACCCCTTATCCCCCTTGGACCCCTACCTCTACCCGCCCACTACCCTTCCCCTACCTATCCCTTCCCACCCTTACCCTTCCCTCGGGCACCCCTTATCCCCCTTGGACCCCTACCTCTACCCACCCACTACCCTTCCCCTACCTACCCCTACCCGCCCACTACCCTGCCCACCCGACCCTTCCCCCCCCAACCACCTCTTCCCCTCTCCCCTTCTCTCTCTCTCTCTCCCTTCTCCCTCTCTCTCTTTCCCCGACCTGCGTCCCCCCGACCTGCGCCTTCTTCTCCTCCATCCGCCCTCTCTCCTCCATCCGCCCTCTCCTCCTCCTTCTCCCCCCGACCTGCGCCTTCTCCTCCTCCATCCGCCCTGCTGCCAGCCGCCGCCGAATCCGCCCTCTCTTCCTCCCTGTCCGCCGTCCTCCTCCCTTCTCCCTCCTTGCCCTCCCGCCGTCCGTCCTCCTCCCTTCTCCCTCCCTTCCCTCTCTCCCTCCTCTTCTTCCTCCCCCGCCGTCGCCTGCCCGCTTCCCCCTCCGCTCGCCACCGTGACGTCGCCCGCCGCTCGTGACGTCGCCCGCCGCCATGGAGTCACCCGCCGTCGACCTCCTCGCCGCAGCCGTGCCGAAACGCCACCGTCGACCTGCCGAGAACGCCGCCGTCGCCGCCGCCCTGCCGCCAACCCGCCGCCACCTTCCTGCTCCACCTCCTCTCTAACCCTCCTTAGGTTAGTTCTACTAACTTTAGTTAGTTAAACTAACCCTAATGTAGTTAGTCTAACCCCCCTAGGTTAACCTAACCCCCTAGTCACCCTAACCTAACCCCACCCACTAACCAACTAACCCCAGTTAGTTGTCACTAACCTTAGTTAGGTTAGTTTACTAACCCTAAACCTAACCCACCCCCTAACCAACTAACCTTAGTTAGTTCCCACTAACCCTAGTTAGGTTAAACTAACCCCCCTGGTTACATTAACCCCCCCAGGTTAACTAACCCCCCTTAGGTTAGTTCCCACTGACCAAACTTACCCTGATTAACCTAACTTAGCCTACCCCAGACTAACCTGACTTGCCTTGCCTTAGTCTATCTACCTGACTTTGACTAACCTAGACTAACCTAAGCAACCCTGACTAACCTGACTTGACTTGGGCAGACTAACCTGACTTACCCCCACTAACCAGACTTAATTGACTTATTCCTAACTGACTTATTTGATTAATGTGATTTAGGTGATTTAATTCATCACTACATTAATTTTTCCATTTAAAAAATTCAAAAAAAATTCTAAAAATTCCTTTTGCCTTTTGCCAATTTTTGGGAGTTTGTCCGCTGGCGATTACCTACCCTATAATTTCTGAAAATTAAATATTTCCTAATTTTACCCCCAAATTGCCAATAAATGTAGAAAATTCATTTAAAAATAGTACAAAATTCTAAAAAAATTCTAAAAAATTCCGCTCACCTCCCTTGATCATTTTCCATTTATTCAACCATTAATAATCACAACTTAACAAAAAAAACCATAAAAAATAAAATAAAATAAAATAAAATAAAAATAAACAACCAACACACACCAAATCCACACATCCGCTAAGGTGTTGTCATTGTTGTTTCATCAGTGGTCTTTACTTTTCCTTTCCTGGATTCACTTCTTTTGGGAGACTCTTCCGTGCGCATTTCTGCATTACATACACACCCCTTCCAAGTATTTATTTTATGTATTTTATTTATTTTCATTTTTCCCTTAATCACAAATTAATTGTTAAAATGAACTCTTTATTCACCCACAGTTTCCACGCGCATTCGCGCTATACACACATTTTTTTTAATTAAAATAAACCAGCCGTTCACTTAGCACGCACTACGTGCGCTACAGAGGCACTTTTAAATTTTCATTAAAATAAACCAGCCGTCACATGAGCACGCGCTGGCAAAAAAGCGCTCCACATCACCTTAATTTGTAATCAATGAATTGCATTTAGAGACCCAGTCGGGAATCGAAGTCCGAGAATCGAATAACTGCACCGTTTTAACCTAATAATTGGTAATTTAATTTATAATAAGGAACCGCCGTTTTCTTGCTAAGGTTTATCACCTAATAAAAATTCACCCATTTTTAATAATTGATTAAAATCAACCCTTCATTAAATTAATTTCCCCCTCACTGCACTTAATTTCCCTTTTTAATGAACCATTTCGTGGGATGGGTATGCGCAGTCATTAGAGTTGTTTTCCATGGTCCAGTCTTGGTTTATCACAGATGTAGTATTGATATGTGTCGGATGTGATCTTATTTTGGTTTACTGTTTTAGCTACGGTTACGGGTACGGTATGCAGTTTTTTTTCTTTTGTTGCCTGATACGGGGTTCAGGGTGTTTGTCTGATGCATCGCATGAAGCTTTCGGTCGCATTTGTCTCAAGGTCATGTCAAATTTTTTCTAGGATGTGGTTTGCTTGGGGTTAGTTGGTCGTGTCACGTTTTATTGGTTGTTCTCTTATCCTTGGTTTTTTGTCTGTTGCTTTGCAGCCATTCTCCTTGATTGTCTGTGTTTGTGGTGTGTGTGTAACCATCTGAATGGCGCCTTCTCATGCTCCTCCCCCTATCCAGTACGTCCCATTAGTTAGTAGGGATTACTCTTCCCTACTTACTTTTGAGCCTCTCACGAAGGCGGGACTTGCTGCTTTTGTGGCCACTCCTTTTCCATTGCTTCCAGAGGATCCGTCCTTATGTGATGAGTTCCTGGCCTCTTACAGCAAGAAGACAGGACTAGTCCAAGGCCTGTCTATGACATTGACATCTCGAGGCTTAGGGAAGGCTCTGTCTCTTCCCTTCAAAGGAGAACCTTTTGTGACCACTCGTCAGCTCTTCTCTAATGAAGAGATTGTGAAGCTGTTGCAGAAGCAGACAAGGGAAGTCCTTGATGTTAAGAAGGTGATCAACTCTTCAGGAGTTTCCTTTTCTATGATCACTGATCCCGTATGGAAGTCGATCTGTCAGTTCCTTCAGGACAGGTTTATGCCTGCCAAAACGCCATCCCACTATTTGTCCAAAGAGCTTTTCACAGCTTCCAGGATGGTGCTGAAAGGAGTTGCTATTGATTGGAGCACTTACCTCCTCACTAAAATGGATCAGCATTTTGTTAAAGTCACCAGGGGTAATGTTACCAATGTTACATATGGATCCTATTTGTCTGCCTTCTTGACCTATTCAGGTTTACAAAAGACTGTACCTCCACCTCCTCCATCAGATCCAGTACCTCCTCCTCCACCTTCAAAAGAGTTAGAACCTATTGACATTGAGGATGATGATTCTCCACCTCCCCTGGTCATACAGCGCAAACGCTTGAAAAGGGTAGCGGATAAAGCTCCTTCTGTACTTCCTTCAGTACATATCCCTACTACCTCTGGCAGTGAACTCCCTGGGTATCTCACTTGCAATAACCTGTTCAGAGCACATCGAGAAGGATCCTTGGAGATATCAGTTCCTTCCCTGAACAGTCTCGTCTCAGGAGATGCCATTCCTTTCCTCTGCAAGGATATTCAAAGTTCCATTGAGTTGTCAGTGACAGTCTATGTTCAACAGCTGTACGCATCTTTCTATGAAGAGCTCATGCAGTCCAAAGACCAGTTGCATAAGGCAACATCTGAGTTAGCTTCTGCTAAGGATACCCTAGCAGATTTATTTAAGCAAATGGAACAACAAACCCAACTGGTTGCCACCCAAAGCGATGAGATTTCTTCATTGAAGACCTAGTTATTCGAGGCTCAATCCCAGGTTACTAGCCTTTCAGCAGAGAAGGAGAGGATGTCCAGTGAAGCGATGGAATTCCAAGTTCTCTTAGATGACAAGCTTTCAGCTTTACAGATGGCTAATGACACAGTGGCCAACCAAGCCTCTCAAATCCAGCAGTTGCAAGATCAGCTTGCAAAGTCCCGCTCTGTTCCTCCAAGCCCTCCTGTTCCATTGATTCCTTCTCTTTCACAGCAGGACTTGGCTGCTCTTCAGAGACAGGCTACTTTGTGCCCTCTATTCCAAGATAAAGTGGAAAGATTGCAGTCCAGAATGGACTTGTTATGATCTACCTTTGAGCAGTTTCAGGAATATGTTTTACCTGACCATTCTTTCTTTGTCCACTACCACTTACAGAAGTTGGTCTTCTATATGAAGCTTTCCACGATGGATTTACCTTTTCCAGAGGATGGCTGGAGTGGGGCTTGGTCTGCTGAGTTGTTGACAGAGGTAGTCAGAATGGTCTTTGAAGATTTTGTCACGCCAGATACCATGTTGATGTCATACATGTATCTACGAGGAGACTTGTTAATTCCAGATGAGGTAGATATGGCATGGTATGTGGGGGATGTGGTCTTATAGGCTGTTTTATATGTCACTCATTTGGAGTTGTGCATAGCTGACATGTTCCAAAGTTATTCCTCCAAAGTAGCTGATTGTCATGATAATTCGTGGCATCCCATGATTGATTCGGTGGTCCTAAATCAAAGACAAAACATAGCTCCTACCTTTGCCCAGAGTACTAACCAACTGAGGATGGATCTCTTAACCTATCTTTCCAAACATAATCCGTTTGATGCTACCTTCTTTGATGCCTATCATAGACGATCTCTCTTAGGACCTTCTGTTCCTACCCTCCTCTATTACCAACAAATGGCTCACCGCTATGCTATATATCTTTCCCTTTGTCAGTCTAATTCCACAATAATTTTACCCCTTCTTTTCCAACCTTCAAATTTCCCTCAAATTCCTATTTTCACTTACTGTTCCTTTATTGAGGATAGGGTATTTTCCCCTTCTCCACCCTGTTCTTCACCCCTCATTAATGTACCCTCCACATTTCTTATTTATCAGCTAACACCGTTCCTTAGTGATTCCTTACAAATTTCTGCCACTCCTTCTTTAACCTTTTCTTCCTTTTATGATTTTTCCTATCCTTCCCTACATCCACTTTCCCTTATTCCACTACCCTCTCCTAACACTTCCATATCTCAACCACCTCAGTTGGTTAGTGACTGTGATGGGTTTGATAATCAGATTTCCAGAAGAAGGGGATGGAGTTCGGATGATTGCCTTACAGGACCGCAGATCAATTGGCCAGTAATTCCAGGAGAATGGACAGCTTCCAGTCAAGCTTATCAAAACTATGTTCATTTTGCCCAGCAGTATTCACAGTCTGCAGATCCCTCAGTGAGATTAACTGCTCACTTTGCTTGGTACCTGGCATATATGCATAGGCACTCTCATAATGATTCAAAGCCTATTCCAAAGTTGTGCCTGAATGTCAACGTTAGCATTGATTCCCAACAGCTGGAGATATTGTATTTTCATGCCCTCTGTTTGCCTAGCAGATACCTGGTCCTGTTGGAAAGGATGTGCTGTCTCCAATTTTTTCAAAATCCTCCTAAAAACTTTGTAGATGAATCCTTATCTATGGATCGATTCCGACAACATCAATATTTTAAGAGGGATCATCTTCATTAATACCTTTCCGATGTATAATGGAAGCTTTTTAATGCAAAACTCTCTTTTTGAAGGAGTCATTCAGATGGTTGTGTTGTATATTAGTGTTTGTGTTGTGAGTTCATTTATGTCAAATGAACGTGGTGGTTTCCTATTGGATTTCGTGTACAAGCTACGTTTTGGAGAATTGTGGTGTTGGGTTCATGGTTGGAGAGTTGAAGCTGATGCAAATGATGAAGAAGCAAACTCTTATATCCTTTACAAATTTGTTGTGATTTTTAGTTTGATAAGAGGTGTTAATGTATAAAGAGTTTTCCTTTCTTTGTATTTTTCTATCAGAAACAGGTTATAAGTTGGGGTCATGGTGGATGGATTCTTTGTGAAAAGCTATTGAAGATCAAAGTTGAGATTTTTTCAACGAATTTGTATTCCCTTTTTCCTGGGTCGTGAGGACGCTTCCTTATTAAGTGTGGGGATATGTTGAGTGTTGAAATGACTTGTTTTTTGGCTTATTTTTGTTGTTTTTGAGAGCTGAATGGTTGATTTTATGGGATGATTGATTGATTTGGAAGTGGTTTGAGAGTGTTTTAGATGATAATGATTGTGTTTTGGAAGTTCATGATGTTTGTTGGTGGTTCTGTGATGTTCTGATAGGTTCTGATTGGTTCTGTATACCTTCTGTTTTACTCTGTTTTGGTCTGTTTTGTTCTGATTGTCTTCTGTAAAGAGGGAAGGAGTATTGATTGATGAAGAATGAGATATTGTGAAAGTTTATTAAATGGTTTGTGAGAGTTTGGAAGTGGTTTGAGAGTGAGTTATGTGGTTTTGATGACCTTCTGTAACCTTCTGTAGGTCTTCTGTAGAGCTTCTGCTTCTGTTCTGTCTCTGTTCTGTTCTGTAATGTAGCTGTTCTGGTACTGTTCTGTAGACTGTTCTGTATGCTTCTGTAAGTGTTCTGTGGAATGTATATGTGACTTTGGGAAAGTTTTCTAGCCTTGGAAAGAGGTGAATACAAGTGCAAAAGAGCTGAAAGAAGTGGAAGAAGTAATTGCCAAAGACTCAAGTGAAGACTAGAGTGAAGTGACAGTAGTGAGCTGTGAAGAGACACTGTAGTGGCTCTGGTGACTCTTCATATCAGACATACCTCTTGGGAGGGGTATCCACGACCTAAGAAGGATTATTGAGAGTGATTTTTGAGAGATTGTAGTGAGGATATGATGTATTATTGATGGAGAGAGAGAGAGAGAGTCAGAGATAGCCAATTCTACTCAAATAGAGTGATTGTATATGAGAGATTGAGAGAGAAGACTATGAAGATATTGAAGATGAATACTATGTGATGTATTTCCATTCAAAGATGGTGTATTCCTTTGCTTTCTTTGTTCTATTGATGGATTTTGTGAAGATGTTGAAGAATATGGTTGATTCTATCAAAACCGTGGGAGGTCTACATGATGCTGCATGAAGATTTGTTGTGCCTGGTGTTCTTTTCTTCATTGTGATCATATGAAACATGATAAACAAGCTTGTTGATGTTACAAGATAGATTTTCTTGCAAGAGAATTCCCTTTTCCTTGGTGTTCCTCTCGGGGCTCCAACTTTATACCATGAGTTTGAGGGTAAATTTGGACAACCAAATGCTGAAGACCAACAAAGTATGGAAGGTCAGAAGATTGAATTACTCCTTAAGGCTGCAAATCCCATTCTGCAAGAGAAGCTTGTTGATCACCTAGAAGATGCTACCTCCGAAGAGTCAAGACTGCATGGACAAATGTTACTGATGTAATTAACATGAACAAGAAAAGAAGAAATTAAACTACCACTACCACTACCACTACCACTACCACTACCACTACCACTACCACTACCACTACCACTACCACTACCACTACCACTACCACTACCACTACCACTACCACCGCCACCGCCACCGCTGCTACCGCTACTCATTGGCATCCAACTGCGCATACCGACTTTCAAATTCATGGAGCAAAGTTGTAGCAACCAACCCTTTATTGGGCTTTTCAATCCAATCTACAAATATCCTTTTTAGTTACCAATCTTGCATCTTCCAAGAAAAACTCTTCTCTCAAAGCTTTCTTAAAAGCTGCCCAATCAACATCTCTTTTATGTAACTCATCGATCCAATCATGCAATGCATGCATGGCCAAATGGGAGAAATACTGACTCCATGCATATTGTGGTGCCCCATGAAACAACATCTTTTCTTCATACAACCGGATGAAGGCCGAAACATTTTGACCCTTAAACTACTTCAATTCTTGTCATAGTACCTGCAATGCATTCACAGCTAAGGAATCAATTCTTTCTACTTCCTGTCGAGTTTGCATCTGCTATTGTAACAACAACTATTGTTGTTGTTGTTGCTACAACAAAGCAATCATCTATTGTAAAGCATCACCACCACTTGAACGTGCAGAATCCCCCATCTTTACACACATGCTGCCAACTTTCACGTCGGGTTCACCATTGATGAAAGAGAAGGGGTTTGAAGAAATAGAAGATGTAGAAGAATACTCATAGGGGTGAAGCCTATCAATTTATTTCTACATCCTGAGAAGATAAATCCCTTATAGATAAAAAACGTGCATCAAATACTAGCTTCTTCTCTATTTCCCAGACCTCCAATCTGATGTGCTTCCATTGGCTCTGAAAGCGGAGTATAATTCCAAAAACCTACTCAAAATTCTCCCAGATTACTCCTTCTTCTTTTCCGAGTTCGGAGTGTTATTTGCTGCTTGTAAACTGCGATCGTGCGTCACGCAATTTCACCAATTCTTCCTTTTACATAAAATCCCCCAAAGAGGGTTGAAAGCCACTTGCTTTTTTTTTTTTACATGTCATCCTATTCTAGAAGTTGTCTACAACTTTTGGATATTTGCAAGAAATAATATCCAAAATATCAAAAATAGACTAAACTTGTCCAAAAAACTAGTGTTTTTGAACCATCCACACTACGGACACTAACACTAATGACTAATATGGCATTGACTCTCTAGATCAATAAGAAATCCAAACAACAATGCACTCTAGAGTTTTTCACACTATGTCTATGTAGCAGCACGACAATGGCCTAAACTTTTAGCCTCAAAAACTCAAAAAATAACCCATATATGCAAAAAAATTATATATTTTGAGCTAATATTTGCCCAAAGATAGCTCAAATATAGGTTTTCACTCAACGTTCACCTATTTTCTTAACTCTTCATCATTGATCAACCAAACATTTGCCCATCTATCTACAAACTAAAAATCATGGGGTCCCTTATTTTTTACTCTAACACACACATACACATTGTCTTTTTTTTTAATGTGTAGGATTGTCTTCTCATTTTTCCTTATGTCTGAGTTTTTACTTTATTATGCTATGGGCCTCCTAATTAAGGGACATTATGCTTAAAATTAATAATAATAATAATAATAATAAAGATATTGGAGCATGCCTTGAATTTTCTCTTTTTTTTTTGCTTAGGGTTTCGGTCCCTATAAAATGGCCTTCTCTCTTTCTTCACCCCCTCTTTTCTTGACAAACTTGAGCATAGCTTGTTAGCTATGCAATGACTTCTAAAATAGATGTATGTTCAATATCTTTGCTATACATCCTTCTTTCAGACCAACCTCACATTGGATACTCCATACAATGACTTCTGAAAGGGATGTATCTTCAACCTCTTTGCTATATGCATCCTCCTTCCACCCTCACATAGGACACTCTATGCTCTATGTAGCCTCCTTTCATAGGCTATGGACATACCTCATTGCCCCACATGGAGTCTCTAAAGGATCTCTAGTCACCATTTTCATGTAGTCATACTCAACGGCTCCTTCTCATAAGCCCCATTATGCATGTGTTGAGCTCCCCTTACTCCTCTTGGAAATCATGCATTTAGTTTTATTTTTGCTAAGTTGATTTTCTCCCTTTCCTATTTTTCTTTTCTGGGATGATTCAATGGGTAAAATCTAAGTATGACATTACTCTATATCACAATTTACCTCCTTTCATTGCGTTCCCACATAAATATGACCATCTAGGATGATTTAACTTATAAAATCTAAGCATGATGTGACTTCATAGCACAAATGGTCTCCTTTCGTTATGGTATTGCATGAATATGATCATCTTGTTGTATGCATATCCCATAAGCAATGTTAACGAATATGATCACTCTTTCATTTCAGTTCACACCCGCCCCTACTTCATTGCAATGATAATGGCATTCCCCCTCACTGAACATGTGCATTGGTTTGATCTATTATTCTCTTGCTTCATAATTTACTGCTATTGTTCTCAGTTTATGTAGGGTATGCACTTGCATTATATTCCACCTAGTACCATGTTTGATCTATTATTTCCTTACTTCATACCTTACTGCTATTGTTTTCAGTTTATGTAGGCTATGTATTTTGCATTATATTCCACCTAGCACCATGTTTTGTCTTTGTCTTTATCACTACTCCAACTATTGAGAATCGACATATCATCATAATGCTCCTCATTTTCAAAAATGTCTTTTTTTTCCTAATTTCTTAGCTTCTTGTGGTGTTATCCCTCCTATTTTTTTGAAACACCAATATTACTGACGCAATTGATTCATGATTTAGTCTCTTATCAAGTTTTCATTGGTTGATCCCTTATTAGCTCTACTTCACAACCATTATTATCCTTTGCCATTAAAATCCCTATTAGATAACAATACAAACATGACTAGTGCATTCCCACATTTTATATTTGGTTCTTGAAGAACCTTAGTTCATTTTTTAGCTCTGTTCAATGTTGATGTATCAATCACATTACATGTCCATGATGGTACGCTGTCGCATGTCTACAAAAGGTATCATTATCATATCATTATCATCTTGATTTTAATCCATTTTTCTCCATAACTTTACATTCTCTATTTTGAAATCCCTACTTTCATCAACCTCCTAGTATGAAGCCTATTACTATTTATCTAGGCCTTAATTACACACCATGTCTCTTTTCAAATTGAACTATTTCTTCCACCCTTATTCCCTCTTGTATGTGTAGTCATTTATTTGCATTCCTCCAATCACTTACATGTACATCAATCTAACATGATACCTACTCTCTTCGCCACATTATTTAATGTGTAGTTGGCTACAATATGGTTATATCTTTAACCTAGCACGTATATAATTAGTGTTGTTAGGTCTAATCACATAGGTAGCCCCACTTTTTGAAATATGCTAGCTTCTATGATTGCCTACATGGTGGTCCATGTTTCCCAACTATTGAAGGAGGTGCCTTAATTCCTTCATGATCAGAAATTCAAAGTTAAAACACTTCAATCCTTAATTTCTTTCTAAGTTAAAGCACTTCAATCCTCAACGCTCAGACTTGGATATGCAAGATGCATAAGGTGGGTCCATTGTAATACTACTTATGTTTTTCTTGGATTTATTGTATCATTTACAATAGTTCTTCTTGTAGATAATGTGTCATTTTTCACCTCCTCAGGTTATGCTTCTCGTTGCTCCCCATATGCAATAGTGTAATGATTGGATATCTCTAAAGCCCTAGAACCAACCTTCCATCTCCTCTTTCCTTGTAAATGGTACCCATGAATTAATTACCCTTAATTTTTGCTCTTCACTCTTTTTCTACCAACTCATTCCTCCACCTTCTAGCAATAACCTTTCTCTCCTAAATCTAGTCGATAATTACTTTGTCACTCCTCTTACCTTTCTATGTGATTGAGTGTCTAAAAGCTTTTTTAATACCTTGACTTTACTTCTTGGCTACTTATATGAACCCTATCATGGGTGTTTGTCTCCACACACTAGTTTCATATAAAAGCTATCAAAGTGTTGCATCTCTTTTATCTCCTCCGTTGGACTTAACATGTTTTCAATGGAATCCAACAAGGTGAGTATGCAAGGGTTAGAGCAACATGGATAGCAACAATGTCTATGTTTGACACTTGCAATGTAAGAACTCAATTTTATTTCTCACTAGCTAGGTTCCTATTTGATTTTGTAGGTAACAAGATGGACCCTTCTAATTCTCACATTTTTGTCATCATGGATTGCATTTATCAAAATCTATGATGTTAAACATGTTGCATCTACTTAATATGATGCTATTTATTCATATTCAAGCTATTGTAATGGTTACATACATATAATATTAAAATATAGATATGTGTGCACAATATATATATATGCATGTGTCTATGAATGTCCCTGTTGTATAAAAGCTATGAATGTTCTAAGTATTATTGCATGTTTACTTGTGTCTATGTGTATTCTTAAAGTACAAAAGTAATCAATATTCTCATCCTTATTGTATGTTTACTTATCTTTTTCACAATTCTTTCATGTTACATGATTTTAAAAATAGATACAATTTTATTGTCAAAATGACTAGATTTTGTGATTTGCATATAATAGTTGAAATTCTTGCAAGTATTCCTCAAATGTGACATTAAATATGTTGTATCTACTTATAATGATGTTATTTATTTATATTCAAGCTATTTTAGTGGTTACATACTAATGTTAGTAAGTTATCTTGTGAGTATTCCTCAAATGTGACCATATTGGTTCAAGTTTCATTTTTTACTTACTTTTGGCTACACACATTAACGATGGTGGTGCTAAGCTAGTCACCCCTTATCATCCATTCTTATGGAAATCTCATTCTAGTATATTCTAATTTGCAGTCTTCATATCAACACCAAGACTTGATAGCCCTTGGCTACAAGGATCCCCTTCTCACTCCCGGCATATTAAGCTATATTAGCTCTACCAAGTTTCATCAAATGCTCATTAGCATGGATATGCTACCTAGATTTTGCAGACCATCTCCTAATTTTCATGCAAGACCCTTGTTCCACAAGATTTCTTTCAAGAGGAGGGTGAATGTTTTATTGTAGGAGACCCCAAATCGGGTTAAACGGCATGAACATGTTTATGGATTCCTTTGTCCCTCCCATGTTGTTGGAAATCTATCCACATGCTTGCAACCATCAACCATGGGTGTATGTGGTTTTTGCTTTGGCCACTTCTATCCCTTCATCCCTTTGGAAATATGGTTGGTTCTTCTCAATGAAGATGATATTCTCACCATTGAGAGGGCTTCTATCCCTTCATCCCTTTGGAAATATGGTTACTTCTTCTCAATGAAGATGATATTCTCACCATTGAGAAGGATTCTCTAATATGTCTCATGAGGATGTCTCCTCACTTAATATAACTACCATCTTGAACGGACCCATTTCCATTTGACGCCATTTGTAATGTGCCCACTCTGAGACATCCTCAACAACATGATTTAGTGGTCCCCTTAATTAGCCCTTTTAGTCACAATGTTCATTCACATAACTTAAGTCACAACACACAAACAAGGAATACAATCCTTTGAAATACAACTTCTTTATTTATTAGAAAGTCTTATACAAGTGTTCACCTTCCACCCATATGGAAGAGCAACCTGAAGGCCTTTATTTTACCAAAATCTCACCCCTAACTAGTAATGGGGCTCTCAAGAAGTCCATCGTAAGTCACATAGAGATATGGAAGATTCTTATAGCTTATGAAATGCTATCTATTCTTTAATGTGTTGGATTACCTTCTCATTGTCCCTCTTATATGTGTTTTTTCTTTATTATACTATGGATCTCCTTTCTAAAGGGCATTATGCTTAAAAGCCACTAATAATAATAATAATAATAATAATAATAATAATAAGGATATTATAATAAATGACATCATATTGCATCCTTTGGTCGTCCAAGGTCTTCCAACTAGATGGTGGGATGTGGTCCCATAGATACTTTATTTCCACCTCTACATCTGCCAAAAGTTAGCAATGATTGTTCTGGAGAGCACAACAACTCGCTCCAGGGTAGTCGTTTCTCAAAACCTTAACAATGTTCCACAAGCAAAAGCCACTTAGGGTCCTTACAGGAAGAGTTAGAGAAGTCCAAAGAAGTCTTGGGGAGGGTGGTTTTGTGGTACTTCAAGGGAAATGGGCTCCCCTTTGAGCGCTTCCTTCCCTTTACCAAATGATGATGGGAGTGGGGTTATTCCTTCTTGTGCCTTGGTTGTTCACAAGGCATGCTCCTTCTTCACTTGAGCTTGATCTCTATGGACTAAGATAGGCTTTAGGCCCACCCCACCATGAGCTGCAATATCGATGGTGACCAAAATGAGTGTTTGGATTGTCATTGCCTTGCCAAGTGCTGCGGGCACAGATTGTGTTTCACATGGGGAGTTGTTGCCCTACGGACACGACATGCTAGCTTCGCATGCCCTCCGTTGTTTGCTCCAGTGCGATCTTCTAAGCCGGCCTTCTTAGCTGAGTTAGCCTCTCTCATTAACTATAGCTGCCCTGTCCACCAAATCGCCTCCTCAAAATTTGGCTTCTAACCTCCCCCCTTCAGCAGGTTTCGCACTCCTTGGACTTGGACGAGGGACATTGAATTTGGGGAAGGCACGCAGTGCCTTTGGGCCTCTCGGTGATTCCATGCGCATAGCAAGCAAACCAAACATGTCAAAATCTCAACATGACCTGAGTCACAGTTGATCGATCAACTTGACACCTTACTCTTGGATGCAAGTGCCTGCAAATTTAGGAGTAGCCATCGCCAGCAGCAGCAGCAGCAGCAGTAGTAGCATGACATTTGGCTAGTCCACCATTTCTGCACTCGTCGTTTGCCCTACTTTCATGGTCACACACCTACTTACATTACCCATTCTAGAGAATGCTTTTGCAAAAACAAAAATGCTAAGGTTTAAACGGCAAAACCTTGGACAATTGCAATTGCCAAGACTGCCCTAATACCAACTCAAAAAAACTTCAAGTAGAGGGAGACCACGATGGACAAGCAAAGGTGAGGAGCTATTATTCTACTCATCTTATCTTCTCTTCAACCAACCCTTGCAAGTCTCTCTCTCACACACTTAATACCACCATGGATAAAGCTTATGCTTTTTCCTTATGTTTCAACAAATGGGACTTCCAATATGTTCTCCCACATCAGTCATTACTGCTCTTAGCACTATGGCCTTTGACCTATCAAAGCATGAGAGGTATAGGAAGCATCAACATTCTTTTTATTAACCTCTTCATTCAATAATGTATCCTCTACATCCTACAATTTTAAACCATCCTTAAGCATATTAGCACACATGGTAGTACAAAAAATATCCCATGACTCAGGAAGTATTACAAGCAAGAACAAGGGAGGATTATTATCCTTAAACCCAATGCCATGCAATGTCAACTGGCTGAAAATTGAGTAAAATAAAAATGTATGGATACACTAGTCTCTTCCTTCATGCGAACGTCCATAGTTGTTTAGACCAATATATTTGTGAAGCGTTCCAGCTTTACACCCTCATGTCTCAATGGCTTAATCTACAATTTACGCACCAAAACTTATCATATTTGTGCATTCCAATAGTTGTAATTAGTGCCGTCTAGTTTATCAATATTAAAGATAACATTATTATTTGATCCACTAGTCATCATGCCAAGAAATGAAACCATAGTACAAGCAAACAGGTTGTTGTAAATTACTACAAATCAACCCCAAATTTGCAACCAACACAAGGGCTAAGCAAGAGAAACTGCCAAAATAGTGAGTTGTCCAGTGATTGCAACCAATGAACTATCAAAACAAAGTGTCTCCTCTCCTAAACAATGCTGAAAACTAAAATTACAATATGCTAAAATAAATACAATAGTAAATCCAAAACCAAATGTAGGCAAATCTCGACCACTTCCAAGAATATCCAAGGAAACAATTGGGATATGTAGAAGCAAGAGTAGCAACGAAGATGCATACAACCGATATACCAAGATCTATCACACCTCAATGTGCTAGAGAGAGATACATCCAATGGGTATAAACATCATGTATGTAGTAGGTCTCAAGAATAATGAAAGAGAACTGCCAAATGCACAACTAACTGAGCAAGGGTAAGGAAGCTCAATATATAGCAAAGCAAGATGAATACATCACTAACAACACACTGATAGAGATAGATACCATCTCCAAAACATGAATTAGATCAATCCACTAGGCAATAATTGCATCCAAAGAGCATATACATGAAATAAGTGTCCCACAGTCTGTGGAGCTCAAGCTCAACTGCATAAATCCAAAGCTCATTGTAAATATCCTAGTGTTAAGTAGCCCCCACTAAAGCAAACCCCGAATGATAGATGAGCAATCAAGCCCAATACATGAGGTACATTAGCATCCAAAAGCTAAGATGCACCAAGACCATACATCCAAGAGCAGTATATATAACCAAACCTCAAGCTCACAAGTCAAATCAGTGAAGCACTCGAAGCATAAAGCCAATGCTCTAATACTTGTAACCAATCTCAAAGTTTCTCTCCAATGTAAACTATAAGCGTAACAAAGTGTATCTCAATGCTAAGCAGCATTAATGGCATCAGTATCATATATCAAAACCTCCATTGAAGTATTCGAATAGCCTCTAAGAGTAATAGGCATACAGTTTCTCTAAGAAAAGAACTTGTTGCCCTATTATAACAATAGTGAAACAACCTCCAAAAGCTTAGCCAAAATGAGCTCAATATATCCCATAAAGCATCTTAAGAATGTCCCAAGCATATACCAAAGGTTTAGCATCAAATGAGCACTAAGAGACATCGGTAAGAGCTCCAAAAACTCTAAGAAATAGGATGTCCCAAAGGTACTACAACAAACTATTATGTATGAATGTCAAAGGATTAAGTATGGAAACTCAAATCCAATGCCACATGCTCAGTACCAATGTCAAGGTCGTTAACAATGAATGCCAATCCTTCGAGGAGTGTTTAAGGACCAATGGAATGGGTATGAGAGCTGATGTAGACTAAGTGTTATGCTACTCTAGAGTGTGTACAACAGGTGTGCTATGAATATATGGCAATAACAAGCCAAAACACATATTCAAGAGTGAAATAAATGTTAGCTAATCAATGCTAGGAGCTTATGCTAGGCCTTTGCCTAATGCCCAAGAGTGCCAATAGCTACAAAAGATGACTTGGAGCAGGTTGAGGTGTGGAAAACAAGACTAAGAAATTCACACTGAATCTTTCATATGTTTTTGATGAACATAATGTTGGTACTAGTAAGGGTCAAAAGATTGTTGATAATGCTTGAAGTATCCCTCTAAAGGTCCCTGACAAGTGTAGAGAGGCCTGAAGAGAGCTTAGCATCAATGGTTATCTTGATAGGCTAAAGCCATGGTTTCCATGAGTAAAGTGCTCAAGCTTTTTCAAATTTGGGATGAAGTCAAGCTAATGAAGATCCTTGGTCAAGGGGTCTAATACTAGAGTTGAAGGGAGAAGCCCAAGTGAGAGCACGAGTAAGCGAAAGCACCGGAGATGTAAGTAGTCACAATGTGTGACTGGCCTCCCTTATTCTATTAGTCACTAAATAAAGAATGAAGTGACAATCATGGGTGCTTGCCACCTATAGCATATATGTGTGTGAGTACTATCATTGTAATAAATACACAGGTAGCATAAGCACAAGTGCCTTTACTCCCAACAATGGATCCCTCTACCCAAAGGGGTGCCTTGTTGACACATAAGGAAACAAAGATATAGGATGAGCTAGAAAATGTGAGGTTTATAACTACCATATATTTTCATACAATGAAACTTGGCCCTAGGGTGTATTAGGTCTCCTGAAGTCCATCGATCAAATCCTAGGTCCAAATGATGCTTGTAGCTATTCTCTTCAAGATTTGGTATCTAGGGCCACTTTTCGACAAAGAATGTGGCTCCCAAATGCCAAACGTCAGATAAGGCAACTACATGAATCATTTTTTACCCAAGAAAGTGGCCCTAGATGCCAAACTTTAGACAAGGTAGCTACACACATCATTTTGATCCAAGATTTGATCAATGGACTCTTGGGGACCCAATGCATCCTATATTCAAGTTGTGTTACATAACTCAAGGTTAGATACTAATCATGTTATTGATTTGATCATGTCATTTAGGATATACTGTATATAGATTAGTTTGCTTGGAGGCAAGAGGATCTCAGCATCATACAGATCAACAAAAGGACTTAGCTTTGAAGAAGTGCATTGGTAACCTTGTTGCCAATGTTATAGTCTTCCACGAGAAATGCTCAGCATGAGGGGAGAAAACAATCATGAAAATTTGGGCCTTAACCAAGTTTTGACATTTTCAAGTAATAGTTGTAACATTTAGCTTAGAGAAGGTGTTTGTAGACAAGCGATTAGAGCTTCTTTACTTGTTTGGCCAAGCACCAGGTGGAGCAATGTATGTACTTGCCACACTAGGTGAGCTTGCGAATGTGTTAGACCCACTTCTCCTGAAGGAAGAGTTGAAGAGGAAGCATATCATTTTTGAAGCAAAGAAGGAACTTCTATTTCCATTCGAAGCTAGCCCCTCCTCTCTATTGTTGAAAAAGCCAAGGAACAAATGAGAGTTCTCATTAGCTATTGACTCTTTGTATTAATCATTGCTATCAACTATGGCATGTATTTTTCTTGATAAATATAATACACTTTTATTTTTCCCAATAAATATAAATTTTTTGAATGAATGTGTGGTTTGTGTAAGTGTGATGTTAATGTGTGGTACATTGTTGAGGTTGGTATATATCAAACCACAAGGTTTAAAAGAATAGACAAGAGGGAAGGAAGAATCAAGAGAACCAAAAATATTGTTTATATTACTCTGCAAAAGACTTTGTACATTGTAGACACCTCTTGGATTACAAACACACTTTTAATAGCCCAAATCATCCACCAACACTAGGCTAGTAGAAGCCTTAAGGGAGAAACCCTATATCAAAACTCTAAGTACAACAATCCTGTCCCTAAACTTGTTGCAACTTGTTTTAACCCTAATTTTCTCCTCCAAAACTAGAATATTATCATTAAGTTAATAAACTAAATAATGGATATTCAAACTATTCTAGAGATCAATTCTCAACCTAGAAAATCTGTTAAGATCATGAGTAAGTATCCCATAGACATATATTTAGAATATTTATATGGATGTCTTTTTCTTATGCTTCCTTCATTCAACATGTAGCCACACGACATCCACCCCCTCCAAACCTACACATATCGTTGGATGGTCTAACCTATGCATCTCTATGGAATCAAAAAGCCATCTCATTTTCACCCAAAGTATCATGCCCACAATCATCTTGCCATCGAAATCAAAAATCCAAACACATCATCCTTGCAACCATGTAGTTAATCCAACCATCTCAACCAAAATCATAAGGCATTGAGAGCTTAGACATCGCAACAACTAGCAGGTATCTCTGTGCATCCAACCCTAATGATGATAGCTCATCAAACCTCTACAATATCTCTATCCTTATAAATCCTTCTAGATCATATGGCATCCCAAATTCATATATTGACTCATACCCTTCTTCATCTCTATCAATCTACTCATTTTCCACTAGGTTCTCCATTGCATAGGCCCCTTTTACATCTCGTTTCTTACATATCCCAATCCTCTTCCCTACCCTAGATACCCTCAAGTTAGCCTCAATCATCTTTGTCAAATCATGTCACATGCAATAATTTACATCCATCAGACGTAGTTGCTCTTTATCCAAAAAACTATCATATAAGACCATCCTACAGAAAACTATATATATCTTTTAATGCGTAACTCAAATCATCAAGCTTAAAAAAGAAAAAATGCAGCCCATTCATGATCTACAAATTTGGTAAAGACAAAAAGGCCAAATTCTAAATGTTTTAGCATCTAAAATTTTTTGTGCAACCTGCAACTATTCTTTACTACATCCAATCCCAGTCAAACATCAACCTTCCAAACCTTGTAACTTTTGCATATGGACCCGTATGACAAACAAACTTTGTAGCCCCTAGCTTGCCATGGCCTAGGCCCTTTTTTTCCATTGCCCTCCTGTCTTCTTAGCTTCCTTCCTACCACCCGTCTACCTTTACAATTTGCACAAGTGAGAGCATGGCCCTCTTTTACAAAATAAATCATGGTGCGTTGTGCGTTCTTTTACAAAAGTATTGACTTGTGCTTTTTTCTTGTGCACCTCCCTCATTAATTTAGGACTTCTTTGCACTTTTTGTGTTTCCATGTTTTCCTTGGTGTGCCTTCATCTTCCGTTTCCCTTTTGCCTTGACCTTGTGTTTTTCTTTAGACTTTTTGGATTTTCCACCTCATTCGTATGAGAGTTAACATTACCCCCTCCTAAACAAGTGCCAGTCCCATGGCACTAATGTGAAGTGGTTGGAAGGAGGGATGGGTGTAGCCAGATGGCTCTTTTGAGTTTGTATTTTCAAGCTCGTGTGGGAGTTGGACCGGCCCTTGAAGTTCAGGCGGGTCTCTCTTTGATGCTAGCCTTGAAGGGATTTGTCCTTTGAAATTGAATATTGTGTTGGACAAATCTGTGCATGGAAATAGACTAGTGGGCGGATCCATCTTTGAAATTGAAAATGGTGTTAGATGGATCCCTGCTTGGAGGATGGCATGTGGAGGGATCCATCTTTGAAATTTAAGATGGTGTTAGACGGATCCATCTGTTGGCCCTCCATGGTTGTCTTCTCATGTGCTATTCCAAATGAGCTTCTTCATTCACTTTTTGATTGGGGATACCTTGGCCTACCTTGGTTTGCCTGCATGGGAACGTTGTGGCATAAGATGGCCCCTCGTTCTGAGACACTGTGGTTTTGAGCTAATGAAGGTTCGATGAGAAAGGGCGGACGTGTGAGTCAATGATGACAGGGCCGCAGAGGAATTGGGCTTGGGAAGAAATGGATCACCTGGTTAAGGTGGTGAAGGCCAAGAGCACATTGCATGGATGATGGGACCTCCGAAGCTGGTTTTTGGAGCCTTTATTTGTACCTGAAAAGAAAAGAAGGTGCACTTCCTGGGGGTGTGCCATGTGGTGCATTGTGATCATGCTAGTGGGCCTAGGAGTTGGGTTGCTGCCCCACACTTGGGACCCAGTTCGTGCATGGTTGTAAGTGCAATGCATCACCTAGGGAGACAGGTCTAGGAGAATGTCCTATCCTTGATGTGCCCTAAGCATGTGCAGCAGGGAACGGGGCTAGGTATAAAAACCCCAAGTGCAATGATTATGGCACTCATGATACATCAAGGGATTCAATTTTTCACTTTTTCTTTTCCTTTTTTTTCCTTTTGCTTTTCTTTTTCTTTTCATCTCTCTTTTTTTTTAATTGGATGATTATAGCCGGCATTCTAATACAGGGGTGTGCTTAAGCTGTGCCACCCCAATCTTTGATGATTCTGGTCTTAAGGACTTAGTCAAAAAGGCATGGCTCTATAGGTATTCATTGATACTAGCCTTTGCATTAAGAGGTGTGGTTGACAAGAAAGGATGATTGCACCTCCTAAAGTGGTTATCGCTCATCTCCTCAAGGATCTTCATACAAAAAGAGGGAAGCAAGGTTGCCCTCATCATGAGCCTAGCCATAGCATAGCTATCTTTTCCTAGGTTAATGTCAAAAAGAGTGGGGGAAGGTGGGCTTCCTCATCTGTTGGATTTTGCTTAAGTAAAAACCTAATGGTCCTAAGGTAATTACATGTAGTTATGAAGGCTGGGTCTGGGCAAGAAGAGAAATCCTCGAGGAAGCAGTTGATGGATGGGTACAAGTCCCCTACTTTAAAGGTCATGCATTCCTTGAGAGTTGCTGCATTGACATTGTAGATCTTTGGGAATTCATATCTGCCATGCACCCCCCTATCGTAATCCACTCCATGTTTTCAAGGGTAGGGCATGTAGATAGGATCATTCCTTTCTTCCAGTAATGTACCGCAAAAGGCCATCCATGCATCAAGATTGGTGTCCCAAATCCTCCTCCACCACTTTGGCTACGTCTCATAGTCTTGGACAGTTTTGGGACCTGATAGACCTTATCCTGCCAGTAATCTGCAGGTTCTTGCCTCCATTGTGTGATTACGATGCTCCACTCCTCGACCCATTGGTTCACTAAAGTATTGCCCAAATGAATGATTATTTCCACTACCTCCAAGGGTAAGACTCGGTCCAAGGCTCATGGATAGAGGAAGGAGAACTCGAAGGGTTGGGATTGGAGTCCCTACTATTGCTAGATGGTTAGCTCCTACAGCCAATTGACGAGATGGTGATCCTCGCGTAGTGGCATGGGCTTGTCAGGAAGCTATTGTGGACATGCTCACGCTCTTTGTTGGGCTTGCTCCACGAGTTCATGTCTTCTTCTTCTTGCAGCAATAATGTGCTCGGGAACCTGGGCACCCTCTGGCTCTTCTGGGGGTAGATTAGGCAAGGGCAGACTGGGGTCTCTGGTTTGCAATTCTTCTTCGAATTCCTGCTCGAAGTCTGGCCCTTCCTCATTGTCTCGTTCCATCATGGGTTGGGGACTGAGAGTGGGTGGGGCTACTCCTGCTCTTCAAATCCAAGTTCCTTGAGCTCATCACTAGAGAGACCGGCTTGTTTTAAGTAGCTATGTTGCTGCTCCTGGGCTATGCCTATGTTGGTCAGGGGTGTGTGTTCTTGTAGGCCATACCTTAAGGCTGTGGTCGTCAAAACCCCAGCTTCCTTTTCATTCTCTCCATCAAATCCTCACCTTCAACTTGTGTGACATGAAGCACTATGCTCAAAAAGGCTTGTATTTGCATGTTAGAGCACGCTTCAGCAGCCTCAGCTTTGGATTCTATGAGCACTCTCTCACACTCCAACACTACCACAGGCATTCTGTCAATCCTCGCACTCTTTCAAAATTGCACCTCTCCCACTATTCTGCTTTCTCTTCCTGATCTTCCTTACCCCTTTCCATCTCCTGAGACAACATCATTACCACCTGCATCTGCTCATTTCACACTTCTAACATTTGGGTCTTCTCTTTATCCCGACGAATCTAGCGAGAACTACTGGTGGGCTTCTACAAGCCTTTTTGATAGATCTTCATTGACTTGTGCTTAGCTTGCATTTGCATGTTAGAGCACGCTTCAGCGGCCTCAGCTTTGGATTCTATGAGCACTCTCTCATACTCCACCACTACCACAGGCACTCTGTCAATCCTCGCACTCTTTCAAAATTGCACCTCTCCCACTATTGTGCTTTCTCTTCCTGATCTTCCTTACCCCTCTCCATCTCCTGAGACAACATCATTACCACCTGCATCTGCTCATTTCACACTTCTAACATTTGGGTCTTCTCTTTATCCTGACGAATCCAGCGAGAACTACTGGTGGGCTTCTGCAAGCCTTTTTGATAGATCTTCATTGACTTGCGCTTGGCTTTGCAGTTCTCCTCAGTGTAGTCTTCTCTCGGTCATGGCCATGGCCATCAATCCCTCCACTTCCTGCTGGGTGTTTCACAGGTTGTCCTATAGGCCCTAGTGGCTTCTTCTATGGCCTCTTCCTTCTCCTTCAACACGACTTCTATCTCTCTCTCTAGCCTTACTTGCTCCTCCATTGCTAACCATAGTCTGAATACCATGGCATCCTCCTGTCCTTGGTGTTGTTCTTTTGATGCCTGGTCCCCCTTCCGTTGGCTCTTCGATAGTTTTGCATTCATCTCTTCCACCCATGTCATTCGTTGCTAGAGCTCAGCATATTGTTGGATGAGTAACTTGTGGCCCCACTGCTCTGCCACTAGGTCTTCGACTTCATCCTCTAGCCTTTGCCTTAGGCGATCTTCATTCTCTTGTGTCTCCTTTTCTTTGGCCCTGAGTTGTTCTTTCAAGTTTCAATTTCTTTCTAATGTTCCACTGCTTGTCGTGTTATCTCTAGCCTTAGCGTCACATAAACTTCTCTTTCGGCCTCTAGTTCTGCAGTTGCTACCTTATTTGCTTCCTTAGCCTTCTCTAGCTGGGCTAGGAGTTCAACTACATAGGCATCATAGTCTGCAGCCACCACGAGCATTGTTGGCAGTGATGTGGTGGTGGATGCTTCCAACCTTTGCCTTTTTGGATCTTGCCTAGACTCAGCGTCAGCTGCAAGTAGCCTTTTGACTATTGTTTCCGGCACTATTTCCTGTACTTTCGTGACCAAGAACTGCATCATGGACATAAATTTAATGGTGTCCATGGCAGAGGCTCTGGCTCCTATGTTGTGGCAGTGATGGTGGTGGTGGTGGTTTGAGGCGAGAAAGTCAAAGGGAGGGGATGTAATGGGACATTGCCCTTTCCTACAACAACAGGGGCCGCTCCCACACTACCGGTAGGCTCGCCTTCTTATCGTGGGCTCATGGGGTTCCTTTCTCTAGCACCATGGGTCTCCTTGACATAGACCTATACGTGGCCTCCATAATGTCTTCATCCTCCTTTCTCCTTAGCTCCTCAGCTCCTCAGCCTCTTCTTCTTCTCTCCTCCTCGGCTTTCTATGATTCTTCTCTCACTTTCTTCATTTCTTTCTCCTCTTTTCTCCTTTTTCTTCTTCCAGCCTTTTGGATCCTTTTTGGGCTCTTTTCAGCTCTACATGTTCTTCCTTCATCGTCTTCTCTCTCCTTTGTTGATGGGGCTTCGTGGCCTTCTTCTTCTCTTGTGCCCTAGCCTCCTTCTGGGTAGTCTGCACTTCCTGCTCTCCCTGGTCCACTGATGGTTCTCTCGTGGCCGGATTGCTCTACGTTAGGGCACAGGGACTGTTAGGGTGTCTCTCCGAGCTCCTCTTCAGCTCCTTCTACCTCCTTTATGGCCTCTTGGATGATGGCCATTATGATTCCACCAAATTTGATCGTGGATGCTTTAGAAGGGGCTTCTTTCATGTTGATCTGGTCATCGAGGCTAGGGATTCCCCTCCTGTTGGTGCTGCACTTGTGGCTAGGACGGCAACCGAGTTCTTGATGATTTATAGAACAAACCTTTTCTAGTCCACTTCTTCAGGGGACCATGTGGCTATGCTTTCCAGCAGTAGCATGCCAATTCCATTCATCAATGCATTGTACCTCTATTGTTCCAAGAAGAGGGCATGGGCCATCTTTGCTTGCATCCTTACTTCTATGTTCGGGATGTCTGCCAAACTTATCCCGTCCACTGTCTACACATCATGTTTATTCACTCTCAGCATGGCATATACATCTGTCGGAGGGCGTCTCTCTGTCTTGACGGCCAAGCCTAGGGCCTTCTTGATCATTGCAGTGCTCAATGGTACCTCCACTTGACATTCTTCTTCTCCTATCCTGACTGTTACTGTGCCGCAGTTCCTTGAATCATCAAAACTTCTTAGGAACTCTGCGCACACGCGCTAGTCCACTGCTTGCCCTACTTTCTCCACGTACTTCCGAAAGGCACATTTATCCACCAGCTACTTTACAACCGGCTCCTCCAAGATGGCTTTGTCCAAGTTCAATGTGTGTTTGAAGGTGAAATGGCTAAAGCCCCTTGTCTCAACACTCAGGCCGTACCTAGTCTGCTCTTGTTTCGTGAAAGGGAGCTTGCCACCTTTATCTTGCCATGCCGTTGTGGGTGCTTGTTATTCATCATAATCCAACATTAGTATTCCTCATATGACTTTTTGGTAAGTAGAAAATTGATTTTGCTTCCATGAAGAGAATGAACAAGCTGAATTAAATACATGAAATTTTCGAACAACAACCCATTTATTCCAAAACATTTTTTACATTTTTGACATTTTCTTTCCAACCCCTTTTTCTTTCTCTATTCTTTTCTGCTTTTAGCTTTGATTAAGATTGATTGTTTCCTTCTTGCCTATGTTTTCTTAATCACCTTACCCCCTCCCCCCTTGGGAAATGATGAGAATCCTTCCTAGGATTGGACATGGGAGAGGCAAGTCATTTGAGCACAGTATGGTGCTATCTACTTTGGCATAAGCCAATTGTAGAAATCAAGGTTGTATTCCAAGTGGGCATGACGATCAAGATTACAAGCGATAATGCATACTTGGGTAATGTAAGTTAGGACATCAGTTAGAAAATCACCCGAGTTAATGCAACTAGCCACATGTAGTTCCTCTTCCGTAAGGATGTGATCAATGTAAGGGTGGGCCAAGACTTGGTCGTCTAGGTGTTTGTTTCGAGTGATGGCCAAGACCCTGAAAGAGGTTGGTGCTATGTAAGTTGGGCCATACTCTATTATTTTAATCGCACTTCACTGCTCAGCATTAGTCTTTACTTGGCAATCTCGTTTCTCCCATTGGAGACGTACGTTACACCATTTTTGTAAGAACGATGAGTCAGGGTCAGCGAGGCAAAGTGAGTTCCTCAAGCTTAGTAGGTGACATAGGTCTTTGGGGCTTGCAATATGATGTTATTAGCCATATGTTGAGCGTGTGATCTTTTGAGATTTCACCATTATCGATCAACTCCCTTGTGACCTTGGGTGAATTGTACAGTCATGAACTCATATTCTTCCCAAGTGCAGGATAAAGAACAAACATCGGTTCATCAAGTAAGTCGAGGTCAAGTCTTTCATAGCTCCTAGCAAACATGGTGAAAGTGTTGTCCAAGAGCTTGATGCAAGTCACCAAGTCATCTCCCATATTCTCAGCAAGGTCCTTGGTGACCGATAGGAACGAACATTACTCGTAGAAAGGCCTAAGACCTGCAGGTGGTTGCAATGGAATTGGACTAGATAGTGATGGTTCTAGGGGCATGGACTAGATAGTGGTGTTTCTAAGGGGAGCTATGTAGTCTGATCTGTGTGTCTAGTGCTACTTTGGGGTACTAAGGATGGCTCTAGTGGCTTAGATGGTGCATTGCCCTCCTCTTGCATAGCCACTAGGGTGCTGAGCTCTCTAGACTTAGATGATTTTGGGGTATCAAGCTATTGTTTCGGTCAATATATTGGTTGGGGTTTGATGACCGCAACCGTCGCGGGTTTTGTAGGCTTTGCAACTTGGGTTTCCTGGGTGTTCACTACCTTAGCAAGAGTGGGGCTTCTTGGAGAGGAGGTGGCAAGCAATGGTCATGGTTGGGCTATGCTTCTAGGATTTCCCTTCTTGGGCACCCATATCCAAGTGTTGCCTTCGTAGTATCCTTAGGCTCGCAATAGTTCTTTGGGGATCCATCGCGGCTTGATTGTGCACCTACGTCGATAGCGTTGGGTCAGTCTCTTAAGTTTTGAATGATAGTTGTTAGTCTTGTGGGGTTGTGTTTGCTTGCTACGAGTAGGTCGCTTTTGGTGCCTTGACACCCATTTAAGAGTGGGATCTATGGCTTTGGGGATGGCCTTAGTAGTTGGCGATGGTTTTTTATTTTGTGTGGGTTGTGATGATTCATGACCCCCTCCCTAGGCTTGGTCCTAGGTAGCCCTATCAATGGCATAGCATGCTTTGGTGGAGCCTTGTAGCCCTTGCTAAAATCTGTCACAATTCAAACATTGCCAATGGAAAGGTAAATACATTGTAGATCGTAGTCCACATTGCAGTATGCTTGTTTCTTGAAAGTGCGTCCTAACAGCGATTCTTAACCTACATCCTTCGTGTTTGGCAACACATAGAAGATGATTGGTAGGCTCTCAGATTCGATAGAGACTGTGGTCTTGCACTTCCCTAGGAGTGCATATGACTTGCCCTAGAATGGGTTGAGTTTAGTATTGGTGGGTTGCAACTGTGGTTGACCAATGAGGATCCAATGAGCATGAGTCAAGACATTGAAGTCAGCTCCCTCATCAATAAAGGCATCAAATGTGTGTGTGCACTGGTCGGTGGCCGTGATGCGTAGGTATGATGGTGCTACTACCTCCTCATCCTCATCCTCTAATTTGGTGATGGTGGCTACACGGACATTAACAGGGGCCTCTAGCATAGGGGGCTCATGTAGTGGATGTGTGGGAGGGTAGTACTTCTTCATGCGACTGCCATTAAAGAAGCCCATGCCCTCACCTTCAAGGGTCTCAAGTTCTACATTGCATGTCCTACTAATGATGTGCACTTGGAAAGGTCCTAATCCTTGAAATTTCATTTTCTGGTTGTGGCCCTTTACTGAGTAAAACAAAACAAGGTCTCCCTGCTCAAAGTCGCATTGTTTGACGTGCTTGTCAAACCACATCTTCCATCATGCTCTCTCACAAATTAGGGCATGGGTGGCTAGGAGCCGAGTCTCAGTGAGTCATTCCAATTCCATGAGACAATCGGTCCAAGCTTCCTTCCCTTCCCATCTCTTCTATACTACTATCCTCAAGCTAGGGACAAAGAATTCTAATGTCAAGATGGCCTCAGTCCCATAGGTCAGCCTAAAGGGCGTCTATCCCACAGCCATTTTATAGGCTGTCAAATAGGCCCATAATGCTGCAATAAGTTTGTTGTCCCAATCACTTCGTGAGTTGGAAACTACCTTCATAAGGCATTGACTAAGATCTTGTTCATGGATTCTTCTTGGCCATTAGCTTGAGGGTAGTAGGGTGAGAACTCCTTATGGATGATTAAGAAGGTTAACACCAGGTGGGCAATCACCTCATTGATGAAGTAAGTGCCTTGGTCACTTACTAATTCGATAGGGCAACCAAATCGTGAGATAACCTACTCCCACAAGAACTTCATTTTGTGGTCCTAGCATCTTCTTCCTGGTGGCTCATGCCTCAACCCATTTCGTAAGATAGTCAATTGCTACGATGATGTATTTAACCTATGAGTATTGTGCTACGGCACTAATGGGTCCAATGAAGTCGATTCCCCATTTCTCAAAGGATTGTCATGCAATGACAGGGATCAACTCCATCTTATCCTTTCATGCAAACTTTAGTCCTTTGGCACTCATCGCAATGCTTTATGAACTTAGCAGCATCGCGGAATAGGGTGGGCCACCACAACTGAGATTGTAGCACCTTCTGGACTATTGTATCCCCGTTGAAGTGCCCTCCAGCAATCCCACCATACACTTCTCTCAACATGTCGTGCATCTCATGCTCGCACATGCATCACCGTAGCAACCGGTCTTGCCCTAACCTATAAAGTTGGCCAACTATCAACTAGTAAGGTTGGATTTTTAGAATAAGTCTCCTAAGCCTGGCCTTCTCGATAGGCCTCTAGGGTAGACCGTGCTCTAGCACTTTGATGCCAGGAGGCATATTCCACGGTGGATTCCGTGAGGTTTTACGGTGGATTCCGTAAACTTTGATGACCGGGGCTCATACACAAAGTGGATTCTTTGTGCGAGAAGTTGATGGGGACGCCTGTCCTTTTCGGGCGTTTCATTAATTTAGTGTGTACATGGGTGATTCCATAGCGGGTGATTCTGCAAAATACATATTAAATTAATAAACGTTTATGAGTTTAGAGTGCGCACTCGTAATAAATTAAGGTTAGGATTTATTTCTAACCAGTTGATTTATTTATGTAGCTGAAGACTGCTAGGTATTCACTTTTGTCGGTTTAATTGTATTATTTTACTAACGATTGTGAATGCTTGAGTTGATGTGTAGAGATAGCAGCAGTGGCAGAGGAAAGCATTGGAGTCTAGCGAGTATTTGACCTATGGATTATATTTTGATAGGCGCCACGCCTATATTTTGTCATGTCTATTGAGGCATCGATTATTTATTATTATTTTGTATGCGCCTATGCGCACGGATATGTTATTTACATTTGGACATTGTAATTTGTGCAAAAAGGTAGAGTTCATTGTTCTTGGGGACCTTCCGGGATTCACTACGTGAGCATACAGCGACCAATCTGCGCACCAGTGGTATCACAGCGGAGCTGAGATCAAGAGCTTCCAATCGCTACCCATCTCGTGCGAAGGCGGAGCTCCTGGAACGATCGGGCTCTACGGTCAATCTCGTCGCGAACCGTCGATACAGGCAGACTTCTGACGATCAAGAACCCCTATTTCTGTTATCAAATCGCGAAGGACCAGGCAATGTAGGCGGAGGACCACTCCCTCATCTCCATAAACAAGTCGTGGATATACAGTGAGAAACTCCATATATCTTCTCTCTCCAAAGTTTAAGCTTGAATTAAGCTTTAGAAGGAGCTTAATAATCTTTTTAAAAAAAATCGTCAACGAAGTATCTCAGGATCTGCCCGCGTTTTTCGCCGCCTAAGAAAAACGGCCCCCTCCCCCTCCCCACGAAAATCAGACGATTAAGCTTCAAGCTTAATCCATTAAGCCAAGCTAAACTACTCAAGTCAGACAAGACAAGCAAGTCAACAAACTCCAAGTCCCGCGCCTCAGAGATCAAGTTCTGCAAGTCAACCGTGATCAAGTTCTGCAAGTTCACTAAGTCGGCTAAGTGCTGCAACTCTGCAAGTTAGACTAGTCAACTGGAGTCAGAACTGACTTGTGCTCAAAACTCCTAGAAGGGTTGTTCCTGCACAGAAACTCCGAACTGCAAAGTTGTTCGTTGGAAGGTATTCTACCCATACGCAGGTTTGCTGAAGTATTTTCAGCATACGAAGAAGGAAAAATCGCAGATTTTCTGAAGATTGAGAAAGAAATATCCAAAAATACATAGCCTTCTAACTCCGAATTTGAGCTACGCTCATCCCGCTAACCTGATTTTGAGTGAGAAAGGTCTTTTGAGTTTTACAGGATGACGGAACCACATATGGATGATTCTATGGCTGAAGACGACCTACCTGAGCCTACGATGGAGCAAAAGCTGGACTTAATCATGATGCAATTGGATGAAGAACGAAGGGCTAGGCAAGCATTGCAAGCGCAATTGGCAAAAATACAAAGAGCGTCTACCGACAAAGAAGAACCTCAAGCTGAAGATTTGATTCGACGTACCATCGACGCCACCCTTGAAGCTCAAACCATTCGCAAGGAATCAAAGATAAGTAAACGAAGTTTCAAATTTCGCACTTTCAATGGCATACGAGAAGGAAAGATTGTTTTATCATTCATTAGTCAGTTTGATGACTATTTCCATGAGGAAACCTATCCAGAAAAAGATAAAATCAAGTGTGTTACTAATCATTTGGTAGACAGAGCATCACTTTGGTGGACTGTAGTACGCAAGAGCATAGAATGTCTTGCTACTTGGGAACATTTCAAGAAGAAGTTCATGCAGAATTTCCTTCCACCGCAATTTCATGAGAAGGCTATCAAGCAATGGGATCTACTTCAACAACGGGATCGTGAGCCTATTCCTCAGTATACAGAGCATTTTTGGAATGCACTCCTCCAGCTACGCATGTTTAAAGACGTACCAGAGACGACACATAAGCGGAAGTATATGTCTGGACTTCTTGGACATTACTACGCTGAAGTGAACATGTTCAAGCCTGCTACTCTTGAAGACGCCATCTCACTAGCTCACAACACTGAAGATAAGCTACGAGGTAGAGACAGACGACCACAGCAATTCCAAGCCAATGGTAATTATGGAACTAAACAATTCAATTCCAATTTTAGAAGATTTAATCCAGGTCGTTTCTCTACATCATCTTTCCACAAGAGTTGGGTTAAACCACCTGCATTACCATCTAATGTCAACCCAAATCCTAAGCCTATTCCACAGCCAAATCCAAATGTACCTACACTTCCCGCCATTGCAAATAATGTAACCAAAGCCAAGCCAATAGTATGCTATAAATGCCACCAGCGTGGACATCTCGCAGCAAATTATCATTCAAAGAAGCCACCAGCTCATATCAACTATCTTGGAGCCATGGACGAAGACGAACATGAGGATATGCCTGATTTCACTGAAGATGAGGACGACACTACTACTATTTTCGATACTTTACCAAGTATGCCTACTCCACATTCATTATTGACTATGAAATGTTTGGTGCATGGAAAGGAAAAGACTATTTTACATGATGACGGTAGTACTCATGATTTTATTTCAGCAAAATTGGTAAAGGAATTGAAATTACAGGCTGTACCTACGCATTATCGCATAAAAGCTACATTTTTAGGCACTAGGTATAATGGTACACAGGAAGTGCAAGATTTAGAGATTCAAATTGGCCAATACACTGAAAGAAGAAATTTCTTAGTTGTTCCATTACAGTCGAGTGACATTATTTTAGGAATGCCTTGGCGACACCAGCATAACCCAGATATAGATTATTCCACACACACAATGAATATTAATTTTCAAGGAAAATCTATTACATTATATGGTATGCATGCATCTAATGTTTTTCCACTGCTTTCGCATACTCAAGCAAAACGTACATTACGCAAGAGTAGTAAATCATATCTCATTTGGGTGAATGAATTGCAAGTAAAGGAAAACCATATGCACCCTAGGCATAAGGAATTTCTTGCATATTTTAAGGACTGTTTTGCAGAAGACCTACCACCAGGTTTACCTCCTTCACGTCCAGAAGACCATAAGATTGATTTGATCCCTGGCACACAACCACCTTGCAAAGCACCATATAGGCACAACCAGATAGAGCAAAAAGAAATCCAGAGTCAAGTTGAGGAATTACTAAATAGAGGTTTGATTCGACCTAGCAATTCTCTATTTGGTGCACCTGTATTGTTAGTCAAGAAAAAGAATAATACATATCGTATGTGTATTGACTATCGAGCTTTAAATAAGATCACTGTAAAGAATAGGTATCCTATTCCTAGAGTTGATGACCTTATGGACAAACTGCAAGGATCTTCTATATTTAGTAAAATTGACCTTAAGTTTGGTTATCATCAGGTGAGGCTAGATAAATCTGACATATTCAAGACCACATTCAGAACAAAGTTTGGTCATTACGAATTTTTGGTCATGCCATTTGGATTTACTAATGCACCTGCTACCTTTAGTAGAATGATGAACCGTATCTTTCTGAAATATCAATATTGTGTAATTGTTTTCTTTGATGATATTTTGGTGTTTAGTCAAAATGAGAAAGAATATTATACGCATTTGTCATTGGTTTTTCAGTTATTGAAAGAAAATCAACTGTATGCAAATCCTGAAAAGAGTGAATTCTTTAAGACAGAAATTGAGTATTTAGGTCATATTGTATCATCTGAAGGAATTAAAGTTGATCCTAAGAAAATTGATGCAATATTGAATTGGCATGTTCCTAAAAATGTGCATGAGTTACGCTCATTCCTTGGTCTTGCTAGTTTCTATAGGAAGTTTGTACGTAATTTTTCATTACTTGCTTTACCATTAACCAAACTTCTGAAGAAAGGAATTGTTTATCAATGGACCGAAAATCAACAAAAATCCTTTGACTTACTGAAACATGCATTAACTAATGCCCTGTTTTACAGTTGCCTGAATTTAATAGACCATTCTTTCTAGTAGTGACCGATGCTAGTGGATCAAGAATAGGAGCGTTACTTATGCAAGACAATCATCCTATAGCATATTCTAGTTGTAAGCTGAAACCCTCTGAGCTGAAATATTCCACCTATGACAAAGAACTATTAGCAGTTGTACAAGCATTAAGACAGTGGAAACACTACTTAATGGGTTCAGAATTTATGATAAAGACTGATCAGCAAAGTATTAGACATTTACTTAGCCAACCCCAAATCTCTGACCGTCATATCAAATGGGCCTCCTTTATTCAAAGTTTCCATCCTATCATTCAATACCAACCTGGAAACGAAAATGTAGTGGCTGATGCATTGAGTAGAAGACCTGCAATTCATAACATTTCTGTTATATCTTTTGATTCTTTGATTGCTATGAAAGATACATATCACCAGGATATTACTTTTCATTCTGATTGGAATAAATTAGTTCAAAATAATTTCATTCCTGTTGATTCATTGTCATATAATGATGGATTTATGTTTTATGAAAAGAGACTGTGTCTTACTATTCCATTCCGATCTTTTGTTTTGAATGAAATTCATTGTCCCCCATATCAAGGTCATAGAGGTATCATATCTACATTACGTATGTTAATTGAAGATTTTTATTGGCCGCATATGGATGCAAATGTATCTAATTTCGTTTCTGAATGTTTGATTTGTCAAAGAGTTAAGAGACATCATGGTAAACAGTATGGATTACTTATGCCTTTGTCTATTCCATCTAAACCTTGGGAACAAATTTCTATGGATTTCATTATTGGTTTACCAAATACTAAATCTAACCATGATATGATTTGGACAGTTGTAGATAGATTTAGTAAACAAGCATATTTCATTCCATGTAAGAAAACTTTAACAGCATCACAAGCAGCACAGTTATTTTTGAAAACTGTTTTTACTAACCATGGATTGCCAAAAGTTATCATTTCAGATCGTGATTCTAGATTTTGTAACAATTTTTGGATTACCCTGTTTGCTAACTTAGGCACAAAAATTGATTTCTCATCTACATTTCATCAAGAAACTAGTGGACAAACAGAAGCCACAAACAGCACTATTCTAGATCTTTTACGTGCATATACTATCTCTAAACCTCAGACATGGGACACTCATTTGCATTTATTACAGTTTGCATATAACAATACACCGCACACATCTACAAAGAAAGCACCGTTTGAAATCATTTATGGATATAGATTATCTACACATGTTGCATCTTTGTCTAATAGAATTCAGAGTGCTGATGATATTGCTAGTATACATAATACTGTTTTTGATGAGGTTAAAGATATTATTGCTAAAGCCCAGCAATCATATACCAAACAAGCCAACAAGAAAAGACAAGCCATGAATTTCAAAGTTGATGATTATGTTTGGTTGAGAATAGAAAAACGTAGACTGCAAAGTGTAGATAGACATCCAGTTGTCAAACTAGCTCCTAGATTCTATGGACCATTTAGAATTATTCATAAAATTAATGATAATGCATTCAAGTTAGAATTACCCTCTCATTGGAAAATTCACAATACATTTCACATTAGTTTATTGAGACCATTTAGAGGCCAATTACCTGTTCACCCTGTTTATGAAAACCCACCTTTATTAGAGGAAGAGACTAAAATACTTGAACTAGAAGCTATCATAGACACTGACTTTATAACCACTAGAACTGGCCGAAGGTATTCTAGATATTTAGTTAAATTTAAGAACCATCCTGTAGAGGAAGCACAATGAATGCACGCTAGAGACTTAAATGCTTTCCCCACTATGTTAGCTCCACATTGAGCTAATAGCAATTGAGGTCAATTGCTATCCCACCCCGGGGGTATGATGCCAGGAGGCATATTCCACGGTGGATTCTGTGCCACGATGGATTCCGTGAGGTTTTACGGTGGATTCCGTAAACTTTATGACCGGGACTCATACACAAAGTGGATTCTTTGTGCGAGAAGTTGATGGGGACGCCTGTCCTTTTCGGGCGTTTCATTAATTTAGTGTGTACATGGGTGATTCCATAGCGGGTGATTCCGCAAAATACATATTAAATTAATAAACGTTTATGAGTTTAGAGTGTGCACTCGTAATAAATTAAGGTTAGGATTTATTTCTAACCAGTTGATTTATTTATGTAGCTGAAGACTGCTAGGTATTCACTTTTGTTGGTTTAATTGTATTATTTTACTAACGATTGTGAATGCTTCAGTTGATGTGTAGAGATAGCAGCAGTGGCGGAGGAAAGCATTGGAGTCTAGTGAGTATTTGACCTATGGATTATATTTTGATAGGCGCCACGCCTATATTTTGTCATGTCTATTGAGGCATCGATTATTTATTATTATTTTGTATGCGCCTATGCGCACAGATATGTTATTTATATTTGGACATTGTAATTTGTGCAAAAAGGTAGAGTTCATTGTTCTTGGGGACCTTCCGGGATTCACTACGTGAGCATACAGCGACCGATCTGCGCACCACACTTGGACTATATCATCCACCCATTATAGTGTTAGATAGACTTTAAACAAATATTTCTTACTAGACAGGCTGAAAAGATGAGCGTCCAGTAAATTGTCAGCTATGCCTTGTCCAGCGGCTTCTCCCGTGGTTATTTAGGACAGTTGATCAATCATGTAGTGCTGCTTGCCCTTGCATACCACCACAAAGAAATCAAATTCTAGAAGAAGAAGCAATCATCTCACAATGCATCCAATAGCACATGGTTTATTCACAAGATACAACAATGCTTGATGGTTTACAAAAAAGGTGAAAGGTGTGGCCAGGAGGTAGTGTCGAAACTTCTTTACAGCGAATACCATGGCCAACCCCTCCCTTTCTGTGGCGGAGTAATTCATCTCCGTGTCAGTGAGCTGCCTACTAGCAAAACTCATGAGATAATCCAAGTTATGTTCACCAGGCTATCACAAGACAACTCCATTAGCAAATTTAGATGCGTCTATATGCACGTGGAACGTGATGCTCCATTCTGGGGCTCGTAAGATTGGTGCAATTGTAAGAGCCTTTTTCAATTCCTCATATGCGTGCTGGCACTCATCAGTCCACTCCAATACGATCAGCAGCTTGTACAATGGTCTCGCAATCAATGCGTAATTCGGGATGAAGTGTCGATAGTACCCTGTGTAGCCTAAGAAACATTGAACTCCCTTATAATCCTTGGGTGGTGGAAAGTCGACTAACTTTTGAAAAGTTGGTGGCTATGCCATTCTTGGACACCACGTGCCCTAGAACGCATCCGTACTTGACACAGAACTGGTACTTCAAGGGGTTCAATGATAGGTTGTAAAGCTAGCATCATTCAAAGACTAGTTGCAGCTTTTCCAAGTGTTCTGCCCAGATAGAGTGCACACACAGGTCATCTACAAATACTCTAGCTCTCATCTAAGCATATCTTTGAAGATGGTGCACATTAGATGTTGAAAGGTTGTAGGTGCATTCATTAACCCAGAGGGCATAACGATATAAGCGAAGACACCCCACTCAATGGCAAAAGCGATATTGTGCCTATCATCGGGATGTACTTGCACCTGGTTATATCCTGAGAAGCTGTTCAAAAAGCAGTAGGCCTCTTTACCTGCTACCCTTTCGAGCATCTGCTCCATGTATGGTAACGGGTAATTATCCCTTTTGTCGCAATGCTAACCTTCTTATAGTTTACGCACACTCGGATCTTCCCATTCTTCTTCATGATTATCATGATCGGTGATACCCGGTCCATGTACTCTATTTCATAGATGAATCCTACCCTCATTAGCTTATCAATTTTCTCCTTCATGGCTTGGGCATGTTTTGAATTCATAGGGTACAATGGTTGTTTTACATGCACTGCATCAGGGGTCATTGGTATGTTATGCATCACCACTCTAGGATCCACTCCGTTGAGCTCTCTAAGGACTAGGCGAACACATCCACGTAATCTTGCAAGAGCACAATGAGACTGGCCTCTTCCCCCTTGATCAAGTCGTCAACTATAAACACAGGTCGAGGCTTCTCACCTTCCCCTACCAAGTTGGCTTCTTTAACCTTGGCAGAAACCGTCACCTTCTGACTGCTCATCATCCCCTAGGCTCTCATCTCTAGCTTCTCCCTCGTTGCTGACTAAGGCCCAATTATATATTAAGTTTAATTCATGCACCTTAGTCCATTTCCACTTAGGTTCCAGGAGGTACCTGAGGGGCTTGAGATTAATAGCGGGATTGCTTGCAATTTGCTAGTCAAATACTCAAGGATCTCGTAAAGTTCTAGCCTATTGCTAGGAACATGGAAAGAGATAGGTGTAGGTTGGTTGCTTGATCTCCTGGCCATCATACAAAGTGGCAATGTGGGCTCCCTCTTTGACACACTCATAGTTTTGCACACTGTTTGTATGTCTCCTCTTCGTCTGAGAATGGGAGATCTATGGTCGCTAAGACATGCATCTAATCTTGCACATCCTCAGCACAAGGGATGTATTTTATCAAAGGTCCGTACGATTTCTTTACCAGCACGTCACCCTTGAGCATGGCAAAGATGGCATTTAGGTCAACGGGGGTCGACGGGGGTCGTCTTCCAAGTGTCCATCTCGACCCTCACTGCTTTCGTTTGGTTTCCTAAGAAGATTAGATCACTACCCTAGTCTTCGACAACTCAAGATTTCCTCATCCAGGGTCAGCCTAGCAAAATGTCTTAGTCCACTCCCTTCATGACAATGAAGTTCACAGAGAACTAGACACTTGCAATCTTCACTGCCCAATTCTTCAAGACTCCAAATGGCCTAACTTTCATTCTGTTAGCTAGAGTGATGTTGAACCTAGCAGTTTTGACAAGCGGGTTTCCCAACCCTGGAGCAAAGTATGGCTCAACACACTCACTCCTACCCCAGTATCTATGATTCCCTTTCGTGTTATATCTCCTACGGCTAGGATAGGCAAGACTGCATGCATCTCGGTGCCTTCCTAGAAGGTGTTGACGTGTAGTGACTTTGGCGTTGATGAGTGCAATGTCAAGCTGGGTATCTGCATGACTCCATCATGATCCTGCAAGTTAGCGTGGGCAGCATGCTCCATCGATTCTTCCACCCAATGTTTCAACTCCTACCATAGCGTTGGGTGCTGCCTCAGTAGGTGTCCTAAACTCAGAGTCACTGGGGTGGTCACTAACATCGTGAGAAGGTTGTTGGTTTCTTGCCTCCCTCCTAGGTTTGTGCTTCTTGGCCATTGATCTTGACTGAGTGGCTGGCCCATAGCATCTAAACGTGACCTAGGTGGCCCCACCTGTGGCATGGGTGTGTCTCTCGACCTTGGTCATGCAAGTGAGACTGGCATGCTCACACTAGAGAGATCCTCAACCTCATCCTCTAAGATAGGCTCAGCATCCTTGAGGTGATCCTGGGCTTCCTTTACCCACTCCTTGACTTTGGCTATTGCCTTGAGTCGGCGCCTAGGGTGAGGATACTCCCCTACCTTGGCACTCCCTTTCTCTGCCGTCTTTGGAGCAATGGTCTTTGCCTTTGCATCCGTGACCTTCTTGCCAGTCACTAGCGTTGTCGCATCCTTAGTCTTAAGTGTGACCTTTGCGTCTGTCTTTTTCTTCCTTCTCCTTTGGCTCTTTTTTCCTATTGAGGCTGCATCTAAATTGTTGGGCCCTGGCAGTAATATGCCTGCCTACTTTATCTATGCTCTCATCATGACATGCAGTGCCGCTGTCGAATGTCTCGTCTCCAAATAGCCCCAAAGGCACTAATGGCACAATTGCCGAGCTAGAGGATGGCTTCCATCTAAGACAATCGATGAAGAGATGAGTGATGTCGCACTCGACACATCTGAGGTCATCTTTTTCCTTATTCGCTTGTTCTCTCTCTGGACAGCATGATGAGATATGGCTTGGGTGATAGGAAGTCCAACATGAGATTGGATCTTGGATCGGCTCTGCAAATCCTCTGCCCCTACCTCTACCTAGCCCCATCACCGGTATTGGTCGATAGTCCATCAAGACTGGATTGCCCTCGTCATCATACGAGACATAAGGGTTCACATAGACTTCATCTTCATTAGGCTCCTCCGCGTAATGGACTGGAGCATCACTTGGTGGATGGGTTACGTAGGGTCTTGGTGGCCTAGGTATGCTTGTCAGGTTGATCTCCATTCTAGGGATGGCTGGTTTTGCGTCGTTTGGTGCTGGGAGTGCTAGTTGGGCTCTTCTTCCAAAGAAATTTGATGGCCTGTTCCTTAGGTATAGCAAATTGTACTACTAGACATAGGGGAATCTCCTAGGCAACCTACAATGCATGGCATTATGACCGAACCTACCACAATTTATCCAAGGCCTAGATCTAGGATCTTGGCACTTGGCTAGGAGGTGGTTGCTACCACAATGCACACATTGGACGTGCGGTCATGCTGGTTTCCTCACCAATTCCTGAAGTTGTGCTAGCTCCATTCTCACCTCGGCTAGCTCTTGGCCTTGATCTACACTCTTCCCCTTGTCTTGTGTGCTAGCTAGGGGTTGATCCCTCGCTAGAGGTTGTGGTCCTCTTTGAGGTCCTTTGACTAGAGTTGTCACGGTTCGAACTTCGAGAGCTTCTCTCTCTCTTAGTTGGTCATCCACCCTAATTGCTTCATCAAAGTCCCTAACTAACACATCTCCTTGCAAGCTAGAGTTACTCGCTAAAGCCTTGTACAACTCCTCACTACAGATTCTGTTATGAACATGGTGGAGACAGCTCTTTCATTGGGCCACTCATTTGTTGGGATTCTCTTGAAGAGATTGTGCACATGAGTGATGTAGTCTCTTATGCCCTCCTTGTCCTTTTGAATGACGTTCGTCAGTCGGACTATGAGGTTATCAGAGTACCTTGCCTTCGAGAATCTTTCAATAAAAAGGTCTTTCAGGCATGTAAAGTTTGCTCACTCAGCTACATCTAAATTGGTGTACCATATCCTACCTTTATCGCCTAAGCAGAGCCCAAAATCCTGGGAGCGTTGTGCAAGGTCCAGGAGACTGTTGACCTCACAAACTTACTAGAACTACTCTACGAAGCTGTACGAGTGGCTATAGACTAGTACTTGTCTAGCTGCTCAGCTACTGCATGGATTTTTTATTGGCTCTTTGCCCCCTTGAGTAATTCCTAGGCCTGAGAGTAGCGAGGTCGCTAGCACTGCTGCACTCTGTTTAGGAAACAACTGTGTTGTCCATGATCCACTTGGTCATAAGCTTGCTCAGCGTAAGGTCTACCTCTAGCGCTCTCTCTCTCTCCACATTTGGACCTGCCTTGCTTCTATCTGCTAGTGCTAGCACGTGTCGAGCTTCATGCACATTTATGTCCTACTGTAGCTTCCTAGCTCTCTGCTCACGGTTGTAGGCAGCTATGCCTTGTAGTGCTTTCCTAACTACTTTCCTCTCTTCCTCTAGTCTTACCACTATCTCATCTATTGGCCTACCGTGGATTACCGTCCTGGTTAGTAGGTCATACTCGTTGACCATGTCTTGGACCGCAACTAGGAATTCACCCAAGTCCAACTGGTCATTTCCTTGGTTTGTGTTTGCTCCTGACATCATTCTTGCTTCTCGCTCCACCAGGTTGTCAATCAATCCGAGCAGTTCTGGTAGCACTTTGCCCTCAATCTTGCTATCGTTTCAGTCTTGCCACCATCTCCGAAGGTCCTATCAATGGGGCTCTGAGACACCAGACTATGTTTTGGGGTCTTCTCTTACTAGTGGGTTCCTTCAAGTTATTACATCTGAGTGTGTTTCTTATTATTGAAAATAGTCCTCAACTTATGTACACCCAGTCCTAGATGCTCTATTGTGCACAGTGCAAAATCAAGCTTTCCATTTGCTAGGTACACGTGTGAAAGAAATCATTGTGGGGTGTGTAAACAAAACAAAATAATCATACAAGTATGGCTACTCCCTTGGCTTGTCTACAACCTAGTATGGCTTTACGCGCAGTCTCTGGTTGTTTCTAAGGATTTTCGAGGTCTTTTCCAGGGTCTATGGTGCTCCCTCTATGTTGTATCAAGGCTGCGTTACCATATACAAGTCAATTTTTGGCCCTAATTCAAGTCAGGTCTCTTAGCCACGTTGTTGAGGTCGCTTCTAGACTATACTATTACGGTTTTCTATAGTTTTTAGCTTTGATGAGCCGAATTAGGCATCTAAGGATGTTTGAGAATGTGTCCCAATTGGTCCTAACCTAGGGAGGTGGTCCTATTCCTAGTTTTTTTTTGTCTTATGCCCAATTGGTCCGATTCCCAGAATTGGATTGTCTGATTTTGGGGGGTTCAACTCTCAGAGTCAAATGGTTTGCCAACTAGGCGTATTTGACTCCGAGGAGTGGTCCGATCGGACAGATTGGTCCGACTCCTAAGTTGGCATAGTCTGACTGTGTGCGTCCAACTAGAATGGGTGTCCGACTGGGGAAGGTTGTCCAATTGGACGGTTGGGTGTCCAAGTCCTATGATTGGTCCAATTATTGAGTGGTCCGATTGTTGTGTGCGTCTGACTGGACAAGGGGTGTCCGATCGGACAGTTGGTCTGATCGGACCAAAGGGTATGGTTCAACTCTCCCAATCGGATGGTCCAACTCTCCAATTCTGGGAGTCAGGACTAGAACACAGTGGTCCCAATTACAAGCATGACAATGCAATGTGATGATTTTTGGCAAATTTCTCATAGCACTCGTCCCCTGTCATACCTTCCAGATCACATCAGTGGCGTATAAAGAAGATTTTTACGTACTTGGATTAGTCAAAAACACCAAAAGTAAAGCGCATGATCTCCTTTGTGATTAGCAGGTCTCTCTCTTTCTCTGTCTCAAGCTCTCTTTTTCACTCTGAGTGTGCAAAAATGAGCTCTTTCCCCCTATCCTTGGGGTTTTGGGATCCTGCCCCACTTACCTCCCAACTCACCCTCCTTGTTCATTATTGTTCATTAGGTCTTAAAGCCTATCTTTTTTCAGCTCTTTTCCTAGTTGTGCCCTGTTTACAACAGTAAAACTCTACTATTTTGTCACAATCTTTTGGTCATATCTTACCTTAATGCAAACAAAAATCACATGACAATGCTTGGGATGAATTAGCCTACTCATCTACACATCAAAAACTTAAAATACTTACTTGTTATGAAGATTAAAATGCCTAAATCTCCTATCTACCTCAAGCACTGGTTCGAGGATGAAACCCTACTTCCATGCTTGATTCGAAGCGCGCAGCGCTCAAGGCTCGGATCTGTCGGTCCCGGCAATGGAACCAAAATGAAAGAAGCTCTCTCGCTCAACTCTCAAAACCTACGGACCACTTATTGATCAAGCATTTCAAGCCTAGTGGCCATGGCTACCTCTCACATAGCCAACACGCTCTCCCTACCTATGGGGTGTAGTGAGCTTACCTTTGTTGAGATATCGAGCTCCACTCGTGATACGCCAGGGTGACCGTTGTGTATTTATGTCACCGACTTGTCAGTTGCAGACGCGGTTGGTACACCGCCCATGAACAATAGCTACATGATAGCTATCCTTATCTACTCTAGTTCGTGGCTCAGTTAGTATGCCACTTTAGTTAGTTGAGTTTGGTTTGAGACCCATATATAGGGTTCTTCTATTTCTTTGTAAGAGAGTTCTTTTGGCTTACACAACTAAGAAGAGGAAAACAGTTTTCAGCCTCCACCCTTGTGTGTATTCCCCCATTGTGCAAGCAAGAAAGCTACAAGTGAGACTCCTTCCTTCTCTCCCACAATCTTGACATGGTATCAGAGCCTTGTTCGTGGTAAGGAGCTCAAGAAAGCAAGCCAAGCTCGCGGTGTTCTGGTAAGAGGAGCAGTGTTGCTTTCATTTTCTGTTTCGGGAGCAGATCTCTGCAGGTAGCACAGCCGGAAATTGCAAGAGTGCATTGTCTCAGGTTGAGACGCCCTTCGCGGTGAAGCAAGAGGGCAGTATATGCTGCGGGAGAAAGCTTTAGCTCCTGGCGACCCTATTTTTTTGATTTGAGGCCATTTCGGGCCCTGTTTTGAAGGCGGAAGTTTTCTGCATGCACTCAGGAAAAGGCCCTGTTTTATGCTGTGCGACCACCGTTCTACAGGTCGGTGAAAAGTTACCATAGAGATTGCATCGTATGCTTGTGTGCAGAGACATTGGGAGTTACAGAATCATCCCTGTTGCCTGTTGATGCAAAATCGTCACTAGGAAGTGACTGTGTGGTCAAATACCACTTTCGCCAGTTTTGCAGATTTGCCCTTGTGAGGGTGAAGCTGTGTTTTTTGCAGTGACAGAATTTTTTGCAGTATTCTGTAATGGCATCTGATTCTCTTTCACAGATTGTAACTGAAAAGCTTGACAAGAATAACTTCCAAGCATGGAAGTTTAGAATGACGAATTTCCTTATGGGAAAAGGATATTGGGAATTTGTTGCAGGAAATGAAGAAGAACCAGTTCTTCCTGATGTTCCCAATCAACAACAAATGCAGGCATTCAAAGCATGGCATGAGAGAGCCAGGAAAGTTATGTACTGGCTGTCTATCAGCATTTAGACTCTATGATTGTGCATATTCAGGATGCAAGTACGCCAAAGGAGGCATGGGATACTCTGTCAAAGATGTATAGCACAAATACGCAAGCCAGGAAAATGCAGCTCAAGCAAGAGTTGCACAATGTGCAAAGAGAAAATATGAGCATCAATGACTACCACATGAAGGTGAAGAAGATTGCAGATGCACTTGCTTCCATTGGGTCGCCAGTGGAAGATGATGATTTAGTTTCTGTGACCTTGAATGGTCTAGGAAAGGATTATGCACAGTTTCGGATATCCATTTCAGTTCGTGAACGATTTCCTGATTTTGAGGAGTTGATTGCTCTTCTAATTTCTGAGGAGCAGAGAAATGGTGGTGCATCTTCTTCAGGAGGAACTTCAAAGGAAGCTGTCTTCTACTCAAATGCTGGAAGAGGTAGAGGCAGAGGTAGAGGAGGCCGATTTGGAGGCCGTGGTAGAAATCAGAATATGCAGCAAACTCAAGAAAACCAGTCCTATGGAGGAGGACGTGGTAACTCTAGAGGCAGGGGGAGCCAAAGAGGTCGTGGTGGATGGCAAAGAGGTCAAAATGCAAACAGTAATGTTGAATGCTACTACTGTGGTAAAATGGGTCATATGGCTAAAGACTGCTATAAAAAGCAGAATGACATCATGAATGGAAAACTGCAACAAGGGAATTATGCATCTTCTAGTAGACAGGGTGATGACAGAAATGAGCATTTGTTCATGGTGCAGCACATGAACAATTCTGTGACAAGTGCAGAAGAAAGCAATGATGTATGGTATGTTGACTCAGGTGCATCAAACCACATGACAGGTCATGCAGAATGGATGGAGGATGCAAGGAAAATGGAAAAACCAGGATTTGTGGAGACTGGTGATGATACTGCACATCCTATTGTGCAGATTGGAAAAATTCCCTTGTCTATGCAGGATGGGAAAAAGAAATACCTGTCCGATGTATTTCATGTCCCGAATATCACCAAGAATCTGGTTTCTGTCGGTCAAATGGTTGAGCAGGGTTTGCAGGTCAGATTTAATCCTCATGGATGCTTTGTTGAGGATATGAAAAATAAAGGTCGCTTGATAGCAAAAGGAAAGAAGAAGGGCAGAATGTTTACGTTGGATGCAGACATGTCTGAATTGAGTGCAGCAATGTTTGCACATGGGACCGGTGTAGTTGCAGATATTGATATCTGGCATAAACGCATTGGTCATGTTAATGTACAGCGACTTAAATCAATGCAGGCCCAAAATATTGTTGCAGGTTTGCCAAAATTCAAGGTTGCAGAAATGCATAAGGTATGTGAAGCCTGTCAGTTTGGAAAACAGGCAAGGAAACCATTTCCTAGACATGTTCAAGAGAGTGAGAAGCCATTGGAATTAATCCACTCTGATGTGTGGACTACTAAAGCTGCATCTCTTGGAGGCTGTCATTATTTTGTCACTTTTATTGATGACTATAGCAGAAAAGTTTGGGTGTATTTTATGAAAAAGAAAAGTGAAGTTTTTGGGCATTTCAAAACCCTTAAAGCTATGGCTGAAAAAGAAACAGGTCTGCAAATAAAATGCCTGAGGTCAGATGGAGGGGGAGAGTACCTCTCAAATGAGTTTGCAAAGTTCTTGCAGGAGCATGGCATAAAGCAGCAATATTCATGCAGTTATACCCCACAGCAAAATGGAATTGCAGAAAGGAAAAACAGGCATATTGGAGAGGTATCTCGTGCCATGCTTAATGAAAAAGACCTGCCAGATTTTTATTGGGCTGAAGCAGTTGCTACAGCAGTCTACATAATGAACAGGACTCCCATTGCAGCAATACATGGAATAACTCCAGAGGAGAGGTATACTGATAGGAAACCAGATATTTCTCATTTGAAAATTTTTGGTTGCATTGCCTATGTACATGTGCCAGATGAGTTGAGATCCAAGTTGGATCCAAAAGCTGAGAAGTGCATCTTTATTGGTTACTCTCTGCAGCAAAAAGGGTATAGATGCTATAACCCTTCTACTCGTAAGTTTACAGTGAGCAGAGATGTTGTTTTTGATGAGATGAGTAGCTGGTATAAACCAGTAAATGTGATTGATGATGTAGATGCACAAAATGGTAATGCTGCACAGAATTCACAGCAGCAGTCACAAAATATTAGTGGACCTGGAGCGTCCTCTAGCAGTGGTTCACATTCTTCGCCATGGACAGGCAGATTGAGATCAGGAGAATCTTCTCAAAGTAATGCAGATAGTGGTATGCAGGTATCACGAAAAGGAAAAGAGAAGGTTGATCAGCCCATGTTTGATGTGAATGCAGGTCACTCTTATGTGGATGGTGAATCCAGTGGCTCAGAACAGAGCATTGATGATGAGTTGGGTATTCCTTCTATTGTTACACTTGGAGTAAGGAAGACCAGGGATGTTTCGAGAGCACCTGGGAGTGAACCCACTTTGCGCAGGTCTACCAGAGTTAGGTATCCTGTGGATAGGCTGAAATATGATGGATTTACAGCCATTCACTATGCATATATGGTCAAGGTGATACAAGAACCAGAACCCACTTCTTTTGAGCAAGCCATGGGAAAAGAAAAATGGGAGAAAGCCATGGATGAAGAAATGGATGCCTTGGAAGCAAACGCTACATGGGAATTGGTACCTTTGCCTAAAGGTAAGAATGCAATTGGCTGTAAGTGGGTTTATAAGGTGAAGCACAATGCTGATGGTTCTGTGAACAGATACAAGGCAAGATTAGTAGTCAAGGGGTATGCACAAACATATGGCATTGACTATGAAGAAACATTCAGTCCGGTTGCAAGGATGGCAACCGTAAGAGCAGTCATTGCTATGGCTGCATCAAAGGGATGGTCTTTACATCAGATGGATGTAAAGAATGCCTTCTTGCATGGTGATTTGCAAGAAGAGGTCTATATGGAGCAGCCACCAGGTTATGTGCATGTTGTTCATCCTGAGTTTGTTTGCAGGTTGAAGAAAGCCTTGTATGGCTTGAAGCAAGCACCTAGAGCATGGTCTGACAAGATAGGACAGTATCTTGTCACTATTGGCTTTCAGATTTCCAAGGCAGATTTCTCACTTTATGTGAGAAAAACAGAGAAAGGTATTATGCTACTTGTCATTTATGTTGATGATTTGATTATGACAGGTGACAGTGATGAAGATATCCTTCATGTGAAAATGCTATTGAAGCAGAAATTTGAGATGAAGGATTTGGGAGAGCTGCGTTATTTCTTGGGCATTGAGGTGATTAGATCACCAAGTGGGATACAGCTCTTGCAGAGGCAGTATGGATTGGACATGCTGTCCAAATATGGGATGACAGGCTGTAAGCCTATTTCAGTTCCTTTGGAGCAGAATGTGAAGCTGAGCACAGATGCAGGTGAGCTTCTGGAAGACCCTACTGTGTACAGACGCATAGTAGGAAGTTTGATTTATATGACTATTACCAGGCCAGATTTGAGCTATGCTGTTGGATTGGTAAGTCAGTTTATGCAGGCTCCAAGGAAACCGCATTTGGATGCGGCTAGACGCATACTCAGGTATGTGAAGTCCACATTGCAGTATGGACTATTTTATGAGACTGGGGTTCAGATACAGTTGCATGGATACACTGATGCTGATTGGGCTGGTAGCATTTCTGATAGACGATCTACCAGTGGATATGTGTTCTCTTTTGGGAGTGCTGCAGTCACTTGGAGCAGCAAGAAACAGCCTACAGTTGCCTTGTCGAGCACAGAGGCTGAGTACAGAGGTGCAGCAATGGCTGCATGTGAGGTAGCTTGGTTGCATAAGCTACTTTATGATATGCATCAGTCTACAGATGGGCCAGTTGTCATTTATTGTGACAACATGAGTAGTATACACTTGGCAAATAACCCAGTCTATCATGCTAGAACAAAGCACATTGAGGTGCATTATCACTATGTGCGAGAGAGGGTTTTACTAGGTCTTATTGATCTAGTTTATGTCAGCACAGAGGATCAGGTAGCTGACATATTTACGAAGGCATTGGGCGCAGAGAAGCTGCGCAAGTTCAGAGACCTGCTGTCAAGATTGTGGGAGAGAAGGAAGGAGTCTCGCTTGAAGCTTTCTTGCTTGCACAATGGGGGAAGACACACAAGGGTGGAGGCTGAAAACAGTTTTCCTCTTCTTACTTGTGTAAGCCAAAAGAACTCAAGTACAAAGAAATAGAAGAACCCTCTATATGGGTCTCAAACCAAACTCAACTAACTAAGGTGGCATACTAACTGAGCCACGAACTAGAATAGATAAGGATAGCTATCATGTAGCTATTATTCATGGGCGGTGTACCAACCGCATCTGCAACCGACACGTCGGTGACATAAATACACAACGGTCACCCTGGCGTATCACGAGTGGAGCTCGATATCTCAACACTCCCCCTCGAGCTCAATCCCAATTCCTGCACACCAAGCAGGTCTCTGAACTTGCGCAGCTTCTCTGCGCCCAATGCCTTCGTAAATATGTCAGCTACCTGATCCTCTGTGCTGACATAAACTAGATCAATAAGACCTAGTAAAACCCTCTCTCGCACATAGTGATAATGCACCTCAATGTGCTTTGTTCTAGCATGATAGACTGGGTTATTTGCCAAGTGTATACTACTCATGTTGTCACAATAAATGACAACTGGTCCATCTGTAGACTGATGCATATCATAAAGTAGCTTATGCAACCAAGCTACCTCGCATGCAGCCATTGCTGCACCCCTGTACTCAGCCTCTGTGCTCGACAAGGCAACTGTAGGCTGTTTCTTGCTGCTCCAAGTGACTGCAGCACTCCCAAAAGAGAACACATATCCACTGGTAGATCGTCTATCAGAAATGCTACCAGCCCAATCAGCATCAGTGTATCCATGCAACTGTATCTGAACCCCAGTCTCATAAAATAGTCCATACTGCAATGTGGACTTCACATACCTGAGTATGCGTCTAGCCGCATCCAAATGCGGTTTCCTTGGAGCCTGCATAAACTGACTTACCAATCCAACAGCATAGCTCAAATCTGGCCTGGTAATAGTCATATAAATCAAACTTCCTACTATGCGTCTGTACATAGTAGGGTCTTCTAGAAGCTCACCTGCATCTGTGCTCAGCTTCACATTCTGCTCCAAAGGAACTGAAATAGGCTTACAGCCTGTCATCCCATATTTGGACAGCATGTCCAATCCATACTGCCTCTGCAAGAGCTGTATCCCACTTGGTGATCTAATCACCTCAATGCCCAAGAAATAACGCAGCTCTCCCAAATCCTTCATCTCAAACTTCTGCTTCAATAGCATTTTCACATGAAGGATATCTTCATCACTGTCACCTGTCATAATCAAATCATCAACATAAATGACAAGTAGCATAATACCTTTCTCTGTTTTCCTCACATAAAGTGAGAAATCTGCCTTGGAAATCTGAAAGCCAATAGTGACAAGATATTGTCCTATCTTGTCAGACCATGCTCTAGGTGCTTGCTTCAAGCCATACAAAGCTTTCTTCAACCTGCAAACAAACTCAGGATGAACAGCATGCACATAACCTGGTGGCTGCTCCATATAGACCTCTTCTTGCAAATCACCATGCAAGAAGGCATTCTTTACATCCATCTGATGTAAAGACCATCCCTTTGATGCAGCCATAGCAATGACTGCTCTTACGGTTGCCATCCTTGCAACCGGACTGAATGTTTCTTCATAGTCAATGCCATATGTTTGTGCATACCCCTTGACTACTAATCTTGCCTTGTATCTGTTCACAGAACCATCTGCATTGTGCTTCACCTTATAAACCCACTTACAGCCAATTGCATTCTTACCTTTAGGCAAAGGTACCAATTCCCATGTAGCATTTGCTCCCAAGGCATCCATTTCTTCATCCATGGCTTTCTCCCATTTTTCTTTTCCTATGGCTTGCTCAAAAGAAGTGGGTTCTGGTTCCTGTATCACCTTGACCATATATGCATAGTGAATGGCTGTAAATCCATCATATTTCAGCCTATCCACAGGATACCTAACTCTGGTAGACCTGCGCAAAGTGGGTTCACTCCCAGGTGCCCTCAAAACATCCCTAGTCTTCCTTACTCCAGGTGTAACAATAGAAGGAATACCCAACTCATCATCAATGCTCTGTTCTGAGCCACTGGATTCACCATCCACATAAGAGTGACCTGCATTCACATCAAACATGGGCTGATCAACCTTCTCTTTTCCTTTTCGTGATACCTGCATACCACTATCTGCATTGCTTTGAGAAGATTCTCCTGATCTCAATCTGCCTGTCCATGGCGAAGAATGTGAACCACTGCTAGAGGACGCTCCAGGTCCACTAATATTTTGTGACTGCTGCTGTGAATTCTGTGCAGCATTACCATTTTGTGCATCTACATCATCAATCACATTTACTGGTTTATACCAGCTACTCATCTCATCAAAAACAACATCTCTGCTCACTGTAAACTTACGAGTAGAAGGGTTATAGCATCTATACCCTTTTTGCTGCAGAGAGTAACCAATAAAGATGCACTTCTCAGCTTTTGGATCCAACTTGGATCTCAGCTCATCTGGCACATGTACATAGGCAATGCAACCAAAAATTTTCAAATGAGAAATATCTGGTTTCCTACCAGTATACCTCTCCTCTGGAGTCATTCCATGTATTGCTGCAGTGGGAGTCCTGTTCATTATATAGACTGCTGTAGCAACTGCTTCAGCCCAATAAAAATCTGGCAAGTCTTTTTCATTGAGCATGGCACGAGATACCTCTCCAATATGTCTGTTTTTTCTTTCTGCAATTCCATTTTGCTGTGGGGTATGACTGCATGAATATTGCTGCTTTATGCCATGCTCTTGCAGGAACCTTGCAAACTCATTTGAGAGGTACTCTCCCCCTCCATCTGACCTTAGGCATTTTACTTGCAGGCCTGTTTCTTTTTCAACCATAGCTTTAAGAGTTTTGAAATGCCCAAAAACTTCACTTTTCTTTTTCATAAAATACACCCAAACTTTTCTGCTATAGTCATCAATAAAACTGACAAAATAATGACAGCCTCCAAGAGATGCAGCTTTAGTAGTCCACACATCAGAGTGGATTAATTCCAATGGCTTCTTACTCTCTTGAACATGTCTAGGAAATGGTTTCCTTGCCTGTTTTCCAAATTGACAGGCTTCACATACCTTATGCATTTCTGCAACCTTGAACTTAGGCAATCCTGCAACAATGTTTTGGGCCTGCATTGATTTAAGTCGCTGTATATTAACATGACCAATGCGTTTATGCCAGATATCAATATCTGCAACTACACCGGTCCCATGTGCAAACATTGCTGCACTCAATTCAGGCATGTCTGCATCCAATGTAAACATTCTGCCCTTCTTCTTTCCTTTTGCTATCAAGCGACCTTTATTTTTCATATCCTCAACAAAGCATCCATGAGGATTAAATCTGACCTGCAAGCCCTGCTCAACCATTTGACCAACAGAAACCAGATTCTTGGTGATATTCGGGACATGAAATACATCAGACAGGTATTTCTTTTTCCCATCCTGCATAGACAAGGGAATTTTTCCAATCTGCACAATAGGATGTGCAGTATCATCACCAGTCTCCACAAATCCTGGTTTTTCCATTTTCCTTGCATCCTCCATCCATTCTGCATGACCTGTCATGTGGTTTGATGCACCTGAGTCAACATACCATACATCATTGCTTTCTTCTACACTTATCATAGAATTGTTCATGTGTTGCACCATGAACAAATGCTCATTTCTGTCATCACCCTGTCTGCTAGAAGATGCATAATTCCCTTGTTGCAGTTTTCCATTCATGATGTCATTCTGCTTTTTATAGCAGTCTTTAGCCATATGACCCATTTTACCACAGTAGTAGCATTCAACATTACTGTTTGCATTTTGGCCTCTTTGCCATCCACCACGACCTCTTTGGCTCCCCCTGCCTCTAGAGTTACCACGTCCTCCTCCATAGGACTGGTTTTCTTGAGTTTGCTGCATATTCTGATTTCTGCCACGGCCTCCTCTACCTCTGCCTCTACCTCTTCCAGCATTTGAGTAGAAGACAGCTTCTTTTGAAGTTCCTCCTGAAGAAGATGCACCACCATTTCTTTGCTCCTCAGAAATTAGAAGAGCAATCAACTCCTCAAAATCAGGAAATCTTTCACGAACTGAAATGGATGTCCGAAACTGTGCATAATCCTTTCCTAGACCATTCAAGGTCACAGAAACTAAATCATCATCTTCCACTGGCGACCCAATGGAAGCAAGTGCATCTGCAATCTTCTTCACCTTCATGTGGTAGTCGTTGATGCTCATATTTTCTCTTTGCACATTATGCAACTCTTGCTTGAGCTGCATTTTCCTGGCTTGAGTATTTGTGCTGTACATTTTTGACAAAGTATCCCATGCCTCCTTTGGCGTACTTGCATCCTGAATATGCACAATCATAGAGTCTGAAATGCTGATAGACAGCCAATACATAACTTTCCTGGCTCTCTCATGCCATGCTTTGAATGCCTGCATTTGCTGTTGATTGGGAACATCAGGAAGAACTGGTTCTTCTTCATTTCCTGCAACAAATTCCCAATATCCTTTTCCCATAAGGAAATTCGTCATTCTAAACTTCCATGCCTGGAAGTTGTTCTTGTCAAGCTTTTCAGTGACAATCTGTGAAAGAGAATCAGACGCCATTACAGAATACTGCAAGAAATTCTGTCACTGCAAAAAACACAGCTTCACCCTCACAAGGGCAAATCTGCAAAACTGGCGAAAGTGGTATTTAACCACACAGTCACTTCCTAGTGACGATTTTGCATCAACAAGCAACAGGGATGATTCTGTAACTCCCAATGTCTCTGCGCACAAGCATACGATGCGATTTCTACAGTAACTATTCACCGACCTGTAGAACAGTGGCTGCACAGCATAAAACTGGGCCTTTTCCTGAGTGCGTGCAGAAAACTTCCGCCTCCAAAACAGGCCCCGAAATGGCCTCAAATCAAAAAAATAAGGTCGCCGAGGGCTAAAGCCCTCACCCGCAGCATATACTGCCCTCTTGCTTCACCGCGAAGGGCGTCTCAACCTGAGACAATGCACTCCTGCACTTTCCGGCTGTGCTACCTGCAGAGATCTGCTCCCAAAACAGAAAATGAAAGCAACACTGCTCCTCTTACCAGAACACCGCGAGCTTGGCTTGCTTTCTTGAGCTCCTTACCACGAACAAGGCTCTGATACCATGTCAAGATTGTGGGAGAGAAGGAAGGAGTCTCGCTTGAAGCTTTCTTGCTTGCACAATGGGGGAAGACACACAAGGGTGGAGGCTGAAAACAGTTTTCCTCTTCTTACTTGTGTAAGCCAAAAGAACTCAAGTACAAAGAAATAGAAGAACCCTCTATATGGGTCTCAAACCAAACTCAACTAACTAAGGTGGCATACTAACTGAGCCACGAACTAGAATAGATAAGGATAGCTATCATGTAGCTATTATTCATGGGCGGTGTACCAACCGCATCTGCAACCGACACGTCGGTGACATAAATACACAACGGTCACCCTGGCGTATCACGAGTGGAGCTCGATATCTCAACACCTGCTTGGTGTGCAGGAATTGGGATTGAGCTCGAGGGGGAGTGTTGAGATATCGAGCTCCACTCGTGATACGCCAGGGTGACCGTTGTGTATTTATGTCACCGACTTGTCAGTTGCAGACGCGGTTGGTACACCGCCCATGAACAATAGCTACATGATAGCTATCCTTATCTACTCTAGTTCGTGGCTCAGTTAGTATGCCACTTTAGTTAGTTGAGTTTGGTTTGAGACCCATATATAGGGTTCTTCTATTTCTTTGTAAGAGAGTTCTTTTGGCTTACACAACTAAGAAGAGGAAAACAGTTTTCAGCCTCCACCCTTGTGTGTATTCCCCCATTGTGCAAGCAAGAAAGCTACAAGTGAGACTCCTTCCTTCTCTCCCACAATCTTGACAACCTTGGTGCCTGATTGAGTATCCTCCTCTCCCATGCACACTAGTAGCTCCACGATCCTCGATGCAAGCTCAAGCAACCTCAATCCCTCTCCGTCAAGCTCCATCCTCCATAGCCGCAGGAGACAAGAGAAGAGAAGAGAAGAGAAGAAGACGAAGAGAGGAGATGGAGAGCTTCTTCTCCTCGATCCCTTACTCTGACACACTCACTCCCTCACTCTCTCACACTCACTCCCTTACTCTCTCACACTCTGACACACTCACTCCCTCACTCTCTCATGGAGAGCTTCTTCTCCTCGATCCCTTACTCTGACACACTCACTCCCTCACTCTCTCATGGAGAGCTTCTTCTCCTCGATCCCTTACTCTGACACACTCACTCCCTCACTCTCTCACACTCACACCCTTACTCTGACAAACTCACTCCCTCACTCTCTCACACTCCCTCACTCAAGCACAAATAAGAAGAGAAGAAGAAGAATAAGCTATTTGCCACACACCAAGATGAGCTCTTCCTTTACTTTTCAACTTTATATACAAAACCCGGAATCCCTTTTGGGCGGTCATCCCCTTATCCCCTTTTTTACATGGCCGGCCATGGCCTAGGCCCTTTTTTCCCATTGTCCTCCTATCTTCCTTCCTATCACCCGTCTACCTTTACAATTTGCACGGCCGGCACTCTTTTACAAAATAAATCATGATGCGTCGTGCGCTCTTTTACAAAAGTTGACTTATGCCTTTTTCTTGTGCACCTCTCTCCTTGATTTAGGACTTCTTTGCACTTTTTGTGTTTCCAGATTTTCCTTGGTGCGCCTTCATCTTCCATTTCACTTTTGCCTTGGCCTTGTGTTTTGCTTTAGATTTTTCGGATTTTCCATCTCATTCGTATGAGAGTTAACATCATATCCTATAGATCCCCTTGGATCATAAGATAACTACAAGGTTTCCACCATCACTTTGGCAAACTACTCAAATTCTTGTAACCTATATAATCCTTTAATGTGTGTGTGTGTGTGTGTGTGTGTGTGTGTGTGTGTGTGTGTGTGTGTGTGTGTAAGCATACTTCCCCTTAGCCCAACATTCAAGTTTGTAACACAAGTAGAGTAACGTCACCCCGACTAGCTTTGCAATCTGTACTAAAATCCATAGCATACATCTTTATGTCTGATTCGAGGGAAACACTTAAAAGTCTTAGGCACAAGCATAAGTGGAGACATCAACTCAATGTTCTCTTTGCACTCTTCTCTTTTATCTACAATCTCTTCTTTTTCATCCTGGTTCACTAAAGTCTTTGCTTGTACCAATAAAGCATCGAATAAGATATAAGTATCTTGTAAACCCTTTGCTAGCATATCATCTACATCCACAAACTCTATAGCATTTGCTGTCAAAAACACGGATCTAGAGCATGGTAGCTATGGAGGATGGAAGATGAAGACAAGACTCATGATGACATAGACAATGAAGAGACTGACTGTTACACAAGTGAATTAGGCTCCAAGATGGAAGCTTGGACTCATAAACACAATCTTGTGTAAGACACTCACAATGACAATGACAACTAACTGAAAGTACAAAGTACCATGATATTACAATGAAAATGATAGTCAAGTACAATGCTTTATAGTAGTTGGGTTGTTCCACTCTCCTCATTGTGCATATGGGATTCAAGACATCTCTTCCTAGCAGCATACCTCATTTGTCATATCTTTCAACATTTGCATCTAGCTCTTCTGCATCTTGCATACAGACAACCTCAATCAAAGTATGACCTGCATTCAAAGTGACCTGCCCTTGCTCTTCTTGCTCCTCTTTCCACTCTTCATGTTCTTCTCTCGACTCTATGTCAACAGGCTTAGCGCCCTTTTTAAGCAAAATATCAATGGCTAGCATATGCTCATCAAGCAAACCATCCACCTTTCTCACTAGACCTATCATATATTTTATTGTCAGAGATAACTTTTTTTGTTGGAATAATGATCAATCAACTCTTTTGATTGCATTGAATCAAGTTTCTTCCTTGTTAGATGACATAAATTAGTAGACCACTATTTTTGCTTATCTAAATCAACCTTCAACTCTTTTGGCTAAAATAAATCAGCCTCCTACATTACATTTAGCTTAAATAATTCAACCTTCTTCTCTTTTTGATGTATAAAAGCAACATTGAACTCTTTTTGCTAAGTTGAATTAGCTTGTAACCCTTTTGGTTGAAATACATTAGCCCTCTGTAATTCCTTTGGCTAAAATAATTCAACTTTTTTTCTTTTTGTTAAAATAAGCCAACAACTCTTTTTGCCAAGAAAACTCAGCACCCAATTCTTTTGTTGGATAGAATCAGTAATCTCACGATACATATATAGGGAATGTGTTGAGAATAGCAAATGATGTATGCCCATAGAGGTTGAATGTGTGCCCAAAAGAGGCTTTCCCATAAGTGGCTTTGTATGAGAGATATGACAAAGATGTATGCTCTAGAAGCTCTAAGAAGAGATGTCCAAAATCCCATATGCACAATGAGGTACAGTGGTACTATCCAAAAAGCTAAAAAGGCATGTACTTGACACTCATTTCAATGTAATGGCACTATCAATTTGATTCACTCAAGATTGTGTTTATGAGTCCAAGCTAATCTATCTTGGAACCTAATTCACTTGAGTTACAATCTCTCATTCTGATAATGTATCGTGTGTTTGATTTGCATCCACCATAGCTAACTAGCTCTAGATCTATGTTTCTCAACATGGTATCAGAGCCATGGCTGAGCTAGGTAGCTAGTGGTGTATTTTCTTCTTCCTTGCAAGCTCTACAATCTTTCAGTCTATTTCTATTCCAATCTCTCAAGCTATTCAACATCCATTCGTGTGTATGAAGTAAAGGAGATCCAGGAAGGAGGTGTTGTGGTGTAGCCATTGAAGGCTAGTTCACGGTTCATGTTGGTGTGCCCTTGAGGTTAGCTAAGGGCCTGCTTAAGCAAGGGGGTTTCTTGTCCTAAGAAACAAGGGGGACTTCTGCGGCTACAAGGAGGGAGGCTGTCATGATCTGTTTGAAGTAGGCTAGATTTCTGTATTTGAATAGGTCGACTGCTACTTATTATGTTTGGGGAGGATTGATAAAAGGAAGATCTTTGAGAGGGAGGTTGTTTTGGAGCTGGACTGTGGTTTGTGGCTCTAGTCTTTGTGGGCGCTGATTGGGAAAACGAGCTCCTGCAACTTCAACAACTACACCCAGACCACCACCTCCAACCCTAGTACAGGAAAGAAAAAGAAGAGAAAGAAGGCATGAATCGGATCCGTCGTTCTCTGAAGCATCCATCCCTTTCGATAAATACTTCACAGACAAGGATGTAGTAAAGCTGAGAAAGAACTTCCGACTTGGGACAGAGAAAGCACGAGAAGCCAGGAGGCTGGCAATGAGCTGCTGGTGCCACCTTCAAAGCAAGTGTGGATCCGCCAACATGAAGCACTCCACTCGTCAAAGAAAATGATGGTGATCTCTCAAGCTGTCCGTCTGCTACTACGAGAGGCATCCAGATTGTGCCGATAACACATCAAGAGGCGTCCAGACTGCGCCGATTTGTTCTAACCTAGTTTGTTTGTTTTTTTCCTAAACCTAGTCTATCTAACCTAAGGTTAGAGCACTCACACATAGAGTCAATTCACACTGGCTCACAAACTACACTTTTAACACCTTGTCCTCTCAATTCGGTTCAATCAAAACCCTGTGCACACCTGTTGTTATCCCCACATTTCAATATAGGTTTATTCACATTGGTTAAAAAGCCTAGTACTACCACCACATCAATTGTGTCACCAATCTGTGTTAACATCTGAACCTCATTGTAAAAGAGATTAGACACTGCCAATGTGTGAAAAATCAATGTGGTAAGACCTTCCCGCATTTAAAATGATTTTCTTGCACAAGTGCTCAAAAGGAAAGTCAATGCCAAATGAAAACCCAAAAACCATGTATTCCGAAATTCATCTCATGTGTGAGAGTTTGTCAAACAAAGCTCATGTATCCATCGGTGTACTCACATGTAAAAGCATGAAGCAAAACGACTGTGTCAAGAAGATTGAAGCAAAAAGAGAAGTACCACACATCAGAAAAAGGGATAAGAAGCACAACAAAATCCAAGGCCAAAAAGATGAAGAACATCAAAGGTTGCCAATGAAGCAACAAAACAAAAAGGATGAAGAAAATATTTTTCTGCTGCTACAAACCAACAAAATGTTTTTTTGCAAAAAATTCCCATAGTGGATTTGTTTCCCAGAGTGGATTTAAAACCCTTACCAAGAATGTAAAGTTTCAAGCCTTAACTTGACTACGCTGCCAAAGAGCTAGTCTCCTGGTCCATGTCTATATGTAGGGGGGGCAAAAGCCAGCAAGGGTAGAGACTCATCATTTGAGGGGGGATGTTGAGAATAGGAAATGATGTATGCCCATAGAGGTTGAATGTGTGCCCAAAAGAGGCTTTCCCATAAGTGGCTTTGTATGAGAGATATGACAAAGATGTATGCTCTAGAAGCTCTAAGAAGAGATGTCCAAAATCCCATATGCACAATGAGGTACAGTGGTACTATCCAAAAAGCTAAAAAGGCATGTACTTGACACTCATTTCAATGTAATGGCACTATCAATTTGATTCACTCAAGATTGTGTTTATGAGTCCAAGCTAATCTATCTTGGAACCTAATTCACTTGAGTTACAATCTCTCATTCTGATAATGTATCGTGTGTTTGATTTGCATCCACCATAGCTAACTAGCTCTAGATCTGTGTTTCTCAACAGAATGAACCAACCAAAAATTGGAATCTCTATGTATTTCTAATTTCAGAATAGCTAAGATATCTATAGCAATATCTATACATGGCAGCTCGTCATTATCTTGCAATATTCTCAACTCTTTCTCTTTCTTGTAAACATACTACTCGTTAAATGACCATAGTTTTGCCTTTTTTGATGTCAGCTTATTTTTCTCTATCTGCATCCATTTACTATTGCATCTATGGCTGCATAAGCTATTTGTACAAACAAATCTTCTAAAAGTTTCTCTGTATCTCTTTTCCCAAATTTTGTAGCAACGATTATTCTTCTCTTGCTTGCACAAATCCTTCCATCTTTCCAAAAGATCGAATTCCTCATCATAACATTATGAAAGGCTTCAAAGTCCTTTCTTTCATGATCAATACTATTACACCACATGCATTTGCAAACAAAGGCTTCTCTTCCCAAACCCTTGGCTACTTAAAATGGACCTATAGTCTTCAATTGTTCTTCCACCCTTGACATATTTAGCATTAGCTCCCTCGTACTTTTGATTATCTCATCCATGCCCTCATCCTTGGCAAGAGAAGCCAAAGAAATAGGTGGTTTAACCATAGAAACATGCAAATGCATAAGAGTAGTTGCTAGAGAAGATACATGAGTAGATACAAATGTAGGTGTAGAAGAAAAGATTGAACTAACAAAATCAATCTGCAATCCAATGTGCCACATTTATCTCTTATTTAGCATAGAAATAGCATCCTTGGCATCTTGCCAATCTATCTTTAGACCCATCACTTTGGTTCCATCTTCAAGTAACATCACTATTTCTATTTGTAGCAAATGATCTACTACCTATAGAAATAGCTCAACCTTTTCAAGCTCCAAAGGTGTCTACTTCATAATTTCTAATTGATTGAATTTAAGTTTAAACTCCCATAGAAGCTCAAATGCAGCAAGCCCTTTGTTGGGCTTATGAACCCACTCTTGGAAAGATCAAAGAGTGACCACCCCTAAGTCTTCAAGGAAGTACTCTTCCTTTAAATCTTTCTTAAATTCTAACCATCCAGAATCTTGCACATAAATCTCATCAATACACAATGTCAATATAGGAGTCACAAGTTGTACAAAGTACTAACTCATGTGAGTAGGGTCCCTGAAGAATTCCATCTTTGTTTCATACAACTTTAGATAAATAACCAAAAATATTCCAATCATCAAATATCTTCACTTGGTTCTCTATAGTCTCCATTGCTTTGATTGCTCCGACTTCATAATGTGCATAAGACTATAATTGAATTTGTTGTTATAGTTGTTGTTGAGGCTATAATTGTTGTTGCTGGAATTGTTGTTAATGTTGTTGTTGATCTTGTGTATGTACATATTGAAAGCTTGTAATGTCTATTTTACATCATTAAAAGTATATCCCAATCTTGTAGATCCTAAAGGTATTGTTGAATCTCCCATCTTGTTGTCGCTTAGATATAGCTTTTCACATCGGGCTTACCAAATGTTAAGGAGAGTACGTGTCAAGCTACAAACCAAAGGAATTCGAGAGAATAGACAAGATAGAACAAAGAATCAAGATCTTGAGTATAGTAGTCCTATCCTGAACTTGCTAGAACTTGTTTTTACTCTAACTTGAGTATAGTAGTCTCGGGTAAAATCAACTGCAATAGACATTATCTACCAATCAATACAAGTAGAATTGTGAAAATCATCTTAGAATAGTTGAAAAAACCACTATTCATAAAATGCATTACTTTTTTATATTTTAGGCTTGGACTCCCTATAGCACTCTAGATAACTCATTCCATGTGTTTTAATGCATTCAAAATTGTCATTAAATTAATAAAAATTAATAATGGATATTTTGATTATTCTAGAGACAAATTCTAAACCTAGAATATCTATTAGGATCATGAGTAACTATCCCAGTCATATATTCGGAATATTTATACATAATATATTTTTCTTATTTTTGCTTCATTGAACGTGTGACCACATGACAATGTGAACAATGAGTTTGCATAGATTGGTTTAATCCAATTTAATTATGTAAACACATGGTATGTACACCTATTATCGTGTATAGCTAATAGCATAACTCCTATCCATACCGATTACTACTTTGATGTGTACATATGTTAAACATAACTTAATAGTCATACGTCTCAAGAAAGAAAACAAAAAACAATCCATAAATTAATTGAGTTGAGTACACGTCTCATGAGTCAAAATATTGATACATATTTTCTATTATTACATAGTATATAAATGTTTTGGCTTTCCAAGCTATTATGTTGTAGTACGCATGGCAAGTCCTTACGTCATTAGTGTTGTAAGCCTATGGAGGAGTTACCTTGTCCTATCAAAGCCAAGTAATAAAGCTCATATCTTTGCTGATGTTTGTACTATGCTTTGCATGGATAGCCACCACTAGTTATGTAGCATCCAACAAGTCAATGAGAAACCCATCTATAGCAATTTATAGGGTCTCCATGGCTTCAATAGTCCACTTGTGTGGCAACGAGCAATTAGCCACTCGTGTCTAGTACCTTCCCAATAATTAGGTCAACTTTTAGTCTTGCATAATATTTTCAAACCACCTTCTAGAAGGATATTTACAAGATAAGGAGCTCATAGACTTGCTAGATATGCCTTATCTCCCATAGGGCAACAATTTTTGGTCTCCATCTCCTCTTCTTCCATGGTGGTCTTTGTGCTCTAGCGAGAGCACCTGTTGTTGTACCAAAGAAGGCTCCACCTTGCACTCTATGTGGGACTGTCACATAGTCTTTGTTTAAGAATGGCGAGTGGCTTGCTTGGTGTGCACCATGCACTCACCATGCAAGCTCAAGGAGAGTGGGATGGAGGAGAGATAGAGGTTGGGGATGTGAGAGTAGAGGAAACAATGAAAGCAAGATCTGAAAATGAGAAGAAGAATGGACTTTTAACCTATTTAAACTCTTAAATTGGGGTAATACAACTTTATACACATAACCCATCATATAATCAAAAAATTTTAATTTTTTATTTGAATATAATGAAACTTTATGTGCACACATGTTAGGTGGCCCTAAGAGTCTATCATTTTTTAAAAAGCAAAAAAAGTATAGATCCCAAGCCTGAAGTCTGGTGTCTTAAGCCACTTTTTTATTAGAAAAGTCACTCAAGGTGCTAGACTTCAAATCAAGGATTTACTAGCTCCCCACCTCGCCTCCCCTCCCCTCCCCCCTAAAAAAAAGGTGGGCTCTTAGCTATTTAGTAAATACGCATAAGAAGATCCATCGTATTTTGATAAAGTTTGGTATTTAAGTTTATCCTATATAAAATTATGGATGGATTGATGATCAAGAAATTAACATTGTAATGATTAGTGCTTAGAGATTTCCACCACATAGACTATACAAAGGCATCAATAGTAAAGTCTACAATAAGAAATGTCTCTTGTTGAAATTGATAATGATAGCAAAAGCTGCAATTAAGTCATTAATAATACATCAAAGAAGCAAATAACAATATTAAAAATTTAGTGTATACTTTTAAGTGAATATAACAATTTTATGGTGGATATAGTCATGTGTCCCATGCACACGAAGAACACTATTTCAAAGAAGATAATATTATAAACAATATCTATTCCATTGAAACAAATGCACCCTCGTTGCTTGAACATTTCTTACAAGTTGGAAGTCCTTGGGGGTTATAATAATGCACTTTGTATGTATTGCACAACATTGAGCATTAGTCATTAAGTTTACCAAAAAGGCCTTTGTATCTCACTATAGAGCATGAAGACATTCTTTTGTGAAGTGATTGGATCTATCATGATTCTGTATCAAAAATCATATCTTGCTTTCTATTTAATAGAGGTCTTGCAGAATCTCATGAATAAGTTTTGAGAAACTCGCCTTTAGAATGATGAGATTAAAATAGTGCTAATACTTTCTAATTCACATAGATACACACACTTGCTTTCTCTCTTAAATAATAAATTATGTTCACATTGAACATATTTTTCATCTTACTATCTTAACTATTTTTGAGCCCATTTGGTACCTTCTTAAATTGTTGTTTTGAGCCATTTGACATGGTTTTCTTTGTCACTTGAGGCATGATAATATGCTCCTTTAGTGACATGATGTGATTCAATCATGTCTATAGCCAATTCATCAATACTTTCATTTGTGTTCTTCTATAAGAGTTGAGCTTCATCTGCTACTATGATTTTGTACCATGAAGATAGCAATTAGATCATTAGATTGCTACCATTCACCTCTCTACCATAATCAAATTTTCTTTGGTAGTACCACATACTATTCAATGTGATTTTTCCATCCCTTGTGTGGACCAAATTTTGATGTCTCCCTTTTCTACAAAGTGTGGGCCATGCACCTCAATTATATGCTACAAAAGTGCATAACACACATGAAAAAATTATATGCTCAATAATATATACGATTCATACACTTCTAATATCTCGACTTAATACACATTTAAAATCTTGAATAAAAATATGATCATTAATTTATACAATTCATACACTTCTAAAATCTTGACTTAGTACAATGTTGTGCCACTATGTGGACACAGTGTGAAAAACCTTGGAGTGTATCATCATCTAGCATTCTTATTAATCTAGAGAGTCAATATCATATTAGTCATTAGTGTTAGTGTCAATAGTATGGATAATTCCAAAATACGGGATTTTTGGACCAATTTAGCCTATTTTTTATATTTTGAATATTATTTTTTGTAAATATCCTAAAAAGATGTAGAAAACTTCTAGACTAGGGTGACATGCAAAAAGCAAGTAGCTTTTGAGCTAGTTTTGGGAGATCTCATGTAAAAAGAGGGGCTTTCGAGTTCGCGTGGCATGTGCTTGCAGTTTTCAGGCAACAAACATCACTCTGGACAGAAAGAAGAAGAAAGAGTGATCTAGTAGAATTTTGAGTAGGCGTCCTAGGGTTTTATCCCCCTTTTAAAGCCAATGGAACCATCCGATTTGCCGTCTAAGTAGCAGAGAAGAAGCTAGTGTTTGATGTGCATTTTTGGTCTACCAGGGAGCTCCAGGAGATCTAATGCTTGGAGATTGCTTCCGAGTAGTCCCAAACAAGGATTTGGTTTATCTTTTTAGGTTCTATTAATACATAGTGCTTTGAATCATTGAGATTTGTCTTTATATTGTGTAAATGCTTTTGTAGACCTGAATCCCTTGCCTATTCTTTTTCTTCTTTTTTATCACCTATTCTCTACTTCCTTCTCTCTCTGATTCCATGTGGATACAACCTTTCGACTAAAAACCCACTAATAACGCACCATATTGTAATGTGTGATAAAACTTTTATTCAATGTCTACACCATGTCTTCATAGAAGCTATGTATAACATCAATAAATTCTTACTTATCTTCAATATTATCAAATACCATCTTTTGAAGTAAGGGAATCGATTTACTCAGACTAATCCAAACATTGGCTTTTGCCAACCTTTCTATCTCCATTACTTTGATCAAGAATCACAACATGTAGCTTTTTCCACACATTGTAGTCTAACGGCCTACAAATTAACTAGGAGGTAGACTGGAGATGCAAGGTAGTTTACCATGTAATGAAGGTTGCATAGACATATAGAAAAAGTCATAGTAGAGCTATGAAAGAGTAGCAAAATGGAGCAAAATAGCTCATAGAGGAGCGGTGTCCAAGAGTTTTAGGATTTTAGAAAATTCAATTTTATATCCAAAAACATTTCCAAAAAGCGAATAAATTAAGCAAAATATTTTTTAAAACCAAAAGCCAACATATAAAAAATCCCAAAAATATCATGAAAGAAACTCTTAAATTTTCAATTAAAAAATAAATTACTTTATATTTACTAATTATTGTGCTTTCTTTTTAGTTACTAAATAAAAAAAAATTACTACCACATTCTAGTAATTAACTCCTTTTTAAATATAAAATTTGGTTGAAAAAAGGTTCTTGAATGAGGAGAAAAGGAATATGAGCAAATCCTTTGTGGATAGTATAAAAAAGATGAAACGAGATTGCAAACGTGGAGAGAGAAGAATATTATTTTACAAATCTTGAATGTGGAGAGAAGGAATATGAGCAAATCCTTTGTGGATAATATAAAAAAGATAAAACAAGATTGCAAAAGTGGAGAGAAAAGATGATTATTTTACTTTTTTTATTTTAAATTTTCTTTGTTTTGAGGAGAGAAAAGGAAGGGGGGGGGGGGGGGGGGGGGGGGTAAAAGACCCATTTTTGAGTTCATCATCGGCCCCGGCCCCGGCCCCCTCAACCCCCCCCCCCCTTAATGGTTTGGCAAGGATGGAGAGAAAATAAGTAAAGTCTTGTTTTAAACTAAAGTCATCTTTTTATGTTTGGATCCTTGGGTTGTTTTCCATATAGGAATGTGTAAAGTCTATTAGTGGCATATAATATTTAAAAATAAAAGATAATATCAATATAAATATATTTTCTATTATTATAATAACCAATAAGTTTGTAAAGTTCAAGGTCCTAAACCTTGTTCAAATAATTTGTCATTTGTTTCTACAATGCTGCCCTTCTAAGAGAGGCTATAACATTCCATTATTCTATGGGATGGATAATTTTCCTTAAGGGGGATTATTTAAGAAATTAGAGACTTTTCATTGGTTGTTTGATTTGTTATTTTGTGAATCTCCCATGTTAATAGCACAATGTTTCTAGGTTCATTGATCCTTCCATTTTTTTCCCATTGCAAAAGGTTTTCTTTTCAATTGCCACTTTTTTTTTGCTAATAAGACAAGCCCTCAATAGCAAAAATATTTACTAAACCTACTTTAAATATTTAGAAAATTTCAAATAGTTACATTTTATATTTATCTTTATTATCTAATGAATCAAAATTATTATTTAAATAATCGAGAATAAGGGCAAATCTTATGATAAGTTTTGATTATAATCATTTATCATCATTAGGGTAACGAGGCCAATGAGGTCGCACTCCTCGAAAGCAAATCTCTTCCACCTCCCAATGAAGTTTCATTTATGAAGCCAATCTTATGGTAGATATTGCACCTTGAAGCTCATGAATGAACCAGAGCTTCCTTCCAACTGTTTCTTCACTAGTCCTTGATTGAAACCCAAATTTTTAGACATAGTAGCACTATGGTTCGTGCATTTCGTCGAGAGATCTTTTCTAAGTACTTTCCCAAGTTGAGTGGGAGGGACTCCCTCTCATTTGTTTGTGCCACACTGTGAAAGATTGAAGAGTGTTCATTTCTTCCTTCATTGTGTGTGCCACATTGTGAAAGATTAAAGAGTGTTCATTTCGACCATATTGGCACTGTTATCCTAATGTTTCGATTCATTTTACATTATACCTCGGTTCTAGTAGGGAATCATTGCCGAACTGATCCGAAGGTGGTGTGATTGTCCTACGAGCATGGTCTCCAACACAGACAGTAAGACGCTCAGCTGGCTGCCATGACAGAGCGCCTGGTAACATCAAACCCTCTGCTCCTCCATGGCGTCCATCAGAGAAAGATTGGAATGCCAGCTGCGGCGGTGCTGTTCTATCCGAAGTCGGCGCGCGCTCATTGGAAAAGGCTGTACAGACCATGCCTGGCTATGGCGGCATCATCATCGTCCGATGGCGGCAACAGGCGCACAGCAGGGCTGCCTCCGGACCTAAATTCAGTGTTAGAGAAAGTGAGGCCCCGTGCGGGCGTTGGCGAGGAAGTCATGAGGCTCATTGCTGGAGCCACCTCCGCTCCCATAGCTCAGTTCGTTGCTTCCCCCCTCACACTGCTGCATTCGCTGGATCCTAGGGTTAAACAGGTAGCTGGCATCTCCGTCTTTACACAATAAGTTTTTTGCAGTTTTCCACGTGGGAAAAGGGGCTCTTTTCCCTTCTTTTCTCGTACAGTGTTCTAACATCCCGAGCTTTTGCTCAGCAGGCACTGCACGCCTTGTTAGGTGTGGTGAGGGGAGGGTGTGGGGGTGGCCCCCTGCCCCAACTGCACCTAGCTAGGTATGCAGTCCCTCCCTTGCACAAGCTCATGATGTTGTAATTTACAATGTGGGAATTATCATGGAATTTGTCTAAAATTTCTTGTGAAATACGTTGCATGAACTTGATAATCCTTTTAATTAATTTTCTTGAAAAGCAGGAGAGGGTAAATATAAAAAACTTATTATGGATCAATCTCACAAGTAAGGGAACTAAAGCTGATGAGAATACCACTAGCAAGATAGATAGACGAGGAAGATTGGTTTTGCACAATCCACTAAGAGCACTATATTAGTAACTTAGATGCCTTGGTAATGATTTGACATAGTGGTTTACTCATTGCCACACATGATTGGCTTGTAGATCTTTCAACATAGCGATTCACTCATTGCCACACATGATTGGCTCGTAATTCTCACATTTTTATCTCATATAACATTTGGATCTCTTGTAGATAGTGTAGTAGTGATTCTTATGGGCTTATGAGACCTACTTATGCTAGGAAGCAGTAGCACTTGAATAGAAATAGCCATCATGGCTATGCGAGGACTTGTAGGACGAAGTAGGGGAGGGGGGATGGATGATGGTGCTCCAATCTTCTTGATCTATTAGAGCAAGAACGAGGCTCTGAATGTTGATCTTTGTGGTTGTTTGACTGATGTACCACTTATCGAAGGAAGACTAAATGGTCATTGTCTTTGCGTCATCAACCTTGTCAGATTGATACTACATAACTCTTTAAATAGCCTTGCAAGCACACAAAAACTTGTGTTTTGGAGTTGGATTGAGCAAGTAGATGGAAAATTATCTACACCCTGCAAAGAGAAGTTGTAGACATCCACACTTTTTAGAAGGCCATAACAAGGTAGAAAATTTGCATTCTTTGCGAGAAATTTGCTCCAAACAACATGTTAAGTGTGGTCTTCTCTTCATAGAACCTTCGATTCTTCACTTTGGTGATGATTCCATGTGAGAGTGCGCAATGGAAGAAGAACATGAACATAGAGAGAGAAAGATTGCAATGAAAGAAGAAAACTTGCATTAAACTCCAAGAGAATGTTGAACACAAAGAGGATTGATTAGTCCATGGATGTAACCCAAGGTAACAATGAGGACACTGGATTAGGCTGATGATGGAAGGTAGCATGGAAAGATGAAGGAGAATCCTTGAATGTTGGAGTGTGTTGAAATCTACAAAAGTTAATATTTGAATGATGGGTGCCACCAAATCACCCTGCTATAAATAGCAAGAAATGTCCAAATCTGACTGACTTGGTTAAATTGTCCCCAAAAATGTTGGTTGACTTAAATAAAATAATCAAGAAATGCAATTGCCTATTGGATCAACTGGTCATCCATCCTAGCTAGTGTGAACTAGTCTAGATTCATTGAAAAAATAATGCACTAAACTAGAAAATAACCAGCTAGTATGGACATGCCTAAGATCAATTGGAAAAGAAATGCGTGCTCTAAATAGAGCTATCTCCTTTGTCAAAAAACATGAGTGATTGGGTGTCAGAGCTCCTTACGTCCCCATCTAACTCAAATTGAGGCTCACAAGCAAGAGATGATTGTGCAAGATACACATGATTACTAACAATAATGGGCGCTCACATATGGGGATAAAATAAAACTAATAAATTTTCCTTCGGGTTATGGGTGACTGAACTCATGATATAAAACACACGAAAAAGGGAATGGGAAGGTCTTATCTCGAAGAGGTAGTGTCTAATCCCGTACAATGATTTTGGAAAGGTGGTATATAAATGAGAGAAATGCAACATGATGATGGTCATAATGTGGTCTATTGAGAAGCTTAGGGACATGGTTTAGAGGTATTTGTGCATATCTCAGATGTTGATCAAAAGCTGGCATGGCTTAGAACCTTCTCGCTCCATCTGTTATAGTTCTTACTTTGCTCTTGCTTCTACTTGTGTGCTTCCACTCGAGCTCTCCCTTTCATAGTTATGGTGTATACAACAAAAAAGTTTCACCACTATTTACTTGCCACCCCCTTTACCTTCTTTGTAGACTATCAAGCCTTGTTATATTTAGCAAATAAACCACCATCAATGGTTGAATACCACAATAGCTTCTACTATTGTTGGAATTTGATTTTATAATGGTCGTGCAAAAAGAAAAACAAATCTATATGGTCGATCACGTCCTATATAACAAGTGGAAAGAGGAAAATATAAATTGATGATAACCTTTCTCATTCCCACTTATTCGGAGTATAGTAAGAGGCCCAACTCTTCAAGGCCAACATCTTGCCGTACATGATGGTGGCCACACACTTGGCCTTTTCTTTTTTAGACTTCAGCTGCATACTTATATGCTCATTGCATTGCACTTAGCTTTGCTTTCTTCTATTTTCAGTTTTGTTTTTTGGGGCATCTCACTACTCACCTCTATGCTTGCAGATTTGATTTCTTTTACAGGGTTTTGTATTTCAATGTAGAGCTAACATACAAGCTTGCACCAATCCTTCGCGAGTTAGAGAGATGCGCATTATTCCTTTCATAGTTCCATCTACTTGGAATTTTGCTCTTCTACTAGCATAGAGGCTTTGCCTCTCGAGGCGGATTGTGCAACATCTCGATTCTCTCTTAACGCTATCATGGCGGTGACTGCTATCCTTGCTCTTCTAGTTGGGATGCTTTGTCATCTTCATGGCTCGTCATCTTCATCTACATGGTTCTTGGCACCATATGAAGACTGACATCCTCAAGCTCCTCTTCCTTCTTTGCCATTGATATCCAAGTTAAGAGGGGGTTCCTACCCTTCTTGGTATTCTATAAGTTTCGGCACTTGTCTTCAACATCTACCTTTTCCCCCTTGTTTACCTTTTCCTATGTATTGTATGATTTCATTACCCATGAGGGATACTATCCAAGTGGCACTTGCTACATGAGCATTCTCCGGCATGTAGCATGCTATTCATCCCATTGTGCAGAGTACCACTGGACGGATTCTAAGCTGTTTCCATCGACAAATTACACCACCATCCTTCTTCACATGATACTTCATCACCTTTTCCTCGTCATCGACATCCTTGAGTGGTTGGGTAAGCTTGTACTATTTTGTGATGTGTTGGATGCACCATTCCTACTCTTGTCTTTTAGGTTACTATTGCTTAATCGGCTGTCACCTCTAAAATTAACTTTTCATTAAAATAAGAGATTCAATGTGGTTTCATTTGCCTTTGCAAGGCTTGGTAGGCCATTGGGCAGTTGACGAGCACCTTTTGTTCGATGCCTTGTTCTCTCAAGGGTGACTACTTGGACTCCCTTGATAAGATAACCATCACCTCTGTAGACTTGGTAGGCCAATGGGCAGCCAATGTGCACTCTTTGTGCGATGCCCTGTCTGCTTTGGGGTGGGATGCCTTGGGGTAACATTGTCAGTCTTCCCTTTTAGGCTCAGTTTTACGCATGAGAGGGGATGTTGTGCTAAAACACGCTTTACAGCTGATTAGCATCTTTAAACAGTCCCAAAACACACTTAATTAATAAAAAACACAAATTTGGTGCGCAGTTCAGTGGGGACCAAAACCCTAATTTTTTGGGGCATCCTTCAACATCTATAAATAGACGGGCTGCCCACCATTCAGCCTTATCCTTTCGTGTAGGCTTCTCACTCTACCATGTAGATTTCAGCCATTAGCCACCTATTGCCAGCCCTCGTCACCGAGTACAGCCCATCACTATCCAAACTTAGGCGGCGTGTTTTCAGCCATCACCCTGTTGTTTGGAGGTCTCCATTTGTTGCATCATCATAGCACCTAATCAGCTTGCGTTTTTAGCATTTGGTGCCAAGCGACAAGCTGCTACCATCTCTCCCATCTGGTGATTGCTGCAGTAACTGTGTTTTTGCTGTCTAGCAGGCCATTTATATCAACAAATACCTCTCCTGTTGTCGCCTGACAGTTATTTGCCTCGGGTGATTAGTTTCCAACCTTCCTCTGGTGATACATTGCTGTGTTTACCAGGGTTGTCTCCGTACGTAGTATGGACTAATCCGTATGATTTAGTACGAAAAAATAGGCACTTTTTGGCCACTCTCCTTGAAGCCTACAACCTTTTTTTTTTCTTTCTTCTTTTTTTAAAAAATTTCTTTCTTTCTTGTTTCTCTCTCCCAAGCCTCTTTCTCTCTCTCTCAAGCTTCTCACACCCTCTTTTTCTCTCAAGCCTCTCCTCTCTCTCCCTCTCTCTCAACCTTCTCTCTCTCTAGCCTCTTCCTCTCTCTCAACCATAGTTGCACTACGCTTGTCACGTCGCAAGCTGCCCCCCCCCCCCCCCCCCCCCGGGCCGTCATGTCTGTTCGCGCCCGCCCGGATTGATTGCACCATTATCAGCGTTCGCTACGTCAGCTCGCCCCCCCACGTTGAGCTCCCCCCGCCCTGTCGGCTCGCGATAGCCTGCCCTGCCTATCCGTCTTCCCCCCTGCCCCGACAGTTCCCCCCCCGGCCAAAAACAACATCTTTTCCCCCCCTTGCCATTGTTGCCCCCCACCCTCCAATTGCTCCCTCTCCTGTAGCAACTTTCCCCCCTCAGGTAGCACCGCGACATGACTGGTAGTTTTCTCAGAAGGGTCTCGCAATGGAAACCTTTGGTCAGACGTTGGTGCACTCAGCGAGTGTCCAACAGTCAAATACCTTGCGTGTCATTCTCTCTGAGGAGCAGCTCTCAGTCGTCTGAGCTAAGGAGCTGGAGCTAAAGGAAACAACGATTTATGGTCAGGTAGTAGGACATTCCCCAGCCAGGGCCCAGCTTCGGGACTGACTTCACTCCTTGCACATCTGCACAACGCAGATCGCGGAGGTGGTCCTAATGGGCCAAGGGATCTTCATGGTTAGGCTCAGTTTGGCAGATGCAGCTCACGAGTTACTTTCCAGTTCACCATATGTGTCCAAGAAGGGGGTCATATACATGGTCCCTTGGTACAATGGCTTTATTGTGGAGGCATTTGTGGTCCACAACAGGTTTCTTCGGCACTCGGTTACCCTTCTTTTCCCCAGCCTGGCAATAGAGTATTGCCAGTTGGTGGAAGACTTTGGATGCCTCTTCGGCACTGTCCTTCCTATGTCTTTCGCGGATGCAGTGACAGTAACATGAGTCCTAAAGGTACGGGTGGCAGTGAAAGAGGTCAAGAATATCCCACAGTTCCTAGAGATTGAGGCAAGCGGACACTCCTTTAGGCAGTAGGTCATTGTGACGGGGCAGCCAGGGCAGTGCTTGCGCTGCCACGACTTTAGGCATCAGGCAGCAGTGTGTACGTGTTTCGGAGCCAAGGCGGCTTTGCCGACAGGCCCATAGGTGGACGCTGATGGCTTCACACAGGTCCAGAGATGACAGAAAGGGAGATGGCAGGGGGGGCGCAGCCAGCTCCTCAGACCTAGCCTCGACAGCAGGGAGCAGGTGGGCGAGCAACGTCCCCTTGGCAGAGCACTCCACAGCCCTCCTTGCCTGCCCCACCGGGCAGGACCGCAGCCCCCCACATCCACCACCTGCGCCACAGACTACCTCACGTGAGTTCCCACAGCCCCCACACCCATCCACCCCACATCCCATGCCCCCTTCCCCCCCGCCCCCCCCAACACCCGCCATGCACCTCCGTCCATCCCTCGATCCTCCTCCCCCTTACCACCTCCCCTATCGAGCACCCCCCCTGATTTGCACTTGGTTAAGGTGATCCCCCCTAGACCCACCCCCCCTCCTCCCATAAGAGGTGATGAGCCACACATGCCTATATTCTCCTCGCACTAGCAGTCTTCCCTCTCACATACAGCCACAAGCTTATCCACCCCTGCCGCCCGTCACACTTTCCCGAGATAGGCACAGCTGTTGCTACAGGAGCTCTTCCGCAGTGGCCCATGGTGCTGCCTGAGAGTTGCAGAGTGCGGAGAGTTTCCACTACCTCTAGAGGTGGGGATCTTTGTGGTTCATAAGTCAAGGAGGGCCAAGGTCCATCTACTAGCACCACCGGATGGACCAAACTACGCCTTTTTTCTTCAGCCCTCTCACTCAGGGGAGTGGACGACTACACAGATAGAGGAAGAGTTGAAGAGTCAGGTGACAAACCATATCTCCCAGTGGATGGGAGAAGAAGGACTAGCACTGTTTGCACAGCAGTGACCTGGTTGCATGATGGACATTAACTGGTGGGCTGGTGCCGAGGTCCCACACTTGAGCATTATCTTTCGAGCCCCTCCACGGTGGAGAGCTCCGGGGGATGTGATCGAGTGGCCCCTGGCACAGTCGGCCCGTTTCTACCAGTGTATAGAGTCACAACTCTCAGCATGGCTGATAGATGCATTGATAGTACCACTTGGAGCATCTATCACCCTTATGGTCCGTTCGAGGGCCACCATGGGGGGATTGGAGTTCGCCGTCCCTAGACTGGCGACAAAGCATACTTGCATGCATGCCTCATAGCTTCTCCTCCTCATCAGCAACCTCCACACCGAACAGATGCATGTTCGGTCAGTCACAGGTTTCCCCATGAGCTCACACCTTGCATCTTGGAATGTGAATAGTCTCCACTACAGTGGGGCATGTGGTTCCAAGAAATTGATTGTTCCGCAGGAGTTGCAAGCTTGCCCTTGCCGGACAGATCAACATCTTACTTCTACAGGAGCACAAGCTCACCCCCACCCAGGCCTAGCAGGTAGGGAAGGTACTTTTGTTAGAGATTCATCGCCTGATCAGGTGCAGTCGGACAGTTTCTGTCCATGTGCAGTCGGACTGCACAGTCGGAGTGCCACGTGGCAGTCCGACCTGTCCTGTCAGTTGGCTGCATTAAATGCAGCCGACAGGTCTTTTTCTGGCGCCGCGCCCTATTTTTCTGGCTATAAATAGCCGAGGTTTTCAGCAGTCTCCTGCACTTCTCTGCTCGCAGATTACAGACTGGTGGCACGCGCAAATTCCGTCTCTGTTCGCAGATTTCAGATAGGAGACAGTGCAGACTGCAGCGGACTTCGAGATGAACAGTAGGTTGCATCGTCGAGGTGGAGACACGCAGTCCAGCGCACTGCGCCCGTGTACATATCTGCATATCTTTGTATACAGCACACTTTATACAGCAGATCTTCATCTTCCACCGTCTCTTCCTCTCTCTTCTCTCTCTGCGTTCTCTCTCTCTTAGTCCTACGCTTCCGCACCGCTGCATTCTGACATGGTATCAGAGCAATGTTGAAGGGCTGACTGAGCGCAGAACCAACCTGAAGAGGAGTTTCTATCGCGACACAAAGTTGCGTTTTCAGCGTTTGAGGGCAGGCAGGAGGGCTGCGCCTCGGAACAAGGCTGAAGCGAGCGTGGGCGCGCAAGAAAGGAGTCCATGTGGTGGATTTGCTGCTGTTTACTGTTGGTTGATGAGGAGGAAGTTTGAGTTTTCAGCTTTCAAGTGCAGGTTTTGCTTTTTCATCGCCTCCGGCGGGTGAAGAAGTTTCAGGACGCGGAAGAGCCTTAGCAGGCTGAGTTTTCACAGTTAGAGGGGGCTGCTTTTGCGTTTGTGAAGGCATTTCAGGTGAAGATGTCTACAGAGATTGACTTGGAGTTCCAGACGATTATGGACTGGAAGGTGCCTCTTACCGGCTCTTCCCGCAGATCAGAAGCTCGATGGCGACAACTACCGCATCTGGCGCGTCATGATGTTGGCCATCCTTGAGTCCTATGATTTGGCGGAGCTTGTACAGGAGATCGACCAGCCCTCGGTAAGAGATGAGTCCAAACTTTCTTCCGATGCTCGTGCAGAGTTGGCCAAGGCTCAGTCTCACTGGGACAAACTGAATGCCAGGATTCGTTCCTTTCTTTTTCTATCGTGTACTACAGCCGTGATAGCCCACATCAAGCACTTGACGGTGGCTCGGGAGATATGGCTGGAGCTTGATCAGATGTACAACCGGATGACCCTTATGAAGCGGGTTTCTTTGGAGGTTCAGATGCGGACCTTGTCCGTAAACAAGTCTTCTTCATTGCGGGAACATATCAACAAGCTTAGACAGCTTCAGATGCAGGTTCAGAATGCGGGGAAGCCGATTTCCTCCGAAGACATGGCGATCACACTCTTGTCCCAGTTGCCGCCACGATTCGGTACTTTCTACTCTGCTCATATTGCTTCGGGGCGAGAGTCTACTCTTCGGTGGGAAGAGTTGGTTCCTGTGGTCTTGGACCAAGAGGAACAGCTAAAGGGACAGAATGCTTCCAAGTCGGAGGCACTGACAGGTCAAGCCTCTCAGAAGGAGGGGAAGGACCAAAAGAAGAAGAAGGGGGATAACAAGTCAAAGAAGGACAAGGACAAGGACAAAGAATCCACATGCCATATTTGTCGAAAGACTGGCCATTGGAAGAAGGATTGCCCTGACAAAGACAAGAAGGACACCAACAAGAAGAGCGGTGGCTGCACCCTCATCAGCTGCATTTCTTCATCTAGCTGTCATTGAGGACTCTTCACCGAATGCTTCTGATGCTGCGATGACGGCTCCCCAGGCTCGAGAGTGGATCGTTGATAGTGGTGCCTCCCGGCACATGACTCCTTCATCAGATGGTGTTGCCCAGTTGCGACCCTCGCGTGGGCAGATTCTCATTGGAGATAGCTCTTCCGTGTCTATTGCAGGATGGGGTAAGATGCAGCTTATTCCAGATGGACGTGGTGGTACCCATACCTCAGAGGTCTTGCATGTACCGGGTTTAGGGTATCATCTCCTGTCAGTTCATAAGATTTGCTCCCTTGGACTTTTGGTGGAGTTTGACAGTAACTCGGTGCGAGTCCTTGATCGTGGGTCCGGGAAGGTTCTATCATCTGGATATAAGGAGAACGGCATCTATAAATTGAAGTCTTCCACCGCCCTCTCTACTCTTCTTCTTACCTCTCAGACACAGTCAGAGTTATGGCATGCTCGGTTTGGTCACCTCAACTATGATTATCTTCGGAGGGCGTCACGTGGACAGCTTGTTCGAGGGTTATCGGATATAGTAGTGAGCCAACAGCCATGTGTCTCCTGCATTCGTGGGAAGCAGCATAGGGATGCCATTCCCCACACAGCTTCGCGGCGGTCTACTTCACCGATGGAGCTTGTATCTACGGATCGATGTGGCCCTAGGAGGAGCGAGTCCTTGCGTGGGAGTACTTCATGCTGATCGTAGATGATTACAGCAGGATGACATGGGCCTATTTCTTGGCATTGAAGTCAGAAGCTTTCTCCCACTTCAAGGATTGGCTTCTCTTTGAGGAGAACCGATCAGGCCGGAAATTGAAGACCTTGCGATCGGACAAGGGTGGTGAATTTGTTTCTAATGAGTTTGCTCGTTTTTGTGCTGATAAAGGTATTACCAGGAGTTTGCTAATACCAACACTCCTCAAGAAAATGGCATTCTTGAACGGAAAAACCGCAGTGTGATCGAGATGGCGCGCACCATGATGGAGCACCGACAGACCCCTCAGGTTCTGTGGGCCGAGGTTGTGGCTACTGCAGTCCACATCCTTAATCGATCCCCTACTTCGGCCGTTGATGGGATGACACCTTTTGAGGCTTACTTTGGGACCAAGTCCGATGTTTCTTACTTTAGGGTCTTTGGGTGTGATGCCTATGTTCACATTCCCAAGGCTCACCGTGATAAATTTGAAGCAGCTTCCCGAAGACAGGTATTTGTTGGCTACAGCTCCCAGTCCCAAGGCTATCGATTATATGATCCCGTCAAGCGGGATGTGTACACTAGTCGTGATGTGCGGTTTGTGGAGGTTTCGGCCATATCAACGAGTGAGGAGCATCCCGTTCTTGGAGATCTAGGGGAGAGTTGGGCTCCTGCTACAGTTCCATTGGAGCCCGTGCCTTTTGATTATGATTCTGTTTCTGACACAGAGTCTACTGTTCCACCGGTTACCCCTGAGGAGTTACCACCGGTGGATCTTCTAGAGTCTTCAGTTGATGGAGAGAGACGAGGGGAGGTTTGGCCTCCTCCTTGATGGGCCCGTGACACACTTCGTGATTCAGGGATCGAGGGGGTTCCTGAGGAGTGGGGACCGCAGGATGGTCCCCGGCGGTCACGGAGGCACCAGGCACATTCTATGGAGCTTGTTTGCTCTAACTATTGTTTGATGACCCGTGTTATGCAGGATCGAGAGCCCACCTCCGTGAAGGAGGCTTTACAGTCCGCACCATGGAAGAAAGCTATGGAAGCCGAGTTGGAGGCTATTGAGAGGAATGGCACTTGGTCACTCGTGCCCCGCCCCCCGAATAAGAAGGTGATTGGCGTCAAATGGGTCTTCAAGACCAAATACCTTAGCGATGGTTCTTTGGATAAGCACAAGGCTCGCCTTGTTGCTAAAGGTTTTGCACAGCGCCCAGGGATTGATTGTCATGATACTTTTGCCCCCACTGCTCGTATGGCGACTATTAGAGCTGTTCTTGCTTTGGCTGGCCATAGGAGATGGCCTGTTTACCAGTTGGATGTGAAGTCGGCCTTCCTCAATGGTGATTTGAAGGAGGAGATCTATGTTGAGCAGCCTCTTGGCTTTGGATCTTCAGATGGGAAAGTCTACAGGTTGAAGAAGGCCTTGTATGGCCTCAAGCAGGCTCCGCGTGCATGGAACGAGAATATTGATTCGTTCCTTCAGTCTCAGTTGGGGTATCGGCGTTCTAAGGCCGATCCGCAGCTTTATGTTCACATTTCCGAGGATGGTTGTGTGCTTTTTGTGTTGTATGTTGATGATTTGATTGTCACAGGTGATCATGCACAGCAGGTCCAAGAGACGAAGTCAGCTTTACATCGGACGTTCGAGATGACAGATTTGGGTCTACTCCATTTCTTTTTGGGCCATGAGATTTATCAGTCTCAGAGGGGGATCTTCATCTCTCAACAGAGATATGTATAGGAGCTCTTGGTGTCTTTTGCGATGGAGGATTGTCGGACCCTTTCTACTCCTATGGATCCGAACTGGAAGGCCACTTCCCATTCAGCTTCTCCCATGGCGGATGCTTCCCGCTATCGTCAGTTGATTGGATCCTTGATTTGGCTTCTCAACACTCGTGTTGATCTTTGTTTTGCTGTTGGGCTCTTGGCAGGGTTCATGAGTGAACCTCAGACGGTGCATTGGCAGGCTGCTCAGAGGATACTTCGGTATTTGAGGGGGACGTCTGATTTAGGGATTCATTATCCCGCAGGGACAGATGGTTCAGATCTTGTACTTGCAGGTTGGAGCGACTCGGATTGGGCCGGTGATGTGGACCACAGGCGGTCTACTACAGGTTACTGTTTTACCTTGGGTGCAGGTGTTATCTCATGGAGTAGCAAGAAGCAGCCCACGGTCGCCCTTTCGTCTATACTGAGGCGGAGTATCGGGCCGCGTCTTCCACCACATGTGAGGCTGTGTGGCTTCGGAGATTGTTGGAGGAGCTTGGCTGCCCCCAGACTCCTCCTACTTTGCTGCAATGTGACAATGAGAGTTGCATTGCCTTGGCACGGAATCCTGTTTTTCATGCCTGGACGAAGCACATAGAGATCCAGTACCACTTCATCAGAGAGAAGCTTCTGGATGAGACCATCACTGTGGAGTACTGCAAGACGGAGGACAATCTTGCAGATTTGTTTACGAAGGTACTCCCCCAGGCTCTACTTTAGAGACATTCCAGATCCCTCAGGCTTCTACCCTGCCCAGGCTCTGAGAGGGGGTGTTAGAGATTCATCGCCTGACCAGGTGCAGTCGGACAGTTTCTGTCCATGTGCAGTCGAACTGCCACGTGGCAGTCCGACCTGACCTGTCCGACATGTCTTTTTCTGGCGCCCTGTTTTTCTGGCTATAAATAGCTGAGGTTTTCAGCAGTCTCCTACACTTCTCTGCTCGCAGATTACAGACTGGTGGCACGTGCAGATTCCGTCTCTGTTCTCAGATTTCAGACAGGAGACAGTGCAGACTGCAGCGGGCTTCGAGGTGAACAGCAGGTTGCATCGTTGAGGTGGAGACCGCAGTCCAGTGCACTGCGCCCGTGTACATATCTGCATATCTTTGTATACAGCACACTTTATACAGGAGATCTTCATCTTCCACTGTCTCTTCCTCTCTCTTCTCTCTCTACGTTCTCTCTCTCTCAGTCCTACGCTTCCGCACCGCTGCATTCTGACAACTTTCGGGCAGCTCGCACACTTACTGGGAGCACGCCATAGGTGGCCATGGCAGGAATGGAGGCGTATGCACCTCTATTGGCAGAGTCTCATTGCTTGTGTATGAGACCACGGGATGATAGTGGTAGGGAGGGTTCTATGGATCAGATTGGATATTGGGGATTCATGCCTTGGAGTCCTCAATGTCTATGCCCCTATGGAGGTTAGCCACACAGCAGGTTCTGGGTGGAGATTGCAGATGGACTCCCAGAGGTGGACTCCTGGATCATCGGAGGAGACTTCACAACCTGGAGGCTTTGGAGGACCAGCAGGGCAGAGGCAGGAACTACCAGGGCATGGTTGGGGAGGAGCAAGAGGCATGGGAGGTCTTTCTGCTGGCAGTAGAAGTGGGCGACGCTTGGAGAGACCTTGCCTTCCACAGGAGGGAGAAGTTGTTGGACTTCTCTTGGGGATACAGACGGCTAGATGGAGGTCTTTCTGCTGGCAGTAGAAGCGCGTGATGCTTGGAGAGACCTTGCCTTCCATAGGAGAGAGAAGTCGTTGGACTTCTCTTGGGGATACAGACGGCTAGATGGAGCTCTGTTGGAGTGGTTGGACTTTTATGTGGTAGAGTGGGGAGGCTCTCATGGAGGCCAGATTGAGCAGTTGGCAGGCACCACATTGTCCGTTCTCGTGACACTTAATCCCCTAGCATCTATCCTAGACACACGATCCTGTCGGATCCCTGACTCGATCTATAAGAGGGAGGAGGTGATGAATAGATAGAGCGGATTTGGACCAAAGAGTGGGATTGGAGGGACCAGATAGTAGAGGAGGTTGTAGAGGTCCTAGTCGAGTCGAGTAGAATCAGCCAAGAGGTAGCCATACAGGCCAGGCAGCAAAGCTGGGAGGAGAGCACTCCGGCGGGACCTTGCAGCCTTCAGCTAGAGAACAAAGATTTAGACAGTAGGTCTGGGATCACATCTCGTCCCTCGTCATAGAGGAGATGGGATGCTCACTCCTAGCCCCCTTCACAGAGAAGGAACTAGAGGAGGCTTTCCATACACAGGATGGGCAGAAATGCCCGCCGGGGGAGAGGATGGCCTCTCTAAGGCCTTCTTCACTACCTACTGGGAAGTGGTGGACCCCCTATTGATGGCCTTCCAGGAGATTTTCACTTCAGGACAGATTCGAGGGAGTCTTTCAGCAGGCCTTATCAGTCTTCTTCCCAAAGGGGGAGACCGGTTGGAGCTTTCCTAGTGGAGACTGATCGCCTTATTGTCAATGGCCTATAAGGCATTGGCAAAGATGATTGGTAGGCGACTACGCCCCGTGCTTCCAGACATCATCCATGACGCATGGACATGCTTTGTCCAGGATAGGAGCATCCTAGACAATGTATTTACCTTCTTTGAGGCGACAGAGTGGGCTCAGCACAGTGGGCAGAGATTGGCCGCACTACTCTTGGATTTCGAGAAAGCTTATGACAGGGTGGACTGGGATTTTCTAGAGGGCACCATGGTGAGGTTAGGATTCCCCCAGGTTTGGATTCGTGGGGTCTCTGCCCTTTACAGATTGGTCACCAGCAGGGTTCTCATAGGCGGAAGGTGAGGGAGGATTTTCGGCTCGAGAGATCGGTTCGACAAGGCTGCCTCCTGGCCCCATACCTGTTTCTACTCTTTGCAGAGGCGATGTCTTACTTTCTCAGGTCATGTGTAAGCGGATTACATGGCCTCCGATTTCCAGCGAGAGAGGAGACTGAGTTGCTAGACTCAAGAGTGCGCAGATGATACAACACTCTACATAGAGGACGATGAGTTGATGCTAGAGAGAGTGAAGGTGTCACAAGACTGTGACAACTATTACCTTTTTGTTGATTTCTTTATTACATACTTTATTTGGTTTTTCTTTTTGGAAGGATCCCTCTTGAAATCTAAACGCTTGAGTTGCATGGCCAGTATGTGAAACTGACAGGAATGTCTAGTGAGTCAAGATTGGACAGTTAAGGTCCAGTATAAGTCTGGAAGAGACTGATGGCAGTGTAGATTGACAAGCCTGGAAGAGACTTGTGAAAGTGTATATGGACAAGTGTGTTGAAGAACTAGCCTGGAAGAGACTAGTTCAAAGTGAAGATGGACAAATCTTCAAGAGATTAGTCCATGTGGGGTCATCAGTGGAAATTCACTTTCAGTTGAGCTACATTACGAATTCGGATGTAGCCATAGTCTGCAAAGATGGTTAGAAGACTAGTGGGATGCAATGGAAGCAACTCCTAAAATTTAGGGAGTTACTATTTTTGGACCCCAAAATCTGTTCGCGTCATTATCTTCGTTTTTGCACGAGGATCAATTCTCTGGTCTGTGTTGGGGTCAAATTCTGCACCAAGCATGGAGAATTTTAAACTGGAAGGCTGGAACGGGAAATATCTTTCAGTGCTGCCACTTGGCACAAATTGGTGTACTTACCTCTTTAAAGAGGGCTGGCGTGCAGTTTTTGGGCTGAAAGGGGCTCATTTGGAGTAATAGCTGCAGATGGAGAGCTCTTGAGAGCTGGTCTACCTTGTCTATGATGCACCGAGGGCTGGGCTTGCTTCCTACTCTCTCTCTCTCCCCCTGACAGTACGGTTATGCTGCAGAATCAAGGGCTTTTCTTCTGATTCAGGTACAGCTGTGTGGAATATGCTGTTTTTGCATGAGGCAAGAGCCTCTTTTCTCCAGGAACAGGAGCAGTTGTTTGCTGCCCACAAGCAGGAACAGGTGAGGGTGGTAACCTCACCAACAAAGTGTCTGAAACAGCACTAAATCAGTTCTGATTCTGGACTGTTCAGAGGCTATTTCAGAGACCAATTGATGCCAGAATCAAGGGGCATTTGTCCCAGATGATGCAAGACAGTGCAGGGAACAAAATGAGCTGAGAACAGGTGTCAGAACAGGTCTGAACCAGTAATTACAGTGGGCTGAACAGTACAGGGAATAGTATGAGTTGTAAACAGGTTTCAGAACAGGTCTGAACCAGTAATTACAGCAGACTGAAATGGTCAATTCTGCACTCCAACCAGAAGATTCAGTCTTGGGCAGAGTTTCCCCTCCTGGTCGGCTTGTTTTGGGGTCAGTAATTGTATTGTTATGCTGCCAAATTTCACCCAGAATAGGTGAAAGACAGCCCATTGTACTCTCTCTTTTTTTAAAAAAATAAAGAAATACCGCAAGGGGCGCCTAACTTAGGGGCCAACAGGGTGTCGGTGTGGCAACAGGAGCATTTTAGCTTCCTGATTTTCTTCTTGATTTTGTGTCTTTAAGTTCAGGTAGAGTGGGCGACTGTTAATTGGGTGAAAGCATTTATATATTTTGGTTGTACACTACCGCCCTTCCCAGTGAACAGGCCGGTCTGGGAGCGAAAATCAACTGCTGAAAGTTGGTTGGTTTCCTCACAGACCCGGACTCTAGCACGGAGTGGAGCGTCCATCTAGGATTTAGATGGGTGAGCAGAGGGCAGGAGCAGAGGGCAGACTGTCTGGTACCTAGGGTTCCAGGTGGGACTCGACATCACTCCTGCCCAACAGTTTCTTCTTGTCCTTGATTCTACTTGGAGAAAACTGACCTACTGGAGCACGGCTTGCCTCTCACTAGTCGGCCGAGCCCTGGTGGTTAACCAGGTCCTCCTAGCAACGGCTTGGTACATCGCCTCGTGTTGGTGCTTCTCCTTATCATGCGTAGTGTAGCTTCACCACTTAGTACGGAACTTCCTTTGGTTAGGGTCAGATGGTTCCAAGGATTCCAGGGCCAAGGTGGCGTGGGCGACCATCATACGGCATCGGTCAGAGGGAGGGCTTGGGATCATTGACCCAGAGTATCAAAGTATGGCCCTCTTGGGCAAGCTAATTGTCTGCGGCCTCACACCAGGCGGGCAGACCTGGAAGGTCTTATTGCAGGAGGGCCTTTAGGACTGTAGATCGAGGCTTGGCGGTGAGTGGAGGTCGTCCCTGAGATGGATCTTCACGTTAGCCCAGATCCCCCTCCCGCCCAGATCACCTTTTCTATGCAGCTTACTCCGCATGTGATAGGGCCTCTGTAAGGCCCTAATCTAGAGCTCCCCAGGCTGCTAGGAGGAGATAGACCGTCAACCTGTGATCTAGAACCCCAAGGTCAAAGATCAGGTAGGGGCACAGATTGGCGAGTGCCCCTACATCTAGTGGGCTGGTTGGGAGGCCGGCCTGGCTCGTACCATTAGGACATGGCGGGAGGTGTACAGGTTGGCAGACGAGGAGGTGCTGCAGCGAGTATTAGGTTGTCAGAGAGGAGTGGAGTTGAGGAGAAGGGAGATTGGCGCAGCAATACCTCTGGAGTGGCTTGCTCCCTCGATACGAGAGCCGATAGAGCTTGGGGAGGTATGGGGACAGCTAGGTTTTCACTAGCAGGCACCCCCCTACAGGTGGCAGGTAGAGTGGGCGGTGCCCCGCAGGGGACTTTCTTTGCCGTTCGGAAGGGGGGGCATCTGGCCCTTGACAGAGGGCAGCATGATGAGGGGATAGCTGCCCTTTCGTGGAGGAGGATTCGGGTGGTGGGCCATTAGGGGAAGACATGGCGATTGGACCCCTATGTTTTCTGGAAGGAGCTTAGGGAGTGCCACCTTTGGATTTGGGAGGGCAGTCCACTTGATGAGCTAGAGTGGGATCCAAGAGAGTGGCTATGGCTGGCCACTGCGGTCGCCAAGAAGCCACCCAGGTTCTTGGAGTATACTGCCAGGATTGGCAGATACATATTGATGCAAGAGGAGATGGATTGGGTGCCGTCATGTAGTAGGCACTGGGCGGAGCACAACATCACGGAGCCTTTTCGATGGACCTTTTGGCGCCACCTATGGGATAGCTGGAGGCCGAGGAGGGTGTCTTATTTCTTATGGCTGGTGGCACATGGAGGCTTGGCAGTGGGAAGTTGGCTTGCCCAGATGTAGGAGGGAGGTTGTAAGTGTTGCACACAGCAGCCTCTGCTAACCTCAAAGCACTGCCTTTGGTCATGTGAGGAGGCGCAACTCGTGTGGAGAGGAGCATGCCGCATCCTTCGGCATATAGCACCTAACCTTGGATGTATCTCATGGGGAGCTTTCTGTTGGCAGGCAGTCAGCCAGGGCCGTCACCTTCTATATGAGGCCGGGATGCAGGACATGATATTCATTATCGAGGCAGGGTCGTGCGCAGTGGTCGGTTTGGAGGCTCTACTCATCCGCCAGGTACTGGAGCCCACAGCAAACCGCTCGGAGGTATGGGAGATCATAGGGAGTCATATTGGATGGCATATCTGGAAGGCGTGGTGTCAGGAGGCTTTCGGTGGACAGAGACTTTCAGTATATGCGACCTTAGAAGAGCTCTGGACCTCCATCATCCACTCCCTCCGCGGCTGATGGGACCAGGTGCAGGGCGAGTCCAGGGCTCGTCGTCAGGAGCTCTGCTGTCACTTCATGCGCACTTGGGGCGGCCAAGACCTGTTTTTCGTGATGTAGGTAGGTAAGCCCGGTTGGCGACACCCAACCTTGGATGTATCTCATGGGGAGCTTTCTGTTGGCAGGCAGTTAGCTAGGGCCGTCACCTTCTATATGAGGCTGGGATGCAGGACACGATATTCATTATCGAGGCAGGGTCGTGTGCAGTGGTCAGTTTGGAGGCGCTACTCATCCACCAGGTACTGGAGTCCACAGCAGACCGCTCGGAGGTATGGGAGATCATAGGGAGTCTTACTGGATGGCATATCTGGAAGGTGCGGTGTCAGGAGGCTTTTGGCGGACAAAGACTTTCAGTATAGGCGACCTTAGAAGAGCTCTGGACCTCCATTATCCACTCCCTTTGCGGCCGATGGGACCAGGTGCAGGGCGAGTCTAGGGCTCGTCGTCAAGAGCTTCTCTGTCACTTCATGCGCACTTGGGGCAGCCAAGACCTGTTTTTCGTGATGCAGGCAGGCAAGCCCGGTTGCCCCCCCCCCCCCCCCCCCCCCCCCCGGTCTTCTTGCCCCCATCCCCCCCAGACGCTTGTATACATGATGTATTTGTGACTTTGTATCAGCTCTAGCTAGTTTGTTGAGCATGAGCACTCCGTTGTAATAAGTTTTTTTGAGTAATATAATTGGCCACATTTTACTTGAAAAAAAAAAACCGTAGTTGCACTAGTACCACGTATGAATGATTTCATACTATACCATACTTTAGGTATCGTACCTTACATATTAGTACCATAAGGTACCAACTTAATGGATACATCTTTCCCATTTGAATTGCACTTTGGGACGAGCTAAATGCTCCTTATATTTAATATGATTCTCCCATGAGATTAGGTTATTTGAGATTCAAACAATTTCTCTCATCATTCTCTCTCTCAAGCCCACACTTCTCTTATTTGTATGATCATGCATGTACGATGTATCCACTCCCATCTATGTAGTTATAAGTTGTAGGTAGCAGTAGCTCATGTTGCGTATGCAACATTAGGTTTTGGCATGTTACCCTCAAGTACTCATCTAATATACTCTAATAGCATTGCTATTTAGACTTGAAATATCTATTCTATTATCTTTAGTTCAAAATAATCAAGTTATTTTTTTGGGTACTAATATCGTACTGTACCTTATAAAATCTTAAGGTACCATTTAGTACCATATTTGATCGTACCATACCGTATTGTGCCTTTCGTACCTGACAACTATGGTGTTTACTAGATTTCAGCCTCCGATTGCTGTGTTTTGGTGACCAGCTTGCTATCCTTAATTATTCAGCACTCTTTCATCTCCGACTGGTGGTTACAACACTCAGGATCCGTCTTCTATGGATGTCACTCTTCAACATTGTATTGCTTTGCCCTTGGGTATTCTGTATACTCTTACATTCTTTACAGCATTCATTCACTTCAGAGTTTCTTCTCTTTGTGTTTGTCTTTGTCTTTTGCGTTTTTTGCGTTTTGCATTTTGTATTTAGGTTTTGAGTTTTGTTTGTTTATGTCAGAGTCTTTGTGTTTTCAGTCTTGGTCGTACATGATGTGTTTCCTCAGTGCAAACTCAAGCACATCTTCACACTGATCTTTTTCATGGTATATTTTGCCTATTTATTCAGCTCCTTCTCCATAGTCTTGTCATTCATTACTTGCAGATTCCAATGTAGATCTTGTTGGAGAGAGGGAGCTGGTGCGAGTGCCCACACAACTAGTGACTCTTTGTTGTATGTGACTATCTCATGTTTGGCATACGGATTCCATTTCCCAAACATATCTTTGAGTTCTCCCTTTGCAGAGTTATTTTGTTTTCTTTTCTCTCAGTCTATGACTGCAGTCTTCCACACTTTTGCACCCACTTCTAACATGGTATTAGTGTCAGAAGTGGAGCAGCGGTGGAAGCATAAACATGTGCTGAAATAAACTGCTGAAACACAAGACAAAAAGAGAAAAGAAAAGAACACGATACAGATGAGAACTCAGATGTATGCACGGGAAATGGAATCCATATATCTGAACACGAGACAGTCGCATACAACAGTGAGTCACTGGCTGCGTGGGCACTGACACTAGCTCTGGCTTCTCTCTCCACAGAGTCTGCAGATGGTGAAGATGATGATGATCATGACTGAGGAGGAGCCACTGAGTATAAATAGGCTGAAAAAGTGGGGAGCAATAATGTTGGTCGGACAGCATTTAATACTGGCCGACTGGTGCATAAAATGCCCCAATGGCATAAAATGCCACACCAGAAAAATACCTTAAATACCTAATAAAAATGCCCAGCCCAGATCAAGCTCAGACTCACACATGAGCTGACAAATACTTTGCTAACACCCTCTCTCAGATCATGGGTGATTTGATACAATACAATAGTATAACGAACAGGGATCAGAAACTATACAACATAGAACCACCAAGTAGAACCATGGATACCCAAGCAGTGGGTGATCAAGCCACCACCAAGGTGCCTCGGAGAGAACCTGATGTCGATGTCGATCGTACCAAACACGTGAAAATAGAGAAGATCATAGCATGTCTCTGTGTCCATCACCAATGTCTCGCAGTAGCATACAAGACCATCCTGTCAAAAATGCCGCTGAACATATGTGACCATGGATTCCCCACCTTTGACCAGACCGCCAAAGTGTCCCCTCATGTGAGCTCCATACGAAAGCCTCCCGCTCTCTGTCAAAGAACCAGCTCATCATGAACCTGGATGTCAATCCCAGCTCCAGGATTTGATTCCGCCAGACTGAAGTCGATGCGTCAGGGACGTCCCTCTCTGGAACCTGTGCACCTGTATAAAAGTATAGATGAGGCGCGGCTGTCCCATCTGAACACCCGCTCACACTCCCTCTCTGGCACGAGAGTCGTGAGGGATGACCTCATCACCACCACTAGAAAGCAGCCGAGGAAGGGGCCACCAAGCCCTTCCCGCGATCCGAAGAAGAGGATCCCTTCCGTGCCTTGGACTTCACCTTGGTCGGAGGATCGGAGTCGGAGTCTGATGAAGGAGAGAACTCATCGGTAGAGTCAACATCCCGCTTCTTCTTCTGCTCCTTCCTGGAAGCCGCTAACATCTTGCAGTCCTTCCGTAAATGTCCCTTCTTGCCACAGTGGTAACACTGGGCCTTTGACTTCTGCTTCCCGTCACCCCTCTCTGAAGCTACATAAGCCTCGCCTCCATAATGTGCCGGAAGCCGCCCCTGTAATCTCAAGGATGTCTCATGCTCAAGAAGCATCGAGGTCATATGTGTAAAACTGACAGGAGTCGATGATGTCTGTGCCCGCAAAGCAATGGCCACTCCATCAAACTCCGGGGGGAGCTTGTAGAGGACCGTCCTGACGAGATGCGCCTCGAGAAGAGCAGATTGCATGTGCCGAAGCTGGTCCTGTACCTGCGTAACACGAAGAAGAAAAGACTGAATAGTATCTTTCAGCTCAAACTTCATCTGCTGGAGCTGGCCATAAAGTGTGACTGCCCGCATGGTGGAAGGTGCCTCGTACATTTGCTGCAACTTCTGCCATACCTCAGGAGATGTCCTACAGGATGTAACCGCCGGTAAGACCGCTTTAGAAATACTCTTCAGGAAGAGGAAAAGGACGGAGAGGACGAGGATTCTGCACAAACCAAGCTTTCATGACAGCACTCCATGTGAGATAATCAGGTCCATGTAACTTATTATCAGTGGAAGTGCACGGAGGAGCCATATGGAGAGGATAAGAAGAGAAGGAATTTAGAGAGGAAACACAGCCAAAACACAAGCACAGACTGCAGAAAATGAGAGTTCACATGCAATATAACCCAAAATCTGATCAATAGAAGACAAAATCTGCTGCAGAAAGTCAAAAAATCAGTCAAAAACTGCCAAAAACAGCAAAAACGGCCTGAATTAACAGTCATCCAACCACGAGAGACGCTGAATCAGCAAAACGCAGGCTGTAAACTGTAGAAAAACAGGGAGAAAACTGTCGCCAGCATCTGCTGATGAAAAACACAGGCAGCAGAGGGTGCATAGGCAGCAGACGATGGCAAAACTGCAAAAAACGCAGGCTGAAAACAGCCCCAAAACAGGTCGCCTGGCTGCTACAGCAGTCGCCTGATCAGCAGGGGTACAAAACAGTCCTGAAATCAGCAAGAGAACACAGCAGAAACACACATCCTGAAAACTGATACCATGTCAGAAGTGGAGCAGCGGTGGAAGCATAAACATGTGCTGAAATAAACTGCTGAAACACAAGAAACACAAGACAAAAAGAGAAAAGAAAAGAACACGATACAGATGAGAACTCAGATGTATGCACGGGAAATGGAATCCATATATCTGAACATGAGACAATCGCATACAACAGTGAGTCACTGGCTGCGTGGGCACTGGCACTGGCTCTGGCTCCTCTCTCCACAGAGTCTGCAGATGGTGAAGATGATGATGATCATGACTGAGGAGGAGCCACTGAGTATAAATAGGCTGAAAAAGTGGGGAGCAATAATGCTGGTCGGACAGCATTTAATGCTGGCCGACTGGTGCATAAAATGCCCCAATGGCATAAAATGCCACACCAGAAAAATACCTAAAATACCTAATAAAAATGCCCAGCCCAGATCAAGCTCATACTCACACATGAGCTGACAAATACTCTGCTAACAATTAGATGCTCATGTTCGGGCTCTAGATGCTGTTTTTTGCTGTGGATTGTTTGCCCTCATAATATTTTGGTGCTGTTCTGTTTTCGTCTATTTGCTGCATCTAGATGACCAATTTCTAGGGATTTTCAGCTTTTAGTTATTTGCATTTTAATGCTGCTGCTGCCTGCATTTTTCTTTTTTGCGTTGTTTTAATGGTGGTGACTTTATTTAATGCTGGTTTGTCTGCATTTTGATTTGCAGCATTTGCATTTGCAGCATGTTGTGCTCTTGTAGGATGAGCGACAGGGTTTTCAGCCTCTGTTTGTCTTTGGTTGACTGATTCTCTGGTGCTTTTGCAGATTTTGAGATTAGTTACTTTCAACACTGTGTGTGAACATGTACTTCGTTTAGTTTGTGTTGTTTGGTTGTCATCTCTCTCTCTCTCTCTCTCTCTCTGTCTTTCTGTGTTCCTCATATTCTATTCCTATCCTCTCTAGATGGCTCCTCCTTTCTATTCTATTGATAACAAACTTCACGGCCCTAATTACTTAACCTAGAGTGTTGTTATGAAAGCATGGTTTGTGCAGAAGCGATTGTGGTATGTTGTTTTTGGAGCTATTGAACATTTTGAGTCTCCCACTCCTCTTCCCGATGATTGGGACTAGGGCAACCATGAAGAAGCTATGCTTACATGGGATGGTGATTATGCATGTGCATATTCTACTTTTCTTCATTGTATCTCTAAAAAAGTGCTACCGGTGGTTACCTCTTTCAGGACAACTTTAGTGTTATGGATGAAGCTTTAGATGTTGTATGAGGCTCCCTCGACCATGTTCGCAGTTACCCTTTATGGACAGCTCGAGTAGATGAAGTTTAAGCTGAAACTATCTAGTCATTCTTGCTTCATGTTACACAAGTACAAGATTAGCTTCGTCACATGTAGTCAACCCTTCTAGAGGAACATCTTGTGGGGATTGTGCTCTACAAGCTCCCTTTGGAGTTTGATGGTGTAGCCAATGCTTTGCAGGTCCAAACATTGTCGATCTTCGGTGAGCTTTACACATATGTCCTTGATGCTAGTCGAGCATGAGGTGTCTTTCAGTTATAAGGTGTGAGGTGTCTCCTCCAATAGATCCGGAGGAGTCCTCTTAGTAGTCGATCGAAATTCATATCCATGCACATGACCATCTAGTCTCTCCATGGGAAACCTAGGACTTAGTTGAACATGGGAATCTCAGTTCTACTTCACAGGGGAAGCGTGGACAAGTCACCCTTATCAACAATCTAACGCCCACCTAAGAAAGACCACTTTGCAATCAATCAAAGGTAGGAGTGAGGTTAACACCACACTTGGCTCAAAGAGAGTGAGAGATGTTGAGATGACAAGCTCAACACGTGCGGACATTGATGATGGACCGCCTAGCTAGATGGGTCCGTACGTCTACACTAGCACGTTGGTGGTCATTACGATACTCACATGGCCACTGACTTATCACTTATTATATTTAGTTTGTTACACCTACTTACAGCTGGGAAAGATATAGTGCCAATCAAGTAGTGTAGTCTGTTATGCACTGTTTAACTTAGTAGGTTACTTTTCCTTTATGTTATATCTTATCTATACTTTGTGTAGATTGCATAGTGTGTGGAAGAAGAAGAAAAAATCAATAAGAAAACGAGTTTGGTTTCCATCTCTCTTCTTGTGTTCTTGAGTGAGCTTTCTCTTGTGCATATAGTGTGTGTTTGGCGCAGCAGCTCAAGCAAGTTTTCTCACCATGCGATTCTTGACATAGTATCAGAGTTGCGCCATTGAGAGAGGTTGATTTTGAAGACTGAAGTGAATGAGAAAAAGTAAGGTTCTAGTAAGCAAGCAATGGGTAAGAAGCTTTTCCATTCTTCCACTCTCTCTCTTGGATAGTGCTTTTGGAGGCATCGGAAGCAGGGTAGAGTGAAAATCTCAGATTGTTGTGAGATTCGGTGTGCGAGTAGAGTACTGTATATTCTGTAGATCAATCCTTTAGAGCTTTTACGCAGTTTTTTTTGGGCATCTGAGGCCGTTTCAGGCTCCGTTTTAGAGCCGCAAGGTTGCGGACAGCAGATTTAGGGTACAATGTGATTTCGGTTGTATTGATCGAAAGTGGGTGTATAGGTTACAGAGTTCGAATTTGTAATTTTTGAGGTGTTTGTCAGAAAGCAAACATAAGGTTTATCTACAAACATGTTGCAGATTACATGTACTATTGAGCAATTAGTGAAAAAGGTTGCTTGGTGTATTGCTGTGCATATATTGTAAAAGACTGCAGAAGACTAGCTTGCTATGTTGTATCCTTTTTTGTAATAATGGCAGAGAACAGTGGAAATCTCATTATTGAGAAGCTTGACAATAATAACTACCCTTAAAGAAATTCCGTGTGACGAACTTCCTTATTGGAAAGGGCCTTTATGAGTTTGTTTCAGATGAAGAAAAGGAGCCAGAGCTGAGTATTCCTCCGACTGCAGATGAATTAAAGACATAGAAAGAGCGGAATGCAAAAGACAAAAATGTGATGTAGTGGCTATCTGCAGTCATTGATAATACGATGCTGGGACATATTAGGAATGCAGAAACTTCACATACAACTTGGACAATTTTTGAGAATATGTTTTTAGTAAATACAAAGGCATGGAAGATTCAACTCAAGCAAGAAAGGGAAAATGTCTGTCAATGAGTATGTTTTGAAGGTGAGGAGCATTGTAAATGCTTTAGCAGCAATTGATGCAATGTCTGATGATGATGATTTGGTTTCATCCACTTTGATTGGCCTTAATAATGAGAAGGCATGGAAATCATTTGTTACTTCAGTATACGTACGGAAGCCATTTTCAGATTTTGATGAGCTGATCGCTCTCATGATTACCGAAGAGATCAATATGCAGGGTGACTCATCTGAAAAAAAAGGTGAACAGGTCCAAGCATTTTACTCAAGTTCAGGAAAGGAACGCGATAGATTCTCTTTGAGAGGCCGTGGTATGGGATGTGCTGGTGATAACTAGCAAAACATGTTCAATCAACAATTTGGTGAAATGTAGGTTTCAGGAGGTCGAGGAAACTTTAGAGGCAGGGGGAGCTCTAGAGAAAGAGGTGGATAGTAGAATAGAGGTTCTGGAAATTCTGCTATTGTTTGCTATTATTGTAGCAAGACAGGTCATATTGCAACCCATTGTTATGCTAAGAAGGATGATATTCATAGTGGTAAATTGCAGCAAGGAAACTATGCATCTTTTTCACGATAGAATGAAGACAAAAATGAGCGTCTGTTTGTTATGCGGCATATGATGAATGTAGTTACAGGAAAGGGAACACATGATGATGTATGGTATGTCGATTCAGGTGCATCTAATTATATGATTAATCATGTTGAATGGTTTGGAGAGATACAGGACTTACAAAATCCAGGTTATGTGTAGACGGGTGATGATTCATGCCACACCAATTTCACACATTGAAAAGGTTCCCTTGTCCTTGTATGATGGCTAGACAAAGAGTCTGATAAATGTATTACATGTGCCATCAATCTCAAAGAATCTAGTGTCTGTTGGCTAAATGGTAGAGTGAGGGTTGCATGTTCGATTCAATGCAAAAGATTGTTTTGTAGAAGATTTTAATGATAAGTGCAAGTTGGTTACAAAAGGAAGTAGAGTTGGCTGCATGTTTACTTTAGATGCCGGAATTCTTGCAATGGATGTTGCTATGTATGCTAAAGGAAAATGAATGGTTACAGACATTGAAATATGGCATAAACGTATTGGACATGCAAATGTGCAAAGACTGAAATTAATGTAGTCCAGAGGATTGGTTACAGGGTTGTCTTTTTTTAGAGTTGTAGAATTTCATAAAGTCTATGAAGCATGCCAGTTTGGTAAGCAGGCGAGACAACCCTTCTCTCATGATAGAGAAGTGAGCAGAAACATACTTGATGTAGTGTATACTCATGTTTGGGGGATCTACACATAATGTATCTCTTGGTGGCAGTAAATACTTTGTCATATTTATTGATAACTGTTTAAGGAAGCTATGGGTATATTTCATGAAGGAAAAGAGTGATATATTTGAGCACTTTAAATCTTTCAAGGCAGCCGCTGAAACAGAAATAGACTTGAAAGTAAAGTGCTTGAGATCAGATGGAGGGGGAGAGTACCTCTCTAATGAGTTTAGTGGCTTTTTGAGGACTTATGGGATAAAGAGGTAATTTACTAACAGGTATACTCCACAACAAAATGGGATTGCAGAAAGAAAAAATAGGCATATTGCAGAAGTTACACGGGCATTAATGGTTGAAAAGAATATGCCAAAATATTTTTGGTTTGAAGTTGTCTATACTGCTGTCTATATTATGAATAGAACCCCCACAGTTGCAGTTCATGGGATGACTCCCGAAGAATGCTTTACTGGCAAGAAGCCTGATGTATCACACTTGAAGGTATTTGACTATGTTGCATATGTTCATGTGCCAGATGAGCTACGGAAGAAGCTTGATACAAAGGCTGAAAAATATATTTTTATTGGATACTCTTTAGAGCAGAAAGGGTATTGTTGTTATAATCCTGTCACAGGTGAGTTTAGAGTGAGCAGGGACATTATTTTTGATGAGATGAGTAGTTGATATGCACTTGCTGGTGATGTATTAGATGATAATAATGATCATGATAGCTGTGTGCAAAAAGAAAAGCAAGAATCACAGAGTCTTAGTGGACCAGAAACATCATCTGATACTACACCTACAGTGAGCCCTTGGTCTGGGAGACTAAGGAGTAGCCTATCTTCAGATGTATCTATAAGTGTTGCAGGCAAAGACAAAGGAAAGAAGAAAGTGCTGGATGGTAATGATGCATCTACTAGTCATTTGGGATTTGATGGAGATTATAGTGGTTTAAAGAGTTTGGATGATAAGCTTGGTATTCCTTTAGTCAGGACACCAAGTGTATAGAGAGCTCATTGTAATGTAAAGGCTCCATTGGGTGATCCAGTGGTACGCAGATCTAGCAGGGTCAGATACCCTGTTAAAAGATTTGGCTTTGAAGGTTATGCAGCTCACTATTATGCTTATATGATGAAACTAGTTGAGGATGTTGAGCCCATTTGTTTTGAGGATGCTGTTAGTCATGCTCATTGGGATTAAGCAATGGATGAGGAGATGACTGCATTAGAAGCCAATAAGACTTGGGATTTGATACCCTTGCTTAAGGGTAAGAAAGCTATTGGCTGTAAGTGGGTTTACAAAGTCAAGCATAATGCAGATGGTTCAGTTAGCAGGTATAAGGCTAGGCTAGTTGCAAAAGGCTACGCTTAAACATATGACATAGATTATGAAGAGACATTCAGTCCAGTTGCTAGGATGGCAACTATTAGATGTGTGATTACCTTGGTAGCAGCTAAAGGTTGGAGTTTATAGCAAATGGATGTTAAGAATGCCTTCTTGCATGGTGAATTACAAGAAGAAGTGTATATGGAGCAACTAGTAGGTTATAAGGATTTAGAGCATTCCATATATGTATGCAGGTTAAAGAAGGCGCTCTATGGGCTGAAGCAAGCACCTAGAGCATGGTCTGACAAGATTGGAGAGTATCTTGTCAATATTGGATTTTGTATTTCCGATGCTGATCACTCACTTTATGTAAGAAGGGGAGATGCAAGTTTGGTCATCATAGTCATTTATGTGGATGACTTGATTATTACAAGTGACAGTGAATGGAATTGTTGAAGTTAAGGACTTCTTAAAGAAGAAGCTTGAGATGAAGGATTTGGGTGAGCTGAGATACTTTCTTGGTATTGAGGTGATCAGATGTGATGATGGTATATGGCTATCCCAAAGGCAATATGGATTGGATATGTTATCTAAGTATGGTATGACAGTATGTAAGCCTCTTTCAGTATCATTGGAGCAAAATGTGAAGTTGAGTGCCGACGTTGGGGTTGAGATAGAAGACCCTACTATGTTCAGGAGGATAGTAGAGAGTTTGATTTACATGACTATCACAAGGCCAGACTTGAGCTATGTTGTTGGCCTTGTCAGTGAGTTTATATAGATGCCTAGAAAGGCTCATTTGGATACAGCTAAGACATATATTGAGATATGTGAAGTCTACTTTACATTATGGACTTTTTTATGAGGCAAGTAAGGATGTACAAGTCTTTGGATACACAAATGCAGATTGGGCTGGTAGTATGTTAGACAGAATATCTACTAGTGGATTTATGTTTTCCCTTGCTAGTGCAGGAGTTACATGGAGCGGCAAAAAGCAACCTACAGTTGCTTTATCGAGTACAGAGGCTGAGTATAGAGGTGCTGCTATGGCAGCATGTGAGGTGTTATGGTTGCAAAAGTTATTAGGTGATTTGGATGTGCAGGGGATGGTCCAGTTGTCATTCATTGTGACAACATGAGCAGCATATAGTTAGCTAGGAATCTAATGTTTCATGCGAGGACAAAACACATTGAGGTACACTACTATTTTGTGAGAGAGAAGGTACTTGCAGGAGAGATTGACGTGGTATATGTTGGCACACATGATCAAATAGTTGACATTTTCACAAAGGCATTGGGTGCAGAGAAGCTTCAAAAGTTTCGAAGCTTACCTGGAGTTGCAAAGATAGAGTTGAGCTTGAGAGGGAGTGTTGAGATAGCAAGCTCAACACGTGCGGACATTGATGATGGACCGCCTGGCTAGATGGGTCCGCACGTCTACACTTAGCACGTTGGTGGTCATTACATAGAAACAGGGAATGCCCGTTCCAGGCCTTAGGAACGGATTAATGCGTTCTGATATGTGTCTACCAATGAAATGCCCATGGAACGTTCCTGGCCTCGTTCTTGTCCGTTTCGGGTTGTTCCAGCAGCTGTTTCTTGGAATCAGATTGTCCCGCTTGCTCCCTTCTCTGTCACCTGCCTCTCCCGCCTGCTCCCGCCTGCCTCGCCTGGGCCCTACCTGCTCTCGCCTCTCCTGTCCACCTGGCCTGCGGCCCCTCGTCTCTCCTCCCCGCCTGGCCTGACTCTCCTGCGGCCCCCCCACCTCTTGCCCGCCTAAGTGAGTGAGTGGGTGAGACACATACACACCAGGTAGAGACACACACACATATATACAAATATGTGTGCATGTGTGGGTGTGTGTAACATATGATTACTAATCATGTTGCTACTAATTGTGTTGTTGGTCTCTCCTTGAAAAGCGTGATGCATTAGGTCACTTAATTGGCATGTCGAACATGACCTTTTCAATGCCTACCATATGGCTACCCATAATCTAGTTGTCTCATATTGTACCTAGCATATCATGCCACCCTTCTCACTTCCACCATGCTACTAGATAAAGCAATTTGCAATCTTTCAACTAACTTAATCTATGAGCTCTCTATCTCTTTCTCTCTCTCTCGCAAAGATATAGCGCCAGTCGATTAGTGTAGTCTGCTATGCACTGTTTGACTTAGTAGGCCACTTTTCCTTTAATCTATGAGCTCTCTCTCTCTCTCTCTCTATATATATATATATATATATATATATATGGCAAAGATATAGCGCGAGTCGATTAGTGTAGTTTGCTATGCACTGTTTGACTTAGTAGGCCACTTTTCCTTTATGTTGTATCTTATCTATACTTACTGTACATTGTATAGTGTGTGGAACAAAAATAAGAAATCAACAAGAAAACGTTTTGGCCTCCATCTCTCTTCTTGTGTTCTTGAGTGAGCTTCCTCTTGTACATATAGAGTGTGTTTGGCGCAGCAGCTCAAGCAAGTCTCCCCACCACATGATTCTTGACAAGAGACGGGGGAGAGTATAACTCGATCCCCCTACCCATAAGGTAAAATCTCAACTTTGGCCTCCTAAAACGGTGTTAAACCTAGTAACTAATCCTATTGATATTGGGAGAGTTACGATTTGATCAACTCTATCTAGTGTTGGAAGTTAGTCGACTTATCAGGTCCACTCAGCCATAGATGTTCGATTGTTAGGATTGAAGCCTCCCACTTTCCTCGATTGAGTTTGCTTTAGTTTTCTAATTAGCAAAGCATACTACCACGTTGTTGGACATATAAAAAACAGTTTTCTTTTAGTACTTCATTAAATTGGGTTTGTTAAACTCAATCTTTAGCACATAACAAACAATTCGGAAATTAGATACTTTATTTCGTAATAACAAGCAAAATCATCACTCCGCAGAGTGGTAAAAAACCGTCTTTTTGCAGAAAGACACTGTCCAGTCTAGGATAGGACCTTCTAATCCCTTGGGATTGGGCTGTATGTGATCGCACTCCATCCGCGGTCAACAAGGAATTTACTGGCTTAGAGCCTCTCTAAGCTTCCTTGAGCCTTAGGAGCCGTCCTACATAACAGGAGTACTTATTACTCGATTCTTTGCTCTCTTTGGTGCTCGAATGATCAAAAACCAAAAACACCTCTCTCTCTCTTGAGCATAGGATCCCTACCCGAGGTGAGTTTTTCCACGCTTCGCAAAGTGTTAGGAAGCATTGGGTTGGGAACCCCAATGTCCCAAACCATCACAATCCACATCTTGTCAAAATGTTTGCGATGCATAGAATCCCTCTTATCAATTCCCGTGTTCTTTCCTAAAAAGCAATTGATAATACTAATATGTTTTGTAAGTTTAAGTACGTTCTAACTAATTGTAATCTATGTTACAAACTTATCCTATGGGCTTTTCTAACATTACTAACTTATCCCTCATTAGGAAGTTGTAGAGTTAATAGCTTAAAAGCAACTATTTTCTTATGTACTAAACTTGATTCTCTCCGTTCGGCCATCCATTGTGATTACGGGGTATGATCGCAACCTCAGTTTCTTGTGGAATAACCGGTCCTTCGGATCGAATGGATCGGGAGTAACTTTCGCTTGCACTTCAGCTTCGTGTTGAGTTCCCTTAGTAGTGACTATTTCCTCGTGTTGGGGAGCTCTCGGAGCATGATCTCGCCCAGCATCTTGATGTCTCTTGGGAGCCATGGAAGAAGCTTGATGTATTTGAGTAACGCTTCCCCGTAGGTGTGGAGAGAGAGAGGCTCGGCTGATTGCAGCAGAGCTTCGTCGCATCAACAGCAAAGAGACTTCTGCATGGGTTGTTTTTCTTACATGATGCTCTATCCCTGTTTATATAGTAATCAAGGGGGGGGAGGGGTAAAAGAGAGTACGCTAGCTTTTAGCGTTTTTGATAATATTATCAATGATAAAGAGAGAACACTTGCTTTTAGCGTTTTTGATGACATCATCAATGATCCAATCCTTCTGCATTGGTAGCATTGCATGTTGCCTATCCCATTTGGTCCTTAGGTGATTGCATTAGCTCTATCATTCCCTTTGGCATTGGGCAAGTCGACACCACGGTTTGGGTAACCCCTTCCATAGTTGTTTATTCGGTGGTTCCATTGGCCATTTCGAGCGATTTTCTTGGCCATAGGATTTGCTCGCATAAGAGCATCTTTGAGAGTCGTTGGTCTCATTGATTCAAGGCGAGTGTCGAAGGGTGGATTTAGTGCTTGGCAGAATCTTTAAATCTGTTGAGACGCTGTCATTAGGGGTGTGTATTTGGCGCAGACTCACAAACTTAGAATAGAATCCTTCCAAGGTTAGGTTTAATTGTTGTAAGTTATAGAATTAATTCATCTTGATTGATTCAAAAGATGGGGTAAGATAGCGTCCTTTCACAACTTCTTTGAGTTGCTCTCAAGTTTGGGAAGCTTCTGTTATGCCTTTATCTTGACAAAATTGTTTCCACCAAAGCTTAGCTTCGCGAGTAAGACGAAGACGAGCAGTCATGGACTGATTTGCAGTAGTAGTTTCAACGGCTACGAAATAGTCGTCCATAGCCTCAATCCAAGCTTCTGCATCTTGCTCCACCTTGGGTCCTTCACCGCTAAATCTAGGTGGTGGTGTCGGTTTGAGAAGAAACTTCTTCTCTTGGAGTTCCTTGTACGTTTCATCAATTCACACTAGTTGGCGATTTTGATTACCACACAAGCTAAATGTTAGATTTGATTTTCCAAGAGTTAAAGTACCTACTCTCTTTGTTAACTTTAGAAAATAAGGTAATCTTTATTTATCAAAAGAAAACATACAATGGAGATTAGTCATGGACTTTGTGTAATGGTACATTTACAAAGTAAGGGGGTTTCTTATCTGTCTCTAAGGCTCTATAAACTGAGGGTAAAGGAGGGTATCCTCTGACAGAGTAGCCATTTCAGACATGTCTCCCGTGGACTACTATACGGTCAGGAGGTATAATTTGGATGACTTGTTCATTCACCCAACGATGTAGGGTCATTATCTCTTTTAATTGTCACAATATCATTAACCCTCTGCCCTTCAAATAAGAAACATCGAACTAGTTTTAGTTCTTCAAGCCATTTCAACAACTTGAGATGGACTTTCACATCTTTGTACATAGTTAAGTAAAAGTAAGGGTCGTCGCGTGTCCCCCATAGATGAGTCTTCTCTAAGATAGCCATTACGCTCTCTCTTAATTTCAACATGTTGGACTGGCAAGTAGTGAAATACATGATCTCAAAAATCAATCGCATAAAGTGTAGTTTATCATTAACTTGTCAAAGCAACTTACCTATTATCATAAGCTCATAACTCACACTTTTCAAAAATAATAACGAGACCTTATATTTATGAAAAGTATTTACAAAGATATATTGATCATACTATGATCTACCAACACACCATCTCATGGATCCTTTCCTCATGAAAAGTATCAAGGTCTATACCCTCATATCTTGGTGGATTCTCATGTACATGGCAAACAATATAATGTGGTGGCTCTTGGGGTTAACCAAAACATCCCGTGCCAAAATAAGGCCTTCTTGGCACTACAACTCCTCTCTCGGGTGGTAGTATTTGTAGCTCTTTCCGATATACCCACAAGGTTTCAGGTATAGGCTCATCCCCAATGTCTAGTAACTATTTAGGAAAGGCATTGAACAAAAGGTATATCTTAACTATCCTTAGTTGTTCAACCCATCGAATTGTAACCAGTCTTTCTTCCGTGGATGGGTGGTAAATCCCTGATTACAACTTAATTACAGCAGCAAACAATTAATGCACTGAAAATACAAATTTACCTATTGATCTTGGACAATGCACATCCGATTGGCCCCAAAATTGGCTCCCCTTTCGGTATTTCTTTAGCTTTATTGAAGGAGTTGATTTACAATGGGATTCTCCCGATCCCTTTTGCAATCGAAACTCCCCTTGCTGTCCAAAGTGACCAGCAAGTCTTTAATCTATTTTTCCCCTTGATTCGGTCACTTAATTGGCCTTCACCCTCTTCATGGACGATGGAAATGCCCCAAGTTCAATGGCTGGCTAGTCCTCCACCTGAATTTAGTTGAAATTCACCTTCAACCCTAAAAAATCCAAGTCTTGGAGCTTCTAATTTCTAGCACGCTTCCCGAGGCTGTTGCTAAATCCTAATTTTTTCTACAAATTAGGGTTTATAGCAGAGAAATTTGAAATAGGAGAGAGAAAATTCAGACTTTCTTTGCGAATAACTGAAGAAAATCTATCATTTACTGTTGCTGCCCTATCTCAACAACTTGTAGATGCAAAGAATTGAAGAAAATCAATCATTTATTGCTGCTGCCCTATCTCAATAGCCTGTAGATGCTGTCACCTGTTGTTGATTGGTCTTCTCTTGCCATTGGCTGCCTGAGAAGATCCTCCAATGGCTGCAAATCAAACGAGTAGCCTCTCCTCCCTCTCTCTTGCAGACTGAATACACTAAAAATGCTTCTCTCTAGTCTCTAAAGACGTTTTTCAGTCTTGGATGGGCATTTTTGACAAGTCGCAACCTTTCCAAATGGTTTTTTCAGCATTATTCATAATTAAATATTAAATTTCAGTCTTTACTAAAAATTAACCTAATAATTATTTCGATGCCTTGAAAAATAATTTGACTGGCTAATGATTAAATTGGCTAGGGAACTTTCATTCTCGAGTGTCTTTGCGCCATCTTTGACTAGCAGATTGGCATTAGGTACTATTAAACGCCACTTCTCTAATGTCATCAACTGACACTTATGGCCAAATGAATGACCTAGGCCAACAACTGGCACGAGATACCACCAAGTACTTGTGTAACATAACTTATAGCAATTTTTGCCTTCGACATCTCGTGATTTCCTCAGGTCCCGGGCTCGTAAAATATGCTCTAATCCCAATTACACCTCACATGTGTAACATTTACTTAACCATGTAATTAAAAATTAATCCACTATTTAGTGAGGTTTAAAAAATATATGCTCTCATGACACGAATCCTTAATAGTTCGTAATGAAGAAGGATGTTACGCCCATAATATATCTCCATGTGTGACCTATTCCTTGGCCAAAAATCTCTCATATACCATGAGTTAGGATAAGGTTGCAATACAATTGGAGAAATAAAGATCATTTCCATTATCTCAAATATAGCCTCGCATTATGAGAAATTATTCGACCCTAAGGCTACATGATACATGATGGGAAAAATATCACGTAAATGTGTAGCTTCCTCATTACTAAGTTCCTATGGGCACTATGTATATGCAAGATAATAAACAACAGTTTTCTTTAAACAAGTGTGGTTATTTTATTAATTCCTTTTATACGTTGACTACTTAACCTGACGAGGAGAGGTTCGTCCTCCTCCTCGTTGGGCCCGTGACACCCTCCGAGATTCAGGGATCGAGGGGGTCCCTGAGGAGTGGGAACCGCAGGATGGACCGCGGAGGTCACGGAGGAACCATGCACATTCTTCAGAGCTTGTTTGCTCCAACTATTGTTTGCTCATCGGTGTTATGCAGGATCGAGAGCCCACTTCAATGAAGAAGGCTTTGCAGTCTGATCATTGGCGGCAAGCCATGGGAGCTGAGTTGGAGGCTATTGAGAGGAATGGCACTTGGTCTCTTGTGCCTCGTCCCTCTCACAAGAAGGTGATTGATGTCAAGTGGGTCTTCAAGACCAAGTACCTTAGCGATGGTTCTTTGGACAAGCACATGTGAGAGTGCGCTGCGGAAGAGGGAATACGAACACGGAGGGAGAGAGAGAGAGAAAGTAGAAAATAAGGAAGAGAAATCTGCACTGACTGAAATGAATGCTGAATACACTGAAATGGACTGATCAGTCCCTGCACGCAGCCCGAAGCGTCAGTGAGGGCACCAGATCAGGCTGATGATGATGGCAGCACCACCACTGGGGAGGAGTGTCGGAATCTGCAAGAAGACAAGTGATCAAGTGGGGAGGGGGCTGCCTATAAATAGGCAAAAGGACAAACCCTAACCCTAACCCTAAAATGGGCGCAAACCCTAAAAATGCCCTAAAATGGGCGCCCCACAACAGTGACCAAAAAGTGGCTGGGCAGCCAGTGGCTGCCTACTAAAAGAGGCCAAAAAGAAATACACAACCTAAGACAGCCAGTCGAGAGTGACTAGCCTCCCCCATCATAACACATGACAGACATGTCAGAGCTTCTAATGTCCTCGTCTGACTCAGATTGAGGCTCACAGGCAGGAGATGACAAGGCATGACAAACATGACTGCTAACACCCCCTCTCAGATCTTGGATGTGGCTGAAGGCCAAGGGAGAAACGGATCCTGAGGTGGCAAGAGGAATGCCGCAGAAAATAAGGAAGAGAAATCTGCACTGACTGAAATGAATGCTGAATACACTGAAATGGACTGATCAGTCCCTGCACGCAGCCCGAAGCGTCAGTGAGGGCACCAGATCAGGCTGATGATGATGGCAGCACCACCACGGGGGAGAAGGAGTGTCGGAATCTGCAAGAAGACAAGTGATCAAGTGGGGAGGGGGCTGCCTATAAATAGGCAAAAGGACAAACCCTAACCCTAACCCTAAAATGGGCGCAAACCCTAAAAATGCCCTAAAATAGGCGCCCCACAACAGTGACCAAAAAGTGGCTAGGCAGCCAGTGGCTGCCCACTAAAAGAGGCCAAAAAGAAATACACAACCTAAGACAGCAAGTCGAGAGTGACTAGCCTCCCCCATCATAACACATGACAGACATGTCAGAGCTCCTAATGTCCTCGTCTGACTCAGACTGAGGCTCACAGGCAGGAGATGACAAGGCATGACAAACATGACTGCTAATAGCACAAGGCTCGCCTTGTTGCTAAAGGTTTTGCTCAGCGCCCAAGCATTGATTTCCATGATACTTTTGCCCCCATTGCTCGTATGGCTACTATTCGAGCTGTTCTTGCCTTGGTTGGCTATAGGAGATGGCCTGTTTATCAGTTGGATGTGAAGTCAACCTTTCTGAACGGTGACTTGCAGGAGGAGATCTATGTTGAGCAGCCTCCTGGCTTTGGATCCTCGGATGAGAAAGTTTACAGGTTGAAGAAGGCCTTGTATGGCCTCAAGCAGCCTCCGCGTGCATGGAACGAGAAGATTGACTCGTTTTTTCAATTGAAGTTGGGATATCGACGCTCCAAGGCCGATAAGTAGCTTTATGTGCACACTTCCGAGGTTGGTCGTGTTTGTGTTGTATGTTGATGATTTGATTTTGACAAGGGATCATGTACAGAAGGTCCAAGAGACCAAGACAGCTTTACATCAGGCATTCGAGATGACGGATTTGGGGCTTCTTCATTTCTTCTTGGGTCACGAGATTTATCAGTCTCAGAGGGGGATTTTCATCTCTTAGCAGAGGTACATTTAGGAGCTCTTGGTGACTTTTGAGATGGAGACTTGTCGGCCCATTACTACTCCTATGGATCCGAATTGGAAGGCCACTTCACACTCAGATTCTCCCCTGATGGATGCTTCACGCTACTGTCAGTTGATTGGATCCTTGATTTGGCTTCTCAACACTTGTGTTGATCTTTGTTTTGCTGTGTGTCTTTTGGCAAGGTTCATTACGGAACCCAAACAGGTGCATTGGCAGGCTGCCTTGAGGATTCTTCGGTAATTGAGGGGGACCTTTGACTTAGGGATTTCTTATCCTGCTGGTAGAGATGCTACAGATTTGGTTCTTGCAGGTTGGAGTGACTCGGATTGGGCTGGCGATGTGGACCACCGACGGTCTACTACAGGCTACTGTTTTATCTTGGGTATAGGTGTTATCTCTTGGATTAGCAATAAGTAGCCCACGGTAGCCCTTTCTTCTGCTGAGGCGGAGTATCGGGCTGCGTCTTCCACCACATGTGAGGTTGTGTGGCTTCGGAGATTGTTGGAGGAGCTTGGCTGCCCCCAGACTCGTCCTACTCTTTTGCGGTGCGACAATGAGAGTTGCATTGCCTTGGTCCGAAATCCAGTATTCCATGCCTGGACGAGGCACATTGAGATCCAGTATCACTTCATTCGGGAGAAGCTTCTGGATGGGACCATTGATGTGGAGTACTGCAAGACGGAGGATAATCAGTCTTTTTTGACCCGTCGAGGATCTGAGAGGGGGTGTTAGACAATCATTTCTTGGACAGTTAGTAGACAGCAGGTTCCACGTCAGTAGGTTGGTGGACAGCAGGCTCCATGTCAGCAGTACGGCAGTCCACGTCAGTAGTATGACAGGGCACTGGTACAGTTAGCCAGATTTGCTGGTACAGTTGGCCAGATTTATTGCAGTTGGCTGCATTTAATGCAGCCGACCTGCTCCAATTATTTCCTATTTTTTCAGTTATTTATAGCCGGTTTCGTGGCTCACTCCAGTATTCATTATTCAGATTCTGATCTTGAGATCTGTTGGCTGAGACAGACTGTGCTCGGGCTGACAGAGATCGAGGTCATCAAGTCGGAGACATACGCAGATATTTCCTTTGCCCCCTTGTGTATTTCTGCACTCTTATACAGTATACTACACCACAGATTTTCTGGGTTTACACTGTTTTCTTTTCTCTTTTTTTTTTTCGTAAAAGGTAATTGTATTAATTATGAAAAAAATGTACAAGTTTACATGATTACAAGATACACGATGGCTCCATCGTGTGTAAAATCTCAGTACTAAATAACAAAGGAGTTACAAAAGTCATGGCACAAACGCAGAGAAAATTGCCATATGTAAGGGAAGTAAGTCCTCCCGAGGGAGTAAGCCAGAGTGCCGAATGAGATCTATCTGCCAATGCAAGAGACCTTTAAGCCTCGCAATATGTCTCGGAACATTAGAGGCCGAATCAAAAAGAAAGGCATTCGGAGTGGTCCAATTGTGCCAGCATCCTCAGTATCTAAGAAAGCGAAACAAAATCTTCATATGCGATTGTGCCGGTGTGGGGTATTTTGGCCGTACAAAAACCCAATCAAAAGGGCTTAGCAAGAAACCAACCACTGCTCACCAAACCGCTGACAAGAGCGACCAGATATTCTTAGCGAGAGGGCAAGAAATAAATCAATGACGGGCCGATTCCACAGTAGTGGTGCAAAAGAAACAACTGCCGTTAGAGATTCGACGCTTGGAAAGGGTTGAAGCAAGAGGAAAACCACCAATCATCACCCTCCAAAGAAAGACCTTGCATTTGAAAGGTGTCTTGTTCAACCAGCCCTCCATCACAGTTGCCTTCCACCATGATTGCGATTTCCGCAATCCCCATATAGTATTAGCTTTAGTAACCAACCATTGATGATCTTTAATTAGAAGATGATACACCTGGTTAGCTGAGGCCTTTTCCAAATTCAACCGACCTGCAAGGTCCCAGTCCTGCCAAGGACGATCCAAAGCAAGGGCAAGAAAGGGTTGCCTGCTCTGGAGCACTAACAAAAGCTGTTCCCATAAATCACGGTATCCACGAGGAATTCTGAAAAGCCTCCTGGCTATATGACACGATATCAAGACATTACGACTGGCAAGGGTGGCATCTGCAAAACTGAAGTCAAGGCCAAACGTGCCATGCGGTTAAATTTTGGTCTGAGCTCATGTTTGCCTTCTCAAGAAAGTAATCGCGAGGCTACCAGCAATTCCAGTTGAAAAGAGTTAGTATGTAAGCGGTCCTCCGCTGGATGCCAACGCGCCTTCTGGAGAACCAATTTCCAGGAGCAGACCAAATGAACAAGGAGGGATGAGGAAGGACTAGAAAACCGAGAGTCTGCATTAAGAACATGCCACCAGGAGCTCCGAATTTGTGTATTACCATGCACAAGCCCGTGATGCTCAAGAAAATAACGGGCTATAATGACCCACGGGTGATGATCCACGCACATGGTACGAAAAAGAGACCAACGAAGTGCTAGCATATGAGTTTTGGCATCCAAAATAGCCCGACCACCCATGCGTTTGGGGGTACATGTATGCGACCAAGAAATCCATGAAATGCCTGCATGCAAGGAATCCTTCTTCCATAACATGAAACGAATGTGCTGAGTAAGAGCATTCAAAGTAGTAGTAGTCCAAGGCAGCAATGGCAAGAAATATGTGAGCATTGGCAACATAATTGTCTGAGCCACTTTGAGGCGAACATGGAAGGGCCAAGCTTGCAACTTCCAATACAGAAACTTAGCTGCCAGTTTCTGTGAAATCCGCTCTAGTAGTTGCTTTGGCCGAACATCAATACCCAAAGGGTACCCAAGATGTCTGACAATGGAACCACGGGGAACAACCTGTCCCTGCCAGCCCAATGACTGTAAATCGGACTCCGTGCAACTGAGAATGGCTGATTTGAAAGCATTGATACGAAGACCAAAAGCATGACCAAAGACCGTCTAAACATCTAATGCTTTGCGAAGATTGTCCTTGTCCGCACGCAAAATCATAAAGCTGTCATCAGCCAAAGATTGACTAATGAAGTGCTGTCCAAAAGGAAGAGACAATCCAGCCAACTGAGTAGAAGCTGCCATAGAAGATAACATCGAAAGAACCGGATGAGTTGCAAGGGCAAAGAAGAGAGGACTTAAAGGGCAACCCTGTCTCACTGAGCGTGCAAGGACAAATGGCTCGGTAACACCACCATTTAGCATAACTCGTGAAGAAGCCGCAGTACTAATGGTGTAGATCAAGCGGGACACTCGAGTACCAAAACCCATAGTAGACATAAGTTTTGCAATGAACGACCAGTCTAAATAATCAAAAGCCTTTTCCAGATCCAATTGAATCAATACCACTTCCTGATTAGAGTGCCTTGCATAGTCAATAGCCATTTGCACATTTAAGATATTATGCAAAATGTTTCGGCCCTTAATGAAACCATATTGAAGAGGATGCACAATGGCCGGAAGATGCTTGTGGAGCCGATTCGCCATCACTTTGGAAAATATTTTATACATTGAACCCATCAAAGAAATTGGTCTCCAATGTTTCAACATTGACGGCGAAGGAATTTTTGGAAGCAGTTTGATAAGACCTTCTTTCCATGAGGAAGGCATGAACCCCGTTTCCCATACTTGCTGAAACATAGTCGTCAATGGTTTCACCAGTTGGGTAGCAGAAATCTCAAAGAATTCATTGGTGAGACCATCCCAATCGGGACTTTTATCCTTGGGTAGGCGTAACAAAACCTCCATAACCTCCGCCTCACAAATATCTGTCTCCAAAGTAGTTTGCATATCAAGTGGAACTTGATTGCGGACCAGGTCATAGAAAACTTAGCGTGCATGAGTAACTTGGTCAGAAGGTGAAGGAGAAGAACCAAGAAGGTCTAGAAAATAATTCCTGCATATATTCACAATAGTCTGAGGATCAGTGACCATTCGATGTTCTGGATCCTGGAGTCTAGTCATATTTTCTCGAGCAGGAGATGCATGTAGAGCTCGAAAGAACTTATGAGTCTGACAAGCACTATCTTGCAAATTCTCAGCCAAATTTTGCAATTTGGCCTGCTGATAAGATTTCATCTGAAACTCTTTAATAAGATCAGCCAAACGCATCGCCAGTGACAGCAAAAATACATCATCTGGAGTGTCCACCAGCGGAGAACGAACCAAAGCCACTAAGTCCTCCGCTGCTTGTCGACGCCGCCGACAAAGCGAGGCATGATGGATCCCATATTGCCGAACAACCTGCTGCACATTAGAGAGCAATCGTTCAAACGAAGCATTGCCCTCAGAGGCGAAGTCCAATAAAAATCTTTTAATCAATTGCTGCATATAGCCCTGAAAGATTGAATGCTTCAAATAAGACGAGTTGAAACGCAAAGGGAGTCTATCCAGAAATTGCTTAAAAGGTGCAATGGGTTGTGTAAGTATCTCAAGCTGTAGAGGGAAATGGTCCGACAATGCATATTGCTGCAACACTTTCATTTCGAGCATCTCAGGAAGAAAATCATCATCATGTATGATATACATGCGGTCCAACCGCAACCATGTAGTTGCATACTGCGCCGAATGGAAAGTAAACCCTGTAGAAGAAGGGTGTAACCAAGACTAGAGATCATACTTAAGGACAGCAAGAGCAAACGCATTCCACATGCGACTTTCCGGAGCGTCCATCACCGAATGCTCTGATGTGGATTGTGAAGAATCAACACACATATTAAAATCCCCTATCAAAAAACCCCGTCTGCCAAGTGACAAGGAGGTCTACAAAGTATTCCAAAGATCCCGGCAGGACAAAGGGTCATTCGGAGCATAGAGGCCCAGCAATCATAAGATCTCTCCTTCAATTAAAACTTCAATTACCACAAAACGGCCATGTACATCATTTTTAATAAGAACAGACTGATATTTCTCATGTACAATCATAAGCACACCAGAATAATGCATGGTATGTGGCCCTGCATAAAACAAGCGAAACCCATGGCAATCCACAACTTTTCCTGCTTCACCATGACTCTTGTGCTCAACAACACACAAGACATCCCATTGATTCTCATGCAATATAGTCCATATGGCATGTTGCTTATGGCGAGAACAAATGCCTCGCTCATTCCACGTGGCTATCTTCATGTGTATTCAAAAAGAAAATCAGGAACGAGGCATAGCTTGCCTCGATTTAACCTTTTTTGCTAGAATGTCAAGGACTCCCTCATCCAAAAAATCAGCTAACACGGCAAAAGAGTTCTGACGGCCAGCCTTAGAGGTAGACGGAATATCCACTGTCTTGGGGATGGAATGGGGATAATGACGATCCCATGGGGTAATCACATTACCTATAGTATCAAAAGCCAACTTAGCAGGTGGGCCCTTTGGACCGTCCGTATATACTTTCCTAGTAGACTGATTACGGGGAGCAGAAGAAACCATAGTATGAGCAGTGTGCTCTGAAGACAACATTTCTTTCCTGCGCATATAAGTGCGCATGGAATCTTGTGAAGCATTAGGCTCAGTATCCGCCAGCCTAGCATCAAACCTTTTACCTTTTTTGGCACGTACATTTACCCAATCATTGCCACGGGAATCCAAACCCGGAACATGTTGTTTACCTTTATCCAAAACTTTAGGTGGCTGGGTTGCATCCTGCGATGGAGCATCAAGTACCATATCTTCCATGGGCAGCACAACATGCTCAGCATCTGAAGTCGGTTGCTTCTCTGGGCATTCGGCCATAAAATGCCCCAAATTTCCACACGAAAAGCAATGCCCTGCAAAGTTGCCCCATTTCAAATGAAAGTGCAAAGGATGCATGCCAGAGCAAGTAAGACGTAACCAAGCCGGCCTTTTCCTAGCAGTGTCCCATAACATACACAAACGGTTTCGATTCATGGCCCTTAGGCTCGGGGGGACCAGAACAGTGCCCACAACGGCCATGGCATCCTTTAACAGTGGCCAATAGACAGCCGGACAATTTTGCACTTTAACCCACACCGAGCATTCATGTTGAAGCAGGCGCTGAAAATCTGCCATAGGGCGCCATGGCACAACATGGACCAAACGGCGATCAAAGAACAATGGTAGTTTAGATAGGAGATCAGCACGATGCTTCTCAAATTTCAACAGCATCTCATAGAAGCCTCGGGGCCCAACAAAAATCTCCTCAACACACTCTCCTTGTAGTAGATTGTGCAGCACCTCATGGAAGCCTCGGGGCCCAACAAAAATCTCCTCAACACACTCTCCTCTTCTCTCTCTCTCCTCTCTGTGTTTTCTCTCTCTCTCTCTCTTAGTCTTTGTCCTACGCTTCCGCATCGTTGCACTCTGACATTTGTTCCAATGGCTTTTTAACCAAAGGGCAAAGACACTAAATCCCATGTTTGATTCTTAGTGATAGAATCCAATTCAGCTTGCATTGCTGCCATCCAATGCACACTTTGTTGTGCATCCTCAAAACATTCAAGCTTCTCATCATCAACTGTGCTTGTTGCCATAACAAACTCCATGGTATGTGCAATATCATGCATACGAGCTGGCCTTCTAGTACGACCAGCCATGGGTGTATCTAGATGACTATCTTTCATAGTCTGTAAATACCATCTAGGCATTTGTCTTGCCTCCTGACTGTGCATAAGCTCTTGTTGAATTTCAGTTTCAGCACTTTGCTGAATACTCAGATCAGCCAATGGCTGATTTTCTGCATTTTCCAATGGAGCAGTTGGCTGAACATTAAGTTCACTCGCTGAAACTCTAGCTGAATCACCAAATGAAATGGGCAGCAGCCCTTCAAATACATTACGGACAGCCTGATATGTGTCTAAACCAGCAAGGGATAATTGACTGACAAACACCTTTTTGGAGACAGGACCATAGAGTCTGTAGCCTTTGCTCTCACTACTATATCCCGCAAAAATACATTTGACGGCCTTGTTATCTAACTTTTTTCTGAGTACTTGGGCAATGTGTGCATATGCAAGACGCCCAAAGGTACGAAAGTGTCCAACAAAAGGTTTCCGGCTGTTCCAAGCCTCAAAAGGTGTAATTTTCTTTAATGCTTTGGTGGGGCATTTGTTTAAAATATGGCAAGCACACATTACGGCTTCCATCCAAAAACTGTGTGTCAAGCTCTTTGCTTTAAGCATATATTTGGTCATCTCCATGAGTGACCAATTCTTCCTCTTTGCAACTCCATTCTGCTGTGGAGTATAAGCAGTAGTGAACTGATGAACAATGCCCTTTTGCTTTAAAAAAGAATTCAGCATAGAGGACATATATTCTCCCCCTCGGTCAGAACGGAGAGTCTTTATTTTACAACTAGATTGGTTCTCAACAAGTGCAACAAAAGCCAAGAATGCATCATACATTTTTGACTTTTTTACCAAAGAATAGACCCAAGAGAATCGAGTAAAGTTATCAATAAAAGTCACAAAATAGTAACATCCTTCCAATGACTTTGTTTGCATAGGCCCGTATACATCTGAATGGACTAACTGTAACCTGGTTGTGGCTCTAAAAGCAACATCATAGGGAAACAAAAACCGATGCATTTCCCCCAAAATACATCCTTTGCACAAGTGCTCAGGAGGTCTCTCCAGAAGAGGTAATCCATCTAGCATCTGTATACGTTGTAAGAGCATCAAGCTACCAGAGTTCACATATCCCATCCGAGCATGCCGTAACTCTGCCTGTATCATAGGAGGAGTAAGAGTGGATGCCAAGTACGCTGACTGATCAACTGAAAGAGCATCCAACTCATATAACCCAGGACATAAAGTGCCAGTCACAACCAAAGTCATGTGTTCCTTGTCTCTCACCATGCATGTGTCATAATCAAAGGTGACTTGCAATCCACAACATGCCGAATAAGAAATAGAGAGCAGATTCTTCTTTATACTTGGCACAACAAAAGCATCTTGTAGGCAGAGAATAGAGCCATCAAAGGCTGTGAGCACAATCTCCCCAATACCTCTAACAGGGTATGATGCATTGTTGGCACACTGTACAGACTTGCCAACTGGAATTGCACCAATAGAAGCAAATAAATCTCTGCGAGATGTGATATGCCTAGAAGCACCACTGTCCAAAAACAAAGTGCCTGCATCCTCAGTAGAGGTAAATGCTCGATCAGCCCAAGAAGTGTCATAATTGCATGTGTAAAAGCAATAGTCCCTGTCTGCAACGAAGGACGCGGACTCAGAAGCAGTGGAAGGAGCATCAGAAACAGACATCCCTGACTTCTTTTTCTTCTCCTTGGCGATGCGCTTTCTACACTCAGTGATGTAGTGGCTTGGCTTTTTGCAATAATGGCATTTGCTCTTTTTGGCTTGCGTGCCCCCTTGTTTTTTACTTCCCTGTGAGGTGCTTGAAGTCCCAAAGCTCTGCGGAGCATTCTTTACTTGGCTGCCTTTGCCCTTCTGTCTAGCCATAAAAGCCTGCTCAGAGGCTATGACATCCACACCACTATTTCTTCTTGTTTGCTCCTCCTTGAGAAGCAAATTGATTAACTCTTCCATCTCGTTTTGGAGGTTCTAGTGAGGCCTTTATAGTTTCAGAGAGGGGTGACATGAAGAAGAAGTCGAAGACCTAGTGTTATCATTGTGGTAAGAAGAGACACTTGCGGAAGCATTGCAAGAAGTTAGCAGCCTCATGGAAGTAGTAGGAGAAGAAGAAGAAGCGGGATGCAGACTTCTCCGATGAGTCATTCTCTTTCTCAGACCCTGATTTCGACCCTCTAGCCAAGGTGAAGTCCAAGGCGTGGAAGGTATCCACTTCTTCAGACTGAGGGAAGGGCTTGACTACCCTTTCCTTTGCTGCTTTCTAGTCTAGGCAATGCGTCATCCCTCAAGACTCTCCAGTGCTAGAGAGGGAGTGTGAGAGGGTAGTGAAATGGGGCAGTTGAGCCTCATCTATACAAGTATATAGGTGCACAAGTTCCTGAGAGGGACGTCCTTGACGCATTGACCAAAGTTTGGTAGGTTTAAATCCTGGAGCTGGGATTGACATCCAGGTTCATGATGGGTTGTTATTTGACAGAGAGAGGAATTGGCTCCCAGTCCGAGCTCACATGAGAGGACACTTTGGCGGTCTTGTCCAAAGGGAGAGAATCCATGGTCACATATGTTCAGAGGCATTTTTGACAAGATGGTCTTGTATGCTATTGCGAGACATTGTTAATAGATAGAGAGATTTGCTATGACTCTTCTCTATTTTCCAGAGTTGATACGATCGAGATCGACATCAAGTTCTCTCCAAGACACCTTGGTGGTGGCTTGATCACCCATTGCTTTGGGTATACATGGTTCTACTCTAGTGGTTCTTTGTTGTATGGACTATGATTAGTCTTTATCATTGTATCATTGTATTGTACCAGATCACCCATGATCTTTGAGGGTGTGTTAGTAGGATTGTTAGCTCATGTGTGAGTCTATGCATGACACATGGGTTGGGCATTTTAGTCTGTATTTTAGGCATTATTTTAGTCATTTTTATGTAACATTTGTGGCATTTTATTGCTGGTCGGGCCAGCATTAATACTGGCTGACCAGCTGCCATTTGAGGCCTATTTATTTTGTGGCCCTCCTCCTCCCATTCAGTCATCATTATTCTTCAGGTGGTCTTTCTGTTGGAGAGAGGAGCTAGTGCCGATGCCCAGCAGCCAGTGACTCATTGTTATACGCACCATTCTCGTGTTTGGTATATAGATTCCATTTCCCGAGCATATCTTTGAGTTCTCTTCTTTTTGTAGTGTTCTTCTATTTTCTCTCAATTCTATCTTGTGTCAGTAGTTATTTCAGCACTTGACCATGCTTCCATTGCTACACCACTTCTAACAACTATGTGGTCTATAGCTATTGCCGAGCCTCCCACTACTGTTGATGATCAGTTGCCATGATCTTTAGGTGGCTACGTTGTTGCGTTTACCCATTCTAGAACTAGAGACAACTGCGCTTTGGTTTCTAGCATGCTGCCCTTCCATTTTCAATATTGGTCTAATTTGCATTTGCATGTACAACATGTTGCTTTTGTATTTTCAGCACTTTTCTTTATTAGCCTCTACTTCGACTAGTGGTTATTGCACTTAAGATCTACCTTTGGTGGATGACACATATCATCACCCCTCTCAACTCACTCCCATGAGAGCCACCGGTTGTTGGATAGCTTTGTCCTTGAGCGTTTTGTATATTCTTTCCTTCATTTACAACATTCATTCATTCATCTCAGAGTTCTCTCTCTTCTCTGTTTGTGTTTGTGTTTTTTGCATTTTGTGTTTTGTGTTTTGCGTAGTGCGTTATTCATTTAGGGTTTGCATTTATCTTGTTATTGTTTGAGTTATTGTTGGGATTTAAAGGCTCACTCATCTGCACTCTTCTGCTGCTCAAGATCTTCATGCTTCCCGATAACCACTCATAACAATTGGTATCAAGGCTGACGGTAGAAGCCGATAGTCACTGCACACAATGCAGTTGTCATGGAGACTGATAGGTCAAATGGGTTGTTGAGGTGCAGGCAATAGCCGTAGGCTATAGTCGCAGCAGAGCAGGCAACTGACACGTGACCAGGCGGAGGAGACGGATTGTATGTGACAGTCAACAGGTGCTAGCAGGCAGTCACCCGACCAACAGGTGACATGTCCTGACCAACAGGCAAGATGGGCAGACAAGTCGTGACGACCAATGTGCAGGTCAATGTGGGGTTCAGGTGACAGGCGACGTCAGGATGGGGCAAGTTCAATCGCGACGCCAGCGGGGGTAGGCGACATGACGGGTCAGCAGGTCAACCCCCTCTTTTAATTAGAAATTTCTTTTCAAATTTTCTTATCCCCTTGCTCTGATGGGGGTTCACACGTGGAAGCATAGTTTTCAAACTTGTGCAAATTTGAGCTTGGAAATTTGGGGGTTTTCCCAGATTTGATGGTGTTTATGCTTGACAGTGACATTTGTGTCAGAAATCACAGACATTGTGCATGTTGACCTCAGTCAAATTGGGGATTTTGCCAAATTTGTTGGAATTTTGCTAATTTGAGTAAAATTTATTGACATTGGACCCAAAATAATTGGGGCTTTTCATGTATTGATGAAATTTTGCTCAGCTTGGTCAGATTGGCTGACATTTATGCATTGTTGGACCTGGAAATTTGGGATTTTGTGCAGATTTTGGTAAATTTCTGCAGTATTTGCCCGTGCGGTGGCTGGTTTATGTAAAACAACAGAGGTTTATCGCTGATTGGGCAAGAACAGCAGTGTATTTGCTGGTTCAGCTTGTGCTCTTGCAGTTCAGTGCATTTACACTTGTGTTTGTGATAAAAATGGTTGCAACTTCTTCTAGTTCTGACATTAAGAGTTTGATGGAAATCAAACAGTTTGATGGTCAGGGTTTCTAATTGCAGTGTGGCAGTAGTGAGACACCAATCGATGCATTTCTGAATGTCATGTTGGTCAACATTGGAGTGATTGCAGCTTTGTATACTTAAGACACGCTAGTTTGAGCATGTAATCGAGACGGATTCAAAGCTCGTTGATCAAGGTTGGTGAGAGCAATTGAGGATATAGTAGTTGGAGTGAATCTAGTCCATTGAAGAACCAAGCACATGAGGAATCATTAGCAAAAAGAGTGTTGGTCTATGATTGTTAGCAGATTAGTCAGCTCAGGGTGAGTCTGTGGTCTTTTTATAGCATTTTTTTTTGGCATTTTCTGGTGCCCTTTTAGGGCTAGGGAGCATTTAATGCTGGCCGACTGCATTTAATGCTCCTGCCATTTTATGCCTATATATTGCTAGGGCTCCTCCTCCTCTTCTGTACTTCAGCCATCATTTGTGGATTCTTCTGAGGAGAGAGGAGCCAGTGCCAGGTTGCCCACACAGCCAGTGACTCACTGTTGTATGCTGCTGTCTCATATTCGATATGGATTCCGTTTCCCGGGCATACATCTGAGTTCTCATCTGTATTTGTGTTTATTTTTTCTTGTCTTGTGTTTCAGCAGTTTATTTCAGCATGTTGTTTATGCTTCCATTGCTGCACCACTTCTGACAATGACAACTATATTGATCACACGGGTGGGTCACAAGTGGTTCGTGTAAAGGCTCATCTTCAATATTAAAGAAATACTCTAACGGGGAAATAACTTGGGCTCCAATTTTGCAGTCTATACAAGGGAATTATTTTCAGCATGCATTTGGGTAGCCAACTACGTGGCAACCATCGACATGTCTAGGTCATTTCGGAGGTGGTTCAGTGTAACCAACCTTCATCCTCAGATAGGGTGGTAAATAACGTGATTAAGCACTATTTACAGCAATTAATAAATTCACAAAATTGAAAAGTACACTTTACCATATAATTTTCGACATTGGACATCTTGTTGGCCCCAAAATCGGCGCCCCTTTCGGTATTTATTTAACTTAATTGAAGAAGAAGTTGATATACAATGGGATTTTCCCAATCCCTTTTGGTATTCCAACTTCCCTTGTTGTTCAAAATGACCAGCAAGTCTTTAATCTGATTCGCCCTTTGATTCGGGCAATCAATTGGCCTTCCTTCACCCACTTTGATGGAGATGGAAAATGCCCCAAATTCAATTATTTATTGGTCCCTCCATTTGAATAGGCTAAAAACAACTTTAGTCATGTTGAATCCAAGTCTTGGAGCTTTCAATTTTTGGCACGTTTCTCGAGGCTGTTTCTAAACCCTAATTTGTGATGCACATTAGGGTTTACAGTAGAGAAATATGAAATTTCCCAGCCTTTGGTGATCTCAATGCTGTAATCTTCGGAGCAAGGCTGTAGAAAGGCTAGGAGATGAGAGAGAATGCTAAGAAGAGAGAAAATTCAGACTTTCTTCGCGAAGAATTGAAGAAAATCTGTCATTTACAGCTACTATCCTGTCTCAACAGCCTATAGATGCTGTCACCTGCTGTTGATTGGTCTTTATCTGCCCTTACTACCTCGGAAGGACCTCCAATGACTGCAAATCAGACCAGCAACATCTCCTCTCTCTCTCTTGCAAGTTGAATCCACTAAAAATGCATCTCTCCAATCTCTAAAGACGTTTTTCAGTCTTGCATGGGCATTTTTGACAAGTGGCAGCCTTTCCAAACGGTTTTTTCAGCATTATCCATAATTAAATATTTATTTTTAGTCTTTAAATACTGAAAATTAATCTAATAATTATTTCGGTGTCTTGAAAAGTAATCTGACTGGCCAATAATTAAATTGACTAGACAACTTCCATTCCCGAGTATCTGCACCATGTTTGACCATCAGATTGGTGTTAGGTACCATTAAACGCCACTTCTCTAGTGTCACCAACTGACAGTTTATGACCAAATCAATGACCTAGGCCAACAACTAGCACCAAATACCACCAAGTACTTATGTGGCATAACTTATAGCAACTTTTGCCTTTGACATCCCGTGATTTCCTTGGGTCGTAGGCTCGTAAATTTACTCTAACCCTAGTTACACCTCACATGTGCAACATTTACTTAACCATGTGATTAAAAATTAATTTACATATTAAGTGAGGTTTTAAAAATACATGAGGATTTTAAAAATACATGTCCTCATGACATCCCTCCCCCTTAAAATCCTTGCAATCGTCCACGATTGTGTTGGGAATAAAGGCTCACCCTATCCTTTACCGTGTTCGGGTGTGAATGCACCCTTACACTTCTTGTACTTTATATATATATTATCAAAACCTAAAAAGTGGTACACTAGTCTTTGTATCGAACATCAAGTGTCGTGCTCACTCTCCTCTCTTCTGCTCTCTACTCTCTCTCTCTCACTGTGTTTTCAGTCGCATTCACTCTCAACTCAGTAAAATAAAATCTCCATCAAGCTGGTATTAGTGCTTAAGGAGTGCATACTTCTTGAAGTTGGACAGGCTAGTCAGGCGACCTCAAGTGAGAGGTGTTGACAATAGTTGTCAGTGTTCAACAGATGTAGGAGAGGCAATTGCGGATCAATAGGTGTAGTAAGCAAGGGACAGGTGGCAGCTTTGTTTGCTGCAGGCCACTCGCGACCAAGCTCAGCGACACGAGGCGGACTCAACGCAGACGAGATGGGCTCACGGGATAGGCGGTGACCTATTCGACAGGTCACCCGTGACCGGACGGGTCACGAATACGATTTGACAGTCAACACTGTCATTTTTCTTAAATTATTTCAAATTTGTTTCCCTCCCACAACAACTGGTTGTTCGCGCACACATGCATAGTGTGCAAGCCTAACCTGAAAATTTGGGGCTTATTCCGGATTTGGGGACTTTAATGCAGAACTGGACAATTAGACTCAGAAATTGCAAAATTGGTAAATTGCAAAATTGGTGCACGTTTGCCTGTGAAATTTTGGGGCTTTTAACATTTCAGTGAAATTTTTTCAATTTCACTGAAATTTGTGCACACAAGACCCAAGAAAATTGGAGATTTTGCAGAATTTCATCAATTTGTGCAAGAATTGCATGGTATATGCACTTGGGTACATGTGTTGATGCAATCCAAACGGATTATCCTCTAAAATTTTGGGGCTTTTGATCAAAATTGTCAAATTTGTGCCCGGGAATGCCTTTGGAGCAAAAATTCTAGTGAAATTTTGAGGATTTCACATGTAACTGGTGGCTTGGTCTCTAAATGTGTTAGAAATTGCTTAAGGAGTGTACCGTGCTTACTTGGTGTCACGTTTGGGCTTGCCTTTGGTGACTGGTTAGTCAATTTGGGACTGCAAATTATGGCTGGAAACAGTGACAACAGTAACCTTTTGCACATTAAGAAGCTTGAGGGTGCACATAATTTTGCAATTTGGCAAAAGCAATGCTATAACGTCTTGGTGTAGAAGAAACATGTAAAGCCTATCAAAACAAAGGGAATCAAACCAATAGACATGGAACAAGATGAGTGGGATGACTTGGACGGAGCTTGCTCGCTCTACCATTGAGCTCTCAGTGTTAGACAACTTGCTCTTTAATATTGAGAAGCTGAATTCAGCATATGCAATGTGGCAAAGGGCTTGAAGAATTGTATGCTCAGAAAAGTGCAACCAACAAGGTTTATTGGCTGAAAAAACTGATGGACTTTCGCATGAAAGAAGGTACAGCCATGTCTGTACATTTGAATGAGTTTAACTTAACTTTCAGTCAGCTGATTGCCTTCTTGGATTTCCATATCGATGAAGAGTTCAAAGCTACTTTCTTGCTATGCACTTTGCTTGAAAGTTGGGATACTTTCAGGACAGCTTTGAGTAATTCGAATGCTTAGCTGTTATACTCTGATGTGGAGAGTTCTTTGTTGATGGAAGAACTCAATAGGCAGAACAAGTCAGCAAACAAGTGTCCAAATGCATTACATACTAGAGGCAGATTTCAGCACAAGAGCAGTTTTGAAAACAAAGCATGCAGCAAATCTCGTGGAAAAAATGTGGAGTGCTATCATTGTGGCAAAAAAGGGCACTACAAATGGGATTGCTTTCAATTGAAGAAAGAGAAGGGCAAAAATAAAAACACTGAAGCCAACAAGGCTGAAAATAAGGACAACCAACTTGCAAAAATGAGCAATGTGAAAATAGAAGAGGTTAATCTAGTCACTCATGATAATGACAGTTATGGTGATGTACTTCTTGTTTTTTCTTTGAGTGCATATGCATTGATTGAGATCAGTCGGATCTTGCCCATGATATCCCACAAATTCAACAAGAACATGTGTCTTTGGAACGCAGCAACGTTGTCATCTTCCGAGAAGATCGCATGCATAAACAGCCCGAAAGAACAGAGGAGGTCAGAAGGGTTGTATTCCAGGAGGATGTACCAATAGGGTAGCAAAGAATGCTTGTTAGAAAGCAGCAAATACCTGCTGTAAATGTCCTTGAAAATGCAGGGAATGATGCTGAAAATGATCAGTCGGATCTTACCCATGATATCCCACAAATTCAACAAGAACGTGTGTCTCTGGAACAACCTGGAACTAGTTGTACAGCATGTTGAACCTGCAGAACAGCAAGCTGTTAATGCAGATTTACAGGCTGAACAGCCAGCAAATTTTGACCATTGGGTTCGTAGGTCGACTAGAGTGCAAAAACAGCCAGATAGATTTGTTCCTGGTGTAAACTATGTGGCTGATTATGTGATGTTAATAGATTGTGGTGAACCATCATGCTTCCAGGAAGCAATGGATAGATATGATAGTAAGAAATGGCAAAAAGCAATGCTATCAGAGATGGAATCCCTCATGAAGAATGCACTCGGGATTTGGTACATTTGCCAAAAGGACAAAAAGTGCTACCCTACAAATGGGTTTACAAAATGAAAGTCACTTCTGGTTCTTTGCTCAAGTACAAGGCACGCTTGGTTGCTAAAGGGTACAAGCAAGAACATGGAATTGATTTTGATGAAATCTTTTCTCCTTGCGAACCATATTGAGCTTGGTTGCATCTGAGGACATGGAACTCATACAGATGGATATAAAAACTGCCTTTTTACATGGTGATCTGCATGAGGAGATCTATATGCAACAGCCTGGCGGTTTTGTTGCAAAGGGAAAAGAGCATATGGTATGTAAACTCCACAAGAGTTTGTATGGGCTGAAGTAGGCACCACGAGAATGGTATCACAAATTTGATACATTCATGCAATCTCAAGGATTTCATCGTTCTCAAGTTAATCACTGCTTATATACTAAGAAGGCAACCTTACTCTCTTGGTTTTGTATGTGGATGACATGTTGATTGCAGGCAAGGATGTTCATGCCTTGGACTCCTTGAAGCAGAGTCTACACAATAGCTTTGATATGAAATCTTCGTGAGGTAAATCACATTCTCGGCATGCGTATACTTGGAGACAGATCAAAGGGTCTTCTTTGTCTATCACAGCAGGAGTATGTTACGAAAGTTCTGCAGCATTTCGATATGGAGGGGGGGGGAGCCATTAGTGTACCATTGTCTCCATATGTGAAACTTAGTGCAGATGACAGTCCCACATCAGATGATGGAAAGGCTGAAATGGCCAAGTTACCCTATGCTTCAGTTGTTGGTAGCTTAATGTATGCTATGGTTGCTACACCTCCTGACATTGGATTTGCGGTGGGAGTGGTTAGCAGATACATGGCATATCCTGGCAAAAAGCATTGGGAAGCAGTGAAGGGTATTATGAGATACCTTAATGGCACAAAGGATTTGTGTTTTTATTTTGGTAAGCAGAAGTCATCTGTTGTCGGTTTTACGGATGTAGACTATGTTGGCCATCTTGATTGCAGGAAGTCTACTACTGCTTCAGGATATACGCTCATGTTCACAGGGGGAGTAGTCTCTTGGATATCTAGGCTGCAAAAGTGTGTTGCATTGTCTACTACAGAGGCAGAATATGTGGCTGCCACGGAGGCATGCAAAGAGGCTTTATGGCTTTCACGTCTGGTGAGAGAGCTTAGTATTATAGAGGTTCCTATCCTCCACTGTGACAGTCAGAGTGCTATCATGCTAGCACAGAACCCTGTCTTTCACGTGAAGATAAAGCACATACGGGTGAAGTATCACTTTATCAAGGATGTACTTGATAGCAAGGGCATTGAGCTTGTCAAGGTACATACAAATGATAACCCTATAGATGTTCTCACGAAGGGTCTCCTTGCCGAGTAGTTTGCTCATTGCCCCTAGATGATGGGGGTTGGATAGTATATGTGTATTTCAGCTTTGTACATACATAAAGTTAGTTGATTCTTTTCTCTTCCTTTAGCCACGTTGCCTTTAGGTGGGAGGTTGTTGGGAATAAAGGCTCACCATGCCTTTTACCGTGTTTAGGTGTGAATGCACCCTTGCACTTCTTGTACTTTATATATATTATCAAAACCTAAAAAGTGGTACACTAATCTTTGTACCGAACATCAAGTGTTGTGCTCACTTTCCTCTCTACTGCTCTCTATTCTCTCTGTGTGTGTTATCAGTCGCATTCACTCTTAGCTCAGTAAAAAAACAAAAATCTCCATCAAATTGCATTGTTAAATGCATCAAAAGTCAAATAGTGGATTGGAATTTCCACAAGGTATATAGTTAACACAACATGTGCACTGTTGCTCAACCATTCCATATGCCCAACACAAGCTGAAAATTACCAGCCAATCATAACATAACATAAGACTCACAAATAATCTTATTAAAAAAAACATTGCCAGATTATCATGTGACATGTCTATTTCTCATTAGCTCAACTCATTTGGCAAAACCAAACCATAGCATAGCATAACCAAGCATAAACCATGGCTAAAACATCAATGGCATCATATCATACGCTGTTGTCCATGGAACTAGATGTAAGCCATTGAAACTGAGCATAATCCGATCATAAAATGATCACTTGTTGATCTGAGAATTGATCACAAACTGCTGTAAATGTGACCCCAAACTGATCACAAACTCATTGCGAAAACTAACCAGCAATCAATGCAATCCAAAAAGTGACCATAAACGGTTCTCAAGCTGATCAAAAATTGAGCTGAAACAAATCAGAATTTTGGTCTCAAAATTGAGGCAAAATTCATGCCAAATTGATTATAAGCTGATGCAAAAGTATAGTTCCAGTGCCTGGGTGAAACTCATACTCTATGTTTCCATGTAGACATTGTTCCACTGCTGTCCATAGACTTGCAAATGTATAGTTCCACTGCTGTCCATCTAAATGGTGCATCCTTCTTCTGCAAGGCATGCAATGGAGATGCAATTTCAGCAAACCCGCATACCTATTTCCTGTAGTAGTAAAAACATAAACCCAAGAAGTTGCGGATCTCGTGCACATTCCTTAGCATCCAGGTTATTCCAAGCTATCATGATGTCCACCTCAAAATACTAGTCAACCAATTCGATGCAAACATTTGCTTGAATTATACCCACGCTGACAGTGCTCTACCTTGCATCAATAGGAGTGGACCACCACTGTAATGCATTCCCTTTTAATAAAGTGGTTGCCTTTCGAATCTTCGAGGACTCTGTGAAGTTCCCCCTTGAATAGGTTGCATCAAATTGCTGAATGAAAGGCAAAGCTTTCAGCCTATCTAGTACACCTCTGAAGGACTCAAACTTCACTGCTTTTCCACCCTCATCATAGTCTTTTGTTGCCCCTTTGGATGCCAAGTTGTCATACACTAGTTGCCGCCAAAAGGGTGCGTTTGCTGAATTTACATCAAAACCAACGCCAAACGAAGCATTTGCATGACCAACATTCATTCCTTGATCCCCATAAGCATTCTTGGGAGCAGATGCAGTACGGAGCATGCTACTTTGTGCCCGAGACATGAAGCTAATGCTGCCATACATAGGGTTTTGCGTATTTCCAGCCATACCCGAATACATTGGGCCTTGCACACCACATACCATAGGGATTTGCGCCATACATTCCTGTATGCGGTCCTTGTCCAACCATAGCATAAAAAATCGTGCTTCCACCAAAATATCCAAGCTGCCGCATCATAGCATGCATGCTTGGCTGTCCAAAATCCATTGGATTGGCACTTTCGTGATGGCTTGGCATTTGCATTCCTTGCCCCGTAGGTACCAACTGTTTTATCTCATTAGCATCTTTGGGAGCTTCAAATGAAGGGTTTGGCATTATCTTCGATGCATCTTGCTGTCTCGAAGGTGTAGAAGATGTCTTCTTCTTCTTGCCTTTGCTGTGCTTCTTTGGGGCATTCAAAAATTGGGTAAATTGAGGATCCTTAGCTAATTCAGCAAAGAGATTTGCTGCTGTCCTCATTTGATTCTTGAATTGGTAATCAAATTCCTCTTCACTTTGCTCGTCATTAGCCTCCTTACACCCTGAAGGCTGTGCATCTTGCCCAATCAGCAACATTTTCAGCTTGCTGTCCATGGTCTGAGCCTTATCCAAGGTTAGGCATTGCATTTCCTTCATTCTCGTGTGAATGTTTATGCTGAGAGGCATCATCAATGCTTGAGTCCATCTCACTGTATGAAGACAGATTGTTGTAATTTCTTAGCTGAGAGTAAAAATCAGCACTAGCACAAAGCTTTGGCTTGCAATTAGGTGCCTCGGGCCCACCAAATCAAGGGATTGAGTGGTGTTCCGGCAACGGAACCATGTAACTAATCTTCCTCCTTGGATCGGATGGTAAATAATGTGATTAAGCACTATTTACAGCAATTAACAAATTCACAAAACTAAAAAGTACACTTTACTATATAATCTTGGACATTGGACACCCTGTTGGCCCAAAAACTGGTGTCCCTTTCGGTATTTATTTAACTTAATTGAAGAATAAGTTGATGTATAATGGGATTCTCCCAATCCCTTTGGATATTCCAACTCCCCTTGCTGTTCAAAATGACCAGCAAGTCTTTAATCTGATTTGCCTATTAATTCGGGCAATCAATGTAGTGACGGGTTAGGCACGAAGATCGAGACAACCAGTCGTTATGCGCAGTGTGAGACAGAGAGTGAGATAGAGCAGAGTAGAGAGTGAGCACGTTTGTAGGTACAATGACGAGTGTGTACCTTTAGGTTTTTAGGTAGATATATATGTGTAAGTACAAGTGCTAAGGGTGTGTTCACACCCGAGCACATTTAAAGGCACGAGGGTCTTTATTTCCAACAACCTCCTACCCAAGGTTGTCTCTGTATGTAGTACGGACTGATCCGTACGATTTAGTACGAAAAAATGGACACTTTTTTGCCACTCTATTTTAAGTCTACAACTTTCTTTTTTTCTTTTTTCTTTATTATTTTTTTCTTTTTTCTTTTTTATTTTTCCCCCAAGCCTCTCTCTCTCTCTCTCTCTCTCTCTCTCTTTCTCAAGCTTCTCAAACCCTCTTTTTCTCTCAAGCCTCTCTCTCTCTCTCTCTCTCTCTCTCTCTAGCCTCTTCCTCTCTCTAGTTGTACTAGTACCACGTACGAAAGGTTTGATACTATACCATACTTTAGGTACTGTATCTTACGTATTAGTATCATAAGGTACCAACTTAATGGATGCATCTTTCCCATTCGAATTGCACTTTGGGACGAGCTAAATGCTCCTTATATTAATATGATTCTTCCATAAGATTAGGTTATTTGAGATTCAAACAATTTCTCTCAACCTTCTCTCTCTCAAGCCCACACTTCTCTTATTTGTATGATCATGCATGTATGATGTATCCACTTCCATCTATATAGTTATAAGTTGTAGATAGCAGTAGCGCATGTTGCGCATTCCGCATTAGGTTTTGGCATGTTACCCTCAAGTACTCATCTTATATGCTCTAATAGCATTGCTATTTAGACTTGAAATATCTATTCTATTATCTTTTGTCTAAAATAATCAAGTTATTTTTTTGTCGTACTAATATCATACCGTACCTTATAAAATCTTAAGGTACCATTTAGTACCGTATTTTATCATACTGTACTGTATCGTACCTTTCGTACCTGACAACTATGCTCCCACCTAAAGGCAATGTGCCTTAAGAGGAGAAAAGAATCAGCTAAGTCTAGGTATGTACAAAGCTGAAATACATATATCTATCCAACTTCCATCATATGTCGTCAATGAGCAAACTTCTCTGTTGGAAGACCCTTCGTGAGAAGGTCTGCAAGATTATCATCTGTATGCACTTTGACAAGCTCAATGCTCTTGCTGTCAAGTACATCTCTAATGAAGTGGTACTTCAGCTGTATGTGCTTCATCTTTGCATGAAAGATAGAATTTCGTGCTAGCATGATAGCACTCTGACTATCACAATATGGAGAACAAGTAACTCTGTGATGCCAAGCTTTCCCACCAGATGTGAAAGCCATAAAGCCTCCTTGCATGCCTCAGTGGCAGCCACATACTCTGCCTCTGTAGTAGACATTGCAATACACTTTTGTAGCGTGGAGATCCAAGAGACTGCTCCTCTTGTGAAAGTAAACACATACCTAGAAGTGGACTTTCTGCAGTCCGTATGACCAGCATAGTTTGCATCCGTAAAGCAAACAACAAATGCCTTCTGCTTCCCAAAGCAGATGCACAACACCTTTGTGCCTTTGAGGTATCTCATAATATCTTTCACTGCATCCCAATGCTTCTTGCCAAGGGTTGCCATGTATCTGCTAACCACTTCCACTGCAAAGGCAATGTTAGGATGTGTAGCAACCATAGCATACATCAAACTGCCAACAGCTGAAGCATAGGGTATCTTGGCCATTTCAGCCTTCTCATCATCAGATGTAGGGTTGTCCTCTATAGTAAGTTTCACATATGGAGGCAATGGAACCCCAATTGTTTTCCCCCCTTCCATATCGAAATGTTGCAAAACCTTGGAGATATACTCCTGCTAAGATAGATAGAGTAAGCCTTTTGATCTATCTCTGAGTATTCGCATACCAAGAATGTGATTTGCATCACTAAGATCCTTCATGTCAAAGCTGCCATGAAGACTTTGCTTCAGTGATTCCAAGGCATGAGTATCCCTGCCAGTAATCAACATGTCATCTACATACAAAACCAAGATAATCAAGCTGCCATCTGCTACCTTCTTGGTGTACAAGCAGTGATCCACTTGACTTCTATGAAAGCCTTGGCCCTTGGGGCTGCATGAATGTATCAAACTTATGATACCATTCTCTTGGTGCTTGTTTCAGCCCATACAAACTCCTTTTGAGTTTACATACCATCTTTTCTTTCCCTTGTTCAACAAACCCTTTAGGCTGCTGCATATATATGTCCTCATGTAGATCACCATGTAAAAATACAGTCTTTACATCTATCTGTATAAGCTCCATATCCTCAACTGCAACCAAGCCCAAAATGGTTCTCAATGTAGTCATCTTGACTATAGGAGAGAAAATCTCATCAAAGTCAATTCCATGCTCTTGCTTGTACCCTTTGCAACCAATCTTGCTTTGTACTTTGGTGAGGAACCAGAAGTGACCTTCCTCTTGTGAACCCATTTGCATGGAAGTGTTTTTTGCCCCTTAGGCAACTGCACCAAGTTCCAAGTGTTGTTTTTTTCAAGAGATTCCATCTCTGACAACATGGCTTTATACCATTTCTTGCTGTCCTGTTTGTCCATTGCTTCCTTGAAGCAAGACGGTTCACCACAGTCTGTCAACATGACATAATCAGCCACATTGTTTACACCAATAACAAATCTGTCAGGTTGTCTAGTAGCCCTAGACGATCTTCTAACCCAATGGTCATTGTTTGCTGGCTATTCCTGCAAATTTCCATTTACAGCATGCTGTCCTGGCATTTTAGCCTGCAAATAAGTAGTAACAGCTTGCTGTCCTGACGTATTTGCTGCTGTACAGTGGACACATTTTGCTGTCCAAAAGGTATTTTTTCCCGTAATACAACCCTATGGACCTCCTCAGTCTTTTCAGGCTGTTTGTGCATGTGATCCTCCCAGAAGATAACGTCATTGCTGCGTACTACTTTCCTTTTCTCAAGATCCCACAATTTATACCCCATTTCACCCTCGTCACCATATCCTAGGAAAATGCATTTACAAGACTTTGGCTCAAGTTTGTTGCGTTTTTCTTTATGAATGTGCACAAAAGCCTCGCAGCCAAACACTTTCAAATGAGCATATGAAGGTAGCTTGCCCGACTACGCTTCTTGTGGAACTCTCCCCCCCCTCCCCAAAAGACCTGTTTGGTGACCGATTAATTAAGTGAACGATTGTTATAACAGCCTTTGCCCAAAAACCATTGGGTAATGCAGCACGAGACATCATCGTACGAACCTTATCCTATATGGTCCGATTCATACGCTCTGCAACTCCATTTTGGGGTGGATTATGAGGGGCAATGAGCTCCCTCTTTATCCCTTTGCTATCACAAAATGCCTGAAAGGCCTTGGACACATATTCCCCACCATTATTAGAGCGAAGATACTTAAGTGTCTTATCTGTCTGATTTTCAGCCAATGCCAATAATTTTTTAAACTTGTCAAGCACTTCATCCTTGCTACGAATAGGGTAAACCTATACCTTCCGTGTAGCATCATTGACAAAGGTGACAAAATATTTCTTTCCCCCTAAAGATAATCCTGGCATTTGGCGTACATCTGAATGTACTATCTCTAGAGGAGAAGATTTCAAAGAAAAGAAACTTTTTATGAGACGTCTGTGCATGTTTGCCAGAAATACAATGATCACAGTGCTCAAAATCAGCATAACGAAGACAAGACAAGTAACTCAAACGAGAAAGCACTTTCATTCCTGTTTGACTCATGTGTCCCAATCGGCCATGCCACAAAGAAACACTTGGCTGCTCGGTCACGGCAACAACATGGTCACGTACACTAGATACATGAAGTGGATACAAAGTATCACTCTTGCAACCTCTGGCAATCACTCTTGATCCCTTACAGATCTTCCATTTTCCATCACCAAAGGTGGTATGAAAATCATCATCATCTAGCTGCCCTGTGCTAATCAAGCTCTTCTTGAGTTGAGGTACATGCCGTACATGCTGAAGTGTAAAGACAGAGCCATGCTGAAACTGTAACTGCACACTGCCAATACTTGCAATCTCACATGCATAGTTGTCACCAAGATGAACAACACCATGTCGACCCCCTGTATAGGCAAAGAACCACTCACGATGAGGGGTGATATGAAAGGAAGCATCTGAATCGAGAATCCAGGTATGCATGCCATCATCTGTAGCTACAAGTAAAGCATGTGCACCAAAGTATGAAGAGACAAAGAGTACGTCACTCCCACTATCACTGTCATGAGTGACTACATTCACCTCTTCAATTTTTACACTGCTCTTCTTAGGCTAACTGTCCTTCGTCTCTTCCTTGCTATCATCTGTCTTCTTGCCTTTTCCTTTCTCTTTCTTCCATTTGTAGCAATCATGTTTAAAGTGACCCTTCTTGCCACAATGATGACATTCAACATCTTTGCCACGTGATTTACTGTGTCCCTTGCTATCATATTTGCCCTTTTGCTGTGATCTGCCCCTAGTATGCAAAGCATTGGAAGACTTACTGGATGCATTGTTTTGCCGATTCATCTCTTCCATAAGTAGAGCACTCTCTACATTAGCATACAAAAGGATCACATTAGAATTGCTCATAGCAATTCTGAATGTATTCCAACTCTTTGGTAGACTGCAAAGCAAGAAAGTAGCCTTAAATTCCTCATCAATCATGAACTTCAAGGCAACCAGCTGGCTGAAAATGGAGTTAAACTCACTCTAGTGAGTAGACATTGCTGTACCCTCTTTCATACGCAAATCCATAAGCTTTTTCAACCAATACACTTTGCTTGTAGCACTCTTCTGTGCATACAGTTCTTCTAGTCTAGTCCATATAGCATATGCAGAATCCAAACCTTCAATATTGAACAGCAAGGCATCAGAAATCGATAGCTATATGGTTGAGTGTGCAAGCTCATTTAACTCATCCCAATCATCCTGTTCCATGTCCGCGGGCTTTGCCCCTTTGGTTTTGATCGGCTTTGCCTGCTTCTTTTACAATAGGATATTGTAGCACTGCTTTTGCCAAACTGCAAAGTTATGTGCGCCTTCAAGATTCTTTATGTGCATTAGATTACTGCTGTCATTGCTGCCAGCCGTGATTTTCAGCCCAAATGTGACAAAAAAAACCAGCAAATGCAGGCCCAAACTGTCACCCAAGTGACCAAGGTTCAAACAAGTACCAACCAGCATTAAATGACCACGTAGAAGCACAGATTTCAGATCTGTAAATAAATTTTCAGAAGCACCAAACCATGTGCTACAGCATTCCACAACGGATTACAGCTGTTCCAAGGGCATATGCATCACATTACATGAGAAATCCCAAATTTTAGCTGCAATTTCTGTTGTGCATGTACTAACGGGCATAAAATTTGACTTGAACGGTCAAAAGCCCCAAAATTTTTGTGTAGAAAGCATCAACCACACATCTGCATTTTCTGTCATGCATAGAATAGGCCAATTTTGCCAAAATAGAGCAAATTCAGCAAAACCCCCAAATTTTACGAAGTGTTGATGTCCAAATTGCGTGGAATTCAATCTGCGTGTACATAAATTGACCAAATGTTGCACATATTTTGCCCAAACTGCAAAAGTGTCAAGTTGCACAGGGTCCAATGTGCATCAATGTCGAGAAATTGGGTAAATTTTAGCCCAATTTTGCATGTACATGAAAAGCCCCAAATGTCGGGGACAAAATGTCACAAATTCCTACAATTTCTGAGACAGATATCACTATTGCATCTTGCTTGCATCAAATCTGGACGAATCTCCAAATTTTCTAAGTCTTGCGTGCACTAATTTCAGTGAAATTGAAAGAATTTCACTAAAATGTGAAAACCCCCAAAATTCTTGGGCAAATGTGCACCGACTTTGCAACTTTTGAGTCAGATTGTCCAATGCTGCGTTAAGATCCCCAAAATTGGAAAAAGCCCTAAATTTCTGGACCTGAACCTTCACAAATTTGCACACAATGCTTGCGCGCGCGAACACTCGAAGGAGAGAAGGCAAATTCAAGGAGATTTTGAAGAAATAGAATATCTCCCCCTTTTTTTTGTTTGAAAGACGTGATGGGGTCCATTGACCCCGTTCGACTGTCTGGCTACGCGTGATCTGTCCTGACGATTGCTACCTGCCGATTGCTGCACGGGCTGTCTGCTGGACCTGTCTGTCGGCTGTTTGCTGTGGCATGGTCGTCGCCTGGTCGCATGCAACCCTGTGGTCGTCTCCAGCCCGTCAGACTTGCGAACCAAACTGTCCGTTGAACGTTCCACCTGGGCTGCGACTTGTCCCGTCTGACTGACATTGACCCGTCAGTTCTGTTCGTACGCTAGCAGGGGCCCGCTAGTCTTTCGCCCGACTGCTCTCTGTACTTGTCGATTGTCGACTTTTGCTCGTCGAGTCCACCTGAGACTCTTGCAACACTTGCCGTCTGCTTCGTCTCGAGAAGTGTGCACTCCTTGCTGCTCTGAAACTAGTTTGTAGTGACGGGTTAGGCACGAAGATCGAGACAGGCAGTCGTTACAGGCAGTGAGAGACAGAGAGTGAGATAGAGCAGAGTAGAGAGTGAGCACGTTCATAGGTACAATGATGAGTGCGCACCTTTAGGTTTTTAGATAGATATATATGTGTAAGTACAAGTGCTAAGGGTGTGTTCAAACCTGAGCACATTTAAAGGCACGAGGGCCTTTATTTCCAACAATCAATTGGCCTTTACCCGCTTTGATAGAATTGGAAAATGCCCCAAATTCAATTATTTGCTGGTCCCTCCACTTGAATAGGCTAAAACTAGCTTCGGCTCTGTTGAATCCAAGTCTTGGAGCTTCCAATTTCTGGCATTATTCTCGAGGCTGTTGCTAAACCCTAATTTCTACTGCAGATTAGGGTCTACAGTAGAGAAATCTGAAATTTCTCAGCCTCTGGTGATCTCAATGCTGTAATCTACGGAGCAAGGCTGTAGAAAGGCTAGGAGATGAGAGAGAATGCTGAGAAGAGAGAAAATTCAGACTTTCTTCGCGAAGAACTGAAGAAAATCTGTCATTTACTGTTGCTGCCCTGTCTCCACAGCTTGTAGATG